>NC_092171.1:23843728-24502895 GCF_045791955.1 Oncorhynchus clarkii lewisi
GAAAAGACACTAGGGGGTGTGATCTGAGTCACGGAACCAATGTGACCGTCAACTGGAATCAAACCCGTGTTGACAGCGAGATGGGCCCATCACAAAAAGGACAGTTTTAAGTCTGATCTAGCCATTAGCTCTGAAAGCTAACATCTGGCGCCAACATCTGTCTTCGGGTCTCCGGGGTAGGTTACATCACGGCAGAAGCTAATGACAACAAGGCAATCAAGCCCATGAGCTATGTTAGCATGAGTTTCTGTGACTGCACTCGACATCTAGATGAGGGCAGTTTGTGTGGTTCAGATCTTTGTGAGGGAGCTGCAGTGTTTTCTTCAACTCCATGTGACTTGTTAGGTTAATTAGGGCTGAGGGGGAGTCGTGCGTGGAGTTAACCTAGAATGGTGGTGGAAAAAAAGGTCTTTGATGTGTCATTTGATTAAGCATTGGTTTAGGCGACATACATATTGGCTGTGCCCATAATACATCTGAGGGGTTATTTTTGGTGTATAGGTCTGTAGTATCATTTGGTGGCAAGGCAAATTTAAGATCATTTGTTCTTGTTTCAGTTGTCGCTAAAGGATTTGGTAATATGTATTAGATGGCTGAACAGCATGCTCCTGATTGTTTACTGGCATGAACATGTATGACAATAAAAACATGATTATCAAGGTAACATTTAGGACCGGATTCAAACCTGCCAAAGCAATGTTTATGCAACTGCTTTGTTTACACGTCGAATTCCAATTCACTCCATGAATGGACTGAATTCAAATTCAATACACACCATCCCCGTCTTTAGGAAAACACTTAACTCACCTTAAGCCTTCCTTAGTCCTTTGAAGGGCACATTTAAAGGTAGACTGATCAACATGACATCATCCTACACAGCAGGACAGATTGCCACTATTGGCTCTTCCCAGTTTGGGCATGCCCACATACTGATAGTCTTGGCAGATTTGTATTCTGTTGTTATTGACGTCTGTAAGCAGGAAGTAGCCCCTCTGTGCATGATGACGTCTTATTGCCTTGTGTACTTTTAACAAATCCTATTGATTGACATTTCAAGCTAGCCTACTGTAGAAAACCACGTTAGCTTGGTTTGAGTTGAGTGGTCTGCCTGTTGCTTGAGCAGCAGTGGCCTGGGTACTGGCTGGCACAGGCCTGTGGAGACATTCATTAGCGATAGCCATGCCTCTCAGGATGATCAGGTGATTCACCCTGCTGGCGCCGGCAGCTCCAGTCTGCCTCAACCATACGCTGCTCTCCCCAGGAGCACTACCAGGAAAACCTGCTCCGCTCACCTCTCATCTCCAGTCCCCATCTCTTTTGTCTCTCTAAGAGGTAAATGTTGCCCAGTGCATGCAGTTATCCAGTGGTACTGTACTGAAGTCTAGATCCCGTGTTGGTACCAGTTTAGAGTTACAGTAACTAATAATGCTTCAGCATCAGTTCTCCCCATATCCCTGACCACTGCCATAATACTTTGTTTGTTAACAATAAACAATATATCTTTGTTATGGCGCTGTCATTTCCTAGGACACTTTATACGTACAGTGTATTTGGAAAGTATTCAGACCCCTTGACTTCCCACACTCTCTTACATTACAGCCTTATTCTAAAATTGATTAAATCAATTCATTTCCAAATCAATCTACAGACAATACTGACAAATACTGTTTTTTTTTATACATTTTTGCACATGAAAAAACAACATGAGATCGAAGGAATTGTCCGTAGAGCTCAGAGACAGGATTGTGTCAAGGCACAGATCTGGGGAAGAGTACCACAACATTTCTACAGCATTGAAGATCCCCCAAGAACACAGTAGCCTCCATCATCCTTAAATGGAAGAAGTTTGGAACCATCAATACTCTTCCTATAAATTAAAAGACAAATTGTTCGGTGTAGGCAGGGCCATAAGTAAATGGGTAAACTGGGTTTTGACAAAATAACTAATCAGGGTGATTTTTCTACAAATAAGACAGGAATTTACCTTTCCATGGTAGTGAGACCTTAGCAAAAACAGCTAACTTTCGGTTCAAATTTGTTGTAGTAAGTTCCTTTATTTCTTCAGGGATATGAATACCGAGTATGTCCACTTCACCTCCAGACCATTTTATTGGTAAACTCAGTGGAGGAAAAGTACTCAATTGTCATACTTAGTAAAGAAACCTTAATAAAAAAATGACTCAAGTAAAAGGGAATGTCACCCAGTAAAATACTACTTGAGTAAAAGTAAAAGATTTTAAATAGCATTTTTTTTAAAGTATTTGATTTTAAATATACTTCAGTATCAAAAACAAATGGAATTGCTATGTACTTAAGTATCAAAAGTAAAATTTATTCCTTAAATCAAGCAAAGTACGGCACCATTTTATTTTTTATTGACGTATATAGCCAGGGGCACACTCCCACACTCAGACAGAATTTGCAAACAAAGCATTTGTGTTTAGTGAGTCCGCCAGATCAGAGGTAGTAGAGATGACCAAGGAAGTTCTCTTGATAAGTGTGTGAATTGGACCATTTTCCTGTCAAAATGTAACCGAGTACTTTTGGGTGTCAGGGAAAATTTATGAAGTAAAGTACATTTATTTTCTTTTGGAATGTAGTGAAGTAAATGTTCTCAAAAATATAAATAGTAAATTAAAGTACAGATACCCCAAAAAACGACTTAAGTGGTACTTTAAAGTATTTTTACTTAAGTACTTTACACCACTGGGTAAACTACACGGTAATGTAAAAGTTTTATTTTTTTTGCGATCCAAAACATAATAAGGTACAATTATCATAGTTCGGTTGTAATCCAGAGAGGTTAGAAAAATGATCTAGATCCTTTGAGGCTGTGCAGGGATCCAGATTGTAGATTTAAGAGGAAATGTGAGTCATCAGCATACCTTTGTTTTTAAGACCTGGATGTCCAGCTCTTCTATATTATTATTATTATTATTATTATTATTATTATTATTATTATTGGATCTGATTTTAATAGCTAACATTTTGATGACCATAATAAATAGATATGCTGACAGTGAACAACCTTGTTTTACTCCTCTTGACAGTTTAATACTTTCTGAGAAGCCATTACTTATTATTTTAACCCCGAGGTTACTCTACATAACTCTAACCCATTTTATAAGAGATTCCCCAAAATTAAAATAGTCCAGACATTTATATATAAATTCTAGCCGTACTTTATCAAAAGCTTTTTCAAAATCTGCTCTGAATACCAGACCTGGTTTCCTAGATTTTTCATAATATTCTATTGAAAAAACCCTGTCTGGTCAGGATGAATAATATCCGACAACACCTTTTTAATTCTCTGCGATTAATTCTATGCATTTTGCAAGTATTTTTGCATCACAACACTGAAGTGTAGGGGTCCTAAAGTTTTTTTTAGATAGACTGGATATTTATAGTTACCACCTGGGTCCTGGTTCAGTAATAGTGAAATCAAACCTTGCTGAGCACCTGATAGTTTACCATTTTTATAGGAATGGTTCAAATGTGCTAATACTGGATCTTTGAATAGATCAAAAAAGGTTTCATATATCTTAACTGCTATGCCATCTAGCCCTGGAGTTTTCCCTGGCCTAAAGGCTTTAATTGCATCAATACGTTGCAATACAAGTCTTTCTGTACAGGTGTTCATTTTACTCTATTATTAGGAACAAATTCCTTACAGTTAACTTTAGCTTGTGGAAATGGAGGAGACTGAAAAATAGAACATATGTTTAAAGTACTTTTGCTTTCTCTTTCATATAATTTGGTGAATCATGGATGACTCCATCATCTGTAACAAGTTTCTGTAAATACTTTTTGGTAGCATTTCTATGTTGAAAATTCTAAAATAATTTGGTTCATTTTTCACCATTTTCCATCCAACTCGGTTTATTTTTGTAATACATTATACTTGATTGTTCCCGAATAAGTTCCTCAATTTTTTTTTTCTCCCTCTAACTTAATCTGTACCTTTATGGTACAGTTTTTATTGCTATCCATCTGTATTGTTATTTCTTCTATTTCCTTTGTTAATATATATGGCCCAAATATATATTTTTTAAAGATGAATATTGAATTGCATAATTTATCCTCTTAAGGCACATTTTAATAGTGTCCCATACAATAAGGGGATCTGTTGTCTATGTTATGCAGGCAAAAGTCAGTTATAAATGCGGATGCCAAATACAGTATTTGATGGCTCGACTGCCTTCTGTCCCCTATCAAAACTTTTCTTACTTTTGGTGCCAGTGCGAAGGATACAAGAAAGTAATCAAGACGACTAGCTTGATTAAGCCTCCTCCATGTATATCTCCCTGAGTCTGGATTTTTAAGCTTCCATATATCCACTAGTTCTAATGTGTCCATAATATTTGTAATTTCCTTAATTGCACGAGGGTGATAGTTTGTAGCGTGATTTCCTTTACTATCCATTGAGGTACTTAAACTGTATTGTAATCTCCTGTCATAATAATAGAGTAATTGGTTGCTTTTGAGCTTGATAGATTAGTACAGTATATATCATTTTGAAGAAGTGTAGATCATTATTATTTGGACCAATTAGCCAAATGTGTTTATTGTCCTATAGCATATTTAAAATGATCCACCTTCCTTTCGGATCTGTTTGGACAGTTTGCACATTCGGATCAAAATTGTTATTTATTAATATCATCACCCCTTTTGAGTTTCTTTGACCATGACATAAATATATTTCCCAGTCCTTTTTCCATACAACCTCATCTGTAATTGTAGAGTGAGTTTCCTGTAAACAATATATATTATATTCTTTCTCTTTTAGCCAGTTAGACTGATCGTCCTTTTCTTATTACCTCCTAAGTCATTACAATTATAACTAGCTATACTTATTTCACCACTTACCATAATGGTATAATGTTTCAATACTTACCATACGATATGCCTGTAAACATACTACCACAAATGACCATGATGATCAAGCTGCTAGACACCTAGAATTTATCCATACTTACCAACACTACCAGAATCAATGCCTGACATCTACCCATGTACCTCTACCATAATATATGCACTGCTAAACATACTGCAGCTGCAACTGATTCTAAGTAAACCTCCAATTGTCTTCCCTAATCCCAGAAGGGGGTGTTGTCACTGATACTATCATACCACCCCTGTACCTGTAACTCTCCTTTAGCATCCTAAAACACTTCTTCAACCACCTATCCGTGTGGTCCAGATAAAAACCTGGGACTCTCCCATAAACCTGTTTCAATACTGCCACCCCTCAAGTGCCCAGCTAAAACCCCTATAAGTCTATGGCATGACCACAAGAGGAGCATCCTCTTTAGGAATTAGCCACATAACAATTGGAAAATTTAAAAAAGAACAGAGTGAAAGTAAAAAAATAAATTGGGTAGTACTGAGGACAATAAGACCTACAAAATACCCAGAAAAAAACATTACTAAGTTATTAATGTCCTGAACCACGGCAATGTCTTAAGCACTGTCATAATAGATTGCACTAACAGACAGTTACTCTGCACCATGAGCATGTAATTCATGTGGCTATCTGTCAGTGTCAGTGTTTCCCCTGCTCTCATGTCTTTCTCTGTATAATGTGAATACCACTCTTCCCCTCATTGTCTTCCTCCCTTCTTCTATCCCCGCCTCCCTCACAAGCGCACCCAGAAATAACTTGCATGTCATTATGACAACTTTTCTCCTTTGCTTCTCACACACAATTCTCACAGTTTCACATTGAGCAGTGAGACCTCTTCACATTCGAATGCTGCAGAATTATTATTCCCCGCAGACTAACAAACTTATTCAGCCAGTGTGCTGCTGCCTGCTGTCTACAGTGAGCCAGCTATATTTAGGCTGACTGGAATGACCTCACCAGTTACTGTAGTGTACACATGTCTGCTGTTACCTTCACGTGTTTATAGTATCCACCCATATGCATATGGTCTGAATGGTCACTGCACACGCTATCAAACAGTAGGCCTATTAGTTATGCTCAATGAAGATTGATTGAATATTGCAACGTATTTTTAGTTCAACCTTTAATCAATCTAGCATCACGTTCATATCTGGTAATTACTCATTTTTAGGCAGCACTGACACTTCTTCTCCCGGTGCTTCAGCATGTGAAGGAAAAGAGTGTGTGTGTGTGTGATTTAACATTTCATGAAGTATAGCGGTCATGTAACAAAAAGCTTTATGCTCAGTCAAATTTGACAGGTTATTTAACAGATCAGCGCTCTAGCTAGCACACTCTTTCAGTAAAAAAACAAACACAGTAAGACAATAGAGTTGAGCATGTCTTACCTTCATCTTCCCCTGAGTGGACTATCCTGGTTAAATCACTATACTAGTATAACTGCAGACACTTCAATAGCATCACTTCTCCAATATCAGTAATTATTCCTCTCACATTAACAATGCATTACTCTCGCCAGCTGCATTCGCCATCTCAGAAAACACAATCCAATACTAATGCTGCAGTCAGTCACGCTCGTAACATCTATCACGTATCAATCATGACGCTCATTACCATCACGGATGCAAAGCCCACCTCTGTTCCTGATGTGTGTTTGATCTGTATTGATCTGACGTGGAGGGGATGTTAAACACCAGGGTAATTGGGAGTGGGTTTAGCGCTTATAGCGAGCTCTCTGCTGGACGGTAGGGTACACCCTTACTGACGCCCCTACGGTGCTCTATTTTTACCCCATCTCTGCAGCTGCTTTATAATTCATCCAGACTTCCCTAATGCATTTGGTGTGTCCGAGACATGGTCCACAGTCACAGAATTTTTAGCTGCAGTGTAAGATAAATTATGCCTAGAGCTTTTTAGTTCACAACATCGTTGCGGCTGAAATTGACAGATATTGGTCCCACTGGACACTCGCTATCACTTGGTGAGGAAAGTGGCTATGGGCCAGTGAGATTAGCTTTTACAGGGCAGGGCTCTTGGATTGGACGAAGACCAGAACTAATGCACTGCATACAGCCACTGGACTTTGGGATGCCCTTTACCTGTGCATGGTTCTAATGCTACATTCCAAATCGATTCCTAGCCTCTAGCCCCTTGGCTACATCTGGATCTGAAAAGATTGGATTGGTATACTGAACTGCATGGTTATAGCTCAGCCTTGCCCTCTAATAGGCAATAACTATCCAATACTTTCAGATAGGTAGTAGGGGCTAGGGGAGGATTCAAAATGTAGCATGTACTACTATGCTTTCCAGGTTTTGGCAATCGGTTCTTCATCCAAAATGAGCAAGTGGCAGCTTGAGTGAGTTTTAGGCGCTCAGCGATGTTTGACATTTTGCGGCAGGAGAAGCTAGAGAGTAATGGGGAAACGGCAGAGGATCAATGGAAATGTCAACAAATGGTTTCCATGTGTTTGATGCTATTCCGTTTGCTCCGTTCCGGCCATTATTATGAGCCAGAACAGTAAAGTGCATATGTTGTATAAACAAATGCACTTCTCTGAACGTCTAATGTTATCTGTGAACAGTGACACCAGCACACTGTCTAAAGTAATCTTTTACTCAACATAAGCAGTTTACATAAAAATCTATGAAATTGACCTATTCTCATCGTATGTGGTTTGTGAACATTGAGAACTCCACAAGGGATGTGACTCTGACCCTTTCCCCCCCAAGGGCCAGCCAACCCCTCGGCAAGCAGCTTGTAATAAAATGTGGTCACAACCTTGACCCTTTTCTGTCAGAGACCAAATAAACGTCATGAATACATAAGCACAGCCACTTACTTCACTGTTTGCAAACATTTTGGGTTTAATCAATACTACAAGAATAAAAGCACTCACAAATGCAATCCGCAATCGTCAAATTGAAGTGTGCTCTTTCAAATGACACCTAAAAGTGAAGAAGTCACAGATTTTAAAGTCCGCTGGTGTTCATTCTTAATTAATCGTAGTGGTAATTAAGATGTAACAGAGCATTTTAAACAGGGAGGGCGCAGTATGAAGGCAATTATGGGAGTGAAAAAGAGTTACATTTCCAGTGAAACCATGGAGAGATTTGTACGACAGACCGCTGAGTACAGTATGTACATTGTGTGCTTCCTGAGTCAATGTGTGCGAAATGGATGCGTTTTTCATTTCTCTCTGTTATTAGGTCAACCTTTTTCACTGCACCTGGAAGGGTTTACATGACATTTTATGAAATGTAATACACCTCCGCCCCCAAAAAAACATTTTACATAGGTCTCATATTTAACTATTGTTTCTCAAGTGTTCCTGACCATAACATACTACTCCTGATTTATGATCTTCACACATTGTATACTATATGCCCTGCGCTAATAAAGACACACAGATGTAGCATCTTAATTTGAACCAGTTTGCTACAGCAGGAAAATAGTCCTGCAACAACAGGAATTGTGAGTTATGTGGATTATAATTAATGAACTTTTTTGTAGGGATTAATACATTTTTCGCAATGAAAATAAAGTGGAAATTGCAAACTTTAGAATCCTTTAACATCAAATACACTACAAGTTTTCAAGTTTCCTGCATTGCAAGTCTAATGGCAAACAGGGTGATCAAATTAATATCCTACATCTGTACATTATGGTAAGGGTTAATGAGATAGGACTACTATCGGATGTGGGGGTATATTTCACATTTCTGTGCTAGATACAGTATATGCAAATGATAGAGAGAGAGGGGTGGGGGAAGGTAGAGATTCTCTCTCTCGACATACCCACCCCCCTCACTCTTTATCTATATCTCTCTCTCTCTCTCTCTGTCTCAGGATCACCACTACTGCAGCTTGCATGATGGACTTGCGTAGATACCCACTGGATGAGCAGAACTGCACCCTGGAGATCGAGAGCTGTGAGTGACATCACTGTAAAATCACTGTAGTGTAGAGACTTATCTCAGCTTCATGTGGGCTATTTATCACTACTGGCAGAGCCACCCCTAGCCTTTTGGGGGCCTTAAGCTGGATTTGTTTGGTGGGCCCCTCCCACCTTGCAGGCAAAACATTTTAGTGTCACCCCCCTTGGCAGCGAATAATTTCCTGCAATTCTATATAAAAAAAAAAATCATGTTCTCTCCATACCATCACAAAATGAGTATCTGAGAGAGATATCAATGGGAGCCCCCTGGAGGTCAGGGTCCCTGGGCGCATGCCCTGTGAGCACTGGTCAGTAATTTGGTGATGATTACTACAATGTTTCGATAGCTGGCTAGACTACCGTACCAAGCAATCTACAAAAAATTGCTGACATGGGCTAATTGAGTGGCTGTCAGTGATTGACATAACAAGTGAAAACTGCTGATGCACAACCAAATTTCGAATGTATTGGGAAGTTGCACCGTATGTATTCTACTTTTCAGTAAGTTGAGACTCAAAACATTTAAAAAATATATATTTTGTATATTTTTGGTGGTCGTGTCCCCCTAGCGGTCGCGGGGCTCTACACACAATGCGTAGTCTGCGTATAGGCAGAGGCGGCACTGATTACTGGGCATGTTTTTGAAAGCTTGTGCCTATACATAAATAAAAGGTCTACATGACTATGGGTGCTTTTGAATAAATCCTAAGGACCAGTTTCCCTGACCAAGATTGAGCCTATTCATGGACTAAAAGGCAATTTCAATGGAGATTTTCTATTGAGCATGCTTTTTAATTCAGGAATTAACATAATCTGGGTCACTGAAACCGGCACTAGCTACATCCTTCAATTATAACATTCTTCTCGTTCTGTTTTAATTAATCTACACATCTCGTGACAACTTTCTCTCAAGTCGGTATATTTTCACACATTATTCTGTTAAACAGGTCTATGTACCTCATTTAAGGGATAACTTTTTTCCAAATCTTGGCAAAATATCTTCCCAATTGAGGACATGACGTACATTAAGCAGGAAAACAAACAGCACTTTACGTCAACTATGCAAACTGGCAATTCTTGTTAAATCAAACTTGGCCGGAGTGTTTCAGTTGAATAATACATGCTACCTGCATGGATTGTTAAATCAGTGCAACAGACATGGATGCTTAGCTTTGGTCATTATGACAAGGTTATATGCAGTTAACAAAAATTATGGAAACGTCTGCTCTATCCAAAATTACAACCAACTGATTGCAGCATTAACACAAAAATGGAGGAAGCATGTGGAAAGGGAGAAGGTAAGGCACTTGTCTATCGGCCATGCATTAAAGACCAAAATTGTCTAAATAAAATTGTGATGAAAAAAAAAAAAGTATACCAGTTTCATTTAAGGACCAACAAAAATTACAGATGTACCATACATTTACCAGCAGGATACCACCCTGCATATCACTGCTGGCTTGCTTCTGAAGCTAAGCAGGGTTGGTCCTGGTCAGTCCCTGGATTGGAGACCAGATGCTGCTTGAAGTGGTGTTGGAGGGCCAGTAGGAGGCACTCTGGTCTAAAGAATTTCCCAATGCCCCAGGTGCAGTGAGATTGGGGACACTGCCCTGTGTAGTGTGCTGTCTTTTGGATGGGATGTTAAATGGGTGTCCTGACTCTCTGAGGTCATTAAAGATCCCATGGCACTTATCGTAAGGGCGTTAACCCCGGTGTCCTGGCTAAATTCCCAATCTGGCCCTCAAACCATCACGGTCACTAAATAATCCACAATTTACGATTGGCTTATTCATCCCCCTCCTCTCCCCTGTAACTATTCCCCAGGTCGTTGCTGTAAATGAGAACGTGTTCTCAGTCAACTTACCTGGTAAAATAACAGATAAATAAAAAATACAGGTTGCAAAATAGTTGGGAGGAGATTTTCAATGTACCGATTCCATGGAACATGGTTTATGAACTGATAGTCAAAATGATGCCAGATTCAAATCTTAAGAGTATTTCAATTTAAATGATGATACAAAAGTCTTGCAACCAATAGAATGTTATATACAGTGCATTCATAAAGTATTCAGACCCTATAACTTTTTGCAAATGTTGTTAAATTACAGCCTTATTCTAAAATTGTATTTCTTTTTTATACACCATACCCCATACTGACGAAGCAAAAACAGGTTTTTAGAAATTGTTGCTACTTTATTAAACATAACACTAAAATATTACATTTACATAAGTCTTCAGAATCTTTACTCAGTACTTTGTTGAAGCACCTTTGGCAACAATTACAGCCTTGTGTCTTCTTGGGTATGATGCTACAAACTTGGCACACCTGTATTTGGGAAGTTTCTTCCATTCTTCTCTGCAGATCCTCTCAAGCTCTGCCAGGTTGGATGGGGAGCATCGCTGCACAGCTATTTTCATGTCTCTCTAGAGGTGTTCGATCGGGTTCAAGTCCAGGCTCTCTGGGCCACTCAAGGACATTCAGAGACTTGTCCCGAAGCCACTCCTGTGTTGTCTTGGCTGTGTGCTTCGGGTCTTTGTCCTGTTGGAAGGTGAAACTTCGCCCCAATCTGAGGTCCTGAGCACTCTGGAGCAGGTTTCCATCAAGGATCTCTCTATGCTTCATTCATCTTTCCCTCGATCCTGACTAGTCTCCCAGTCCCTGCCGCTGAAAAACATCCCCACAGCATGATGCTGCCACCACCATGCCTCACAGTAGGGATGGTGCCAGGTTTCTTCCAGACATGACACTTGGTATATAGGCCAAACAGTTCAATCTTGGTTTCATCAGAAAGAAGAAACTTGTTTCTTTACCTGCCTTTTGGCAAACTCCAAGCGGGCTGTCATGTGCCTTTTACTGAGGAGTGGCTTCCGTCTGACCACTCTACCATAAAGGCCTGATTGGTGGAGTGCTGCAGAGACGGAACTCTGGAGCTCTGTCAGAGTGACCATCGGGTTCTTGGTCACCTCCCTGACCATGGCCCTTCTCCCCATATTGCTCAGTTTGGCCAGGCGGCCAGCTCTAGGAAGAGTCTTGGTGGTTCCAAACTTCTTCCATTTAAGAATGACGGAGGCCACTGTGTTGGGGACCTTCAATGCTGCAGAACTGTTTTAATTAATACCCTTCCCCAGATCTATGCCTCAACAAAATCTTGTCTCTGAGGTTTACAGACAATTCCTTTGACATCATTGCTTGGTTTTTGCTCTGACATGCACTGTCAACTGTGGGACATTATATAGACAGGTGTGTGCCTTTCCAAATCATGTCCAATCAATTGAATTTACCACAGGTGGACTCCAATCAAGTTGTAGAAACATCTCAAGAATGATCAATGGAAACAGGATGCACCTGAGCTCAATTTCAAGTCTCATAGCAAAGGGTCTGAATACTTATGTAAATAAGGTATTTCTGTTTTGTATGTTGTATAAATTTGCAAACATCTCAAAAAACCTGATTTCGCTTTGTCATTATGTGTAGATTTATGAGGGGGAGAAATAAATGGAATACTTTTTAGATTAAGGCTGTAACGTAACAAAATGTGGATAAAGGGAAGTGGTCTGAATGCCCTGTATATAGGGGATATAACCATCTCTGCAGATTATTTTGTAAAGCGACAGAATCATTAGATCACTTGTTTTGGTACTGCCCATATTTAGCTTGTTTTGGTCGCAGATTCAGGAATGTCTGAAAAATTGCAACATTTACTTGGTGCTAACTCTGCAAATAGCACTGCTGGGTGAATTGAAAAGTCATAGTCAATTGATCAATAGTATAATAATACTCTTAGCAAAAATGTGACTTTTTTAGATGCAATCTGTAGAAGCTATGAGAATAGGAAGATTCAGATATTTTGTGAAACATGACAGTGGAAAAATATATGGCAGCTAGAAATCAAAACTCCAAGGTCTTCAGAGATATATTGGAGGGGTTGAGGGTAGCTAAAGGCTGGGACTAAAAACAAACAAAAGATAATTAATATATGTACTGTGTCGGGGCCTCCCGGGTGGCGTCGTGGTTAAGGGCGCTGTATGGGAAAAGAATAAAGAATTTAAATATATATATATATATATATATATACACCAGTCAAAATTTTGGACACCTACTCATTTAAGGGCTTTTCTTAATTTTTACTATTTTCTACATTGTAGAATAATAGTGAAGACATAAACTATGAAGTAGCGCACATGGAATCATGTAGTAACCAAAAAAGTGTAACACACTTTGCACATTCTTGGCGGCAGGTAGCCTAGTGGTTAGAGCGTTGGACTAGTAACCGAAAGGTTTCAAGATCAAATCCCAGAGCTGACAAGGTAAAAATCTGTCATTCTGAACAAGGCAGTTAACCCACTGTTCCTAGGCCATCATTGTCAATAAGAATTTGTTTTTGACTTGCCTAGTTAAATAAAGGGGACATTTTTTTTTCTTCTCGCAATCAACTTCAAATGGAATGCTTTTCCTACAGTCTTGAAGGAGTTCCCACATATGCTGAGTACTTGTTGGCTGCTTTTCCTTCAGTCTGCAGTCCAACTCATCCCAAACCATCTCAATTGGGTTGAGGTCTGGTGATTGTGGAGGCCAGGTCAACTGATGCAGCACTCCATCAAATAGCCCTTGCACAGCCTGAAGGGGTGTTGGGTGTAATGTCCATTGCTCGTGTTTCTTGGCCCAAGCAAGTCTCTTTTTATTATTGGTGTCCTTTAGTAGTGGTTTCTTTGCAGCAATTCGACCATGAAAGCCTGATTCACGCAGTCTCCTCTGAACAGTTGATTTTGAGATGTCGGTTAATTGAACTCTGTGAAGCATTTATTTGGGCTGCAATTTCTGAGGCTGGTAACTCTAATGAACTTATCCTTTGCGGCAGAGGTAACTCTGGGTCTTCCATTCCTGTGGCGGTCCTCATGAGAGCCAGTTTCATTTCAGCACTTGATGGTTTTTGCTACTGCACTTGAAAAAACTTTCAAAGTTCTTCAAATGTTCTGGATTGACTGACCTTCATATCTTAAATTAATGATGGACTGTCTTTTATTAAAGCTGTTCTTCTCAAAATATGAACTTGGTCTTTTACCAAATAGGGCTGTCTTCGGTATACCACCCCTACCTTGTCACAACACAACTGATTGGCTCAAACGCATTAAGGAAAATAATTCCACAAAGGAACTTTTAACAAGGCACACCTGTTAATTGAAATGCATTCCAGGTTACCTCATGAAGCTGGTTGAGAGAATGCCGAGTGTGCAAAGCTGTCATCAGGCAAAAGGGTGGCTACTTTGAAGAATTTCAAATATAAAATATATTTTGATTTGTTTAACACTGTTTTAGTTACTATATGATTCCATATGTGTTATTTCATAGTTTTGATGTCTTCACTATTGTTCTACAATGTAGAAAATAGTCAAAATAAAGAAACTCTGGAATGAGTAGGTGTGTCAACCTTTTACTTGTACTGTATGTGTGTGTGTGTGTATGTGTGTGTATATATATGGAAATGATGCAGACAATTACATAGATAGAAGCCACAATATACTGTACAGTATCTACAATATTAATGCCGATCTACCCTCTAAAAAATACAAATAAAAGAACAATCAAGACTAAGGTTACTGCTAGCGTGGATGTCATTATATATTTTTCATGTTATACCCTCACGGAAATAGCAGGTGCAAAGTTTCTAGCTGTGGGCATTCTGGTCCAGTTTCTGTCTTTGTACAGTCTGGTCCAGTTTCTGGCTGTGTACAGTCTAGTCCAGTTTCTGGCTGTGTACAGTCTGGTCCAGTTTCTGGCTGTGTACAGTCTGGTCCAGTTTCTGGCTGTGTACAGTCTGGTCCAGTTTCTGGCTGTGTACAGTCTGGTCCAGTTTCTGGCTGTGTACAGTCTGGTCCAGTTTCTGGCTGTGTACAGTCTGGTCCAGTTTCTAGCAATGGGCAGTCTGGTCCAGTTTCTAGCAATGGGCAGTCTGGTCCAGTTTCTAGCAGTGGGCAGTCTGGTCCAGTTTCTGGCACTGGGCAATCTGATCCAGTTTCTGGCAGTGGGCAATCTGGTCCAGTTTCTGGCAGTGGGCAATCTGGTCCAGTTTCTGGCTGTGGACACAGATACATGGGAACACATCTCCAGTGCTGCTGTGCTATTCTTTGTAGTCTCATTGAAATCAACTATCTCCATATTGGTCTACACATTTCTTTACATGTCATTCTCCCATACTCCCATACTTATGGCATCAGGGGTGATGTGATAACCCAAGACCCTCTCACACATAAATTAAATGAATGGGAAAGAAAGACAAAACCACTGATTGAGTACAGGCAGTAATGAGAAGCAACTAATTCCCTGAAATCCTGCGGTTCCCTTTAGATAAGCGGAGGAGTCTGACGGGAGAAAAAGCCAACCCAGTCCAATTAAGTTTGCCTAATTACTGAAAGGCCAATAACTGACTGTTTCATTCATTTTCCAACTAAGACCAGGCAAAGAGAAGTGTTAGAAAAAGACTTGAGCCACCGCTTCAGACAAGTAAACTCTCAATGACACAGGTTTCTGCCTGTTCATGTTGAATGACGTTCCATTCTGTTAGATTCTCAGCTGGGTACACTGGCCGTCTGTCCATTTTAGATGATGTAACAGTCTCTCCCTCTCGCAGATGGGTACACCACTGATGACATCGAGTTCTACTGGAAAGGTGATAATTCAGTGACTGGGGTGGAGAACATCGAACTGCCCCAATTCTCTATAATAGACTACCACATCCAATCCACAAAAGCAGTGTTTGCTACAGGTAACAATCTGATTACTAACCCTTACAAGAGTGTATTATTAATTAAAGTTTCTGATGTTCCACTTAAGAGTGTCTAACGTTAGAGAGTGTGGCAGATTGTAACTGCCACATAAGCACCGGGTAGAAGTTCTCTCAGGCACAGAAAATAGGATAATCTTACCCCTAAATGCTAAACTGACCTTAGTTCAGCGTCTAGTGGGAAACTTCATCCTACTCCGACGTGAAAACTGTGTTTGGTCTCCCAGGCTCCTACCCGAGGCTCTCTCTGAGTTTTAAGCTGAAGAGGAACATTGGCTACTTCATCCTACAGACCTACATGCCCTCAACCCTGATCACCATCCTATCCTGGGTCTCCTTCTGGATCAACTATGACGCGTCTGCGGCCAGAGTCGCTTTAGGTCGGTGTCTTTGGGTTATTCTATGGGTTGTCCTTGTGGAGGGGTTCAATAAAGAGTCACGTCTGAATGTCTTTAGTAGCTTTGGGTTACCAGATGTAGGCATGTGTTGTACTGCCTTCCAGGCAGGCAGAATGTGCCTCTTCACACAGCCGAGCAAATACTTCTAGTTATAGTGAGTCCCTCGACGGACAGTCCCCACGGCAGTGTGTACTTGCACACAGCCTCTTAGGTGTATATTTACACACTTCCCTTCTTGGCAGAGTGTACCCTTACACAAAGCCCCCTAGGTAGAGTATACTTACACACACACAGTTCCCCTTAGGCAGAGTGTACACCAAGGTTATTTTAGTAAACTGAAACTAAAAATAACTAAATCATTTTGGCTACCTAGCTAATACGTATTCACAATGATTCCTAAATCATTGCTAAGAATAGTGAAAATGACTGCAGTTTCTACTGGTCATTGTTTTCAGGATGGTTGTATTGGTGCTATCTAGGTACCAAGATAAAGCTAGCTAGCTACCTCAGAAGTTGCGGTCGAACAAATAATGCTTTATTACCAACGCGGTTTTGTAAACACAATGTTCGTGGCCAGTGTTTGCAGACATTTTTGTACAGCTTTTACAGTGCTACTGATAGTAGTGGTGGTGCTTGGCTTGCACGCGCAAATTCAGAACACATAACATTCTATAATAGAACTGTGTTATTTGACATGTCAAATTAAAAGCTTATTTAACACGTGAAGTGTGTGTTATCGTCAAATAGTGTTATTTGACGTATCTTTTTTTGACATGCAAAGACCCAAACGGCATTCCATAGTATGTTGTGAAGCTAATAGCAGTGATGCTATTACTGTAACTCCGGTAGGGTAACATCTGAACAATAGCGCACTTGGTAACGTTAGTTTGTACCGGTGCTCGACTAGTAAAGAAAGCCGTCATCACCCACGACAGAGAACGGTTGATTGTTAAGGGCAATGAATTCCATTATCTTGACGTTAACCCCTTTGAGTTGTCTAGCTGAAATTTTCTTACTCTTTCAAATGACTGCTCGACTTGTTGACTACTCGATCCACACAGCAGACATTGTGGGCTAGGTTCGGAATGCTGTGTTGCACGTGTAGTGCAACATTTTAAGTGGCGTCATTATGTCATGTTTATGTCAGTTTTTGACATTGGCGTTAAACTAGACATCGGGCCGATACCGATGTTGGCATTTTTAGCTAATATCGTCCGATTCCGATACGTTCAGCGATTTATATTGTGCGTCCTTAATTAATACCATTTTAAATGTAGATGTTTTTTGCATTGGATATGTTTACCATATCATATGGAGACAAACATTTTACCTTATCATAAGTAGACATAATTGCAAATGATTAAATCCTTCCAATGGAAATAAAACATTTTAAAAATGGTTACGAATTGAACTTTAATTAAATGAGTTGACTCTTCACATGGGATGATTTCACTGAACAACAAAAGAAAGTGAATATTGAATGATCCACAATGATCCATCGCATCTCCCAAAAACATTTTTAACATACATCTGTAAAATGATAGTCTAGACACTAAAGCTTTGGTCGTCCCTCTCTCAGGCTTCCATGTATTCTCCCTGGACCTCCTCAATGTCCACTCTGAGGCCTCATCTTCACTGTCACTTTCCAACCTTGTTGAGGATGGCTCGTTGTCGGGCTCAAAAGGCCTCGAATTTGCCCGGATGGCCACCAATTTTTCAACCCTTGTATTGGTCAGCCTGTTGCGTGCTTTGGTGTGTGTGTGTGTTCCCAAACAAGGACCAGTTGCGCTCTGAGGCAGCTGATGTTGGTCGGATTTGGAGGACGATGTAGACAACAGGGGAAAGAGCCTCAGATCCATAAAGTCCCTTCCACCAGGTGGCTGATGAGATATGTTGGCACGACTGCCATATTGCATCTCCATCCCAAAGCCCTTGCTTGGAAGTGTACATCGCCAGACTGCCAAGAACCTTGCCCACATTCAGGCCAAGGTGGCGAGACACGGTAGTGATGACACCATAGGCCTTGTTGATCTCTGCACCAGACAGGATGCTCTTGCCAGCACACTTGGGGTCCAACATGTACGCTGCGGCGTATATGGGCTTCAGGCAGAAGTCTTCATGCTTTTTGATGCATTTCAGGACTGCAGTTTCCTCTGCTTGGAGCAACAATGAAATGGGCAGGGAAGTAAGAGAATAAATCCGTACATCTGCAAGCAGAGACTGAACATCAGACAGGATGGCATTGTCTCCCTCAATCAGTGCAATAGCTACTGCTACAGGTTTCAGGAGTTTCAGGCTGCTTACTACTCTCTCTCAAAATGCATCATCCAGGAGGATCCTCTTGATGGGTTTGTCCATATCGGCAGACTGTGATATGGCCATTTCTTGGCGATACTCCTTCCCCTCCAGGAGACTGTCAAACAAGATGACAATACCACCCCAACGGGTGTTGCTGGGCAGCTTCAATGTGGTGCTCTTATTCTTCTCACTTTGCTTGGTGAGGTAGATTGCTGCTATAACTTGATGACCCTTCACATACCTAACCATTTCCTTGGCTCTCTTGTAGAGTGTATCCATTGTTTTCAGTGCCATGATGTTCTTGGAGAGCAGATTCAATACATGAGCAGCACAGCCAATGGGTGTGATGCCTGTGAGCATCAGCGGTGAACCAGTTGCATACACAGCTCGAGCAAGACATTCATCAGCATTTCTCTGACTACGTTCCTCCATTAAGTAAAAAAAACGTCTGATTCCAGGAGGACCATGAGCTGTTGTTATCGATAAGGTGTCTGATTCATCATTTTTCATCAAGTTGAGGGACTTTTGTCAGAGGTTGCTTGTTGTGAGCGCTGAGGGAACTTTATGCACTTGGCCAGATGATTCTGTATCTCTGTGGGATTCTTCACATATGATTTGGCACAGTATTTGCAAATGTACACAGCTTTTCCTTCTACATTAGCTGCAGTGAAATGTTTCCACACAACAGATAGTGCTTGTGGCATTTTCCTGTAAAGATTTGAATTTTTTTTGAAAAAATAAAATATACAATTCAATGTACAGATAGTTAGTTAGATTAAACAACTCCTTTGTAAGATAAATGTTTTAAAATGGAACATGTATGGAATTAACACCTCAATTAGCAGGCTCAAGCAAGCTAAAACCCACATGGTAGCAAAAACTAACTAGCGGAAATTGTAGCGGCAGGGTAGCCTAGTAGTTAGAGCTGACAAGGTACAAATCTGTCGTTCTGCCCCTGAACAGGCAGTTAACCCACTGTTCCTAGGCCGTCATTGAAAATAAGAATTAGTTCTTAACTGACTTGCCTAGTTAAATAAAGGTCAAATAAAATAAATAAATAAAACATGATTTAAACACACTTTGCTGTAGGCTACTATTTACTAGTTAATAAAAATGTATGTCATATAGAAAATATTCACCCCACCCAGTATTGTAATCAAAACTTACCAGAAAGCATGTAGTCCTTGGCTCAGACAGTGTAGTAGTGTGGGCTTAATAGCATCTCATTGGTGTGCAAGATCTTGAGAATCAGCTGTGATAGAAGAATGCACTGGGCATGCAGAGGGTTGCAATTCCATTGAATTGGGGATAGTTTAAACAAAATAACACAAGACCTAGAATTGCCTTGTGTATCCCACAAAAAAAAGTTCACTGTTATAAGCTAACCTTTTTGATGAATTTAAGCAAAATCCCAGGACGTTTTCCCGACCCTTTGCAACCCTACTTGTAGCGTAATTTTTTGTATTTTTTTTACATTTTAATTTAAGCACTTTGCGATTATTCAGTATAATGAAAAGCGCGTTTACAAATGTAATAAAGTATTATTATTATTTGTATCACCTTGTGCATTACTGCCCCACAGTGACATGAAGTGACCTCTCAAAAATCACAAAAACTATACAACACATACATGGCTCATAGTCTCCCAAGCATAGGTTTTTTTTGTCTCTAAAACTGAAATGAAATCATATAAAACTAAATAGAAATGTTTTTATTAAACTTGTCAATCAGATCTGAAAACTAACTGAAACTAAACTGAAATATTAAAACGAACAGAATAAAAACGAATCTAAAAACACAAAACTATAATAACCTTGGTGTACACTTACACACAGCACCCTAGGCGGTATGCATCCATGCACACGGACACAGTCTTAAGATAGACTGACACACACAGCCCCAAAGGCACAGTTAAGGGCTACCTATTCATCCTCCAAAGCACAGTGATTCTTTAGGTGCTTACTACCTCATCCAATATGGGGTTCCTTGCAGCCACGACATGGAGGTCAGAGATGAATCCTGAAATGCTCATTGTCATCAAGGTCGAGTGTACACACAAACACACACCCCTCAGCAGTGTGTCCTTGTGTCCTCACATGCATGGTTGCCCTACCCCTGAGGCAGTTTGTACCCTTACAAAACACACAGTGGACTAGCTACTGACTCATTGGTGAGCATCAGTGATATAACCTGAGTTTAAGGTGAGAGCTGAAATGTACCAAAGCAAAGAATCAGAGAACGTTATCTGTGGAACAACTAAAGAATCAGTAAATAACATTTTGAGGCATTATAAGGAGGCGTTACCGTAGCTAGCGAAGAAACGGTTGCTAACTAACTGTAAAAGTGTAAATATTTCACACCACAGTTATTAAGCTAGCTAGAGCTACTGATGCTCCTATATTTTTGATTTTCTGGTGCACTTCACAAAATAGATGGCATCATGAGGTAGAAAAATTATGTGGATATATTGAAGCAACATCTCAAAACATCAGTCAGGAAGTTGAAGCTTGGTCGCAAATGGGTCTTCCAAATGGACAATGACACCAAGCATACTTCCAAAGTTGTGGCAAAATGGCTTAAGGACAACAAAGTCAAGGTATTGGAGTGGCCATCACAAAGCCCTGACCTCAATCCCATTGAAAATTTGTGGGCATAACTGAAAAAGCATGTGTGAGCAAGGAGGCCTACAAACCTGACTCAGTTACACCAGCTCTTGACCCAAGTTATATAATTGAAAGGAAATGCTACCAAATACTAATTGAGTGTATGTAAACTTCTGACCCACTGGGAATGTGATGAAAGAAATAAAAGCTTAAATAAATCATTCTCTACTATTATTCTGACATTTCACCTTCTTAAAATAAAGTGGTGATCCTAACTGACCTACGACAGGGAATTTGTACTAGGATTAAATGTCAGGAGTTGTGAAAAACTGAGTTTAAATGTATTTGACTAAGGTATACAGTGCCTTGCGAAAGTATTCGGCCCCCTTGAACTTTGCGACCTTTTGCCACATTTCAGGCTTCAAACATAAAGATATAAAACTGTATTTTTTTGTGAAGAATCAACAACAAGTGGGACACAATCATGAAGTGGAACGACATTTATTGGATATTTCAAACTTTTTTTAACAAATCGAAAACTGAAAAATTGGGCGTGCAAAATTATTCAGCCCCCTTAAGTTAATACTTTGTAGCGCCACCTTTTGCTGCGATTACAGCTGTAAGTCGCTTGGGGTATGTCTTGATTACACACAGGTGGATTGTATGTATCATCATTAGTCATTTAGTTCAACATTGGATCATTCAGAGATCCTCACTGAACTTCTGGAGAGAGTTTGCTGCACTGAAAGTAAAGAGGCTGAATAATTTTGCACGCCCAATTTTTCAGTTTTTGATTTGTTAAAAAAGTTTGAAATATCCAATAAATGTCGTTCCACTTGATGATTGTGTCCCACTTGTTGTTGATTCTTCACAAAAAAATAGTTTTATATCTTTATGTTTGAAGCCTGAAATGTGGCAAAAGGTCGCAAAGTTCAAGGGGGCCGAATACTTTCGCAAGGCACTGTATGTACCTTCCGACTTCAACTGTGCGTGTGTGTGAGATATATATATATATATATATATGTGTATATATATATATATATATATATATATATATGTGTATATATATGTATATATGTATGTATATATATATATATATATATGTATATATGTATATATATATATATATATATATATATGTATATATGTATATGTATATATATGTGTATATATATGTATGTATGTGTGCACCCTTTCAAATTAGTGGATATGGCTATTTCAGCTACACCCGTTGCTGACAGGTGTATAAAATCGGTTAACACAGTAATCTCCATATACAAACATTGGCAGTAGAATGGCTTTAATGAAGAGCTCAGTGACTTTTCAATGTGGCACTGTCTTAGGAAGCCACCTTTCCAACAAGACAGTTTGTCAACTTTCTGCCCTGCTAGAGCTGCCCCGTTCAAATGTAAGTGCAGTTATTTTGAAGTGGAAACGTCTAGGTGCAACAACGGCTCAGCCGCGAAGTGGTAGGCCACACAAGCTCACAGAACGGGACCACCGAGTCCTGAAGCACGCAACGCTTGAAAATTGTCTGTCCTCGGTTACAACACTCACTACCGAGTTCCTGGAACCAATGTTAGCACAAGAACTGTTCGTCAGGAGCTCCATGAAATGGGTTTCCATGGCCAAGCACACAAGCCTAAGATCACAATGCCAAGAGTCGGCTGGAGTGGTGTAAAGCTCCCCGCCATTGGACTCTGGAGCAGTGGAAACACATTCTCTGGAGTAATGAATCACACTTCACCATCTGGCATTCTGACAGACTAATCTGGGTTTGACGGATGCCAGAAGAACGCTACCAAATTAGACTGTAAAGTTTGGTGGTGGAGGAATAATGGTCTGGGGCTGTTTTTCATGATTTGGGCTTAGGCCCCTTAGTTCCGGTGAAGGGAAATCTTAACGGATAACGCTACCTGCCCAAATGCATAGGGGCAACTGTAAAGTTTGGTGGATGAGGAATAATGGTCTGGGGTTGTTTTTCATGTGAAGGGAAATCTTAACGCTACAGCATACAAGGACATTCTAGACGATTCTGTGCTTCCAACTTTGTGGTAACAGTTTGGGGAAGGCCCTTTCCTGTTTCAGTATGACAATGCCCCAGTGCACAAAGCGAGGTCCATACAGAAATGGTTTGTCGAGATCGATGTGGAAGAACTTGACTGGCCTGCACAGAGCCCGGAACACAACTCCATCGAACACTTTTGTGGTGAATTGGAATGCCGACTGCAAGCCAGGCCTAATCACCCAACATCAGTGCCCGACCTCACTAATGCTCTTGTGGCTGAATGGAAGCAAGTCCCCGCAGCGATGTTTCAACATCTAGTGGAATGCCTTCCCATAAGAGTGGAGGCTGTTATAGCAGCAAAGGGGGACCAACTCCATATTAATGCCGATGATTTTTGAATGAGATGTTGGACGAGCAGATGTCCACATACTTTTGGTCATGTAGTGTACCTGCAAAAATTTGGCATTTTGTCCTTTAAGTATAATGTGGAACTGATTGTGCATGGCTGATTTATAAAATGAGTTTGTTTCTTACTTTACATGTTACTCTTACATGAGTCTCACGCCTAAGTGAGTAATATACATAATTGTATACAGTTCATACATGTAGCCTACATGGGTGTAGATAGTTTTGTAAACCAAAGTCTAACAAATCTATTAGTCTTATATACTGATGTCGTTATTTTGATCTAACAGTTTTGTGTAGACCAAACATTGTATGTATAGACTAAAACGATGCCTAAACGAACAGTGATCTTCCATCTTGTGATCCCAGTTCACATATCTAATGCAGTAACGCAGGGCACATTTTTACATCCATCTGTTTGTATGAAGTGAGCAGTTGTGAGATGAGGTGAAGTGAATGAGCAGTGAGTGATTGGAATGCCTGTGTGCTGAGCCATGTTGAGTTGGGTCAGCTTGTTCTTGTTAACTCCCAAGAGTCAGTGTCACAGTGAATGTAGCATTGTGGCTGAGTGACAACTTCACACCAAGGCACTATCTAGTTGTGCATTGCTCTTCTGAGAACTGTCTCACTTGAATACAATATAACACTGTTCTGGATCCATGCTTGTCCAGTGTTTTCGCCTGGAGCTCAGAGGTGTCATGCATGTGACGGACACTGATGGCAACTGTCATTTGGCATTTTCACAGGTAAATGTAAATAAGGTATGTATCAGGTCAACGTAGGTAACATATTGGTATGCACTACCTTCAGACCGAAGAAATTGTTTTTTCCCCCCTTGTTCCCACACCTTGGTTTAATACAGAGACAATAATATGAGTGGTATATTAGCATTCTGACCTTGTTCCCCATACAGAAGTCCATGCATTTAGAATGCAGCTTGGGACTGGATTGAATTATCGAGATCATCAAGTCATGTAGAGGTCTTTTCCACATCCTTGTTTCTATGATACCCAGAAGTCTCCCATTTCTTAGGGCACGTGTCTTGAAAGACAAAAGCCTGTGCATCGTGTATAGGAGCTTAAGATCCCTCATCTAAACCTTAAACTAACCATGACTCTGAGCCATTCCTTCCTTTCCCTTCCTCCCCCAGGCATAACCACTGTGCTGACCATGACCACCATCAACACCCACTTGAGAGAGACTTTGCCCAAAATCCCCTACGTCAAGGCTATAGACATCTACCTGATGGGCTGCTTCGTGTTCGTCTTCCTCGCTCTGCTGGAGTATGCCTTTGTCAACTACATCTTCTTCGGACGGGGGCCTCACTTGCAGAAAAAGGTGGCAGAGAAAGCAGCTCAAACCAATAATGAAAATAAGAGCCGATTGGAGAGTAACAAAGTGCAGGTAGGAGTGGGGGGTCTCGCGTTTCGATATTCAAAGTCTCTGGCATATGAAAATCAACAAAAAAGACGAGTTGGCATAAATGTTTTCCAAACTTCAAATGATCAAAGCTCATGGTCTGTTGTGTTCTGTAATATATTGTGACCTCACTTCCTTGTCCCTATCTCCCTCACCAGGTGGACGCCCACGGCAATATCCTCCTGACCAATCTGGAGATCCGTAACGAGATGGGCGGGATGGGGGGCATGGCCGGGATGACCGGGGCTGAAATGATAGGGGCTCTCAACGACCCGCGGGCCACCATGTTCTCCTACGACAGCGCCAGCATACAGTACCGTAAGCCCATGGCCAGCCGAGACCTGTACGGTCGACCAGCCCTCGACCGGCCAGTCGGCCACAAGAAGAGTCGTTTGAGGAGGAGGGCGTCGCAGCTCAAAGTCAAGATCCCTGACCTGACGGACGTCAACGCCATAGACAAGTGGTCCCGTGTCATCTTCCCTATCGCCTTCACCTTCTTCAACTTGGTCTACTGGCTGTACTACGTCCACTAGGGTGCGTGGCTATTCCCGCTAGAGGTTTGTTTAGCTAGCTAGGTTCTTGTACAGCAAGGGTAAAAGAGAGGGGAGTTAAATTCTGCCCAGTTTGTATGACTTCTGTTTGAGGAATGCGAGGCGAAGCGGATGTCTTTTCAATGTAAATACAATTTATTATATGATATAAATAAATAAATAAATATATATATATATATATATATATATATATATATATATATATATATATATATAAAAATAGAAGTATAATTTAATAAATTCTCTCACCTTTTTGCTGTATTTATCCGTACAAAATAGAAATAGTGAAAATTAGTACAGAATTAAGAGGAGGTGAAAGTGTTCACCTGCATTTGTAAGTCTGAACTTTGTGCCAAAAATGGACTTTGGTGACTTCATTGTTACTCTTAGGCTGCAACTGCATTTTATTTATTAAGAAATCCTGTTCTCACCTTATTTCCTCTCAGCCTCTGCATGTGGTCCGTAAACACAACTTTTATTTGCTTCTAGAGAGAAAAAAACATTGCAAAAACTGTGGGTAATAACAAATACAGTTTTCTCTTAGTTAAACCCTATCTTGTTATTGAAGCAAATCCTTGCTGAGTAAAACTTCATCTTGTGGTTTAGGAAGTCCTTGTTTGGTTGAACTCATCTCTGTGAATAAGGTAGTTCTCATTTGTTTTAACTATGAGTTAAAATATTCAAAGTTCATCCTCAATTAAGTATTTACTCTTCCTCCCATGATTAAGGCAGTTCTCATTGTGTTGAGTCCACACCTTGTGACTAAGGCGGTATTCAGTGAGTTGAAGAACATGCTACTTTGCATGTTCTTAATGTGTGACTTGATTTTGTTGGTTAATGCTAGATGCATGTGTGCTTACCGGCTTTTTGCACTGTAAAACAAAGCCCGTTTTCTTTCCTTTGTATGAAACCTTAGCAAAGGCTCCATAGTTGAGTCTACATGTATTACTGTATGCTTTTGAACAATCATTGCATTTAGGGTAACTACAGGACAGAAGTGAATTGGAAATCAACTAATCTTAAAAATCAAAATTTGTTCAAATTTGTATCTATTCTCACAGCGTCTGTGAGCATGTAAAATGTAATTTTCTTTAAAAGAAATCAGGTAAAGAATGACTTATGATGTCACCATGCTTTCGAAACAACATCAAAATGCGCAAGCCCTGATAATACATGCTGTAGATGGTTGAGCCAAGTGCAGCCAACACAAAATCTCTGTTCAAATACACAGTACTGTACAGCATATTTGCACATAGTATAGTAAGTAACCTATAGTGCAGCTCGGCTATTCAAAAAGTTATACGTTAAATGGCAAACACAAGTAGATATACTAACATTAACATTATACTAAATGATCTCCACTCATAAACGCCTTGGCCTCTGTAAAACTGTTCTAGCATCAGAAGAACTGGCATAGCATAAAACGGGATATTCGACAGCTATAAGATTTGCCATGGAAATCCTTTGGCCTCATTGCTTTGGTGCATAAAAATAACAGGAGTGGTGCGCTGAGGTTATTTATTTATTTGGATTTCAATGAATTTGTTCACTTCCCTGTAATTATACTCTAACCTGATAATCAATTGTATGAACCTGAACAATTCCCTGTAATTCCCACTTGATTCATTGCTGGTTTCATTGCTATTGTAGAAAAGGCTGTGCCAGAATGGGTACTATATCAGTTCAACAAATCAAATAAGATAAGTAGTTATAGCCTTGTAACGGTGTAATTTGGTAGCATTAAAGGGCAGCAATTAGTGTCACAATAGATGCATTTAGTAAGCTTATAAAGTATGCTATGTGGCTGTAAATTAGATTATGTTGGACTCTATTACATCCTTTGGAACCTTACAATTTGGATGATGGGGAAAAAAGCTAAACTGGCCTCGGCAGTATTCTAAGCAATCCTACCTTTTATTAACACAATGATAATATAATGCAGTTCTTTCTGTTTGGCAGGCCATGTTACAATTTGATCTGGCCAGTGAATGTCTACGGCTCTCAGATGATGACAATTTCTCACATTTGAAACTAAAATATCTTCATTTTTCTAAATAAACAATGATAGTGTTTCTTTCCCTTTATAATATAACAGGGTACTTTACCATGGCTAAAATGCTTTTGCTCATGACTATTGCTTTGCTTTGCTATCACAATGGCCAGTGACTATTTTGATGTAACTACTTTATTATTATAATAATGGGTGGATTCCAAGTAGACATGTGAACTGCTTGTGTTATCAGGGCTTACAAAAAAAGCTAAACCAGATAGGCTTCTACAGGACACAATAAGTAGCAGTGTGCTCTCTTCTCATGGCTAAATATTGTGCCTTTAACAAGAATCTCAATATTTTCACAGGGTTTAACTTATCTTATAACTAGTGTGTAGAATTTAAAAGAACTTGTACTTTTTTTAGAGAAGAAGAAGAAATGAAACTGTGGTCAACTAGACTGAGACTGACTTTTATGATGCTCTAAATGCATATTCAAATTAGATAGTGGTCAGACATTCCAGCATTTATGATGACAATCTGTAAATTCAATGCAGAAAATGTCCTGCAAGTTTGGTTCTGTTGCTGTTACTGTCATTGTTTTCAGGTGGAATGGAATTATATGGACTGGTGAAAGAAAATATTGGCTTTCCACTCAGCAAAGACTCGCTTAACAGATGGAACGTGTTTTCTTTGGATGGCCATAGCAAAATGGAAGCCTTAACAACTGGCTTCCCTCAAGCTTCCAAGGGATAAGGAAATGTACTGAACTCTATTATGTAAAATTACTGTAAAAATTATTCTGATGCTCTATATGTGCTCTCATGTGTAAAGGAGAGTGTGTTTCTGAGAGAGTGTGTGTTTGAGTGTGCCAGGGTGTTTGTACTGCGAGCATGTGTTTTTCTGCTTGGTAACGTGTACAAGCAAGCATTTGCGACTGGGAATGTGTGTGCAAGTATGTTTGTGTCTGCGTGTGAGAGAACATCTTCGTACAAATCCTTTGTTTGACATTGTAAGGACTTTGATCAAAATAGAATTCAAATAAAATAACTGACATCTCACCAACCCAATAAAAGACTGAGCTTCACTCTCATTTAACAATATTAACTGCAAAAGTGGCTTAGTTTGTCTGCGATATAGTGCCGTTTTCTAAACTGTATCTTCAATTCAGTGCTAAAACTTGAAGCCTGGGAGACATAACTTGAACTTCCACTGGTATACACCCATTCTGTACTGGCATATTTAGAAGTACATTGTTGTTCTCCTCAAGTGATCTAAGATAAAACTCAAGCTACTGAGCAAAGAGGAATCCGTCTCTCCACGATTTTGCGATTACTTCTTTTTTTGCAAAATCAACAATTCCCTGCATATTATGCGAGGGCTTGCAAATTTGACGAATCACCAAACTATTTCTGCATAAAAAAGTAAAATCATTGCAGTATTATTGCATGAACCTGACTCAACACCTCAGTACAAAGAAAGAAGGCTTGCACTTTCAACCAATCACCGCATAATATGGTTAATTGAAGCGACACGTCAACAAACCTTTTCCCTTGTCAGCACATTTTGGCGACAAATTGGACAAAATCACTGCATATTGCCATGCTGAATTGCTGCAGCAAAATAACGCATATTTGTACGCAAATATCACAAAAACGTCCTGTGGAATCATACAAAGACAGAGTAATGACAGACCAGTTAGTAGGGCCTTGCACTGTAGTGCCAATCATAAATAATCAGACAGGCTGCCATCTAATCTACTGTAGGGGCACGGCTATGACACAAACGTCACCTTGTGATAACGATCCACAGTTACTCAGAGTTTACGAGTTTTGGATTTAATTGCCTTTATTCCACAAAGTGGGCAGTGTGTGTGTGTGTGTGTGTGTCCGAAACCATGTGACAATTTTGGGATGGGTCTTCAAAATAAAGACATTTTTACCTTTATTGCATTGAGGGGGGAAAAAAGGTATTTGTTTTTATGGCCTATGTAACATATCAGCGCAGTTCAGTTTGCATGGTTACCATGACCTATTAGGACAGCCTCATGAGGACAATGACATAAGCTGCGAGATGATCAAATCATAAGCAACATTTGGCAGGCCGTTTGGACACTTCTATTAAAAAAGCTTAAGGTCGGCACGTTCTGTTTTTTGCGCTAACACTACACTGCTGATTCAAATGATCAAAGCTTGATGATTAGTTGATTATTTGAATCAGCTAAAACCAGGCATTTTGCTTCTGGTTGTGTGTGCGTGCGCTTTCAGGCATTTTGCTTCTGGTTGTTTGTGTGCTCGTTCAGGCGTTTTGCTTCTGGTTTTGTGTGTGAGCGCGTTCAGGCATTTTGCTTCTGGTTGTGTGTGTGCGTGCACGTTCAGGCATTTTGCTTCTGGTTGTGTCCGCTAACGCGTTCAGGCATTATGCTTCTGATTGTGTCCGCTAACGCGTTCAGGCATTATGCTTCTGGTTGTGTCCGCTAAGGCGTTCAGGCATTATGCTTCTGGTTGTGTGTGTGCGTGCGCGTTTAGGCATTATGCTTCTGGTTGTGTGTGTGCGTGCGCGTTTAGGCATTATGCTTCTGGTTGTGTGTGCGCGTTGAGGAATTATGCTTCTGGTTGTGTGTGTGCGTGCGCGTTTAGGCATTATGCTTCTGGTTGTGTGTGCGCGTTGAGGAATTATGCTTCTGGTTGTTTGTGTGGGCACGTTCAGGCAATATGCTTCTGGTTGTGTGCGCGTGTGTGTATTCAGGCATTTTATTTCTGGTTGTGTGTGTGCACGTTCAGGCATTTTGCTTCTGGTTTTGTGTGTGCGCGCGTTCAGGCATTATGCTTCTGGTTGTGTATGCGTGAGCGCGTTCAGGCATTTTGCTTCTGGTTGTGTGTGTGCGTGCATGTTCAGGCATTATACCTCTAGTTGTGTGTGTGCGCGCGTTCAGGCATTATGCTTCTGGTTGTGTCCGCTAAGGCGTTCAGGCATTATGCTTCTGGTTGTGTCCGCTAACGCGTTCAGGCATTATGCTTCTGGTTGTGTCCGCTAAGGCGTTCAGGCATTATGCTTCTGGTTGTGTCCGCTAACGCGTTCAGGCATTATGCTTCTGATTGTGTCCGCTAACGCGTTCAGGCATTATGCTTCTGGTTTTGCACGCGCGTTCAGGCATTATGCTTCTGGTTGTGTGTGTGTGCGCGCGTTCAGGCACTATGCTTCTGGTTGTGTGTGTGCGTTCAGGCATTTTGCTTCTGGTTGTGTGTGTGCGCACGTTCAGGCATTATGCTTCTGGTTGTGTGTGCGTGTTCAGGCATTTTGCTTCTGGTTGTGTGTGTGCGTTCAGGCATTTTGCTTCTGGTTGTGTGTGTGCGCACGTTCAGGTATTATGCTTCTGGTTGTTTGTGTGCGCGTTCAGCCATTTTGCTTCTGGTTGTGTGTGCGCGTTCAGGCATTATGCTTCTGGTTGTGTATGCGTGAGCGCGCTCAGGCATTTTGCTTCTGGTTGTGTGTGTGCGTGCACGTTCAGGCATTTTGCTTCTGGTTGTGTGTGTGCGTGCACGTTCAGGCATTTTGCTTCTGGTTATGTGTGTGCGTGCACGTTCAGGCATTTTGCTTCTGGTTATGTGTGCGCGTTCAGGCATTATGCTTCTGGTTATGTGTGCGCGTTCAGGCATTTTGCTTCTGGTTATGTGTGCGCGTTCAGGCATTATGCTTCTGGTTGTGTGTGCGCGTTGAGGAATAATGCTTCTGGTTGTTTGTGTGGGCACGTTCAGGTAATATGCTTCTGGTTGTGTGCGTGTGTGTGTGTATTCAGGCATTTTATTTCTGGTTGTGTGTGTGCACGTTCAGGCATTTTGCTTCTGGTTTTGTGTGTGCGCGCGTTCAGGCATTATACCTCTAGTTGTGTGTGCGCGCGTTCAGGCATTATGCTTCTGGTTGTGTCCGCTAACGCGTTCAGGCATTATGCTTCTGGTTGTGTCCGCTAAGGTGTTCAGGCATTATGCTTCTGGTTGTGTCCGCTAACGCGTTCAGGCATTATGCTTCTGGTTGTGTCCGCTAAGGCGTTCAGGCATTATGCTTCTGGTTGTGTCCGCTAACGCGTTCAGGCATTATGCTTCTGTTTGTGTCCGCTAACGCGTTCAGGCATTATGCTTCTGGTTTTGCACGCGCGTTCAGGCATTATGCTTTTGGTTGTGTGTATGCGCGCGTTCAGCTATTATGCTTCTGGTTGTGTGTGTGCGCGTTCAGGCATAATGCTTCTGGGTTTATGCGTTATGCTTCTGGTTGTGTGTGTGCGTTCAGGCATTTTATTTCTGGTTGTGTGTGCGCGTTCAGGCATTTTGCTTCTGGTTGTCTGTGTGCGCGTTTAGGCATTTTGCTTCTGGTTGTCTGTGTGCGCGTTTAGGCATTTTGCATCTGGTTGTGCTCAGGCATTATCCTTCTGTTTGTGTGTGCGCGTGCGCATTCAGGCATCATGCTTCTGGTTGTGTGTGTGTGCGCGCGTTCAGGCATAATGCTTCTGGTTTTGTGTGTGTGCGCGCGTTCAGGCATAATGCTTCTGGTTGTGTGTGTGCTTGCGTGTTCAGGCATTTTGCTTCAGGTTGGGTGCGCTCGTTCAGGCATTATGCTTCTGGTTATGTGTGTGTGTGCTCGTGCGCATTCAGGCATCATACTTCTGGTTGTGTGTATGCGCGCGTTCAGGCATAATGCTTCTGGTTGTGTGTGTGCACGTTCATGTATTTTGCTTCTGGTTGTGTGTGTTTAGGCATTTTGCTTCTGGTTGTGTGTGTGTTCAGGCATTATGCTTCTGGTTGTGTGTGTGTGTGTTCAGGCATTATGCGCTTGCGCATTTAGGCATAATGCTTCGAGTTGTGAGCGCGCATTCAGGCATTATGCTTCTGGTTGTGTGTGTGCGTGCGTTCAGGAATTATGCTCCTAGTTGCGTGCTCGATCAGGCATTTTACTTCTGTTTGTGTGTGTGTGCGCACGCGTTTAGGCATAATGCTTCTGGTTGTGTGTGCGCGCACGTTCAGGCATTATGTTTCTGGTAGTGTACGTGCGTTCAGGCATTATACCTCTGGTTGTGTGTGCTCGCTCGTTCAGGCATTATGCTTCTGGTTGTGTGTGCGTTCCCGCGTTCAGGCAATATGCTTCTGGTTTTGCACTCGCGTTCAGGCATTATGCTTCTGGTTGTGTGTGCGCGCGTTTAGCTATTATTCTTCTGGTTGTGTGTGTGCGTGCGTTTAGCTATTATTCTTCTGGTTGTGTGTGTGTGCGCGCGTTTAGCTATTATTCTTCTGGTTGTGTGTGTGTGTGCGCGCGTTCAAGCACTATGCTTCTGGTTGTGTGTGCGTGCGTTCAGGCATTTTGCTTCTGGTTGTGTGCATGCACGTTCAGGCATTTTGCTTCTGGTTGTGTGTGTGCGTGTTCAGGCATTATGCTTCTGGTTGTGCGTGCGCGCGTTCAGGCATTATGCTTCTGGTTGTGTGTGCTCGCGCGTTCAGGCATTATGCCTATGGTTGTGCGCGCGTTCAGGCATTATGCTTCTGGTTGTGTGTGCTCGCGCGTTCAGGCATTATGCTTCTGGTTGTGTGTGTGTTCAGGCATTATGCTTCTGGTTGTGTGTGTGTTCAGGCATTATGCTTCTGGTTGTGTGTAGGCACATTCAGGTATTATGATTCTGGTTGTGTGTAGGCACGTTCAGGCATTATGCTTCTGGTTGTGTGTGCGCTCGCGTGTTCAGGCATTATGCTTCTGGTTGTGTGCGCGCATTCAGGCATTATGCTTCTGGTTGTGTGCGTGTTCAGGGATTTTGCTTCTGGTTGTGTATGTTTAGGCATTTTGCTTCTGGTTGTGTATGTTTAGGCATTTTGCTTCTGGTTGTGTGTGTTTAGGCATTATGCTTCTGGTTGTGTGCGCGCATTCAGGTATTATGCTCCTGGTTGTGTGCGCTCTATCAGGCATTATGCTCCTGGTTGTGTGCGCTCCATCAGGCATTATTCTCCTGGTTGTGTGCGCTCTATCAGGCATTATGCTCCTGGCTGTGTGCGCTCCATCAGGCATTATGCTCCTGGCTGTGTGCGCACCGCACCATCAGGCATTTTGCTTCTGGTTGTGTTTGTGCTCGCTCGTTCAGGCATTTTTGCTTCTGGTTGTGTTTATGCTCGCTCGTTCAGGCATTATGCTTCTGGTTGTGTGTGCACGCGCGTTCAGGCATGTTGCTTCTGGTTGTGTGTGCACGCGCGTTCAGGCATTTTTGCTTCTGGTTGTTTGCGCTCATGCTTTCAGGCATTATGCTTCTGGTTGTGTACGCTCACACGTTCAGGCATTATGCTCCTGGTTGTGTGCGTTCAAGCATTTTTGCTTCTGGTTGTGTGCGTTCAAGCATTTTTGCTTCTGGTTGTGTGCGTGTTCAGACATTATGCTTCTGATTGTGTGTGTGCGCGCGCGTTCAGGCATTATGCTTCTGGTTGTGTGCGTTCAGGCATTATGCTCCTGGTTGTGTGCGCTCACGCATTCAGGCATTATGCTCCTGGTTGTGTGCGCTCGCGCATTCAGGCATTATACTACTGGTTGTGTGTGCGTGCGAGCGCATTCAGGCATTATTCTTCTAGTTGTGTGTGTGCGCAGATTCAGGCAAAATTATTCTGGTTGTGTGTGTGCGTTCAGGGATTTTGCTTCTGGTTGTATGTGTGCATGCAAGTTCAGGCATTTTGCTTCTGGTTATGTGTATGTGCGTGCTCAGGCATTATGCTTCTCGTTGTGTGTGCATGCGCGCGTTCAGGTATTATGCTTCTGGTTGTGTGTTTGTGCGAGTTCGGGTATTATGCTTCTGGTTGTGTGCACGCGCGTTCAGGCATTTTACTTCTTGTTGTTTGCGCTCACGCTTTCAGGCATTATGCTCCTGGTTGTGTGCGTTCAGGCATTATACTACTGGTTGCGCATTCAGACATTTTGCTTCTGATTGTCTTTGTGTGCGTTCAGTCATTTCGCTTCTGGTTATGTGTATGTGCGTGCTCAGGCATTTTGCTTCTGGTTGTGTGTGCTCGTGCATTCATGCATTATGCTTCTGGTTGTGTGTGCATGCTCGCATTCAGGTATTATGCTTCTGGTTGTGTGTGTGCTCGCCCGTTCAGGCATTTATGCTTCTGGTTGTGTTTGTGCTCGCGCGTTCAGGCATTTTTGCTTCTGGTTGTGTGCGTGTTCAGGCATTATGCTTCTGGTTGTGTGTGTGCGCGCGTTCAGGCATTATTCTTCTGGTTGTGTGTGTGCGCAGATTCAGGCAAAATTATTCTGGTTGTGTGTGTGTGTGCGTTCAGGGATTTTGCTTCTGGTTGTATGTGTGCATGCAAGTTCAGGCATTTTGCTTCTGAGTGTCTTTGTGTGCGTTCAGTCATTTTGCGTCTGGTTATGTGTGCTCGTGCATTCATGCATTAGGCTTCTGGTTGTGTGTGCATGCCCGCGTTCGGGTATTATGCTTCTGGTTGTGTGCACGCGCGTTCAGGCGTTTTACTTCTGGTTGTTTGCGCTCGCGCGTTCAGGCATTATGCTCCTGGTTGTGTGCGCTTGCGCGTTCAGGCATTATGCTCCTGGCTGTGTGCGCTCGCGCGTTCAGGCATTATGCTCCTGGCTGTGTGCGCTCGCGCGTTCAGGCATTATGCTCCTGGTTGTGTGCGCTCGCGCGTTCAGGCATTATGCTCCTGGTTGTGTGCGCTCGCACGTTCAGGCATTATGCTCCTGGTTGTGTGTGTGTGCGCATGCGTTCAGGCATTATGCTTCTGGTTGTGTGTGTGCACGCGCGTTCAGGCATTTTGGCTCTGGTTGTGTGTGTGAACGCGTTCAGGTATTATGCTTCTGGTTGTGTGTTTGCGCGCGTTCGGACATTTTGGCTCTGGTTGTGTGTGTGCGCGTTCAGGTATTATGCTTCTGGTTGTGTGTTTGCGCGCGTTCGGGTATTATGCTTCTGGTTGTGTGTTTGCGCACGTTCGGGTATTATGCTCTTGGTTGTGTGTGTGTGCGCATGCGTTCGGGCATTATGCTTCTGGTTGTGTGTGCATGCCCGCGTTCGGGTATTATGCTTCTGGTTGTGTGCACGCGCGTTCAGGCGTTTTACTTCTGGTTGTTTGCGCTCGCGCGTTCAGGCATTATGCTCCTGGTTGTGTGCGCTCGCGCGTTCAGGCATTATGCTCCTGGCTGTGTGCGCTCGCACGTTCAGGCATTATGCTCCTGGTTGTGTGCGCTCGCGCGTTCAGGCATTATGCTCCTGATTGTGTGCGCTCGCGCGTTCAGGCATTATGCTCCTGGTTGTGTGTGTGTGCGCATGCGTACAGGCATTATGCTTCTGGTTGTGTGTGTGCACGCGCGTTCAGGCATTATGCTTCTGGTTGTTTGTGCATGCCCGCGTTCGGGTATTATGCTTCTGGTTGTGTGCACGCGCGTTCAGGCGTTTTACTTCTGGTTGTTTGCGCTCGCGCGTTCAGGCATTATGCTCCTGGTTTTGTGCGCTCGCGCGTTCAGGCATTATGCTCCTGGTTTTGTGCGCTCGCGCGTTCAGGCATTATGCTCCTGGCTGTGTGCGCTCGCGCGTTCAGGCATTATGCTCCTGGCTGTGTGCGCTCGCGCGTTCAGGCATTATGCTCCTGGCTGTGTGCGCTCGCGCGTTCAGGCATTATGCTCCTGGCTGTGTGCGCTCGCGCGTTCAGGCATTATGCTCCTGGTTGTGTGCGCTCGCGCGTTCAGGCATTATGCTCCTGGTTGTGTGCGCTCGCGCGTTCAGGCATTATGCTCCTGGTTGTGTGTGTGTGCGCATGCGTACAGGCATTATGCTTCTGGTTGTGTGTGCACGCGCGTTCAGGCATTTTGGCTCTGGTTGTGTGTGTGCGCGCGTTCAGGTATTATGCTTCTGGTTGTGTGTTTGCGTGCGTTCGGGCATTTTGGCTCTGGTTGTGTGTGTGCGCGCGTTCAGGCATTATGCTCCTGGTTGTGTGCGCTCGCGCGTTCAGGCATTATGCTCCTGGTTGTGTGTGTGTGTGCGCATGCGTACAGGCATTATGCTTCTGGTTGTGTGTTTGCGTGCGTTCGGGCATTTTGGCTCTGGTTGTGTGTGTGCGCGTTCAGGTATTATGCTTCTGGTTTTGTGCGCTCGCGCGTTCAGGCATTATGCTCCTGGCTGTGTGCGCTCGCGCGTTCAGGCATTATGCTCCTGGCTGTGTGCGCTCGCGCGTTCAGGCATTATGCTCCTGGCTGTGTGCGCTCGCGCGTTCAGGCATTATGCTCCTGGCTGTGTGCGCTCGCGCGTTCAGGCATTATGCTCCTGGTTGTGTGCGCTCGCGCGTTCAGGCATTATGCTCCTGGTTGTGTGCGCTCGCGCGTTCAGGCATTATGCTCCTGGTTGTGTGTGTGTGCGCATGCGTACAGGCATTATGCTTCTGGTTGTGTGTGCACGCGCGTTCAGGCATTTTGGCTCTGGTTGTGTGTGTGCGCGCGTTCAGGTATTATGCTTCTGGTTGTGTGTTTGCGTGCGTTCGGGCATTTTGGCTCTGGTTGTGTGTGTGCGCGCGTTCAGGCATTATGCTCCTGGTTGTGTGCGCTCGCGCGTTCAGGCATTATGCTCCTGGTTGTGTGTGTGTGTGCGCATGCGTACAGGCATTATGCTTCTGGTTGTGTGTTTGCGTGCGTTCGGGCATTTTGGCTCTGGTTGTGTGTGTGCGCGTTCAGGTATTATGCTTCTGGTTGTGTGTTTGCGCGCGTTCGGGTATTATGCTTCTGGTTGTGTGTTTGCGCGCGTTCGGGTATTATGCTCTTGGTTGTGTGTGTGTGCGCATGCGTTCAGGCATTATGCTTCTGGTTGTGTGAATGCGCGTTCAGGCATTTTGGCTCTGGTTGTGTGTGTGCGCGTACAGGCATTATGCTTCTGGTTGTGTGTGTGCACGCGCGTTCAGGCATTTTGCATCTGGTTGTGTGTGCACGTTCAGGCATTATGCTTCTGGTTGTGGGTGCGCGTTCAGGCATTATGCTTTGAGTTGTTCAGGCATTATGCTTCTGGTTGTGTGCGCGCATTCAGGTATTATGCTTCTGGTTGTGTGTGTGTTCAGGTATTATGCTTCTGGTTGTGTGTGTGTGTTCAGGTATTATGCTTCTGGTTGTGTGCGCGTGTTCAGGTATTATGCTTCTGGTTGTGTGCGCGTGTTCAGGCATTATGCTTCTGGTTGTGGGTGCGCGTTCAGGCATTATGCTTTGAGTTGTTCAGGCATTATGCTTCTGGTTGTGTGCGCGCATTCAGGTATTATGCTTCTGGTTGTGTGTGTGTTCAGGCATTTTGCATCTGGTTGTGTGTGCACGTTCAGGCATTATGCTTCTGGTTGTGGGTGCGCGTTCAGGCATTATGCTTTGAGTTGTTCAGGCATTATGCTTCTGGTTGTGTGCGCGCATTCAGGTATTATGCTTCTGGTTGTGTGTGTGTTCAGGTATTATGCTTCTGGTTGTGTGTGTGTGTTCAGGTATTATGCTTCTGGTTGTGTGCGCGTGTTCAGGCATTATGCTTCTGGTTGTGCGTGTTCAGGCATTATGCTTCTGATTGCTCGCGCTTTCAGGCATTACGCTTCTGGTTGTGTACTCTCGCACTTTCAGGCATTATGCTCCTGGTTGTGTGCGCCATCAGGCATTATGCTTCTGGTTGTGTGCGCCATCAGTTATTATGCTCCTGGTTGTGTGCGCTCCATCAGGCATTATGCTCCTGGTTGTGTGCGCTCCATCAGGCATTATGCTTCTGGTTGTGTGCGCCATCAGGCATTATGCTTCTAGTTGTGTGCGCCATCAGGCATTATGCTCCTGGTTGTGTGCGCTCCATCAGGCATTATGCTCCTGGTTGTGTGCGCTCCATCAGGCATTATGCTCCTGGTTGTGTGCGCTCCATCAGGCATTATGCTCCTGGTTGTGTGCGCTCCATCAGGCATTATGCTCCTGGTTGTGTGCGCTCCATCAGACATTATGTTTCTGGTTGTGTGTGCTCCATCAGACATTATGTTTCTGGTTGTGTGTGCGCTCGCGTGTTCAGGCATTATGCTTCTGGTTGTGTGTTTGCGCGCGTTCGGGTATTATGCTTCTGGTTGTGTGTTTGCGCGCGTTCGGGTATTATGCTCTTGGTTGTGTGTGTGTGCGCATGCGTTCAGGCATTATGCTTCTGGTTGTGTGTGCATGCCCGCGTTCGGGTATTATGCTTCTGGTTGTGTGCACGCGCGTTCAGGCGTTTTACTTCTGGTTGTTTGCGCTCGCGCGTTCAGGCATTATGCTCCTGGTTGTGTGCGCTCGCGCGTTCAGGCATTATGCTCCTGGTTGTGTGCGCTCGCGCGTTCAGGCACTATGCTCCTGGCTGTGTGCGCTCGCACGTTCAGGCATTATGCTCCTGGATGTGTGTGTGTGCGCATGCGTTCAGGCATTATGCTTCTGGTTGTGTGTGTGCACGCGCGTTCAGGCATTTTGGCTCTGGTTGTGTGTGTGCGCGCGTTCAGGTATTATGCTTCTGGTTGTGTGTTTGCGCACGTTCGGGCATTTTGGCTCTGGTTGTGTGTGTGCGCGTTCAGGTATTATGCTTCTGGTTGTGTGTTTGCGCGCGTTCGGGTATTATGCTTCTGGTTGTGTGTTTGCGCGCGTTCGGGTATTGTGCTTCTGGTTGTGTGCACGCGCGTTCAGGCGTTTTACTTCTGGTTGTTTGCGCTCGCGCGTTCAGGCATTATGCTCCTGGTTGTGTGCGCTCGCGCGTTCAGGCATTATGCTCCTGGCTGTGTGCGCTCGCGCGTTCAGGCATTATGCTCCTGGCTGTGTGCGCTCGCGCGTTCAGGCATTATGCTCCTGGCTGTGTGCGCTCGCGCGTTCAGGCATTATGCTCCTTGTTGTGTGCGCTCGCGCGTTCAGGCATTATGCTCCTGGTTGTGTGCGCTCGCGCGTTCAGGCATTATGCTCCCGGTTGTGTGTGTGTGCGCATGCGTACAGGCATTATGCTTCTGGTTGTGTGTGTGCACGCGCGTTCAGGCATTATGCTTCTGGTTGTGTGTGCATGCCTGCGTTCGGGTATTATGCTTCTGGTTGTGTGCACGCGCGTTCAGGCGGTTTACTTCTGGTTGTTTGCGCTCGCGCGTTCAGGCATTATGCTCCTGGCTGTGTGCGCTCGCGCGTTCAGGCATTATGCTCCTGGCTGTGTGCACTCGCGCGTTCAGGCATTATGCTCCTGGCTGTGTGCGCTCGCGCGTTCAGGCATTATGCTCCTGGCTGTGTGAGCTCGCGCGTTCAGGCATTATGCTCCTGGCTGTGTGAGCTCGCGCGTTCAGGCATTATGCTCCTGGTTGTGTGCGCTCGCGCGTTCAGGCATTATGCTCCTGGTTGTGTGCGCTCGCGCGTTCAGGCATTATGCTCCTGGTTGTGTGCGCTCGCGCGTTCAGGCATTATGCTCCTGGTTGTGTGTGTGTGTGCGCATGCGTACAGGCATTATGCTTCTGGTTGTGTGTTTGCGTGCGTTCGGGCATTTTGGCTCTGGTTGTGTGTGTGCGCGTTCAGGTATTATGCTTCTGGTTGTGTGTTTGGGCGCGTTCGGGTATTATGCTCTTGGTTGTGTGTGTGTGCGCATGCGTTCAGGCATTATGCTTCTGGTTGTGTGAATGCGCGTTCAGGCATTATGCTTCTGGTTGTGTGTGTGCACGCGCGTTCAGGCATTTTGCATCTGGTTGTGTGTGCACGTTCAGGCATTATGCTTCTGGTTGTGGGTGCGCGTTCAGGCATTATGCTTCGAGTTGTTCAGGCATTATGTTTCTGGTTGTGTGTGCGCTCGCGTGTTCAGGCATTATGCTTCTGGTTGTGTGCGCGCATTCAGGTATTATGCTTCTGGTTGTGTGTGTGTTCAGGTATTATGCTTCTGGTTGTGTGTGTGTGTTCAGGTATTATGCTTCTGGTTGTGTGCGCGTGTTCAGGTATTATGCTTCTGGTTGTGTGCGCGTGTTCAGGTATTATGCTTTTGGTTGTGTGTTTGCATATTCAGGCATTATGCTTCTGGTTGTGCGTGTTCAGGCATTATGCTTCTGATTGCTCGCGCTTTCAGGCATTACGCTTCTGGTTGTGTACTCTCGCACTTTCAGGCATTATGCTCCTGGTTGTGTGCGCCATCAGGCATTATGCTTCTGGTTGTGTGCGCCATCAGGCATTATGCTCCTGGTTGTGTGCGCTCCATCAGGCATTATGCTCCTGGTTGTGTGCGCTCCATCAGGCATTATGCTCCTGGTTGTGTGCGCTCCATCAGGCATTATGCTCCTGGTTGTGTGCGCTCCATCAGGCATTATGCTCCTGGTTGTGTGCGCGTTCAGGTATTATGCTTCTGGTTGTGTGTTTGCGCGCGTTCGGGTATTATGCTTCTGGTTGTGTGTTTGCGCGCGTTCGGGTATTATGCTCTTGGTTGTGTGTGTGTGCGCATGCGTTCAGGCATTATGCTTCTGGTTGTGTGTGTGCACGCGCGTTCAGGCATTTTGCATCTGGTTGTGTGTGCACGTTCAGGCATTATGCTTCTGGTTGTGGGTGCGCGTTCAGGCATTATGCTTCGAGTTGTTCAGGCATTATGCTCCTGGTTGTGTGCGCTCCATCAGACATTATGTTTCTGGTTGTGTGTGCTCCATCAGACATTATGTTTCTGGTTGTGTGTGCGCTCGCGTGTTCAGGCATTATGCTTCTGGTTTTGTGTTTGCGCGCGTTCGGGTATTATGCTTCTGGTGGTGTGTTTGCACGCGTTCGGGTATTATGCTCTTGGTTGTGTGTGTGTGCGCATGCGTTCAGGCATTATGCTTCTGGTTGTGTGTGTGCACGCGCGTTCAGGCATTTTGCATCTGGTTGTGTGTGCACGTTCAGGCATTATGCTTCTGGTTGTGGGTGCGCGTTCAGGCATTATGCTTCGAGTTGTTCAGGCATTATGTTTCTGGTTGTGTGTGCGCTCGCGTGTTCAGGCATTATGCTTCTGGTTGTGTGCGCGCATTCAGGTATTATGCTTCTGGTTGTGTGTGTGTTCAGGTATTATGCTTCTGGTTGTGTGTGTGTGTTCAGGTATTATGCTTCTGGTTGTGTGCGCGTGTTCAGGTATTATGCTTCTGGTTGTGTGCGCGTGTTCAGGTATTATGCTTTTGGTTGTGTGTTTGCATATTCAGGCATTATGCTTCTGGTTGTGCGTGTTCAGGCATTATGCTTCTGATTGCTCGCGCTTTCAGGCATTACGCTTCTGGTTGTGTACTCTCGCACTTTCAGGCATTATGCTCCTGGTTGTGTGCGCCATCAGGCATTATGCTTCTGGTTGTGTGCGCTCGCGCGTTCAGGCATTATGCTCCTGGTTGTGTGCGCTCGCGCGTTCAGGCATTATGCTCCTGGTTGTGTGCGCTCGCGCGTTCAGGCATTATGCTCCTGGTTGTGTGTGTGTGTGCGCATGCGTACAGGCATTATGCTTCTGGTTGTGTGTTTGCGTGCGTTCGGGCATTTTGGCTCTGGTTGTGTGTGTGCGCGTTCAGGTATTATGCTTCTGGTTGTGTGTTTGCGCGCGTTCGGGTATTATGCTCTTGGTTGTGTGTGTGTGCGCATGCGTTCAGGCATTATGCTTCTGGTTGTGTGAATGCGCGTTCAGGCATTATGCTTCTGGTTGTGTGTGTGCACGCGCGTTCAGGCATTTTGCATCTGGTTGTGTGTGCACGTTCAGGCATTATGCTTCTGGTTGTGGGTGCGCGTTCAGGCATTATGCTTCGAGTTGTTCAGGCATTATGTTTCTGGTTGTGTGTGCGCTCGCGTGTTCAGGCATTATGCTTCTGGTTGTGTGCGCGCATTCAGGTATTATGCTTCTGGTTGTGTGTGTGTTCAGGTATTATGCTTCTGGTTGTGTGTGTGTGTTCAGGTATTATGCTTCTGGTTGTGTGCGCGTGTTCAGGTATTATGCTTCTGGTTGTGTGCGCGTGTTCAGGTATTATGCTTTTGGTTGTGTGTTTGCATATTCAGGCATTATGCTTCTGGTTGTGCGTGTTCAGGCATTATGCTTCTGATTGCTCGCGCTTTCAGGCATTACGCTTCTGGTTGTGTACTCTCGCACTTTCAGGCATTATGCTCCTGGTTGTGTGCGCCATCAGGCATTATGCTTCTGGTTGTGTGCGCCATCAGGCATTATGCTCCTGGTTGTGTGCGCTCCATCAGGCATTATGCTCCTGGTTGTGTGCGCTCCATCAGGCATTATGCTCCTGGTTGTGTGCGCTCCATCAGGCATTATGCTCCTGGTTGTGTGCGCTCCATCAGGCATTATGCTCCTGGTTGTGTGCGCGTTCAGGTATTATGCTTCTGGTTGTGTGTTTGCGCGCGTTCGGGTATTATGCTTCTGGTTGTGTGTTTGCGCGCGTTCGGGTATTATGCTCTTGGTTGTGTGTGTGTGCGCATGCGTTCAGGCATTATGCTTCTGGTTGTGTGTGTGCACGCGCGTTCAGGCATTTTGCATCTGGTTGTGTGTGCACGTTCAGGCATTATGCTTCTGGTTGTGGGTGCGCGTTCAGGCATTATGCTTCGAGTTGTTCAGGCATTATGCTCCTGGTTGTGTGCGCTCCATCAGACATTATGTTTCTGGTTGTGTGTGCTCCATCAGACATTATGTTTCTGGTTGTGTGTGCGCTCGCGTGTTCAGGCATTATGCTTCTGGTTGTGTGTTTGCGCGCGTTCGGGTATTATGCTTCTGGTGGTGTGTTTGCACGCGTTCGGGTATTATGCTCTTGGTTGTGTGTGTGTGCGCATGCGTTCAGGCATTATGCTTCTGGTTGTGTGTGTGCACGCGCGTTCAGGCATTTTGCATCTGGTTGTGTGTGCACGTTCAGGCATTATGCTTCTGGTTGTGGGTGCGCGTTCAGGCATTATGCTTCGAGTTGTTCAGGCATTATGTTTCTGGTTGTGTGTGCGCTCGCGTGTTCAGGCATTATGCTTCTGGTTGTGTGCGCGCATTCAGGTATTATGCTTCTGGTTGTGTGTGTGTTCAGGTATTATGCTTCTGGTTGTGTGTGTGTGTTCAGGTATTATGCTTCTGGTTGTGTGCGCGTGTTCAGGTATTATGCTTCTGGTTGTGTGCGCGTGTTCAGGTATTATGCTTTTGGTTGTGTGTTTGCATATTCAGGCATTATGCTTCTGGTTGTGCGTGTTCAGGCATTATGCTTCTGATTGCTCGCGCTTTCAGGCATTACGCTTCTGGTTGTGTACTCTCGCACTTTCAGGCATTATGCTCCTGGTTGTGTGCGCCATCAGGCATTATGCTTCTGGTTGTGTGCGCCATCAGGCATTATGCTCCTGGTTGTGTGCGCTCCATCAGGCATTATGCTCCTGGTTGTGTGCGCTCCATCAGGCATTATGCTCCTGGTTGTGTGCGCTCCATCAGGCATTATGCTCCTGGTTGTGTGCGCTCCATCAGGCATTATGCTCCTGGTTGTGTGCGCGTTCAGGTATTATGCTTCTGGTTGTGTGTTTGCGCGCGTTCGGGTATTATGCTTCTGGTTGTGTGTTTGCGCGCGTTCGGGTATTATGCTCTTGGTTGTGTGTGTGTGCGCATGCGTTCAGGCATTATGCTTCTGGTTGTGTGTGTGCACGCGCGTTCAGGCATTTTGCATCTGGTTGTGTGTGCACGTTCAGGCATTATGCTTCTGGTTGTGGGTGCGCGTTCAGGCATTATGCTTCGAGTTGTTCAGGCATTATGCTCCTGGTTGTGTGCGCTCCATCAGACATTATGTTTCTGGTTGTGTGTGCTCCATCAGACATTATGTTTCTGGTTGTGTGTGCGCTCGCGTGTTCAGGCATTATGCTTCTGGTTGTGTGTTTGCGCGCGTTCGGGTATTATGCTTCTGGTGGTGTGTTTGCACGCGTTCGGGTATTATGCTCTTGGTTGTGTGTGTGTGCGCATGCGTTCAGGCATTATGCTTCTGGTTGTGTGTGCATGTCCGCGTTCGGGTATTATGCTTCTGGTTGTGTGCACACGCGTTCAGGCGTTTTACTTCTGGTTGTTTGCGCTCGCGCGTTCAGGCATTATGCTCCTGGCTGTGTGCGCTCGCGCGTTCAGGCATTATGCTCCTGGCTGTGTGCGCTCGCACGTTCAGGCATTATGCTCCTGGCTGTGTGCGCTCGCGCGTTCAGGCATTATGCTCCTGGTTGTGTGCGCTCGCGCGTTCAGGCATTATGCTCCTGGTTGTGTGTGTGTGTGCGCATGCGTACAGGCATTATGCTTCTGGTTGTGTGTGTGCACGCGCGTTCAGGCATTTTGGCTCTGGTTGTGTGTGTGCGCGCGTTCAGGTATTATGCTTCTGGTTGTGTGTTTGCGCGCGTTCGGGCATTTTGGCTCTGGTTGTGTGTGTGCGCGTTCAGGTATTATGCTTCTGGTTGTGTGTTTGCGCGCGTTCGGGTATTATGCTTCTGGTTGTGTGTTTGCGCGCGTTCGGGTATTATGCTCTTGGTTGTGTGTGTGTGCGCATGCGTTCAGGCATTATGCTTCTGGTTGTGTGAATGCGCGTTCAGGCATTTTGGCTCTGGTTGTGTGTGTGCGCGTACAGGCATTATGCTTCTGGTTGTGTGTGCACGTTCAGGCATTATGCTTCTGGTTGTGGGTGCGCGTTCAGGCATTATGCTTCGAGTTGTTCAGGCATTATGTTTCTGGTTGTGTGTGCGCTCGCGTGTTCAGGCATTATGCTTCTGGTTGTGTGTGTGTTCAGGTATTATGCTTCTGGTTGTGTGTGTGTGTTCAGGTATTATGCTTCTGGTTGTGTGCGCGTGTTCAGGTATTATGCTTCTGGTTGTGTGCGCGTGTTCAGGTATTATGCTTCTGGTTGTGTGCGCGTGTTCAGGTATTATGCTTCTGGTTGTGTGTGTGTGTTCAGGTATTATGCTTCTGGTTGTGTGCGCGTGTTCAGGTATTATGCTTCTGGTTGTGTGTGTGTGTTCAGGTATTATGCTTCTGGTTGTGTGCGCGTGTTCAGGTATTATGCTTCTGGTTGTGTGTGTGTGTTCAGGTATTATGCTTCTGGTTGTGTGCGCGTGTTCAGGTATTATGCTTCTGGTTGTGTGCGCGTGTTCAGGTATTATGCTTTTGGTTGTGTGTTTGCATATTCAGGCATTATGCTTCTGGTTGTGCGTGTTCAGGCATTATGCTTCTGATTGCTCGCGCTTTCAGGCATTACGCTTCTGGTTGTGTGCGCCATCAGGCATTATACTTCTGGTTGTGTGCGCCATCAGGCATTATGCTCCTGGTTGTGTGCGCTCCATCAGGCATTATGCTCCTGGTTGTGTGCGCTCCATCAGACATTATGTTTCTGGTTGTGTGTGCTCCATCAGACATTATGTTTCTGGTTGTGTGTGCGCTCGCGTGTTCAGGCATTATGCTTCTGGTTGTGTGCGCGCATTCAGGTATTATGCTTCTGGTTGTGTGTGTGTTCAGGTATTATGCTTCTGGTTGTGTGTGTGTGTTCAGGTATTATGCTTCTGGTTGTGTGCGCGTGTTCAGGTATTATGCTTCTGGTTGTGTGCGCGTGTTCAGGTATTATGCTTCTGGTTGTGTGCGCGTGTTCAGGTATTATGCTTCTGGTTGTGTGCGCGTGTTCAGGTATTATGCTTTTGGTTGTGTGTTTGCATATTCAGGCATTATGCTCCTGGTTGTGTGCGCTCCATCAGGCATTATGCTCCTGGTTGTGTGCGTTCCATCAGGCATTATGCTCCTGGTTGTGTGCGCTCCATCAGACATTATGTTTCTGGTTGTGTGCGCGCTCGCGTGTTCAGGCATTATGCATCTGGTTGTGTGCGCGCGTTCAGGCATTATGCTCCTGGTTGTGTGCGCTCCATCAGGCATTATGCTCCTGGCTGTGTGCGCACCATCAGGCATTATGCTCCTGGTTGTGTGCGCTCCATCAGGCATTACGCTCCTGGTTGTGTGCGCTCCATCAGGCATTACGCTCCTGGCTGTGTGCGCTCCATCAGGCATTATGCTTTTGGTTGTGTGCGCTCCATCAGGCATTATGCTCCTGGCTGTGTGCGCTCCATCAGGCATTATGCTTTTGGTTGTGTGCACTCCATCAGGCATTATGCTTTTGGTTGTGTGCGCACGTTCAGGCATTATGCTTCTGGTTGTGTGCGCTCCATCGGGCATTATGCTTTTGGTTGTGTGCGCTCCATCAGGCATTATGCTTTTGGTTGTGTGCGCACCATCAGGCATTATGCTTCTGGTTGCACGTGTTCAGGCATTTTGCTTCTGGTTGTGTGTGCGCTCGTTCAGGCATTTTGCACATCTAACCAAGCTTGCAAAGTCAGGTTACCTCCATTAAAAAAAGACTGCTCTAATAGCAAGTCCTGTATATTCCCAACTAGAACACGCACCAGGTTCTCATCCAACACTAGAGACTTGGACTTTTTTTATATAACTCATTAAAATATTAATGCATTATAACGCTACCATATTGTGGTCCAGATGTGATGAATTTAAGAAGAGAAAGGGAAAATTAGGCCCGCCATGACTCTACCCCCCACTGCTGTTTTGGTGCATAACATCATAGGCATGCTGACTAGTACCAGGCGTACGCAAAGGAAGATTTTGCACAGTGTGATCTGTAAGGGGTATTATTTGGTCTGATATATAACATTGCCTCTGGGGATGACCTTGACAATCTTTTCACCTAGCCAATCATCCAAGATCAGGAAGGACAAGAGAAAGAGATTTCCATTTCCAAGAGCCATTTCAGAGTATGGAAACAGTCTACATCTCTAATATATATTCCATTGAAGAAAAGGTCAAACGTTAATATTTATTACACAGTAATAGAATGGATTACAAAAAAAACAGCACAAAAGACTACTTCTTGCTGCAGTATGATTCTATATCCTTTTCCCTAAAATGTGCACTCATTCACACCCCCTCATGGATTGAAAATAAATGGAATATGGCGCAACACCCACAATCCCATGATTTTGAATTCATTAGGGGAAGCGTAGGAATCAGTGCCTAAGGGGGTTTGAAGGCTAAAAGCTGTATCTGGATCAGACCACTGTTTCCAGAAAGACACTGCATCATAGTTCAGTGTCCATCTATGATGAAATTGCACGTCCCCTTAAGAGCCATAGATGAAAGGGCACAGTGAAATAAATGTCTATCGCCACCATCACTTCAGCTGTAGTACCACCTGTAAGGACACAAATACACACTATCAGGATACATACACACAGTTGGATAGAGGGCTCTTGTGCTACAGAGCCTGCTGTGGCATTGAGGGCTTCCACCATTTTAAAGTAGTCAACTGGATGAGACTTACTATGGGTTAAGAAAGGAGTGGTCAACTAAAGAATTATACTCCTGAACAAACAGGTGTCAGTAAATCACCAACATTTGATTGATACCTATTCAGACAAAACACACTCCAGCATGGTAGACAGTGGTATGCACATTTTTTGGTTATTTATGAACTACCAATACACTCAGTAGACTACTTTATAATGGAGATAGCATGGGCCACGCCATTGAGGGCTGTAGATATTGACGTGTTGAAAGTACCGAAATGTCTGTTCAGCCAGTTAACACAGCTCAAAAACCCATACAAGACACTCAATCAGGGGTCTCTTCACATTTCCCAAGTCAACAACAGAGGCTGGGAGACAGTGCTGTATAAAGCAATGACTACATCAAATTCTCTTCCAGCTCAGGTAACTCAGGCAAGCAATAAAATCAATAAAAACCACCTCGAGAAACAACGCGGACTGTGGACACACTCGTATTCTCTTTTTTTTTTTTTTTTAAATAGTCGTAGTGTTCTTAGTTTAAATGTGTTGCTGTTCTTTGTTTTGTGTGGACCCCAGGAAGAATAACTGCTGCTTCTTCAACAGTTAACTGGGATCCGAAGAAAATAAGTGTGTATCAAATGTACACTGTCAGCACTGCAAAAACCACACACAGAAAAAATAACATACAGTCAGACTAAACTGCTGTTGGGATACAAATATATTTTTTGGGATAAAAGCCCTTCTGTAATACACAAATGTCTTCTAGGACAGAGGGAATATGGAACGATTGGGAAAGAACTGTCCCTTTAAGTGAATGAGAGCGCAAAAACTGGCAGAAATCACCAGCTATTATGCTCCTGACATCAGTAGGTGAAAAGATAATGAATGATATTAAACTATTGGTGGAACTGCCAAGAAAACTGTTCTCAAGCCATCCAAATCACACCCTCCACTGATGCTGACCAAACACTCACACACGCATACATACACGCGCAAGCACTCATACACACATGCTGTGCATAACTGCACCACTAAAACATTAGACAAACATGCTGACACAAACACATTTGATAATACCCTAATTGTCATAATATGTGCGCATGTACGTGTGTCCCTGAAGGTTTACCTTATTGGCAGCCTCCATTGAGCTGATGAGTGTTTGTAATTCCTCTCGGTTCATCTCGACAGACACAGGCTTCAGGGCCCCGTTCTCCTTCACGTCCAAACTGAGGTTGAGTAGAGGGGTCTGGAGAGACGAGATCTTATCGCTGGCCAATGCCAGCTGAACAGAGACAGAGAGGCTTACGATTCTAGTGTATAGAAATCATTGTGGTAGCAGTAGACATGGTGAACCATACACACCAGCATTTCACCCCGGATTAATTCATGACTGATATCACATAATGTGTAAAACCCAGTTGAAACAACAGGACTATAAAAAAAGCATAACCACTTGTTTCATTTGACCTGTATGTCCCATTGAGATAAAAATAAAATATATTTTTCAAGGGAGTCCTGATCAATCAGTTTACCAATCAAACAAATATTGTGGTCTCCTCACTATAGTCCAGGAAATTCACCTTTATATGCCAGTCAAAGTCCTGGAGGGTGGAGCTAGACACGTTATTGGTCCTCTCCACCAGCGCCTGGCGGATCTCCTCCCGTCTGGCCCTCAGGACGGTCAGCACGGCCTCCCCGTACCCCCGGCCCACGTCTGCCAACGATGCCAGCACCTGCCCAAAGCAGAACAGGCTGGCAGTTGCACTAATAAATAATCACTCATACTGTACAGTTAAAATTCAAAATAACTTAGGATTTTATTGTGTGGGATAATACATTGGCCGACATTACACAAAAACTGTCAACACAGAAGACACAGGACAATATTAACTTAAACATGTTTTTTGTAAATATGTTCCTTTGCTCATCTGGTGCAACAGCTCCTGGTGATTATGCAATGAATATCAAATGGCTGGTCTTGTTTCAATCTGCCTGTAATTCTATTTACACATAAAATATTCAGTTAATTAGTTTCTCAACTGAAACAGATGAGTCTGTGTCCCTGTAATTGTTCATAAATATTGTCAATATGGCTGGAGGAGATGGTTGCCGTTTTACAGTCCCCTAACCAATGTTTTTTTGCGTTATTTGTAACTTATTTTGTACAGAATGTTTCTGCCACCGTCTCTTATGACCGAAAAGAGCTCAGGACAGCGATTACTCACCTCGTACTGGAAGAAGATTTTTTTCGTTAACGAGTTGGACGCAAAGGATTTACTTCAGACACCCGACAAGGCCCTCGTCCCCATCATTCGCAGGAGAAAGAGACAGAGATATCAGGGACGTAGGTCGGAGTGCCTTGTAAGGATCCGACGAGAGTTGGTAATCTGCCTTTACCATCAGTCCTATTAGCCAACGGACAATCATTGGATAACAAAATAGACGAACTACGATCACGTATATCCTACCAATGGGACATTAAAAACTGTGATATCTTATATTTCATCGAGTCGTGGCTGAATGACGACATGAATAACATACAGCTGGTGGGTTTTACACTGCATTGGCAAGATAGAACAGCCGCCTCCAGTAAGAGAAGGGGTGGCGGTCTGTGTATATTTGTAAACAGCTGGTGAATGAAATGTAATATTAAGGAAGTCTCGAGGTTTTGCACGACTGAGGTAGAGTATCTCACAATAAGCTGTAGACCACACTATCTACCAAGAGAGTTTTCATAAATGTCTATTTACCACCACAAACTAATGCTGGTACTAAGACCACACTCAATGAGCTGTATACGGCCATACGCAATCAGGAAAACTCTCATCCAGACGTGGCATACAGAGTGGCCAAGGACTTTAATGTAGGGAAACTTAAATCCGTTTTACCTATTTTCTACCAGCATGTTAAATGTGCAACCAGAGGGGGAAAAAAAACTCTAGACCACCTTCACTCCACACACAGAGACGCGTACAAAGCTCGCCCTCCATTTGGAAAATCTGACCATAATTCTATCCTCCTGATTCCTGCTTACAAGCAAAAACTAAACAGGAAAAACCAGTGACTCGGTCAATAAAGAAGTGGTCAGATAAAGCAGATGCTAAGCTACATGACTGTTTTGCTAGCACAGACTGGAATATGTTATGGGATTCTTCTGATGGCATTGAGGAGTACACCACATCAGTCAATGGCTTCATCAATAAGTGCATCGATGATGTTGTCCCCACAGTGACCGTACGTACATACCCCAACCAGAAGCCATGGATTACAGACAACATCTGCACTGAGTTAAAGGGTAGAGCTACCACTTTCAAGGAGTGGAACACTAACCCGGAAGCTTATAAGATATCCTGCAATGCCCTCAGGTGAACCATCAAACAGGCAAAGCGTTAATACAGGACTAAGATTGAATCGTACTACAAGCTATTACAGACTACAAAGGGAAGCACAGCTTCGAGCTGCCCACTGACACGAGCATACCAGACAAGCTAAATTACTTCTATGCTCTGATCGAGGCAAGCAACACTGAAGCATGCATGAGAGCATCAGCTGTTCTGGAGCGACTGTGTGATCACTCTCTCCACAGCCAATGTGAATAAGACCTTTAAACAGGTCAACATTCACAAGGCCAGACAGATTACCAGGACGTGTACTCCGAGGATGTACTGACCAACTGGCAAGTGTCTTCACTGACATGTTCAATCTGTCCCTGACTGAGTCTGTAATACCAACATGTTTCAAGCAGACCGCCATAGTCCCTGTGCCCAAGAACACTAAGGTAACCTGCCTAAATGACTATCGACTCGTAGCACTCACGTCTGTAACCATGAAGTGCTTTGAAAGGCTGGTCATAGCTCACAACACCATTATTCCAGAAACCCTAGACCCACTCCAATTTGCATACCGCCCCAACAGATCCACAGATGATGCAATCTCTATTGCACTCCACACTGCCCTTTCCCTCCTGGATAAAATGAACACCTATGTGAGAATGCTATTCATTGACTACAGCTCAGCTTTCAACACCATAGTGCCCTCAAAGTTCATCACTAAGCTAAGGACTCTGGGACTAAACACCTCCCTCTGCAACTGGATCCTGGACTTTATGACAGACCGCCCCCCCAGGTGGTAAGGGTAGATAACAACACATCCATGCTGTTCCTCAACACGGGAGCCCTTCAGGGGTGCGTGCTCAGTCCCCTCCTGTACTCCCTGTTCATTCATGACTGCATGGCCAGGCATGACTCCAACACCATCATTAAGTTTGCCGATCACACAACAGTGGTAGGCCTGATCACCGACTATGGTGAGACAGCCTATAGCGAGGATATGAGAGACCTGGCTGTGTGGTGCCAGGATAACAACCTCTCCCTCAATGTGATCAAGGCAAAGGAGATGATTGTGGACAACAGAAAAAGGAGGACCGAGCATGCCCCCATTCTCATTGATGGGGCTGTAGTGGAGCAGGTTGAGAGCTTCAAGTTCCTTGGTGTCCACATCACCAACAAACTATCATGGTCCAGAAACACCAAGACAGTAGTGAAAAGGGCACGACAAAGCCTATTCCCCCTCAGAAGACTGAAAAGATTTGGTATGGGTCCTCAGATCCTCAAATAGTTTGAAGGCTGCACCATTGATGGCATCCTGACTGGTTGCATCACTGCCTGGTATGGCAACTGCTCTGCCTCCGACCGCAAGGCACTACAGATGGTAGTGCGTATGACCCAGTACATCACTGGGGCCAAGCTTCCTGCCATCCAGGACCTCTATACCAGGCGTGTCAGAGGAAGGTCCTAAACATTGTCAAAGACTCCAGCCACCCTAGTCATAGACTGTTCTCTCTGCTCCTGCACGGCAAGCGGTAGCGGAGCGCCAAGTCTAGGTCCAAAAGGCTTCTTAACAGCTTCTACCCCCAGGCCATAAGACTCCTGAACAGCTAATCAAATGACTACTCAGACTATTTACATTATCCCCCCCCCCTTTTTTTACACTGCTGCTACTCTGTTTATTATGTATGCATAGTCACTTTAACTCTACCTACATGTACATATTACGTCAATTACCTCAACTAACCTGTGCCCCCGCACATTGACTCTGTTTCGGTAGCCCCTGTATATAGCCTTATTTTACTGCTGCTCTTTAATTATTTCATATTTTTTACTTAACTCGTATTTTTCTTAAAACTGCATTGTTGATCTTAAAATGATCTAGACCTGTTGTATTCGGCGCATGTGACAAATAAGATTTGATGTAACTCTTTACTGAAATAACTATAACTTTTAGCGCTTGAAAATGTAGACCTAGATGTTAGCATTTAATGTTACTATGCTGTGTCAAAGATCAATTCTATGGGAACAGTATGATTGATGCCTGGTTGAACTTTCCTCCTGAGTGCCAAACAACACAGCAACTTGAAACAAACACTCTGTATACACCTGACACACTCAACCCATGGTCTACTCTGCAGCCATAACAAACACAGCCTACCACACACTGCAGCACTCCCATGTTTGTTCTTGCTCAACAAAAACACAGCACCCCCGGAGCATCCCCCAGGAATGGATTAAGAAACACTGACCTAACACTACACATATTCACCCAACAAACCCAACACACTATACTTCAGCCATCAAGAGGCCCTACACAAACCCAATACACCCTGTGACTGACATAGAACCTTCAAAAACCAGTGAGTCACTGCATTGTACACTTTAGAAACCCAAATTTGACTCTGTCAAACATGCATGATACAACTTCAAACTCACTGACTCCTAGCTCACCTCTTGGTCTGGGGTGTTCTTACCAACGGCGAGCCGGAACAGAGAAGAGAGGGAGTCGAGGACCTCCATCCATTCTACAAGGGTCCACATGTCACCATAGTCTGCCATCCGAGGGGACTCCCGCCCACATACACTATCCACCACCCTGTGTAATAGCTGGGGGAAAGAAAATGTGTATCATCATCATGATGATGATGGTAGCCTATGGTAGGATTGAATCTACCCACCAAAACAAGTCAGTAAACAATGCCATGCCCATGTTTGTGTGGAGGTCATAGTGTTTTGGAGTAACTGACTTATCTGCATGCTTTGGATTTACAATCAAGCATAATGCTCCCTCTGCTGGTCAATTATTGGTTCAGCGTGTGCTTATGACAATGACATGGGCACACTGCCAAATCGAGCCCCGACAGCTACACCCAGGCAATCATAGATCAGAAAGGATTAGACGGGTTTAAATAATATGATGACAGCTCCACAAAGCCTATCATAAGTAAAGTTGAAGTAATTACCATATCCTTTCAGACCTACTGGAGTTTTATAGGGCGGGTTACGATTGAGTATTGATATGCTTTCCGAATGGTTAGATGCAGAAAACACAATGGATCATCAATACACAATGCATCTGAATTGGGGAGCTTGCAACAACATTGTAAGCTACATTGTTACAACAGTAATACAAATCACATTTTAGCCCTTGATTGAGAGCATAATATCTTGTTTTCATATTATATAAAACAGACACGAGGGTACTCAAAAGCCTGTTGTATCGTCTCATCTGAATGCACACGCAGAGTATTTAATTCATTTGATTGTAAAACCTAATGGAAATCCTTTCTCCTTCTGTAATACTATGTAGTTCAGTTGGTAGAGCATGGCGTTGGCACCAGGATAGTGGTTTCAATTCCCGGGCCTACCCATACGTAAAATGTATGCACTCATGACTGTATGTCAATTTGTTTAAAAACGTATGCTAGATGGCATATATTACAATGGCCTGTTGCTATGTAACAAATAATAATAAACGCATGCAAGGGTTCTCCTGATATTGCATTGTCTAGCTCCAGGACAGTGGTGAAAAAATGACATGTATGAACCAAGGAAATTCATGTATTATACTTACTTTTGGACATTCTTCAGGGAGTAATTTGGCAAGCAAATGTACCATGTTTTGTTGTCGAGTTTCGCCTTCCTTGTAAAACGTCACGAATCAGCTGATAAGTGATCACATGGTAAACCGGGGAAATCTGCTGTTTCCTGAGAGTACTTTTTCAGCGTGGCTCAACATTGGGATTTTTAATAATCATAACTCAAATTGGTCCATAAACAAAGGGCGCCTTCATGTGGATAACTTTGTCAAGACTAGAGAGAATACAGTTTATGTCAAATTGACGTCTACATTTTTTTCCCTTCATATTAGCCAAACCAAACCCTTTTCCAAAAGTATCCAAATTCTCCCAACCTGCTACGTAAATTAAATCAAAATGTATGAAGAAAAATACCCTTTTCTTATTTAAAAAAATATATAAAGATTTGTAAAACTATTTAGAATCTTTAAAACGTATACAAAATAAAATGTCTGTATTTGGTTTGATATAACGTTAATGTATTATTTTTTCTTCTCGTCCTTATTTCTTTGTGTAATCCCTCTGGCTGTTCTGTTTGTGTTTTGCATGTTGCTATTTAATTTAAAAAAAATACTTACTACGAAAAGTGAATTCTGACATAATGTATCACGTGTTGTCAAACCCCCGCCTTTCAAAGTGTTGCATTATGGGGATAAAAAAAATCAGATTTGCCGACTACATCAGACCGGAAGAGGCAAAGTGAGAGGTTTTACTCAGCTCAAAGTATGTCTACGAAAATAACTCCACGAAGTGAGGAATTTTTGTATGGAGGTCAATAATAAGAGTGGAATTTGGTCAACAAAACATGCAATTGCATATTTGCTAAGTGAGGTTTATTTGATCGAATAAAAGTTACGTAATGGTTAGATTGTTATGAATGTACTGATATAAGTGGACGCACGTGGCATTTCGGCAACTAGGGGGGGAAAACGACTTTAAATTGGAGTTGTCTGTTGTCATAGAGATAGAGGACTCTGTTTTTGCATGTACATTACCATGGAGGGCTTTCGCCATTTTAAAGTAGTGAACTGGGTGGGGATTCCGACGAGTTGGGAGCAATCAGCCAATGAAAAATAAGAAAATTGGCTACTTTAAAATAGAGTGAGCCCCAATACCGCTGTCCAATATATGCTGTCACAGACGCTATGATGGTACAGATACAAATGTGAGTCCTCTATCTAGCTCTATGCCCTCTCATTGGCTAGAATGGTCACACATGATCTCGCCCCTGTCTGCTTCCATCTATATAAGGACATTAAAATACTTCCAAGTTTTTAATGTCACATGCACAAGTACAGTGAAATGCCTTTCTTAAAAACACAACAATTAATAATGTAATACTATAAAACGCACATGAGAATAGGAAAAAATACATAGAACACAGTAAGCATACTTGTCTCCCAGTTGTAAAAGAAAATATGTGCTTGTAAGAAATGCTCCTCAGGCAATCTAGCTGAAAGGCACAGCACCAACAGCTGACATGAAGAGGGGACTGGAATTGGAGATGACAGTGACTACTGCAAGATGCAGAATGTCAACTTCTCAACTCCTCATCATACACTTTGGCTTGCCTCTTCTCCTGATGGCCTGGTCTACGAGCCTCTCGAGCATCCACCTTTTGGCCTAGTTGGGAATAAGAACCCAGACGTAAAGGGTTTTGTGGATTGCAAGTATGTTCACATGCATAACGGTGAACCTTCCCTGAAGAGGTAGCATGCCTACTATTGGCAAGTTCAAGGTCAGCTCTAAATAATTGGGTTGGAGTGGTGTGACTTTGTTGTCTGTGAGCATGAGGACATTTTGGTCGAGAGAATAGAGACCCAGTGGTGTTCTCACTAATTAGAAGGGTGTACATGAAAAAGAACTTAGGCAGGAAAGACTAAATAACAATGGACAGGCTCCTTTATCTTTCAATTAATGAAAGAGAAACAAACTAACAAATCTGTCTGTGCAATTAATAATTAAAATAATTCAGTAAAATTGTTTCTGTTCTTTTGTCACTGTAAATAAAAACTCTTTACAACATTGTGTTTGGAGTAAGCAGTGGTGTTAATTATCATTAAATGGACTACAGTGTGTCACAGCAAAAAAAGGAAAGATGCATTGCAGTAGTAGCTAATTGCGCCTTGGACCATGCCTTAATTAACAAGAGGTCCACACTGTTCGTTTTGTGAGAAGGCAAGCCACAGCCCAGATGCCGGGGATGCTTCCCATCAGTGACATGAGGATCTCTTGGACATGGTAGTTATTCCACTGGAATTGCAAAGGCACGGCACCCTTCTTCAGACGTCGAAGTCCACTAGAAGGTTCAATGAAATCTTAATTTCTTAACTTTCAATAACGATGCCGCACCAACTAATAACGTTAACACTAACGTTAGCTAGGTAACGTTACTGGTAGCTAACGTTTGCTAGCTAAAGAGACAAACAAAATACACTAACTAAACGGATAAACAGCATTTTGAAGAAGAATGATTAAGAAAACGCTATAGAAATATGATCATATTAATATACTGAGGTAATGATAAAACAAGCGACTCCGAGGCTACAATCAGGCTGACAGGAAGCTTTGTATCCGGTAGGAAGTGGGCGTTGCTACTTTGTGCAAAAGGCATGTAGAGAAAAACACTAGAGCTTTGGTGGGCGGGCTTTTCCTTCCAAACAGTACTTTCAAATAGGGTGCCAGGGCTCGTCTTGGAAACACGCTTTCCACTATGCTAAATATGAATCAAATTTGTTGAAATTACATTCACAGAATTTGAAAGTTACAGCAAGGCGTTGGTGAGGACGCTATGTAGCAACTTGTCGTTTGGTCGAAACTAATTAGATTAGAAAAACATTGTTTGCTCTGTAGTTAGTTGGTTGGCTTTTCTAGTTAGCATGCTTATTTCTCTGGCTAACGTTGTTTTGAGGAAAACGGGCTAGCTCCCTGTCGACTCAACAGGCAATGGGGGAGAAGATTAGATGTACAGTTGCTTCAATCGGGGTGTTGGAGTACCCAGACGAAATGGCGGCAAACTGCCCCAGAGATAAAAAAATTCGAATCTGAGAGATCGCACCTTTTATCCTAATTACAGAGTTAGACGTCTATGTTGAACCAATGCAATGGTATACATTTTATTGGCTTACTATTAGCTGCTTTTCCTGAAAATGTCTGATATACAGTACCAGTCAAAAGTTTGGACACCTACTCATTCCAGCGGTTTTCTTTATTTTTACTATTTTCTACATTGTATAATAGTGAATACATCAAAACTATGAATTAACACATGGAATCATGTAGTAACCAAAAAAGTGCTAAACAAATAAAAATGTTATATTTGAGGTTCTTTAAAGTGGCCATCCTTTGTCTTGAGGACAGCTTTGCATGCTCTTGGCATTCTCAACCAGCTTCATGAGATAGTCACCTGGAATGCATTTCAATTAACAGTTGTGCCTTGTTAATTTGTGTAATTTCTTTCCTTAATGTGTTTGAGCCAGTCAGTTGTGTTGTGGTATACAGAAGATCGCCCTATTTAGTAAAAGACCACGTCCATATTATGGCAAGAACTGCTCAAATAGGCAAAGACAAACATCATTACTTTAAGACATGAAGGCCAGTCAATCCAGAACCTTTCAATAACTTTTAAAGTTTCTTCAGTTGCAAGTTGCAAAAACCATCAAGCTCTATGATGAAACTGGCTCTCATGAGGACCGCCACATGAAAGGAAGACCCAGAGTTACCTTTGCTGCAGAAGTACAGTTGTAACTGCATCTCAGATTGCAATGCAAATAAATGCTTGAGTTCAAGTAACATACATCTCAACATCAACTGTTCAGATGAGAACAAACTCTACTAAAGGACACCAATAAGAAGAGACTTGCTTGGGTCAAGAAACACAAGCAAGGGACATTAGACCGGTGGAAATCTGTCTTTTTGATCTGAGGAGTCCAACCACTGTGTCTTTGTGAGATGCAGAGTAGGTGAGTTGATGATCTCTGCACTGATTTATTTAGAATGCAAAAGACACTTAACCAGCATGGCTACCACAGCATTCTGCAGCAATTCACCATCCCATCTGGTTGGCACTTAGTCCCACTATCATTTATTTTTCAACAGGACAATGACCCAAAACACACCCCCAGGCTGTGTAAGGGCTATTTAACCAAGAAGGAGAGTGATGGAGTGCTGCATCAGATGACTTGACCTCCACAATCACTTGACCTCAACCCAATTGAGATGGTTTGGGATGAGTTGGACCACAGAGTGAAGGAAAAGGATCAGCTTGTCTTGTCTGGACTCAGTGCAGATCTAGGATCATTGTTGCTTTTTAGATCATAATGTATCAAATTACATGGACTGTTGGGACCTGACCCTAGATCAGCACTCCTACTCTTGGATGCTTCTACCAAAAGGCAGAAGACCACCTGCAGGGACGGGGCTGGGATTAAAATAAATAACAGGACAAAACCCGTTTCACGACAAGAGGGACAACACTACATAAAGGGAGATGTAAGACAACAACATAGCAAGGCAGCAACACAATAACATGGTAGCAACACAACATGGTAGCAGCACAAACCATGGTACAAACATTGGGCACAGACAACAGCACAAAGGGCAAGAAGGTAGAGACAACAATACATCACGCAAAGCAGCCACAGCTGTCAGTAAGTGTCCATGATTGAGTGTTTGAATGAAGAGATTGAGATAAAACTGTCCAGTTTGAGTGTTTGTTGCAGCTCGTTCCAGTCTCTAGCTGCAGCGAACTGAAAAGAATAGCTACCCAGGGATATGTGTGCTTTGGGGACCTTTAACAGAATGTGACTGGCAGAACGCGAGTTGTATGTGGAAAATGAGGGCTGCAGTAGATATCTCAGATAGGGGGGAGTGAGGCCTAAGCAGGGTTTATAAATAAGCATCAACCAGTGGGTTTTGCGACGGGTATACAGAGATGACCAGTTTACAGAGGAGTATAGAGTGCAGTGATGTGTCCTATAAGGAGCATTGGTGGTAAATCTGATGGCCGAATGGTAAAGAACATCTAGCCGCACGAGAGCACCCTTACCTGCTGATCTATAAATTATGTCTCCGTAATCTAGCATGGGTAGGATGGTCATCTGCATCAAGGTTAGTTTGGTAGCTGGGGTGAAAGAGGGGCGATTACGATACAGGAAACCAAGTCTAGATTTAACTTTAGCCTGCAGCATTGATATGTGCTGAGAGAAGGACAGTGTACTGTCTAGCCATACTCCCAAGAACTTGTATGAGGTGACTACCTCAATCTCTAAACCCTCAGAGGTAGTAATCACACCTGTGGAGAGAGGGGCATTCTTCTTACCAAACCACATTACCTTTGTTTTGGAGGTGTTCAGAGTATTCAGACCCTTTACTCAGTACTTTGTTGAATCACCTTTGGCAACGATTTCAGCCTTGAGTCTTCTTTGAAGAGCGGCTCTACACCATTAGAGCGAGACCAGCTGCGCTTGGCCCGCGACTGGAAAATGCTAGCTGACATTGGCCGACAACTTGTGTTTCCTCCGGAGATCGCAACCACCACCCTAAGATCTGACATGGTGCTCTGGTCCCGTTCGCTCCAGAAGGTCTTCATCATTGAGCTCACAGTACCCTGGGAGGACTCAGTAGATGAGGCTTATGAGCGAAAACATCTGCTCTATGCCAATCTAGCTGCCGAAGCACGGCATCATGGCTGGAATACAGAAGTCCGACCAGTGGAGGTGGGCTGCAGAGGTTTTGTGGCAACATCTACAACCAGACTGCTTAGAGACCTGGGAATTAAGGTCCAGAGCCAGTGTTCGGCAATCAAAGCTGTATCGGAGGCAGCAGAAGGCAGCAGTCAGTGGCTCTGGATGAAGTTTCTCCCATTCTCCTCTGTAGATGGCTCTGGTTGGGCCACCCAACTCACGTCCTGACCATACTAAAACAAAAGACAAAACAAAGGAACTAAGGTCAGAACTTGACAGCATCATGGCAAAAACTGACAGATTGGCCAATAGCTTCTACCACCAGGCTGCCGAATAGCCACCATTAGGCTCCCCCTCTTGCCCCCCAGTCATTCTACCCCCCAATGGACATTTACCCTTCCCCCACTCCGCAATGGACATGTATCATTGTTACAGTTGTAAATATGTATACATTATTATAATTTGTATTATAGTTTCATTCACTTCTCTTTGACCTGCACTGTTGGAGCTCGGCGCTTAAGAATTTCACTGCACGCTGCAAATACATCTGAGACCCTGTGCATGTGGCTAATGACATCATCTATCTATACTGAACAAAAATATAAACGCATCATGCAACAATTTCAAAGATTTTACTGGGTTACAGTTCATTTAAGGAAAATGATTGCGGCTGGGTACAGCCATCGGTGGGCCTGGGAGGGCATAGGCCCACCCACTTGGCAGCTAGGCCCAGCCAATCAGAATGAGTTTTTCCTCAAAAAAAGGCTTTATTACAGACCAAAATACTCCTTGTGTTGTGTGACAAAATTGCACATTTTAAAGTGGTCTTTTATTGCCCCCAGCACAAGGTGAACCTGTGTAATGATCATGCTGTTTTATCAGCTTCTTGATATGCCACACCTGTCAGGTGGATTGATAATATTGGCAAAGGAGAAATGCTCACTAATAGGGATGTAAACAAATTTGTGCACAAAATTTGAGAGGAATAAGATTTTGCTACGCATTTTGCTACACTCGCATTAACATCTGCTAACCATGTGTGTGTGACCAATAAAATTTGATTTGATTTGAAGTAGAGGAAGATGGGTCAAGGGGGAGGGATCCTGAGAGGAGTGGTGAGTAGTAGATCTTTACCAGTACAGAGGATTGGATTTTTAGCATTTATACCAATGGTTATCAACTGTACTGCAGGGATGGAACATAAGTTGCAGAAAATTAAGGTTGTGGTGACAGCTGCAGAGAGGTATTTGGGTGTACAAGACTTTAAGTCAGAAAAGTTACAGGGTGTGTTGACTGGTGGTGTCCCCTCCTTTCAGGCTGTTGGCCTGAGGTAGGACTAGATATATTTAAATAGTGGAGTAGGGTGGTGTGTTTTTAGTGAGTGTAGGGTTAGATGGTATACATTTGTATTATTTTATTGTGTTTATTGTTTCAAGAAAAGTATAAGCGAGTTATACTCCAGTCTAGTAGGTGGCGGTAATGCAATATTTATTGGATGCCAACCCCCGTTAAACATAATCGAAGAAGTGATTAACACACAGTCTATTTCATTACAGTAACATCGTTAGGCAGGCCTGAAATAAAAAATGTTACTGAATGAACCTCTTGTGGGTAGTGGCGTTCAGCTCGTCTTTTTATACCCTGGAACAGCACTCTTATCTCGTGATTCATGATGCTGCGCAAGTGATGTTATTTTTGAAATATATTCGCGCAAGTATGAGTAGGCCTGCTTTATCTAATGTAAATTCTCAAAACAGGTAATGTGATGTGACCACTACAGATTGTATTTGTGTTTTGTTTTACGACTCACAGCTCTCTGCCCTCAGCACAGCGAACAATGAATACTACAGGGTAAGTTCTTGACACATTTATGCATGTTTTTTATTTTACTTTATAGGCAGCCATGGTAACAAAATATAAAGTTACTAGATTCGTTAGGCTACGTTTCGTTCAAATCAATTTGGCTGCAATAAAGAAAAAAATTGTAAAAAAATACCAACCCCAAACTGAATTAGCTAAAATCTGTGATCTATCGTTGTAAACTACTGTATTTCCGGTAAAAGCATTATGCCCTTGTAGCTAAGCCTAGTTAGCTACATTTGCCATTTTTGTTTTTTGGCCCCCTTGGCTTTATCGCAACAACACACCTGGCCCATGTCATCATGCATGAATGACAAAGTATCTCCTAAATGGGGACATTGTCATTGTGCACACTGTGGTGAAGGATATGACAATTCTACACAGCAGAATACATTGTGTGTTTTCTCCTTCACTGTACACACCAGTTTCAGAAAATCCTGTTCCTGGAAAGCTGTAGGCCAGGGTATGCAGGCTGTTGTAAAACATCTGGTTCTTGATTTGCCAGTTGAATAAGGGGGGTACATTTTTTTTTTTATAAAGTAAAGAAAATGACAGACACATTAGCCTGTCTTTGAAAAGATGTCATTATATCAATAGAAAAGAAATGTGCTTGTATCTTCTAGTCCAGGCTATGTTGTTTTACAGATGTATAAACTATATGTAAACGTATAGTAGTTTATGAACTACTTTATAAGTCTACCTTTCAGCCCAATAATATATAAATGATAGGCCTCTCCCATCACTAGGGCCTAGGCTACACAGTTCACACTATAGAATGAACTAAAGTAGCCTACCAAAAAAAACATTAACTGGGAAATCAAGGAACGCATGAAGGATACTCTATTGTTGAGCTTTAATACAGCACACACTCAGCCGAGGGCATATACTGGCCTGTCTTGCTAGCTGTTTTGGCATCTCACAAGGGCGTGTGGGCGTGTGAGTGAGTAACCTCAGAGTAGTTGTGATATCTGAGTTGAGTGGCGCATAAAGGAAATGCCACGGTAAAAATTATTTTTCACTTTAAAATGTATGTCAAACAAAAACCAATGATTGCAAAGTTAAACAAACCATAAAACTATGCACAAGGACTACGTTTAACAATTTGTATGGTTTGTTTAACTTTGCAATCATTGGTTTTTGTTTTACAGGCATTTTAAAGTGAAAAATCTGAGTCGGTGTCACTGTGTTACCGTGGACTTGCCCGTAAACATAGTTCTTCTTTTCTCTGCAACTACATTCAGTTCCTCTTAGTGACAATTATTTTCGCAAGGATCATGAAGGTTTTGTTTACACATAGCGGAACAACATTCAAATAGAACATTTATATTATTCTGTGTTGATAAGATCTAGCATACAATGCTGTAGTATCTTGATGGTTTCACTTGTGCTTTTTCTGACCTGTGGGTTAGCAGCCTGTCAACCAATGTCTTGTTGGTAGTATAGTATTATTTTAGTCAACAAAGTAAAAGGACTAGAGTCCTTTTGAACTAGAAGTTATTGCCCTTTAAAAACAGGCCTGAGAAAGGGGTTGTGAGTATTGCCTAAAACAATTAGTCATAGCTCTGTCACTTAATCACTGCTTATCTCATGGACTATTGCCTACTATCTGTCCTACTTTCTCACTTTCTCCACAAGGTCACTACTTTTGAAACCTTTCTGATTACTGTTTTGTATTTGTTTCAGAAAAACAGCACTGTAAGCAGCCCTAAGGCAACAGAAGACCAGGTCTGGCCACCCAGGCCCAGGGAGGGTGCAGGGTTCTGGGTGTAGGGTGCCCTGGCCACTGGGCCTATGGAGCAGATCCACTGGGTGAGACGCCGCTGGCAGCAGCTGGTTGCCGCAGATTCAGGTCGAGGCCAGTACTCTGCCCCTGCCGCCCTACCCACCAAGAGTTCCCCAGTGCTCCACAACACACAGCTGCTCACTGGCAAACGGAGGACAGTCATCGCCCGGCACGGACGCCACCAGCAAGAGTACCACAGCATCTCCAAGGGATGCCAGGGCAACAGCATCCGCACCACCAAGTACAGCCTTCTGAGCTTCATTCCCATGAACCTGTTCCAGCAATTCCACAGGTGAGCGGAATACCTAACCTCATGCTGATTTACACAGGGGATGGGCTAGACCATACCTGATTACAATCAGGCAATCATGTTTGTTGATGTTGGGAAATTACTTTAACTCGAGCAGGTGTGCATAGGAGTCACTTGATTGTAATCATGGAATTAGGTTTGTTGTGAATTAACTCAAAACAAGCAGATGCCAAATGGAGACTGCAGAGCGCCCATAAGTGTACAGGTAGCCTTAGGGGCTGGGGGTCGATGTGGGATTTATCAAGCCCCTCCTCCTCAGGGTGGCCAACCTGTACTTCCTGTTCCTGGTGATGCTGAACTGGATCCCAGTGGTGGAGGCCTTTCAGAAGGAGATCACCATGATTCCCCTGGTAGTAGTGCTCATCGTCATCGCCATCAAGGATGCCCTGGAGGACTACCGCCGCTACCGCTTTGACCAGAAGGTCAACAACAACATCGTTACAGTGTACAGTGGGTGAGTGGGCCGGCTGGACAACAATGCTCAGGGTTTATCCTTCATACGGGGAATAGATCAACAACAGTCACCGTGTTGTTACATACTACTTCATACATAGTTATGGAGTTGAGTGTTTTTTGTTATTACACAATACACAAGCGGAGTAAGTTATGGTAATTATTACTATTGTGTAACATTGTTCTAATAAAATATCATTTGTTACCAGATGCATTACGACATAGGTATATTGATTTTATGATGGCTAGTATTCAAACTGAAGGTCTTAAAACATCTTGAACACAAACTTCATATCCCACAGTCCTCTGTGTTAATCAACACCAAAGCACCATGACCTTTTCGCAATTGAATTTGCTCAACTCCTGCGTCCTCCCTCTGTCTCGCCTCCATTTGAAAAAGGTCAAGGGTTATCGAGGAGCGGCAGCGAGAAGAGGAAACGTGAACGAAAATGTGCTTGTATGAAATTAGACTCTCCTTCTCATCTTGTGCGTCATCAGGCAAATGACGTTTACAGGGGTGGATCCCAAAATAAATGTGTAACGTGATCAAAACAAATGAAGACATTTTATAGATAAAACATGTGGGCATGCTTTTCTCCACTGACAAAACAAAATATGATTCAGGGGGGGTGTGACAGATTTTGTAGGACTCCGGTAGGATACACATGACTATCCTCAATGAAAGGTGGTTATCAAGGAGGGGAGGACACTCTTTCGTTTGCCTACTAACAAATTGACATCTCCTCAACCACTTATCGGTTTCTGAGTAACAAAGGAGAAGAGAAGGTGGAGGATGGACTTTTGCCCAAATGAGAAAAGACCCATGAATTGCATACGGGGACTTCCTGTAACAGTAGGATCAAAGGTGAAGTAGAAATTTACATGATACAGTCTACAGTACTGTATTACAATTAGCATACCAAATATGAACATATTTTCTAGAGAGAGCCTGATGCTGAGAACCGGTGATCCTTACACTGGATTAAATGTTGGTTATTGTAGATTCAGTTGTCTGTGTGACTGTATGTGGTATAAAGAGCACCATATATACAGCACAGATAATCTATGGGCTTGCTCATTTACCCATTCCTTTGTGATGTCAAGGGTTTCTCAATCCTATTTCATAGAAAGTCATAAAAGTTCAACTTTGAGTTGTTTGTTTATGACATGGAGGAGTGGCTCTATTGGTCTCTAAGGCAGCGAGGTGTAGTGTTAGTGAAGTGCCGGAGAGATACTCTCCACCATGACAGAAACGAAGCTCTCCCCGGCAAAGTAGCTGTCTTTCTATCTAAACTTCACCCTGGCGACTCAACATCCTGGATCATGATAGACGATGACAGTAAAACAGAGTGGGCATTTGAATCTAGATGCAGAGCTCGGTCGGTCACGAGTGGCTGGAAATACCGGAGAGAGATATAAGGGTTGACCAATAAGTAAACCCTCTGGATTTTAACTGGTGGAGTCTTTCACTGGGCTTAGGAGTCATGTACAGCTTGGAGCGGCCGGTCCAAGGACAAAGTTCCTGTCCGAAGGACCGACTGGGGAGGAAGAGGAGGACGGTGGTATCCTCCCTCACAGAGGATGAAGAGCTGACGGAAATCCTCAAGTCATACAGCAGCAACAAGGTGACCACCACCAAGTACTCCTTCCTCTCATTTATCCCCAAGAACCTGTTCGAACAACTCCACCGCTTTGCCAATATCTATTTCATATTCCTGGCAGCTCTGAACTTTGTTCCAGTGGTCAATGCCTTCCAGCCCGAAATCAGCATTATTCCCATTCTCCTGGTGCTGGCAGTGACGGCAGTAAAGGATCTTTGGGAAGACTACAGGAAACACAAGTCGGACAAGTTCATCAACGGACTGGTCTGTGAGATTTACAGCAGGTAAATACACTCAGCGTAAATTTTAGTAGAACATAGGGTTGTTTGTTATCTCTGAATGGGAGCAAATGGAATTAGTACTGCTTATATGGGGTAAACTGACTGAAAAATGGGGTGAAATGTTCTGGCTTGTGCACGAGATCCGTTTACAGGTTAACATTCTGATAGCTATATAGCATAATGTGACAGCTACTTTTACAGGTAAACAAAATGTACAGACCTGTAGTGCTGCAGCTTCTTCTTTATACTTACAAGGGTTGTATATGGTGCCATCAAACTGACAAACATGCTAACTAGATCAGGTACAGTGCCTTCGGAAAGTATTCAGAACCATTCACTTTATCCACATTTTGTTATGTTGCAGCCTTATTCTAAAATGGATTAAATACATTTTTTTTACTCATCAATTTCAACACAATATCCCATAATGACAAAGCGAAAACAGGTTTTTCTATATTTTTTTGCTAATGTATTCAAAACAGAAATACCTTATTTACATAACAATTAAGACCCTTTGATATGAGACTCGAAGTTGAGCTCAGGTGCATCCTGTTTCCTTTGATCATCCTTGATGTTTCTACAACGATTAGAGTACACCTGGGGTAAATTCATTGATTGATTGGACATGATTTAGAAAGGCACACACCTGTCTATATAAGGTCCGACAGTGCACGTCAGAGCAAAATCCAAGCCATGAGGTCGAAGGAATTGTCCGTAGACCTCCAAGACAAGATTAAGTCACGGCGAGGATCTGGGGAAGGGTACCAAAAAATGTCTGCAGCATTGAACGTTCCTTGCCTCTATCATTCTTAAATAAACAAAGTTTGGAACCACCAAGACTCTTCCTAGAGCTGGCCGCCCGGCCAAACTGATCAATAGGGGGAGAAGGGCCTTGGTCAGGTAGGTGACCAAGAACCCGATGGTCACTCTGAAAGAGCTCCAGAGTTCCTCTGTGGAGATGGTTTTCCATCTGGGAAGGTTCTCCCATCTCTGCAGCACTCCACCAATCTGGCATTTATGGTAGAGTGGTAAGACAGAAGCCACTCCTCTGTAAAAGGCACATGACAGCCCGCTTGGAGTTTGCCAAAAGGCACCTAAAGACTCTCAGACCATGAAAAACAAGATTCTCTGGTCTGAAGAAACCAAGATTGAACTATTTGGCCTGAATACCAAGCGTCACGTCTGGAGGAAACCTGGCACCATCCCTACGGTGAAACAGGTCTCTGAATGTCCTTGAGTGGCCCAGCCAGAGCCCTGATTAAAAATCTTTGGAGTGACCTGAAAGAACTTGAGAGGATCTATAGAGAAGAATGGGAGAAACTCCCCAAATACAGGTGTGCCAAGCTTGTAGTGTCATACCCAAGAAGACTCTGGGCTGTAATCACTGCCAAAGGTGCTTCAGCAAAGTACTGAGTAAAGGGTCTGAATAGTTATGTTAATGTGATATTTCATTTTTTTTTTAAACATTTATAAAAAATAAAAAAAATGTGCAAACATTTCGAAAAACCTATTTTTAGATGGGGTATTGTGTGTAGATTGATGAATACAATTTCATCCATTTTAGAATAAGGCTGTAACGTAACAAAATTTGAAAAGTCAAGGGTTCTCAATACTTCTTAAATGCACTGTATATGCTGAACTGAAAGTAGGACAAGTTGACAATCTCTAATTACAAGGGGCTAAATTATACCATCTGTGGTTGTAAAACATAATTGTTGTGCCATGTGAGAGATGGACACACACACACACACATTTCACTCAATTCCTCTCATGTCTCTCTGCACATAAGGCCTTGACAAGAGAAATTCATTGTTCAATGGCTGTGTCCTCACTTGTTGAGGTATCTTTATCATAATCTATTTTGCTCAGGATGGGGTTGCTAACCCCATATCAAATCTATCCCCTTTTCCGGAGACTAGGAGTGAGTGGTCGAGGTAGCCTATTGGTTCTTCCTCCCAGGTCTACATGTCCCACCATGCAATCGTTCATAGCCTCAGGCTTACTGAGGGCAGGAGTAGATTCTCCCGCGTGACCATTTGTGTTGTATAATCATTTGTACACTGCAAATTGACCACAACTAAGCCCAAAAAGAGGCTGTATTTTGAAAATAATAATTTTGTACCTTGATTACATTGAGACACAATCATGTCTCTTTTTTTATTTGTGGGAATAGATTTTCTAAATTAAACTCATCATTTTTAGCTGAATTCCTGGTGATTTGAGTCTTTTTTTTGACCAAAAAACAAAAACTTTAGGGGGCCAACAAAAATCACTCGCGGGCTGATTTTGGACCACTGTTGCCGACCCCTTTCCTAGGGCCTATCCATACTTTCCTAGGGCCCATCAACTATCTTTAACATATATTTTATATTGGGTGAATAACAAACCACAGTATTACAGTAATTTGTTTCTCAGTAATTTGTTTCTCAGTCTCTTTCCTGCCAGGAAAGGGTGGTAGTGGTGGACAGTAAAATAAATGATTAACCTTGAGGTGTGTTCACACACTGTGGCTCATAGCTGCCTTGGTTGAACATTGTGTGTTCACTCACTACCTCTGATTGACTTGAAGACTTGTTTCTTAACACTCACCCTACCTTACAGTTGGCATGGTTCCATCTTGAGCATATTGCTGTGTACCCAAACACAGGTCACTGACCAAAATGCAGACAAAAAAAGTGCAGGGTGAATGGTCTTTCCTGGAGTTTTTACAATGTAAAATACGTAACCATGTCTGTGTTTAGGAGCGTTTCATGGTTGTTTGCTTGTGTGAATACTGCTCATATGTGTGAAACTGTTATTTTGTTGTCTTTTTGTGGTATTGTTAGTAGAGGTCGACCGATTAATTAGGGCCGATTTCAAGTTTTCCTAACAATCTGTAATCTGCATTTTTGGACACCGATTGTGGACAATTATTATTATTATTATTTATTTATTTTTGTACCTTTTATTTAACTAGGCAAGTCCGTTAAGAACACATTCTTATTTTCAATGACTACCTAGGAACGGTGGGTTAACGGCCTTATTCAGGGGCAGAACAACAGATTTTTACCTTATTAGCTCGGGGATTCGATCTTGCAACCTTCCGGTTACTAGTCCAATGCTCTAACCACCTGCCTTACATTGCACTCCACGAGGAGTCTGCGTGGCAGGCTGACTACCTGTTACGCGAGTGCACCAAGAAGCCAAGGTAAGTTGCTAGCTAGCATTAAACTTATCTTATAAAAAACGATCAACCTTAACATAATCACTAGTTAACTACACATGGTTGATATTACTAGTTTATCTAGTGTGTCCTGCGTTGCATATAATCGATGCGGTGCCTTTTCATTTCTCATTGAATCATAGCCTACTTCTCCAAACGGGTGATGATTTAACAAGCGCATTCGCGAAAAAAGCACTGTCGTTGCACCAATGTGTACCTAACCATAAACATCAGTGCCTTTCTTTAAAAGCAATACAAAGTATATATTTTTAAACCTGCATATTTAGTTAATATTGCCTGCTAACATGAGTTTCTTATAACTAGGGAAATTGTGTCACTTCTCTTGCATTCCGTGCAAGCAGTCAGGGTTATATGCAGCAGTTTGGACCGCCTGGCTCGTTTTTATTTTACCTTTATTTTACTAGGCAAGTCAGTTAAGAACAAATTTCTATTATCAATGATGGCCTAGGAACAGTGGGTTAACTGCCTGTTCAGGGGCAGAACGACAGATTCTGTACCTTGTCAGCTCGGGGATTTGAACTTGCAACCTTTCGGTTACTAGTCCAATGCTCTAACCACTAGGCTACCCTGCCGCCCCGTTGCGAACTGTGTGAAGACCATTTATTCCTAACAAAGACCGTAACATAACATTGAAGGTTGTGCAATGTAATAGCAATATTTAGACTTAGGGATGCCACCCGTTAGATAAAATCCTGAGCGGTTCCGTATTTCACTGAAAGACTTCTACTTTTTTAAATAAATTTATTAAAATAAGTGTTAATTCAGTATTGTTGTAATTGTCATTATTACAAATAAATAAATAAATAACAATTGGTCGATTTTAATCGGTATTGGCTTTTTTTGGTCCTCCAATAATCGGTATCGGCGTTGAAAAATCATAATCGGTCGACCTCTAATTGTTAGCAACCTTTTAACAACAGTGGGGGACTTCAGGCCTTCATCATATTTGATAGTACGCACATTGCCCCACTCTCATTGCCCTCAAGCAGTTAACAGGTTATCTGGTGGTCTTTTTTACCATAGGAAACGGCAGATGTATGTGGACCAGCGTTGGCAGGACGTCCATGTGGGGGACTTTGTCCGTCTGTCCTGTAATGAGATCATCCCTGCAGACATGCTGCTGCTGTACTCCTCTGACCCCCACGGCGTCTGCTACATCGAGACGGCCAACCTGGACGGGGAGACCAACCTCAAACAGAGACAAGTGGTCAGAGATCTGCCACGACAGGTATGTGGCTCTCATTGGTTATTGCTGTTATCATTAAATCATCATGATGGCACTTCAGTGTTTGAAGTACTTGAGGCTTAAGTCTCTTAAAGCAAGCGTGCAAGAGACAGGGCGGCTCGCCCTGCCTAAACAAAACACTGCCGTTTATTGTACAGCTAAAGGTGGATTGGTACAATAATCAATAAAAAGCTTGATAAAACATGACACAATAAGCTGTAATTTACCTGCATTACGCAACTGCACTGTTTATCTGTGTAAAAAGCTGTACGTATCCCGTAAAAGTATGGTGTAAGGAAGAAGAACATCAATAGGGATTAGGTCAAATATTGTCCTTGGGTCTAGTGGGAAAATGACTACAGAAATATTTAGTGTGTATGTCATGTGTTTCAGGGTTCTGAGTTGACTCCAGAGAACTTCCACAGCCGCATTGAATGTGAGAACCCCAACAACGACCTCAGCCGGTTCCGAGGTTTCATGTGAGTCTGGTTTTATTGACTACAGACACTGTATGAAGACAGACGTCATTTTATAAACTTTTGAAAGGAAAGGTAACTTCATTATTTCTTCTTATTTGTTTCCTACAGGGAGTACCCCAGTAAGGCTCGTGTGGGCTTACACAACAACAACCTCCTTCTGCGAAGCTGCACCATCCGCAACACGGAGACCGTCATAGGCATTGTGGTCTATGCAGGTAAGAGGGTGAAACAATCCTCTTTCCGCAGGTCTAGCTCTTGCTAGGGTTTGGAGTATCCCATTATCCAATCCGGGTGTCCACAGCTGGTTTTCATCGTATTTCAAGTTATACCTGGACAACCAGCAGGACTGTGGCAGTTTAGCACCTTTGAAAAGCGTTAAAAGACGGGCAAAGTGCTGTTTTTTAGACCGATTTGCCTCATGATTTGTCAACTCTTGCACAATTTTTGTCCTTCACATCATAGTGCTGCTTCAGGCTCTGTGTGTCTTCACCAATCGGATTCACGGAAATCACTGGTCACGCGGGCCGTGTACAACGCACAAAGTGCGCTCACAACTATCCTCCGGTACTTATTTAGCAAGCGTGATACCCCAGACAGACACAAGCAAAAACTCTTAAACTTTTTTTTTAATTAGCAGCCTATACACCTAAACATTAGCAATCTGACATGCAGTATTGCATGGAAACTAGACAATCTGATCAACTGTAGGCTGCATAATCTGACCTACTATGCACCCTGTCCCTCTGGCCAGGGTAAACAGAGCGGTAATATTGTGTATTTATAGCCCATTTCTTTGTCAGAAAATGTGAATGGGATCAAATGTGGTTTATAATCAAACCTTTGCTGACTAGGCAACCTAGCTAATCCAAAATGATTAACTGGAATTAATCAATAAACACAATAGCTGACGTAGACTGTGAGTTAATTTTAAATTAGGCCTACAGTTGCATAGGGCAGGACTACGTGATGCAAACCTGTATAAAGCATGCTCAGCCCTGTGAGTTTTATTGCTAAATCATGTTGCTTTCTGTGTGTCTGTAGAGGAAAATTCCTAGTCCTTCTTTTAAAATATAATTCATATGATCAAGTACAAGGTTTCTGCAGTTTTACAGGGTTTTCATCCTCCCCAAGGCCATTTGTTTTTTTTAAACCATGTGACGTGATTAGAAAAACTCTGATCCCATGATAGCCCATGTTAAATATTTTTACAACCGATTAATCTAGTCATACCGTATAAGGTCTGGAGTTTTATCTGGTTAGGTTACCAGATCAGGAAAGGGCCCCAGAATTGTTTTTACACCACACCACTCTGGGACCTCTGGTGCCACCTCTGGTAACAGACTATGCTGGTGAGAGATTAATCTGCCTCTCGTGTACTCAATAACACTGAACCTGAATCTTCTGTCATAAAGCCTATATAATACTGGCCTTATGGAAAAATGGCTGTTGAGAGAACTACCACATTGTCCTGCCCCCATAATCAGTTGGCTGCTAGGAATGTAGCCTGCCCCCATTAAACATAGTCAGGCAGGGCTGACTACAACACTGCAGGCTAAACCAGTCTGTCTGCTCAGGCACATAAGGTTTCTGCTCCCATTATTTTACTACAAAATCCATACAGGTATACAGTTACAGTACATCAGCTCTGGTACAATCAATGGCTTTCTGTCTCTCTCTATATGTATATATATATATTTTTTAAAACTTTATTTAACTAGGCAAGTCAGTTAAGAACAAATTCTTATTTTCAATGACAGCCTAGGAACAGTGGGTTTAACTGCCTGTTCAGGGGCAGAACGACAGATTTGTACCTTGTCAGCTCGTGGATTTAAACTTGCAACCTTCCGGTTACTAGTCCAATGCTCTAACCACTAGGCTACCCTGCCGCCGCCGATATGACATTCATCTAGTTTTCTTTCATTTTTCAGCAGCAAAAATTAAGGCTTTTGACGTCTTGTGCGCTGCATTTCAATACTTATGCAATTTTATTGTAAAGAATGTCTCTGTTGTAGAATTGTATGTAGAGTTATGCCGTAAGGGTACTATCCCCTCTGCATGTTTATTCGTCACCCACAAACAAATACGCTATTTTGATCCAGGTCTGCTGAAGTGGTGGAAAAAGTACCCAACTGTCATACTTGAGTAAAAGTATAAATGCCTCAATAGAAAGTTACTCAAGTAAACGTGAAATTCAGCCAGTAAAATACTACTTCAGTAAAAGTCAAAAAATATTTGGTTTTAAGTATCAAAGGTTAACATAATTGCTAAAATATACTTAACTATGAAAAGTAAAAGTATAAATCACTTAAAATTCCTAATATTAAGCAAAGCAGACGGCACCATTTTCTTGTTTTTAAATGAACGGACAGGCAGTAGGGATGACCATGTGTTCTCTTGATAAGTGTGTGAATTTGACTATTTTCCCTTCCTACTAAGTATTCAAAATGTAATGAGTACTTTTGGTTGTCAGGGAAAATGTATGGAGTAAAAAGTACAATATTTTCTTTAGGAATGTTGTGAAGTAAAACTTGTCAAATATAAATAGTAGAGTACAGATAACCCAATATACTACTTAAGTAGTATTTTAAAGTATTTTTACTTCAGTACTTTGCACTACTGGTCTGCTGTAAAAGCACACATACATGTACATTTACATGTATATAGCCATGGTTGTGTTGTGTGATCTTGAACGCAGGTCACGAGACCAAAGCCATGAAGAACAACAATGGACCGAGGTATAAACGCAGTAAATTGGAGCGCAGGCTGAACGTGGACGTGCTGTGGAGCGTTGTCCTGCTGGTCATCATGTGTCTGACTGCAGCTATAGGTCCGTACTGATCAATATAACTGACCACATCTATATGAAAACATGTGTCCGACCACAGCTATACAGTAGGTCTGTATTGCTCTCAATTTAACTGACCACAGCTGTATGTGTTTGCTGGCCAAATCTATATGAACACACTACATATCTTGTCCTACCACACAGTTCTTGGTCTTTGCTGTTTTACCACAGCTACAGTTGAAGTCGGAAGTTTACATACACTTAGGTTGGAGTCAATAAAACTTGTTTTTCCACCACTCCTCAAATTTCTTGATAACAAACTACAGTTTTGGCAAGTCGGTTAGGACATCTACTTTGTGCATGCCACAAGTAATTTTTCCAACAATTGTTTACAGACAGATTAATTCACTTATAATTCACTGTATTACAATTCCAGTGGGTCAGAAGTTCACATACACTAAGTTGACTGTGCCTTTAAACAGCTAGGAAAACTCCAGAAAATGACATCATGGCTTTAGAAGCTTCTGATAGGCTAATTGACATAATATGAGTCAATTGGAGGTGTGCCTGTGGATATATTTCAAGGCCTACCTTCAAACTCAGGGCCTCTTTGCTTGACATCATTGGAAAATCAAAATAAATCAGCCAAGACCTCAGAAATAAATTGTAGACCTCCACAAGTCTGGTTCATCCTTGGGAGCAATTTCTAAATGCCTGAAGGTACCACATTCATCTGTACAAACAATAGTATGCAAGTATAAAAACCATGGGACCAAGCAGCCGTCATACCGCTCAGGAAGGAGGCGCGTTCTGTCTCCTAGAAATGAACGTACTTTTGTGCCGAAAAGTGCAAATCAATCCCAGTACAACAGCAAAGGACCTTGTGAAGATGCTGGAGGAAACAGGTACAAAAGTATCTATATCCACAGTAAACGAGTCCTATATCGACATAACCTGAAAGGCCGTTCAACAAGGAAGAAGCCACTGCTCCAAAACCGCCATAAAAAAGCCAGACTACGGTTTGCAACTGCACATGGGGACAGAGATCATACTTTTTGCAGAAATGTCCTCTGGTCTGATGAAACAAAAATAGAACTATTTGGCCATAATGACCATCGTTATGTTTGGAGGAAAAAGGGGGAGGCTTGCAAGCCGAAGAACACCATCCCAACCGTGAAGCTCGGGGGTAGCAGCATCATGTTGTGGGGGTGCTTTGCTGTAGGAGGTACTGGTGCACTTCACAAAATAGATGGCATCATGAGGTAGAAAAATTATGTGGATATATTGAAGAAACATCTCAAGAAATCAGTCAGGAAGTTAAAGCTTTGTCGCAAATGGGTCTTTCAAATGGACAATGACCCCAACCATACTTCCAAAGTTGTGGCAAAATGGCTTAAGGACAACAAAGTCAAGGTATTGGAGTTGTCATCACACAGCCCTGACCTCAATCCCATAGAACATTTGTGGGCAGAACTGAAAAGGCGTGTGCGAGCAAGGAGGCCTACAAACCTGACCCAGTTACACCAGCCCTGTCAGGAGGAATGGACCAAAATGAATTCAACTGCTTGTGGAAGGCTACCAAATACTAATTTAGTGTATGTAAACTTCTGACCCACTGGGAATGTGATGAAAGAAATAGAAGCTGAAATAAATCATTCTCTACTATTATTCTGACATTTCACATTCTTAAAAAAATGTGGTGATCCTGAATTACCTAAAACAGGGAATTTTTATTAGGATTAAATGACAGGAATTGTGAAACTGAGTTTTTGCCTAAGGTGTATGTAAACTTCCGACTTCAACTGTATAGCGCTGCTGTAAACAAGTCTTTTGACCACATCCGTATCATTCTTTGTGTCCCCCAGGCCATGGTCTCTGGCTCAGGAACCTGAAGGACACTTCCTTTCTGATCCCTGATACCACGTCTCCTGCCCTGTCTGGCTTCTACCTGTTCTGGACCATGATCATAGTTTTACAGGTAGGTAGCAAACTAAATTTCTTAAAACTTTGTGTTAATATGCTAAATTCATGATGCAAAATTATTTTCCATTCTCTCCTCGGCAGGTGCTCATCCCCATCTCCCTGTATGTGTCCATCGAGATCGTCAAACTGTGTCAAATCTTCTTCATCCAGAACGACGTGGACTTCTATAATGATTATATGGACTCCAGGATCCAGTGTCGGGCCCTGAACATCACAGAGGACCTGGGTCAGATTCAGTATGTGTTTTCAGACAAGACTGGCACGCTGACAGAAAACAAGATGGTGTTCAGGCGCTGCACCATTGCTGGGGTGGAGTACCCCCACGAGGAAAATGGTGAGAAGTCAAAGTACATTTTTTTCTACACAACACAACATTTTCCATCAGGGGTACTCATGATTAGGGTTCCAAAGGGAGGGTATATTACTGGAAACGTTCAAAGTTTACCAGTAAAATATCTCAATTTTAGTATCTTTAGGGATTTTAGACATCTAGTGACCCTTTTGGGTACTTCAGATTATCACAGGTGTATGTAATCATCTCTGGCCCTCTAAAATATTGGATTCTTTTTATATACAGTACCAGTCAAGTTTGGACACGCCTACTCATTCAAGGGTATGTCTTTTATTTGGACTATTTTCTACATTGTAGAATAATAGCGAAGACATCACAACTATGAAATAACACATATGGATTCACTTAGTAACCAAAAAAGTGTTAACTTCTTGGTGACAGGGGGGCAGGATGAATAAGGTGCCCAGAGTAAACTGCCTGCTACTCTGTCCCAGAAGCTAATATATGCATAGTATTAGTAGTATTGGATAGAAAACACTCTGAAGTTTCTAAAACTGTTTGAATGATGTCTGTGAGTATAACAGAACTCGTATGGCAGGTGAAAACCTGAGACAAATCCAACCCGGAAGTGGAAAATCTCTGAGGTTTGTAGTTTCATTTAAGTGATTGCCTATCAAATATGCTGTGTCTATGGGGCCAGATTGCACTTCCCAAGGCTTCCAGCAGATGTCAACAGTCTTTAGAAAGTTGTTTGAGGCTTCTATTGTAGAAGGGTGTCGAATAAGAGCTGTTTCAACAAGTGGACTAGACTGAGGCCAATCAGTTGTTTACTATGCGGGCGTGCCGTTCCCTCTTTTTCCTCTGTAATGAATACGCTATTGTCCGGTTGGAATATTATTGAAGATTTATTATAAAAAGACCCTAAGGATTGATTGTAAACATCGTTTGACATGTTTCTACTAACTGTAATGGAACTCTTTTGACTTGTGTGCTTAGTAGTGGTTTCTTTGCAGCAATTCGACCATGAAGGCCTGATTCACGCAGTCTCCTCTGAACAGTTGATGTTGAGATGTGTATATTACATGAACTCTGTGACGCATTTGTTTGGGCTGCAATTTCTGAGGCTGGTAACTCTAACGAACGTATTCTCTGCAGCAGAAGTAACTCTGGGTCTTCCTTTCCGATGGCGGTCCTCATGAGAGACAGTTTCATCATGGAGCTTGATGGTTTTTGCGACTGTACTTGAAGAAACTTTAAAAGTTCTTGACATTTTCTGTATTAACTGACCTTCATGTCTTAAAGTAATGATGGACTGTTGTTTCTCTTTGCTTATTGGAGCTGTTCTTGCCATAATATGGACTCGGTCTTTAACCAAATAGGGCTGTTTTCTGTATACCACCCCTACCTTGTCACAACACAACTGATTGGCTCAAACGCATTAAGGAAAGAAATTCCACAAATGTACTTTTAACAAGGCACACCTGTTAATTTAAATGCATTCCAGGTGACTACCTCATGAAGCTGGTTGAGAGAATGCCAAGAGTGTGCAAAGCTGTTATCTAGGCAATGGGTGGCTACTTTGAAGAATTTCAAATATAAAATATATCTTGATTTGTTTAACACTTTTTTTTGGTTACTACATATTTCCATATGTGTTATTTCATAGTTTTGATGTCTTTGCGATTGTTGTACAATGTAGAAAATAGTAAAAATAAAGAAAATCCCTGGAATGAGTAGGTGTGTCCAAACTTATGACTGGTACTGTATATTTTGAAATAAAATATGAGAAATCTGTAAAACATTATGCTAAATGTAAACCATCAACTTGGTGAATACCATTGGTGTTTAATATGAGGGTTTCAGCATGAAACATCATTTATATTTATTTTACAAACTTCATTGATTAGATCATTATTTCATTAATTAGGCTATTTTCTCTTGAACCATATGGTCTATCTAGTAAACTCTATGGACACAGATATAATAAATGAATGCTCCATATTTTTTAAATAAATTAAAGTGTTATTAAAGTATAAATGACCAAAGTTACAATAAATTGCCATAGATTTTCTGTTAATTACCAAAATTACTGAAGATTCCGGTAACTTCGGTAAATTAACGGTAGCTTTGCAACCCTACTTATCAGTGATATTGAGTGTTTGAAAATAATATTTTTTTGTGGGTGCTTATACACTGCTCAAAAAAATAAAGGGAACACTTAAACAACACAATGTAACTCAGTTTGAAATCAAACTGTCCACTTAGGAAGCAACACTGACAATAAATTGAACATGCTGTTGTGCAAATGGAATAGACAACAGGTGGAAATTATAGGCAATTAGCAAGACACCCCCAATAAAGGAGTGGTTCTGCAGGTGGTGACTACAGAACACTTCTCAGTTCCTATGCTTCCTGGCTGATGTTTTGGTCACTTTTGAATGCTGGCGGTGCTTTCACTCTAGTGGTAGCATGAGACGGAGTCTACAACCCACACAAGTGGCTCAGGTAGTGCAGCTCATCCAGGATGGCACATCAATGCGAGCTGTGGCAAGAAGGTTTGCTGTGTCTGTCAGCGTAGTGTCCAGAGCATGGAGGCGCTACCAGGAGACAGGCCAGTACATCAGGAGACGTGGAGGAGGCCATAGGAGGGCAACAACCCAGCAGCAGGACCGCTACCTCCGCCTTTGTGCAAGTAGGAGCAGGAGGAGCACTGCCAGAGCCCTGCAAAATGACCTCCAGCAGGCCACAAATGTGCATGTGTCTGCTCAAACGGTCAGAAACAGACTCCATGAGGGTGGTATGAGGGCCCAACGTCCACAGTTGGGGGTTGTGCTTACAGCCCAACACCGTGCAGGACGTTTGGCATTTGCCAGAGAACACCAAGATTGGCAAATTCGTCACTGGCGCCCTGTGCTCTTCACAGATGAAAGCAGGTTCACACTGAGCACATGTGACAGACGTGACAGTCTGGAGACGCCGTGGAGAACGTTCTGCTGCCTGCAACATCCTCCAGCATGACCGGTTTGGCGGTGGGTCAGTCATGGTGTCGGGTGGCATTTCTTTGGGGGGCCGCGCAGCCCTCCATGTGCTCGCCAGAGGTAGCCTGCCATTAGGTACCGAGATGAGCTCCTCAGACCCCTTGTGAGACCATATGCTGGTGCGGTTGGCCCTGGGTTCCTCCTAATGCAAGACAATGCTAGACCTCATGTGGCTGGAGTGTGTCAGCAGTTCCTGCAAGAGGAAGGCATTGATGCTATGGACTGGCCTGCCCGTTCCCCAGACCTGAATCCAATTGAGCACATCTGGGACATCATGTCTCGCTCCATCCACCAATGCCACGTTGCACCACAGACTGTCCAGGAGTTGCCGGATGCTTTAGTCCAGGTCTGGGAGGAGATCCCTCAGGAGACCATCCGCCACCTCATCAGGAGCATGCCCAGGCGTTGTAGGGAGGTCATACAGGCACGTGGAGGCCACACACACTACTGAGCCTCATTTTGACCTGTTTTAAGGACATTACATTAAAGTTGGATCAGCCTGTAGTGTGGTTTTCCACTTTAATTTTGAGTGTGACTTCAAATCCAGACCTCCATGGGTTGATACATTTGATTTCCATTGATAATTTTTGTGTGATTTGTTGTCAGCATATTCAACTATGTAAAGAAAAAAGTATTTAATAAGAATATTTCATTCATTCAGATCTAGGATGTGTTATTTTAGTGTTCCCTTTATTTTTTTGAGCAGTGTATTTGTCCTGAAACACCCTCGGGAGTGGCTCTAACCGCTAGGCTACCTGCCTCCCATGATACCATGACACTAAGGGTTTTGTACAATGTATTTAATCATTTCTTTCGTCCCTCCCTATCTGTCTTTCTGGCAGCGAGGAGGCTTGAAGTGTACGAGGAGGATGAGGCGATGGGTTGCTCCCATACGCTCAAGTCACGTGCCAGCGCCAAGTCCCTGAGCTGCAAGTCACTCAGCTGCAACCGCAGCTCTGTGTCCCTGCACACACTGACAGGCCACTCTGAGGGGGAGGAGTCACCCAGCCCCACCCTGCCCCGACACAGCGCCTTCAGTAGCCCCATGGTGAAACTCATACACCCAGTGTTTCTTAATCCATTCGCAATAAGACCCCTCAGGAGATGCACGTTTTTGTTCTAGCCAAGCACTAAGACACCTGATTCTTCTAATCAAGACTTGTTGATTCATTGAATCACACACAACTGACGGCAAGATATGAAATGTCTAATTCCTATTTTCCTGTCTTCCCTCAAGGAGAAGGACATAGTCCCAGACCCTTTCCTGGTTCAGAAGCTGAACTGTCTGTCCTCTCCACTCTTCCTTCTGAGGGACGCCAGTATGGAGCTCACCTACATCGTTGACTTCTTCATGGCTCTGGCCATCTGCAACACGGTAGTGGTGTCTTCTCCCAACCAGCCCCGCCATGTGGTACGTAACACAGCCTCAACTTAATAAAAGAAGGAGGTAGATGTTTGCAGGGTTCGCACATGGTGCTTGAGGTGCTTAATTAAAGTACTTGAATTTGGCATTCTGAAATTCAAGCAATTCAAGTACTGCAATACTGCAAATCAGACATGTTCTCAGTTGGTACTTGAATTCAAATGAAAGAAGAAAAAATTATAAAATATGTTAATATGAAAAATAGTTGAAAAATGTATTGGTCTTGCGAATTAATTTCCAGGCAGACTGCCGAGTTTTATTCCCTCCCGTGTTTCGCACTCTGGTTTCCAGGTGAGATCGCTCATTCCACCCACACTGCCACTCAGCCAGGCAGGTACAGAGCTGACTGATTAGGCGCTGCCAAACATCACATAGATAGTTAAAATGCCGGGCAAATGTAGATTCAATGTGTGTATGGAAAATGCGTTTTTATATGTTTGTTCAGTATAGTTTACCCTTTTTTTTACCACTACATCAATGGACCCAACCAATCCACAACGTGTAATGTGCAAAAAATGTGTCAGACTTTGACATTGCGAGCATGGGTGAATCGGCCCTGAAGGGGGAAAAACACAATGCTGCATCCTGCTCTGGCGCCAGTTCTACATTGACTTTTTCTCTCCAGAGCTTTTTAGCCTCGTTCAAGGAGCACTCACGATATTACGCTTCATCAAGTGGCAGCTGTACTTTTGTCGTTCTGGTGGCTGTTCACATGGCGCTTTCCTCTCGCGACCGGCGACATTAAAGCTGCCTGTCAGAAGCAAGACGCTTTTTTGTAATTATGTCATGCTTGCTCTCCCTCTCTGCCGTCCATCATTACACACACCTGTCACCATCGTTACGCGCACCAGCACTTCATGGGATTCACCTGGACTCTACCTAATTTATTGCCTCCCCTATATCTGTCACTTCCTCAGTTTCTTCCCCGGGTCAGCATTCATGTCTTCTTGTTTCCCTTGTCCAGACATTGTCCTTGTTTTGTTTCATGTCTGTTATTAATTAAATCTTCACTCCCTGTACTTGCTTCTCGTCTTCCAGTGTCTGTCCTCACAGAATGCAGGCACGAACATTGGAAGCATCAGGTTGTTTTTTTGTTTTTTGGGGGGGGGGGGTTTGTGACGTCTGGTCCGGGTGCCGCTGCCGAAGGAACCTGGGGTCCCTCAGCTGGCTCGTCGGGCTTCCATGCCTTAGCTGGCTTGAGAGGTATTCTTGCCTCGGTTGGCTCGGCAGGCTCCCATCCCACATCATGCCTCAGCCTGGTCTCGTCGGGCTCCCACGCCTCAGCCGGATCTCGGGCTCCCACGCCTCAGCCGGGTCATCAGGCTCACATCTCACGTCATGCCTCAGCCGGCTCGTCTGGCTCCCACGCCTCAGCCGGCTCAACAGGCTCCCATCCCTCGTCATGCCTCAGCTGGCTCATCCGGCTCCCACACCTCGGCCGGCCCGTCAGGCTTGCCTAGGTGGGACGCCGGGTGGCGCCCCTAGAGGGGGGGGGTATTGTCACGCCTGCTCCCGCTGGCGCTCGAGGGTGCCAGGTGGCCCATCATTACGCACACCTGTCACCATTGTTACGGGCATCAGGACTTCATGGGACTCACCTGGACACTATTACCTTATTGATTGCCTCCCCTATATCTGTCACTTCCTCAGTTTCTTCTCTGTGTCTGCATTAATGTTTTGTCCAGACTCTGTCCTTGTTTTGTTTCATGTCCAATATTGAATATTCACTCCCTGTACTTACTTCTCGTCTGCCAGTGTCTGTCAAACTATTAAGTAGTAGATTCTCGAATGCCCAATAAAAATACAATAGTCATTAAGCTGCAATAGGAAATGTGTGTTCACCAGTAGGCATGTACCAAAGCTCTGCTCATCACTATTCGAATTACAAGTAAGTAGTAAAACAAGTAATAAAACACTTATTATTGAGTAGAACTTGTAAGGTAGTGATGAATATACTAAGTTTGTTTTTTGTTGTTGAGGTTGTGGCGATATCTAGTGGTGACTAGAAAACAATTAGTGGTGACTAGAAACAATTGCATAATAGGAATAGGATATGACATGGGTCCTCAGATCCTCAAAGTTCTACAGCTGCACCATCGAGAGCATCCTGACTGGTTGCATCACTGCCTGGTATGGCAACTGCTCAACCTCCGACCGCAAGGCACTACAGAGGGTAGTGCGAACGGCCCAGTACGTCACTGGGGCCAAGCTTCCTGCCATCCAGGACCTCTATACCAGGCGGTGTCAGAGGAAGGCCCTAAAAATTGTCAGACTCCAGCCACCCTAGTCATAGACTGTTCTCTCTGCTACCGCACGGCAAGCAGTACCGGAACGCCAAGTCTAGGTCCAGGAGGCTTCTAAACAGCTTCTGCCCCCAAGCCATAAGACTCCTGAACATCTAATCAAATGGCTACCCAGACTATTTGCATTGCCCCCCCCCCTCCTCCTCTTTTACACCACTGCTACTCTCTGTTATCATCTATGCATAGTCACTTTAATAACTCTACCTACATGTACATACTACCTCAACTAACCAGTGCCCCCGCACATTGACTCTGTATCGGTACCCCCTGTATGTAGTCTATTGTTATTTTACTGCAGCTCTTTAATTACTTGTTACTTTTATTTCTTATTCTTATCTGTATTTTTTTTAACTGCATTGTTGCTTAGAGGGTCGTAAAGTAAGCATTTCACTGTAAGGTCTATCTATACCTGTTGTATTCGGCGCATGTGACTAATAACATTTTATTTGAACTATTGCAAATTGATGGTTCTTGAAAATAAATATTAGTGCTTGAAAAAGTACTTGAAAGTTGTCATGCTGGTATAAAGGATTTTGGAGACAGGCGCAGGAATACACAATAGGGGTTTTTAATACACCCATAACAAACGCGTATACAAACACTGGGCTGTAGCCCAAAAAAAAGAGCGAGGGTAAACCTTGACTGACACGGGACAATACCCGTAATACACAATATAAATATATATATATATATATATATATATATATATATATATATATATATATATATATATATATATAAAGCACGCAGCATAACAGCTGCAACAACGTATAGGTAATCACATCACCAACGTTCATCGGAACAATAACCGACAAAGACAGAGGGAACAGAGAGCACATACTAATCAGGGGAAATGGGAACCAGGTGTGTGTAATCAGAAAAGACAGTCCGGGGTTGATGATAATGAATCCCGTTCAGTGAAGCCTAGAAAGCCGGTGACGTAGACCTCTGGAACTGGTGAACAGAATGAGCATCAGTACCGGGGGATCCGTGACAAAAGTCCTTGAATTTGACTTGCCACTTTCTGTACAAACCCTGTGTTTGTGATGTTTTAATACCAAACAATGTCCGTGTGTAGTCCTCAAAGGGGGAAAGCACATGCTGAATGTAACAAAAATGTATATGTTTGACCAGGGTTAGTGCCATTTCCATTTCAACTGATGTTGTCAATTACATTCCCAGGTCGAGGTGCCTGAGGTCTCCCGTACCCCCCTTAAATCCCTGGAGGACATCAAGATGCTGTTCCAGCGTTTTGGCCTCCCCCGCTTCTCCACACTCTCTCCTCCCCACACTACAGAGAGCCCTCGCAGCTTCACACGCAGGCTCTTTTCCAGGGGCAAAGCAGCCTCCTTCACCCCCAGCCCCTCCCCTACCCCCACCAAGCTGGGTACAGAGCCAGACGGGGAGCCTAACCTTGAGGCCTCCATCCTAAGTATCAAACCAGGGCTGGATGGGGTCCCTGGAGAGGATGGGGACCAAGGGTATGAGGAGGAGGGAGAGCGTGGCTCTTGGAAAGGTGAAGAGGACAAGATGTTACACCTCAACCAGGGGGCCTGGAGCGGGCTGGAGAACTCAAACGGAGGCGAAGGCCCTCCCAGTGAACCTGGGGCAGATGAACTGATCTACGAGGCGGAGAGCCCTGACGAGGCGGCTCTGGTCCACGCGGCCAGGGCCTACCGCTGCACCCTGCAGGGACGCTCACTCGAGCGCCTTCTGGTGGAGCTGCCAGGGATGGGCAGCCTGGCTGTGCGCCTGCTCCATATCCTGCCCTTCGACTCCACTCGCAAGAGGATGTCTGTGGTGGTCCGCCACCCGCTCACCAACCAGGTGGTGGTCTACACCAAGGGAGCCGACTCGGTCATCATGGACCTGGCAGAGTCACCTAAAGGTGCTGAGCAGTCAGACGGGAGACAGGGTCACATCAGAGAACAAACCCAGAAACACCTAGACAACTACGCCAGGGAAGGCCTTCGCACCCTCTGCATCGCTAAGAAGGTACAGACATCTACAGTGGTTAAGCTTTTTTGCTTTGACCTTAAATACCACATTAATTCACATTTGTGTCTATGGAAAAAAGACTTGATAACTTGGAATAGTTGATTGTAATAAATTATTTTTCACAGACTGGTGACTTACTGGTGCATTGTGCTAACAGGTGTTGGAGGAGGAGGAGTATGAAATGTGGTTGAAGCGTCATGCATTTGCAGAGACCAGTATAGAGAACAGAGAGGAGCTTCTACTGGAGTCTGCACAGAGACTGGAAACCAACCTCACGCTACTGGGTAAAACTCCACTGACATGTTTTCTTACACCATTAGGAGAATAATTAATAATACATGTTTTGCTAAAGTATTAGTCATAGGGTACAAATCAATTACAGGCACAGCCTGTAACTTTCATAGTCAAAAGTATTGCTCCTACACTTGTTTATAAACTGTGGTGGTGAATTCAAGGAGCAACTTGGTTAGGGCTGTCCCCAACAACAAAAAATAATCTTGGCCAACCAAGAAGAGTCTGTTCTTTTGAATTTCAAATATTTTTCCATATATTGACACATCCTATGTCAGAGTAATTTTATGGCTCCCATAATTTAAAAAAATATATTATAAAAAAATCTCGGACCCGACATGCAAAAAGTCCCAAGAAGGAAGTTACTCTATTTAAATAATGCAAAAGTTACATTTTAACTTCATTCATTAGGAGAGAGAATGCTGAAGGCAGTCAACTAATAAAGCAGGCAGTGAACCATTTTGTGGTGCTGAAACGTGAAGTTGCAATCGCCGCGCAATCAATAGGTGAACAGCACCTGGCGCTGAAAATATAGCTAACTTGTTATGCAAGTGGCGCACAGCAACATATGCAGAAAAACTACACCAGTTGAATAATTCATTTCAACAATAACCTTCATTTTAATTTGACTTTACACTTAACAAGAGGGCTTAATTGGAGTCTATTTCTTCCGAAAATACTGTCAGCTTGAGACCTACATAGCCCTGGATAAGCACTCACAATAATGTTAGTATTTACTAAATACAGTCATATAGGCCACTGAGTTACTTACTCAATGGGAAAAGTTGCATTTCCACTCGGACATGATGTCGGATGAGATGAATGTGATTTTGATGTGCAGGCAGTCCTCCATTGACTTATATGAAAGCCGGTTCCTGTCGTGAGTCTATATTGCGTTCATAGATGAAAGGGAGAACCCGCATGTATAAGTCGATCCAAACATTGCTAGCACATAAAATGCCAGTTTCTTTATTGTGTTGTATTCCTCTGTGCATGCCACCCACAAGCCACCCCTGAGCGCATCCCTGATTTGGCTCGATATCTGGAATTCAATCAGCTCAGTTTGAATTGTGGCCTCATCCAGAGAGGGTATTGTTTTCTTAGCAAGGGAGGAGAATTCTCCACCTGGGCGGACTGTGAGAGGATCACGTACGAACACAATGATATCCTTGGGCAGACATGCTGTAGTCTTCAAATCTGGTGGAGAAGTTGTCCCTCAGCTGCTTGATAATCTTCCATCACCTCTGTGACAAATCTGCTGTCTGGTCCCTCTGCCCTCCTTCAGTGTTTTATTTTTTATTTCACCTTTATTTAACCAGGTAGGCTAGTTGAGAACAAGTTCTCATTTGCAACTGCGACCTGGCCAAGATAAAGCAAAGCAGTGTGACACAGACAACAACACAGTTACACATGGAGTAATCAATAAACAAGCCAATAACACAATAAACATGTCAATGACACAGTAGAAATAAGAAAGTCTATATACAGTGTGTGCAAAAGGCATGAGGAGGTAGGCAATAAATAGGCCATAGGAGCGAATAATTACAATTTAGCAGATTAACACTGGAGTGATAAATGAGCAGATGATGATGTGCAAGTAGAGATACTGGTGTGCAAAAGAGCAGAGAAGTAAATAAAATAAAACCGTATGGGGATGAGGTAGGTAGATAGGGTGGGCTATTTACAGATGGACTATGTACAGCTGCAGCGATCAGTTAGCTGCTCAGATAGTTGGTGAGGGAAATAAAAGTCTCCAACTTCAGCGATTTTTGCAATTCGTTCCAGTCACTGGCAGCAAAGAACTGGAAGGAAAGGCGGCCAAATTAGATGTTGGCTTTGGGGATGATAAGTGAAATATACCTGCTGGAACGTGTGGGTGTTGTTCTCGTGACCAGTGAACTGAGATAAGGCGGAGCTTTACCTAGCATAGACTTATAGATGACCTGGATCCAGTGGGTCTGGCGACGAACATGTAGCGAGGGCCAGCCGACTAGAGCATACAGGTCGCAGTGGTGGGTGGTGTAAGGTGATTTGGTAACAAAACGGATGGCACTGTGATAGACTGCATCCAGTTTGCTGAGTAGAGTGTTGGAAGCTATTTTGTAGATGACATCGCCAAAGTCGAGGATCGGTAGGATAGTCAGTTTTACGAGGGTAAGTTTGGCGGCTTGAGGCTTTGTTGCGAAATAGAAAGCCGATTCTAGATTTGATTTTGGATTGGAGATGTTTAAGGAGTTTAATATGAGTCTGGAAGGAGAGTTTACAGTCTAGCCAGACACCTAGATATTTATAGATGTCCACATGGAACCGTCCAGGGTGGTGATGCTAGTCGGGCTGGCGGGTGCGGGCATCGAGCGGTTGAAAAGCATGCATTTGGTTTTACTAGCGTTTAAGAGCAGTTGGAGGCCACGGAAGGAGTGTTGTATGGCATTGAAGCTCGTTTGGAGGTTAGTTAGCACAGTGTCCAAGGAAGGGCCAGAAGTATACAGAATGGTGTTGTCTGCGTAGAGGTGGATCAGGGAATCGCCCGCAGCAAAAGCGACATCATTGATATATACAGAGAAAAGAGTCGGCCCGAGAATTTAATCCTGTGGTACCCCCATAGAGACTGCCAGAGGTCCGGACAACATGCCCTCCGATTTGACACACTGAACTCTGTCTGCAAAGTAGTTGGCGAACCAGGCGAGGCAGTCATTAGAAAAACCGAGGCTGCCGATAAAAATACGGTGATTGACAGAGTCGAAAGCCTTGGCCAGGTCGATGAAGACGGCTGCACAGTACTGTCTTTTATCGATGGCGGTTATGATATCGTTTAGTACCTTGAGCGTGGCTGAGGTGCACCCGTGACCGGCTCAGAAGCCGGATTGCACAGCGGAGAAGGTACAGTGGGATTCGAAATGGTCAGTGATCTGTTTATTAACTTGGCTTTCGAAGACTTTAGATTGACAGGGTAGGATGGATATAGGTCTGTAACAGTTTGGGTCTAGGGTGTCACCCCCTTTGAAGAGGGGGATGACCGCGGCAGCTTTCCAATCTTTAGGGATCTCGGACGATACGAAAGAGAGGTTGAACAGGCTGGTAATAGGGGTTGCAACAATGGCAGTGGATAGTTTTAGAAAGAGAGGGTCCAAATTGTCTAGCCCAGCTGATTTGTACGGGTCCAGGTTTTGCAGCTCTTTCAGAACATCTGCTGTTTGGATTTGGATTTGTGTGAAGGAGAAGCTGGGGAGGCTTGGGTGAGTAGCTGCGGGGGAGGCGGAGGTTTTGGCCGGTGTTGGAGTAGCCAGGAGGAAGGCATGGCCAGCCGTTGAGAAATGCTTATTGAAATGTTCAATTATCATGGATTTATCAGTGGTGACCGTGTTACCTAGCCTCAGTGCAGTTGGCAGCTGGGAGGAGGTGCTCTTGTTCTCCATGGACTTTACAGTGTCCCAAAACTTTTTGGAGTTAGAGCTACAAGATGCGAATTCCTGCTTGAAAAAAAGAGCCTTTGCTTTCCTGACTGACTGCGTGTATTGGTTCCTGACTTCCCTGAACAGTTGCATATCGTGGGGACTATTCGATGCTATTGCAGTCCTCCACAGGATGTTTTTGTGCTGGTCAAGGGCAGTCAGGTCTGGAGTGAACCAAGGGCTATATCTGTTCTTAGTTCTGCATTTTTTGAACGGGGTATGCTTATCTAAAATGGTGAGGAAATTACTTTTAAAGAATGACCAGGCATCCTCGACTGACGGGATGAGGTCAATATCCTTCCAGGATACCCGGGCCAGGTCGATTAGAAAGGCCTGCTCGCAGAAGTGTTTTAGGGAGCATTTGACAGAGATGAGGGGTGGACGTTTGACCGCGGACCCATAGCGGATACAGGCAATGAGGCAGTGATCGCTGAGATCCTGATTGAAAACAGTGGAGATGTATTTGGAGGGCAAGTTGGTCAGGATAATGTCTGAGGTTGCCCATGTTTATGGATTTAGGGTTGTACCTGGTGGGTTCCTTGATGATTTGTGTGAGATTGAGGGCATCTAGCTTAGATTGTAGGACTGCCGGGGTGTTAAGTATCTCCCAGTTTATGTCACCTAACAGAACGAACTCTGAAGCTAGATGGGGGGCGATCAATTCACAAATGGTGTCCAGGGCACAGCTGGGAGCGGAGGGGGGTCGATAGCAGGCAGCAACAGTGAGAGACTTATTTCTGGAGAGGTTAATTCTTAAAATTAGAAGTTGAATTAGAAACTGTTTGGGTATAGACCTGGAAAGTTTGACAGAACTTTGCAGGCGATCTCTGCAGTAGATTGCAACTTCTCCCCCTTTGGCAGTTCTATCTTGATTGAAAATGTTGTAGCTGGGTATGGAAATCTCAAAATTGTTGGTGGCCTTCTTAAACCAGGATTCAGACACAGCAAGGACATCAGGGTTGGCGGAGTGTGCTAAAGCAGTGAGTAAAACAATCTTAGGGAGGATGCTTCTGATGTTGACATGCATGAAACCAAGGTTTTTTTGATCACAGAAGTCAACAAATGAGGGTGCCTAGGGACACGCAGGGCTTGGGTTTACCTCCACATCACCCGAGGAACTTCTTGGCTGGGGCCGACAGATAAACAAACAAAAATGATAATAAATGTAAAAAAATAAACAAAACAAAAATAAACAGAATGGAGTACCGTGATTAATGGACAGTCCAGCAGGCATCAGCTATGTAGCCAAGTGATCATAGGGTCCAGGGGGCAGCAATAGATGGAACAGGGGAGCCGCGGAGTAGTCGCTAGCACGCGGACGGCACGGCGTTTAAAGTTAGTAGCCCGGGGCTAGTAGACGCGTCTGCTCCGACGTCCGACGGAGGCCAGTTGAAGGCACAGCGGATGGAGTATTCGTTGGTAGACCTGTTGTGGTGGTGCGGCGGGGCGCCGTGTCGACTAAGAATCCAAGCCAGATGGCGAAGTGTGCTGAAGTGAAGTAGCCTTCCAGATGACAAGTCCAAATCGAACAACTCAAGCTTTCTAGTAAAGGCCTCAAGTTTTTCCACCATGTCCACCACTGTTTTCCCTCTTCCTTGTAACTGCATATTTAACCCGTTTAAGTGACAAGAATATGTCAGACAAAAAAGCTGTGTGTAGCTTGCAGTTAATGCTTCAATTTTTCTGTGTCAGGCCTCTGTCTAGGGCGGGAATGCCACTTTGAAAGTTCCATGCTTAAATTCATAATGAAGTCTGAGATTGAGTTATTTGCAAACAGCAACATTTTCATTGCAAATAAGACACACTAGCTTTGCATTGGGAAAAATATTGGAAGATGAACACATCTACATTCTGTCCATTCTTTCACCTTTCTTTTGATACTTTTTGAGAGCGACATATTCTCTTGCTATCAAGCTAATTGTTCTGAACTAATGTTGACGTTAAAAAAGTAGTGCAGCTCACAGTAGGCTATGTACAGTGCCTTGCGAAAGTATTCGGCCCCCTTGAACTTTGCGACCTTTTGCCACATTTCAGGCTTCAAACATAAAGATATAAAACTGTATTTTTTTGTGAAGAATCAACAACAAGTGGGACACAATCATGAAGTGGAACGACATTTATTGGATATTTCAAACTTTTTTAACAAATCAAAAACTGAAAAATTGGGCGTGCAAAATTATTCAGCCCCTTTACTTTCAGTGCAGCAAACTCTCTCCAGAAGTACAGTGAGGATCTCTGAATGATCCAATGTTGACCTAAATGACTAATGATGATAAATACAATCCACCTGTGTGTAATCAAGTCTCCGTATAAATGCACCTGCACTGTGATAGTCTCAGAGGTCCGTTAAAAGCGCAGAGAGCATCATGAAGAACAAGGAACACACCAGGCAGGTCCGAGATACTGTTGTGAAGAAGTTTAAAGCCGGATTTGGATACAAAAAGATTTCCCAAGCTTTAAACATCCCAAGGAGCACTGTGCAAGCGATAATATTGAAATGGAAGGAGTATCAGACCACTGCAAATCTACCAAGACCTGAGAAGACTGATCAGAGATGCAGCCAAGAGGCCCATGATCACTCTGGATGAACTGCAGAGATCTACAGCTGAGGTGGGAGACTCTGTCCATAGGACAACAATCAGTCGTATATTGCACAAATCTGGCCTTTATGGAAGAGTGGCAAGAAGAAAGCCATTTCTTAAATATATCCATAAAAAGTGTTGTTTAAAGTTTGCCACAAGCCACCTGGGAGACACACCAAACATGTGGAAGAAGGTGCTCTGGTCAGATGAAACCAAAATTGAACTTTTTGGCAACAATGCAAAACGTTATGTTTGGCGTAAAAGCAACACAGCTCATCACCCTGAACACACCATACCCACTGTCAAACATGGTGGTGGCAGCATCATGGTTTGGGCCTGCTTTTCTTCAGCAGGGACAGAGAAAATTGTTAAAATTGATGGGAAGATGGATGGAGCCAAGTACAGGACCATTCTGGAAGAAAACCTGATGGAGTCTGCAAAAGACCTGAGACTGGGACGGAGATTTGTCTTCCAACAAGACAATGATCCAAAACATAAAGCAAAATCTACAATGGAATGGTTCAAAAATAAACATATCCAGGTGTTAGAATGGCCAAGTCAAAGTCCAGACCTGAATCCAATCGAGAATCTGTGAAAAGAACTGAAAACTGCTGTTCACAAATGCTCTCCATCCAACCTCACTGAGCTCGAGCTGTTTTGCAAGGAGGAATGGGAAAAAATGTCAGTCTCTCGATGTGTAAAACTGATAGAGACATACCCCAAGCGACTTACAGCTGTAATCGCAGCAAAAGGTGGCGCTACAAAGTATTAACTTAAGGGGGCTGAATAATTTTGCACGCCCAATTTTTCAGTTTTTGATTTGTTAAAAAAGTTTGAAATATCCAATAAATGTCGTTCCACTTCATGATTGTGTCCCACTTGTTGTTGATTCTTCACAAAAAAATACAGTTTTATATCTTTATGTTTGAAGCCTGAAATGTGGCAAAAGGTCGCAAAGTTCAAGGGGGCCGAATACTTTCGCAAGGCACTGTAGATCTGTTTTTCCCAACCAATCAATGCACAGAGAAATAGACAAAAATAATAATTGAATAGAGACATTGGTGATTTTATGAGCGTAATCAGATCTAAATTATTTTATTGTCACTGAATTTATTATGTACCAATCAGATGTGTTAAAAAAAGGCCTACTAATTGTGGATTGACCATTTGACTATTATCTCAAAGAATTTGGCCCAAGGCCAAACCTAGTTGACGAGTCCTGTCCTATGTGTTTTCATCAAATATGGGACTGAGCTTGTCTGATGCTTTAAGCACAGTTTGATTAAGTTATAAAGAAAAGACAGCGAGTGACTGTGTGACTAGCACCCGTTTGTCTTTCTCTCTTCCCTGCTGCAGCGACCACCACAGAACATCAACGTGTTTATCGCGCTGTCCGTGTTGCTAAAGCTGCAACATAATTACAGCCATTTCTGACTGAAAAGTTCTCTTACCGAAATTCCTCATTTGTTTAGAAAAAACATTCCCTAAACCCTTGCTCTCTTTTCTGACTGAGTACAGTGCATTCAGAAAGTATTCAGACCCCTTGACTTTTTCCATATTTTGTTACGTTACAGCCTTATTATAACATTGATTAAATATATTTTTCCCTAAAAACAGTCACATTAATGCAATTTCCTAAATGGAACAGTTTATTTATTGTTTAAGCTAATTGTTCAAGGCTTCTTTAATTTATTTTAAAACTAAAATGCTTGATTCCCTTGATTGACTGGTATGCTGTATGATGACATAAACTAACGCATGAATGATTGATTGATGCAGTAGCCTATATAAGTATTGAAATATAGGCCTAAGTAAATGATGGTGTTAATGCTAAATGGGATGCGCTCTTAGGCCTACAGCTCAATATTGGTTATACAAGGCTGCTATACTAATAAGCCTTCTAATGATAATGACATTACTTATGATCATAATAGTAATAATTACAATAAGAAGGAGATCAAGAAAAAGGAGTGTTATTGTTGTTTTACAAATATTTTTTTTGACAATTTGGAACAGCGTAAAACAGCACTAAATCAATTAAGAATAATACCAGAGAGGCTGTTCTAACGAAAAACAGTTTAAAGCCTTTATTACAGCAAAGCGAAGATTTAAAAACAGCCGAATGTGAAATTGTTACTTGACATGTTGTTGCATGAGGCTTGGCGCACATGGAATCAGTAGACTATTAAACAAACACTCAAACAGGCAACAGAAGCAGGACCTGTCTTATTTCTGTAGATACAGTACCAGTCAAAAGTTTGGACACACCTATTCATTCAAGGATTTGTCTTTATTTTGACTATTTTCTAAATTGTAGAATAATAGTGAAGACATAAACTATGGAATCATGTAGTAACCGAAAAAGTGTTAAACAAATCAAAATATATTTTATATTTGAGATTCTTCAAAGTAGCCACCCTTTGCCTTGATGACAGATTTGCAAACTCTTGGCATTCTCTCAAGCAGCTTCATGAGGTATTCACCTGGAATGCATTTCAATTAACAGGTGTGCCTTGTTAAAAGTTAATGTGTGGAATTTCTTTCCTTAATGTGTTTGAGCCAATCAGTTGTGTTGTGACAAGGTAGGGGTGGTATACAGAAGACAGCCCTATTTGGTTAAAGACCAAGTTCATATTATGGCAAGAACAACTCAAATAAGCAAAGAGAAACAACAGTCCATCATTACCTTAAGACATGAAGGTCAGTCAATCCGGAAAATGTCAAGAACTTTTAAAGTTTCTTCAAGTCTAGTCGCAAAAACCATCAAGCGCTATGATGAAACTGGCTCTCATGAGGACCGCCATCGGAAAGGAAGACCCAGAGTTACCTCTGCTGCAGAGGATAAGTTCATTAGAGTTACCAGCCTCAGAAATTGCAGCCCAAATAAATGCTTCATAGAGTTCAAGTAACAGAGACATCTCAACATCAACTGTTAAGAAGAGACTGCGTGAATCAGGCCTTCATGGTTGAATTGCTGCAAAGAAACCACTACTAAGGACACAATAAGAAAGAGACTTGCTTGGGCCAAGAAACATGAGCAATGGACATTAGACTGGTGGAATTCTGTCCTTTGGTCTGATGAATACAAATTTGAGATTTTTGGTTCCAACCGCCGTGTCTGTGAGATGCAGAGTAGGTGAGCGGATGATCTCTGCATGTGTGGTTCCCACCGTGAAGCATGGAGGAGGAGGTGTGATGGTGTGGGGGTGCCTTGCTGGTGACACTGTCAGTGATTTATTTAGAATTCAAGGCACACTTAACCAGCATGGCTGCCACAGCATTCTGGTGTGATATGCCATCCCATCTGGTTTGCACTTAGTGGGACTATCATTTGTTTTTCAACAGGACAATAACCCAAAACACACCACCAGGATGTGTAAGGGCTATATGACCAAGAAGGGGAGTGATGGAATGTTTCGATGTCTTCACTATTATTCTACAATGTAGAAAATAGTACAAATTAAGAAAAACCCTGGAATGAGTAGGTGTGTCCAGACTTTTAACTGGTACTGGATATATAATTTTTTGCTACTGCTCGACTAAAGACATTTCGGCCAACTAAAAGCCTATCGACCAAACAATCGACCAGTCGACTAAATGGGGTCACCCCTAAACTTGGTTAGGGGCTAGCAACAACCAATTGCAATGGCTGACTGTAGTGTTACTGTTTCTGTCACCAGGGGCAACAGGGATTGTGGATAGACTGCAGGAAGAGGTGCCAGAGACCATTGAGGCACTACAGAGAGCAGGGGTCAAAGTATGGGTCCTCACAGGGGACAAACAAGAGACTGCCATAAATATCGCCTGTGCCTGCAAACTGCTTAGGACCACAGACCAACTGCTGACTGCTAACTGTGATAGCAAGGTGAATGTTATCCTGTTATTCTAAATTATTTGTCCTTCAAAATGCGTTCCTGTCATCCTGCTATCAATCTTCCTCATCCTGTCTTGTGTCTCTTCAGGAGGCCTGCAAGGCCTTGTTGCTGGAGCTGCGGGCGGAGGTGGAGCGTGGCGAGGCAGCTGAGGGCACGTCAGGCTTCACCCTGGTGGTGGACGGGCGCACACTGGACTTCGCCCTGCAGGAGGACCTGAAAGGGGACTTCCTGGAGCTGAGCCGGCGCTGCAGGGCCGTGGTCTGCTGCCGCTCCACTCCACTTCAGAAGAGCCATGTGGTACAACTGGTACGGGACCAGCTCCGAGTCATGACCCTCGCCATAGGTCAGTGGAAGTCGGTAACACTTAAATAAATGATAAGTCCAGGATATAAACATTTATGCACATTTATAAGGCAGTAGGAATAGGCCTGTCTTAGTGCTTCCAATCTAGAATTCTTAAGTCTGGGGCGTCCTTTTTGTCCAGGTGATGGCGCCAATGATGTCAGTATGATCCAGGTGGCAGATGTTGGCATTGGGATATCTGGCCAGGAGGGCATGCAGGCTGTGATGTCCAGTGACTTTGCCATCTCCAGGTTTAAACACCTCCGCAAGCTACTGTTGGTCCATGGCCACTGGTGCTACACACGCCTGGCCAACATGATTCTCTACTTCTTCTACAAGAATGTGGTAAGAACATCTCTCACTCACCCCAGGCACACTACTCACAATCTCTGTCTTTATTTTCTCTTCCTCCCTCCCTTTGTCTCTCTTTCTTCCTGTGTGTGTAGATGTATGTGAATCTTCTGTTCTGGTACCAGTTCTTCTGTGGTTTCTCGGGGAGCGTCATGACCAACTCCTGGGTGCTCATCTTCTTCAACCTCCTCTTCACCTCCGCCCCTCCCCTTCTCTACGGGATCCTGGACAAAGACGTGTCTGCAGATACCCTCATTAAGTTACCGGAGCTCTACAAATCCGGACAGAATTCCAAGGTGTGTTAAGGCAGAATCTGGTTGTATTAGGACAATGATTTCCAAAGCTGGTCCTTGGGTATATTTTTGTTGTAGCCCAGCACTAACACAAACACTCATTGATATGTTTTATTTATGTATCTGTCCAGGCCTACCTCCCTTCTACCTTCTGGCTGACGATGCTGGACGCTCTTTACCAAAGCCTTGTCTGTTTCTTCATTCCTTACTTTGTGAGTAGATTTCCACAAATAGTGTTATTGCCATTGATCTATTGTGTTTTGATACATATACCCTGAGAAGGGGTCAGTGATGTGGTGTTGTTCTCTCTAGTCTGGGAGTAGTTTAAGTTGAATAGGGCATCATGTCATACCCTGCCTTTGAACGAATGACAGGACTTCCTTATTTTTGGTCAGGCATATGCAGGGTCAGATGCAGACATGCTCTCCTTTGGGTCTCCCATCAACGCCTCGGCCCTCCTCATCATCCTACTACACCAGGTCATCGAGAGCCGCACACTGGTGAGAATCACACCTTACCTGACACACCCATAGGTTGATAATGACAATGCATTTACAGTGCATTCAGAAAGTATTCAGACCCCTTGATTTTTTGCCACTTTGAAAGTTCCATGCTTAAATTCATAATGAAGTCTGAGATTGAATTATTTGTAAACAGTGACATTTTCATTGCAATTTAAAATGACCTTATTTACATAAGTATTCAGACCCTTTGCTATAACACTCGAACTTGAGCTCAGGTGCATCTTGTTCCCCATTGATCATCCTTGGGATGTTTCTACAACATGATTGGAGTCCACCTGTGGTGAATTCAATTGATTGGACACGATTTGGAAAGGCACACACCTGTCTATATAAGGTCCCATAGTCGACAGTGCATGTCAGAGCAAAAACCAAGCCATGAGGGCGAAGGAATTGTCTGTAGAGACAGGATTGTGTCGTGGCACAGATCTGAGGAAGGGTACCAAAACAGTTCTGCAGCATTGAAGGTCCCCAAGAACACCGTGGACTCTTCCTTGAGCTGGCTGCCATGCCAAACTGAGCAATATTTCGCAACAAAGCATCCTTCACTCTTGCTGTCAAACTTACCCTCGTAAAACTGACCATCCTACCGATCCTCGACTTCGGCGATGTCATTTACAAAATATCCTCCAACACTCTACTCAACAAATTGGATGCAGTCTATCACAGTGCCATTTGTTTTGTCAACAAAGCCCCATATACTACCCACCACTGTGACCTGTATGATCTCGTTGGCTGGCCCTCGCTTCATACTCATCGCCAAACCCACTGGCTACAGGTCATCTACAAGTCTCTGCTAGGTAAAGCCCCGCCATATTTCAGCTTACTGGTCACCATAGCAGCACCCACCCGTAGCACGCGCCCCAGCAGGTATATTTCACTGGTCACCCCCAAAGCCAATTCTTCCTTTGGCCGCCTCTCCTTCCAGTTCTCTGCTGCCAATGACTGGTACGAACTGCAAAAATCTCTGAAGCTGGACTCTTACGTCCCTCACTAGCTTTAAGCACCAGCTGTCAGAGCAGCTCACAGATCACTGCACCTGTACATAGACCATCTGTAAATAGCCCATCCAATTTCTCATCCCCATACTGTTATTTATGTATCTTGCTACTTGGCACCCCAGTATCTCAACTTGCACATTCATCTTCTGCACATCCTACCATTCCAGTGTTTAATTGCTATATTGTAATTACTTTGCCACCATGGCCTATTTATTGCCTTACCTCTCTTATCCTACCTCATTTGCACATGCTGTATACAGATTTTTCAACTGTATTATTGATTGTATGTTTGTTTATTCCATGTGTAACTCTGTGTTGTATGTGTCGAACTGCTTTGCTTTATCTTGGCCAGGTCGCAGTTACAAATGTGAACTTGTTCTCAACTAGTCTACCTGGTTAAATAAAAGTGAAATACATAAAACAAAACTGTAAAAATTGGGGGAAAAGGGCCATGGTCAGGGAGGTGACCAAGAACCTGAAGGTCACTCTGACAGAGCTTTAGAATTCCTCTGTGGAGATGGTAGAACCTTCCAGACGGACTACAATCTCTGCAGCACTCCACCAATCAGGCCTTTATGGTAGAGTGGCCAGACGGAAGCCACTCCTCAGAAAAAGGCACATGACAGCCTGCTTGGAGTATCAGATCATGAGAAACAAGATTCTCTGGTCTGATGAAACCAAGGTTGAACTCTTTGGCCTGAATGCCAAGAGACACATCTGGAGGAAACATGGTACCATCCATACCGGGAAGCATGGTGGTGGAAGCATAATGTGGGGATGTTTTTCAGCGACAGGGACTTGGCGCCTAGTCAGGATCGGGTGAAAGATGAACGAAGGAAAGTACAGAGAGATCCTTGATGAAAATCTATTCCAGAGCGCTCAGGACCTCATCTTCTAACAGGACAATGACCATAAACACACAGCCAAGACAATGCAGGAGTGGCTTCGGGACAAGTCTCTGAATGTCCTTGAGTGGCCCAGCCAGAGCCCGGACTTGAACCCAATCGAACATCTCTGGAGAGACCTGAAAATAGCTGTGCAGCGACGCTCCCCATCCAACCGGACAGAGCTTGAGAGGATCTGCAGAGAAGAATAGGAGAAACTCCCCGAATACAGGTGTGCCAAGCTTGTAGCGTCATACACAACAAGACTCGAGGCTGTAATTGTTTGTTTTTATACATTCGCAAACATTTCCTAAAACCTGTTTTCACTTTGTCATTATGGGGTAATGCGTGTAGATTGATGAGGGGGAAAAAACAATTTAATCCTTTTTAGAATAAGGCTGTAACGTAACGTGGAAAAATTCAAGGGTTCTGAATACATTTTCCAAATGCACTGTATTTAGCACTTTTGACTAGGTCTCAATGCATTCACATTTTGAAGGGGGCAACTCATGGGTTCAAGTTGTGAATAAGTGCACCTGGGATCGTGTCTGAATACTCCTGTTCCATGTTATGTACTCTATTTATATTCCTATGTTGATCTGTGCTATGTTTCTGTGTTACAGACATGGCTACATGTGTTAGTGCTGGTGGGTAGTGCTCTCTTCTACTTCTCTTTCACCCTGGTCTTCAGTGTGGTGTGTGTGACGTGTAGTCCCCCCACCAATCCCCTTGGTGTGGACAAGCTACAGATGTCCCAACCACTCTTCTATGGAGTATGTGCCCTCACCACCGTGCTGGCACTGCTACCAAGGTATACACACCAACAGTAGTGCCAATCCTTTTCAGACAGAATCACTGCTCGATTTGAGACCCATGTCATAAAAAACATATTTTTTGTAAATCATTTTTTAAACCTTTTCTACCTTCCCTCACTGTTACTCTTTCAGATTCCTGTTCCATGCATTGCGCAACAGCATCTCCCCCTCTGACACACTGAAAGCTGCTCTGATGGACCAGCTCAACCCAGACAACTACTGTAGGAGGATGCAGCACTGGAACCAGACCCAGAGTAAAGCCAGGGGTCTCATCATCAACGTGGAAGACTTGGACATCAAGATCCCTGACTTTATACTCCCTAAAGAGCTGAAGGAATGCAGAGCTGCCACTGGCTCTGTGCTCTCCTGACCTCAGAGGCTACAGGAGGTGGCTACAATAGAAAGAAAAGAATAGTCCCCATTCAAGTCATTGATGGCATAATTGGTAGCCATTGTGAGTGTACTCTTAGGAGCAAAGAAGGAAGTAAAAGCTGGAAGTTTACCCTTCAATTTGTGCTGTGATTTGTTGAATTAACTCAACTGACATTACAAAAAATACATTCCATTGCATGAGCCACATCAGTTAGCATAATTTACCAGTCAAATTGCAAGGGTTAGAGGTTCCAAGCCTGTGCTATTCATTATTTACATGGTGGCTACAGGGTTCAACCCTAACACCCTTCAAAGCTAGCTGGCTTGGGGCCTCCCGGGTGGCGCAGTGGTTAAGGGCGCTGTACTGCAGCGCCAGCTGTGCCATCAGAGTCCCTGGGTTCGCGCCCAGGCTCTGTCGTAACCGGCCGCGACCGGGAGGTCCGTGGGGCGACGCACAATTGGCCTAGCGTCGCCCGGGTTAGGGAGGGCTTGGTCGGTAGGGGTGTCCTTGTCTCATCGCGCACCAGCGACTCCTGTGGCGGGCTGGGCGCAGTGTACGCTAACCAAGGTGGCCAGGTGCACGGTGTTTCCTCCGGCGCATTGGTGCGGCTGGCTTCCGGGTTGGATGTGCGCTGTGTTAAGAAGCAGTGCGGCTTGGTTGGGTTGTGTATCGGAGGACGCATGACTTTCAACCTTCGTCTCTCCCGAGCCCGTACGGGAGTTGTAGCGATGAGACAAGCTACTACAACAATTGGATACCACGAAATTGGGGAGAAAAAGGGGTAAAATTCAAAAAAAAAAAAAGCTAGCTGGCTTGCTGCCTTGCATGCATTGCTCACTGGTGTTGGTTAAGATCACCATGCTGTCTATCCAGGGCAAAGAGATGGATGTTTCTCACATGAGAGTTGCATTAACATGGAGTCATGGTCCCTTGAGAAAAGATTGGTGATGTGGACACATTCATAAATGTGTATGTGCTGTGTGGTAGGACTTTGACACAATCCAGTGTCCATGGTGAAGAGGCCCCTTCATAGTGCACCTTACCCGAACACTGCTAGGTGTGGTCCACTCTTCAATGTGCATTGAGCATGTAGAGAACAGAAGGCTATTCGTTGAGAAGGGTGGAATTATATGCAGGAGTGTGTAATGTTTGGAATGTTTTTACAATCCTTGAGCTGCGTACACTTATTTTTAAAGTTAGCATCAAGCTACCTTTTGTGTTTAGGCACAACTCTTCGATGTAAACAAACACTCCAAAATAACATTGTAAATTATGCATATGAACCTTGGACACAGAGGTCCCATTGAAGGGCTAGACCAAATCAAAATGCTGTAAAGTGGCCTTTTCCTCCTGAATCACACTTGAATTCATTTTGACTGGAGTTGAAATGGATTTGGCATGGACCTGACCTTTCTCACCACTGTTTTCCTCTGACCTTTAGTTGAGTAAAGCAGTCCACTAAAACATGGGATATATTTATTTAACATGTATTTCCTTGTTGAGATACAATCTCTTTTTGAGAAAGTCCTGACCAAAGTGGCAGCACATGTTTAGTTACAAGACAAGAACCAAAATGCTATGTACAGTTACACACTGACAAAATGAAAATTAAATGTGGGAATTGACTGAGGGCCTGGGGCTTCTAAAGCAAGACAACCAAAAGTGCAACTTAGTAGGCCTAAGTGCAGGAGGAGGATTCAGGTATGGCCCTCTATGTGAAGTAGGCAGTGGTGTAAAGTACTTCAGTAAAAAATACTTTAAAGTACTACTTCAGTTGTTTTTTGGGGATATCTTTACTATTTATATTTTTGACAACTTTTACTTTAATACATTCCTAAAGAAAACAATGTACTTTTTACTCCATACCTTTTCCCTGACACCCAAAATAATCATTACATTTTGAATGCTTAGCAGAACATGAAAATTGTCCAATTCACACACTTATCAAGAGAACATCCCTGGTTATCTCTACTGCCTCTGATCTGGCACTCACTAAACACAAATGCTTTGTTTGTGAATTATGTGTTTGAGTGTGCCCCTGGCTATCTGTAAATTAGAAAACACATTGTGGTTTGCTTAATATAAGGAATTTGAAATTATTTATAATATAAGTATATTTTAGCAATTACATTTACCTTTAATACTTAAGTATATTTAAAACCAAATACTTTTAGACTTTTACTCAAGTAGCATTTTACTGGGTGAATTTCACTTTTACTTGAGTCATTTTCTATCAAGGTATCATTAAGTGTGACAATTGGGTACTTTTTCCACCACTGAAAATAGGCTTTACAAATGTTCTCTTGAGTTTGCCTGGATAAGGCATTGGCATTCATATCTACTTCTGAGAAGTGACGTTTTTCTCTACCACATGCAATTCTGACCTGGTTTGGTCTTTTTCAGACTGATCATCCTCAGTATTTTATGTGGTAACATTAGACTGATGTAATTTTTACAGTACAATCCTGCATATCAAATCCTGTACAACATGGCAAAGGCAGCTGATTTGAATATAGTCCAATTAGAAAAGTTTCAGAGCAATGATTAGAAGTCATTATTTTATATCAACTTAATTCCAAATGTGTTTCAGAGCAATGTATAAGATATTGGTATAAATACATTAGCAACTCATGTGTTCTGTATCATGTTAATTATTTGAGTTTAGTGTTATTAAACGTCTGATGTTAATTTGTGTACGATAATTAGTGTTATTATTATACAAACTACTTCATTAGCCTAATATTCTAAACAAGGGTAAATGGGGCCTGAGTCAACCCTGCTAGCTCCCTCCCCTCCTCTACCTCCCTCCATCTTTCTTTTAAAATGTGGATAAAGAACAGTTTAATCCTACAAACTGTGGACCCGTTGAGATCACAGTAGGCAGATGACTATGTAGGACTACTGTAGTAATGTCTGTGCCAGTTTTACATTTTTGTTGTGGCGTGTCTGCTTGGAACTTCCTCATCATTTCCGTTTGGTCAGCGTGTGTGTAGGATTTCAGTTGGTGCTTTTAGAATGTTGAGTCGACGCTGTAGCCTGACAGGTGGAGAATCGCACAGGTGATTAATTGCCATCGTTTGCACATCGCCCACCACTCCCGAGTTAACTACTCGCCAACGTCCAGTCTCTTGACAAGGTAGACGAAATCAGAGCAAGGGTTGCCTTCCAGAGAGACATCAGAGATTGTTCTTTGTTTCACTGAAACGTGGCTCACTCAAGACACGCTATCGGAGTCGGTACAACCACCTGGTTTCTTCACACATCGCGGCGACAGAAACAAACATCTCTCTGGTAAGAAGAAGGGCGGGGGGTATGCGTTATGATTAACGAGACGTGGTGTGATCATAACATACAGGAACTCAAGTCCTTTTGCTCACCTGACCAAGAATTCCTTCCAATCAAATGTCGACCGCATTATCTACCAAGAGAATTCTCTTCGATTATAATCACAGTCGTATATATCCCCCCCAAGCAGACACATCGATGGCCCTGAATGAACTTCATTGGACTCTATGTAAACTGGAAACCACATATCCTGAGGCTGCATTCATTGTAGCTGGGGATTTTAACAATGCTAAACTGAAAACAAGACTCCCAAAATTTTATCAGCATATCGAATGCGCTACCCGGGCGGAAAAAATCCTGGACCATTGTTACTCTAACTTCTGCGTCTCATACAAAGCCCTGCCCCGCCCTCCTTTCGGAAAATCTGACCACGACTCCATTTTGTTGCTCCGAGCCTATAGACAGAAACTAAAACAGGAAATGCCCGTGCTCATGTCTGTTCAGCGCTGGTCCGACCAATCTGATTCCACGCTTCAAGATTGCTTCAATCACGTGGACTGGGATATGTTCCGCATAGCGTCGGACAATAACATTGATGAATACGCTGATTCGGTGAGCGAGTTTATTAGCAAGTGCATCGGTGATGTTGTACCCACAGCAACTATTAAAACCTTCCCCAACCAGAAACCATGGATTGATGGCAGTATTCGTGCAAAACTGAAAGCGCGAACCACTGCTTTTAATCAGGGCAAGGCAACCGGAAACATGACCAAATACAAACAGTGTAGCTATTCCCTCCGCAAGGCAATCAAACAAGCTAAGCGTCAGTATAGAGACAAAGTAGAGTCGCAAATCAATGGCTCAGACACGAGAGGTATGGGGCAGGGTCTACAGTCAAACACGGACTACAAAAAGAAAACCAGCCCCGTCATGGACCACGATGTCCTGCTCCCAGACAAACTAAACAACTTCTTTGCTCGCTTTGAGGGCAAAACAGTGCCAACGACATGGCCCGCTACCAAACCCTGCGGGCTCTCCTTCACCGCAGCCAACGTAAGTAAAGCATTTAAATGTGTTAACCCTCGCAAGGCTGCCGGCCCAGACGGCATCCCTAGCCGCGTCCTCAGAGCATGCGCAGACCAGCTGGCTGGTGTGTTTACGGACATATTCAATCTATCCTTATCCCAGTCTGCTGTTCCCACATGCTTCAAGAGGGCCACCATTGTTCCAGTTCCCAAGAAAGCTAAGGTAACTGAGCTAAATGACTATCGCCCCGTAGCACTCACCTCCGTCATCATGAAGTGCTTTGAGAGACTAGTCAAACATCATATCACCTCCACCCTACCTGACACCCTAGTCCCACTCCAATTTGCTTACCGCCCCAATAGGTCCACAGACGATGCAATCACACTGCACACTGCCCTAACCCATCTGGACAAGAGGAATGCCTATGTTAGAATGCTGTTCATCGACTACAGCTCAGCATTTAACACCATAGTACCCTCCAAACTAGTCATTAAGGTCGACACCCTGGGTCTCGGCCCCGCCCTGTGCAACTGGGTCCTGGACTTCCTGACGGGCCGCCCCCAGGTGGTGAGGGTAGGAAACAACATCTCCACCCCGCTGATCCTCAACACTGGGGCCCCACAAGGGTGCGTTCTCAGCCCTCTCCTGTACTCCTGTTCACCCATGACTGCGTGGCCATGCACGCCTCCAACTCAATCAAGTTTGCAGACAACACTACAGTGGTAGGCTTGATTACAAACAACGACGAGACGGCCTACAGGAAGGAGGTGAGGGCCCTCGGAGTGTGGTGTCAGGAAAATAACCTCACACTCAACAAAACAAAGAAGATGATCGTGGACTTCAGGAATCAGCAGAGGGAGCACCCCCCCCCCCATCCACATCGACAGGACAGTAGTGGAGAAGGTGGAAAGTTTTAAGTTCCTCGGCATACACATCACGGACAAACTGAAATGGTCCACCCACACAGACAGCGTGGTGAAGAAGGAGCAACAGCGCTTCTTCAACCTCAGGAGGCTGAAGAAATTCGACTTGTCACCAAAATCACACAAACTTTTACAGATGCACAATTGAGAGCATCCTGTCGGGCTGTATCACCGCCTGGTACGGCAACTGCTCCGCCCACAACCGTAAGCCTCTCCAAAGGGTAGTGAGGTCTGCACAACGCATCACCGGGGGCAAACTACCTGCTCTCCAGGACACCTAAACCACCCAATGTCACAGGAAGGCCAAAAAGATCATTAATGACAACAACCACCCGAGCCACTGCCTGTTCACCCCACTATCATCCAGAAGACGAGATCAATACAGGTGCATCAAAGCTGGGACCGCGAGACTGAAAAACAGCTTTTATCTCAAGGCCATCAGACTGTTAACATTGAGTGGCTGCTGCCAACATACTGACTCAATCTCTAGCCACTTTAATAATAAAAAATTGGATGTAATTAATGTATCACTAGTCACTTTAAACTATGCCACTTTATACAGTATAATGCTTACATACCCTACACTACTCATCTCATATGTAAATACTGTACTCTATACCATCTACTGCATCTTGCCTATGCCGTTCGCCCATCGCTCATTCATATATTTGTATGTACATATTCTTATTCATTCCTTTACACTTGTGTGTATAAGGTAGTTGTTGTGAAATTGTTAGATTACTTGTTAGATATTACTGCATGGTCAGAACAAAAGCACAAGCATTTTGCTACAATTGCATTAACATCTGCTAACCATGTATGTGACAAATAAAATTTGATTTGATGAAATTGCTGTACAATATGATCTTGTTGTCATCTGATGCACATTCAGATGTCATAAATCAGCACTGCAAAGCTCTCCCTGTACTATGCCGTGCCTTGATTGTATTACTGTTGATGATATCTGGAAATGTGCATGTACACCCTGTCCCATCTACTGCTGCTAGCCCCAATTCTGACTTGTGCTCTGATATCTGCTTCAAAGATTTCTGCTCCCGTAAAAGCCTGGGTTTTCTTCACATTAACACTAGAAGCTTCTTACCTAAAATGGATCAATTGAAAGTGTGTGTTCAGAGCTCCAATCCAGATGTGTGGTCACTACTGAGACGTGGTTAAGGAAGAGCGTTTTGAACACTGATGTTAACCTTTCTGGTTATAACCTTTTTCAGCAAGAATGATCTTCCAAAGGTGGGGGAGTGGCAATCTTCACCAAGGATCACCTTCTGTGCTTGGTTGTCTCCACCAAGTCTGTCCCCAAACAATTTGATTTGCTGGTTTTAAGTATCAAACATTCAAATAGCTCTTTGTTGACTGTTGCTGGGTGCTATCGTCCTCCATCAGCACCGGCCTGTATCCTACCTGCCCTAAGCTCTCTCCTGGCCCCTTACACCAAGTCTGAATTTGTCCTGCTTGGTGACCTATGCAGATAGCCCGGTTAGCCAATGTGCGGGAGCACTGGTTGGTCGGCCCAATAATCTTCCTCAGATTATTACCAATCCCACAAGGTATGACTCCAAAGTCCAAACACCCAGAAAAGGCTACTCTTCTTGATGTTATTCTCACAAATAATCCTGATAGGTATCAGTCTGGTGTTTTCTGTAATTACCTTAGTGATCACTGGTTTACAGCCTGTGTTCATCATGGCTGCTCAGTGAAACAACCTGTCCTGATTTGTTATAGACGCTTGCTAAAAAACTTTAATGAGCAAGCCTTCCTTCATGAACTGGCCTCTGTAAAATGGTATAGAATCAGCTTGAGCCCCTCTGTCGAAGACGCTTGGACCTTTTTTTTATATTTTCAGTGGTACTTTTAACAAACACGCCCCCATAAAGAAAATGCAAATTATAAACGGTTCAGCCCCTGGTTCGACCGTGATTTTGCAGCGTTACTCCACCTTAAGAATTGCATTTGGCGAAAGGCTCGGCACACACATACTCAGGCTGACTGGCTCTCGTTCAAGCAAATAAGAAATAAGTGCACTCAGGCTATCCAGACGACCAAAGTTCGTTACTTTAAGGGGCAGTTCTCTATCTGTGGGTCTAACCCCATGAAGTTCTGAAAAACGGTTAAAGACCTGGAGAATAAACCCTCCTCCTCCTCAGAGCTGCCCATGTCCCTTAAAGTTGATGATGTGGCTGTTACTGACAAGAAGCATATGGCTGAGTTCTTTAATCACCACTTCATTAAGTCAGGATTCCTATTTGACTCAGCCATGCCTCCTTGCACTTCCAACATTTCCTCATCTCCCACCCCCTCTAATGTGACTATCCCCAATCCTTCTCCCTCTTTTTCCCCCTGCCCCGCTACAAAGTTTCTCCATGTAAGCAGTCACCAAGTCTGAGGTGCTAGAGGAGCTCCTGAAACTTGACCCAAAAAAAACATCTGCGTCAGATGATGGTTTAAACCCTTTCTTCTTTAAGGTTGCTGCCCCTATCATCGCCAAGCCTGTCTCGCCTTTCTGGGGAGGTTCCTATTGCTTGGAAGGCAGCCACGGTTTATCCTTTATTTAAAGGGGGAGATCAAGCTGATCCTAATTGTTATAGGCCTATTTCTATTTTGCTCTGTTTATCAAAAGCGTTGGAAGAATGTCAATAATCAACTGACTAGCTTTCTTGATGTCTATAGTATTCTCTCTGCTATGCAATCTAGTTTCCATTTAGGTTATGGATGTGTCACTGCAACCTTAAAGGTCCTCAATGATGTCACCATTGCCCTTGATTCTAAGCAATGTTGTGGTGCTATTTTTATTGACTTGGCCAAAGCTTTTGATACGGTAGACCATTCCATTCTTGTGGGCCGGCTAAGGAATATTAGTGTCTCCGAGGGGTCTTTTGCCTGATTTGCTAACTACCTCTCTCAAAGAGTGCAGTGTATAAGTCTCAGCCACTGCCTGTCACCAAGGGAGTACCCCAAGGCTCAATCCTAGGCCCCACGCTCTTCTCAATTTACATCAACAACATAGCTCAGGCAGTAGGAAGCCCTCTCATCCATTTATATGCAGATGATACAGTCTTATACTCAGCTGCCCCCTCCCCAGATTTTGTGTTAAATGCTCTACAGCAAAGCTTTCTTAGTGTCCAACAAGCTTTCTCTACCCTTAACCTTGTTCTGAACACCTCCAAAATAAAGGTAATGTGGTTTGGTAAGAAGAATACTACCTCTGAGGGTTTAGAGCTTGAGGTAGTCACCTCATACAAGTTCTTGGGAGTATGGCTAGACAGTACACTGTCCTTCTCTCAGCACATATCAAATCTGCAGGCTAAAGTTAAATCTAGACTTGGTTTCCTCCATCCTAATCGCTCCTCTTTTACCCCAGCTGCCAAACTAACCCTGATTCAGATGACCATCCTACCTATTCTAGATTACAGAGACATAATTTATAGATCAGCAGGCGAGGATGCTTTCGAGCGGCTAGATGTTCTTTACCATTCGGCCATCAGATTTGCCACCAATGCTCCTTATAGGACACATCACTGCACTCTATACTCCTCTGTAAACTGGTCATCTCTGTATACATGTCGCAAGACCCACTGGTAATGCTTATTTATAAAACCCTCTTAGGCCTCACTCCCCCCTATCTGAGATATCTACTGCAGCCCTCATCCTCCACATATAACACCCGTTCTGCCAGTCACATTCTGTTAAAGGTCCCCAAAGCACACACATCCCTGGGTCGCTTCTCTTTTCAGTTCGCTGCAGCTAGTGACTGGAACGAGCTGCAACAAGCACTCAAACTGGACAGTTTTATCTCAATCTCTTCATTCAAAGACTCAATCATGGACACTCTTACTGACAGTTGTGGCTGTTTTGTGTGGTGTATTATTGTCTCTACCTTCTTGCCCTTTGTGCTGTTCTCTGTGCCCAATAATGTTTGTACCATGTTTTGTGCTGCTACCATGTTGTGTTGCTACCATGCTGTGTTGTCATGTGTTGCTGCCTTGCTAAATTGTTGTCTTCGGTCTCTCTTTTATGTAGTGTTGTCTCTTGTCATGATGTGTGTTTTGTCCTATATTTATGTTTTTAATTTATTTTTTAATCCCAGCCTCTGTCCCCGCAGGAGGTCTTTTGCCTTTTGGTAGGCCGTCATTGTAAATAAGAATTTGTTCTTAACTGACTTGCCTAGTTAAATAAAGGTTAAATAAAAAATAAAGAATCCTTCAAATAGAAATAATACACTTACTGTAGCAGGTTAGCACAGATCCACACAGCTTTTGGTAACACCATCTGTGAAACTACTTTCGCTACACTTCCAGGTTACGCTTACACACTAGATAGCAAATTAGCACAGGTGGACGGACGCCTGTCTTCCGTCTGTTTTCAGTAAAAAAGCACTAACCCTATAAAGGTGTGTATTAATTTAACCTTTTGTTTTTTGAAAATGATCTCTATTTGTGACTCCTCTCTTTAGCTGGGAAAATGTCTGTTTTTATTGTAGTTTGGTGGTGACCTAACAATCGTTTATGGTGCTTTCGCCATAAAGCCTATTTGAAATCGGACACTGTGGTGGGATTAACAACAAGATTACCTTTAAACTGTATAGGATACATGTATGTTTGAGGAATTTTAATTATGAGATTTCTGTTGTTTTGAATTAGGTGCCCTACACTTTCACTGGCTTTTGTCATATCATCCCGTTAACAGGATTGCAGCCCAAAGAGGTTAACAAAACTCCCCCATCCAGAAGAAACCTTCATTCATAGACGCTAAAGGTAGTTAGCTAGCCCCATCCCTCCGGTGTTTACAAAAAAAAAAAAGTTGTGGAGTGGCTTATTTATTGTTGTTTGAATCCCAGATTGCCCCTTTGAATAAATGTAAAAAATAAATATTCAATTTCTCACTAAATTCAATTTTGTTGTACCTATTATGGTAGAGGCGTTGTTTATTAAAGTGTGAAATTAGTAACCCACTGGGCACACACTGGTTGAATCAATGTTGTTGCAATTTGTCAGCAACGTGGAATCAATGTGGAAAATACATGAGATTTGAAAAAAGTAATCAACCAGCGTTGTGAACATTGAAATTAGGATAAAACTTCAAATTAAATTGACTTAAACTGACTGAGCAGGTTGTTACATCAAGCTAATTTCAACAGTCATCAGAACTATGTATACATTGAAATGTATACTGTATTTACTGAATATAAATGCAAAATGCAACAATTTCAATGATTTTACTGAGTTAATGATCATATAAGGAAATCCATGGATTTCACGACTAGGCAGATAATCGTCATTTTCCAACACTTTGAAACACCACCCACCTGGGAGCCATGCCCTGCCAATTAGAATACGGTTTTCCCCACAAAACGGTTTTAATTTCAGAAATAAATACTCCGCAATTTCATCAGTCTGGTCTGACGATCCCGCATGTGAAGAAGCTGGACGTCGTCTGCGGTTATGAGGGCGGTTGAACATACTGCAAAATTCTCTAAAACAAAGTTAGAGGTGGTGTATGATAGAGAGATGAACATTCAATTCTCTGGCGAGAGCTCTGGTGGACATTCCTGCAATCAGCATGCCAATTGCACGCTCCCTCAATACTTGAGATATCTATGGCATTGTGTTGTGTGACAAAACTGCACATTTTAGAGTGGCCTTTTCTTGTCCACAGCACAAGGTGCACCTGATCATGCTGTTTTATCATGCTGCTTCTTAATATGACACACGATGGATGGATGGATGGATGGATGGATGATCTTGGAAAAGGAGAAATGCTCACTAACACGGATGTAAACAAATTTGTGCCAAAAATGTAGAGAAATAAGCTTTTTGTGCGTATGGAACATTTCTAGGATCCTTTATTTCAGCTCAAGAAACATGGGACCAACACTTTACATGTTGTGTTTGTATAAACACAACATGCATTCAAAGACTTACAGTTCATATAAGAAAATCAGTCAATTGAAATAAATTAATTAGGCCCTAATCTATGGATTTCACATGACTGGGAACACAGATATGCATCTGTTGGTCACATATCTTTAAAAAAAAGATAGGGGTGTGGATCAGAAAACCAGTCAGTATCTAGCGCGATACATCTCCTTCGCATAGAGTTGATCAGGCTGTTGATTGTGGCCTGTGGAATGTTGTTCCACTCCTCTTCAATGGTTGTGAGAAGTTGCGGGAACTGGAACACAATGTCATACACGTCAATCCAGAGCATCCCAAACATGCTCAATGGAAGAATGGAAGAAATTTAACATTTTCAGCTTCCAAGAATTGTGTACAGATCCTTGCGAGATGGGGCTGTGCATTATCATGAGATGTGATGGCAGCGGATGAATGGCACGACAATGGGCCTCAGGATCTCGCCACAGTATCTCTGTGCATTCAAATTGCCATCGATAAAATGCAATTGTGTTCATTGTCCGTAGCTTATGCCTGCCCATACCCCCACTGCCTCCATGGGACACTGTTCACAATGTTGACATCAGCAAACCGCTCACCCACGACGCCATTCACGCTGTCTGCCATCTGCCCGCTACAGTTGAAACCAGGATTAATCCATGAAGATCACACTTCTCCAGCTTTTCAGTTGCCATCAAAGGTGAGCATTTACCCACTGAAGTCGGTAATAACGCCGAATTGCAGTCAGGTCAAGACCCTGGTGAGGACGACGAGCATGGAGATGAGCTTCCATGAGACAGTTTGACAGTTTTTGTTGAAATACTTCAGTTGTGCAAACCCACAGTTTAATCAGCTGTCCGGGTGGCTGGTCTCAGACAATCCCGCAGGTGAAGAAGCCAGATGTGGAGGTTCTGGGCTGGTGTGGTTACATAAGTTCTGCGGTTGAGGCCAGTTGGACGTACAGCCAAATTATCGAAAATGGTAGAGAAATGAACATTAAATTCTCTGGCAACAGCTCTGGTGGACATTCCTGCAGTCAGCATGCCAACTGCACACTCCCTTAAAACTTGAGACATCTGTGGCATTGTCACATTTTTGTTGTCCCCAGCACAAGGTACTGTAATGTGTAATGATCATACTGTTTAATCAGCTTCTTGATATGCCACCCGTCAGGTGGATGGATTATCTAGGCAAAGGAGAAATCCTCACTAAATGGGATGTAAACAAATTTGCACACAAATTAAGCTTCTTTTTGTATGGAAAGATGGCAGCCACTTTCTCTTCTTGCTGGGTCTCTTTTTGTAGCTGTTGTATTATTTAAGTTTAATGATTTGAAAATGTGCAATAATCATCATTCTGTCTGTGTGGTGTTTCCCAAGAGGACATTTGATGCATTTTATTTTGTGTACCAAGAGTGGTGTGGAGGTGGACAAATGGATCACGATAACAAGATGGAAATTGGTGAGCCCATATTCCACCATTAGAATGTATTCAACAGAAACAAAGCTTGAACTGGCTACCTCTTAGTCCAAATGCTTAACTAATGGGGGTAGAATCAGAGCAAAATAGCCTAACAAATGAATGTTTATCGTTTTCAGTCACAGATAAAAGGAAGATGACAACATGAAGCGGATGAGAGAAGAGAAGTAGCTGTGACAGATGTGAACAACCAAAATAGGCATATTTCCACAATGAACTAAAAGTTCTTAACCTCAAGACTGGTAGCTTGTCACTCCTGTTAGCCACAGAGATCCTCTCTGCTCCACATAGGTTACCAGCCAGTCATCTAATCTAAGAAAAAATACAAGTGGGCTCTGAACATCTAAACAATATCCATTTTTACCATGCAATTTCCAGAACATGCACAATGACAATGTTGTAAATCAGGCCTGGGCAATTATTTTCCATGGAGGGACACATTAGAATATATTTTTTCCAACGCAGGCCAGAATCATGTTACAGATATCTACTATAAATCACATGCAGATATGCTACATATTTTACTTTTTTAATATGCACAGAAATAAACCACATACATGTTCTCCTTTTGGTAGGTATTTTCATGATTAAAAATGCTATGAACTACACGGAGGGAAAAGTACACTGTGCATTCAGCACCACGGACAGAACTCATGCACAAAAGGTATGCAGGTATGCACAAAAATGAGAGCTCAACATTACATTTAAACTACTCAATCGGTGTGAGGGCTCTGATGTGCATTCACTAGAGCAGTGGTCAGGTATAGTTTGACGTCGCTATGCGCAGGATTGCTGAGAGGTGAGAGTCAGTAAGAGATGATCTGTGCCTTGACTTGTTATATTTCACAACAGAAAATGTTCACACACACATAGGTTGACCCAAACAGTACAAACATCTGAGCATGTCTCCCAATCTTTGGAAAGTTTTGTTCATCGAGAGATTCATAGAACCTCGTCAGTGACATTCTTTTGAATAGTTCTCCAATCACTGCATCAGACTGAAGATCGATAAGCTCAAGTTGCAGGTCAGTGAGAGCGTTATCCACATTGAAGGTGAAAGGAGAGGAAACCAACAGCATGTCATTTTCCAACACTTTGAAATCCTCAAAATGACGAGAAAACTCACCGTTCAAAGCACGCAGCAGCGATGTATACTTCTCCCATTGGTCATCCGATAGGGAACAGACTAGTGTCGGAAGATGGGTGAGATTGTTGGCTTCTACTTGGTGGTCAGGAGGTGTAATTTTCCCTTGGTGGCTTTGACAAGGCTGTAAATCTGATGTGAAAAAAAGGCCCTTTCCTTGCAGTTTGGAATTCAGTTCATTCATGAGGGCAATGATGTCCACAGTGAAGGCAAAAATCAGACAACCATTTTTTTTATCATCTTGCAGTTGAGGGAAATCCACATAGTTTCCATTTGCAAAATCTCAGCAATCTCCGACTTCAGGTCCCACACTCTTAAGCAGCTTCCCCGAGCTCAGCCATCTGAAGTTTGTGTGGTAGGGGAGATCTGCATGACCCGACTGTCTCTTCCAACAGTGAGACAAACTGCCTGTAGTTTAAACATTTTGCTCTTATGAAGTTTACCCATTCAGTGACCATCCACAACATGACTCATTTTCAGTACACATTTATAGAGCACCTCCTGATGAATAATGCAATTCAGGAAAATAATGTTCTGATCTGGGTTCTGCTCAGCTACTTGATCTTGTATCCTTTTCAAAAGACCAACGTTTTTTTCTGTCAAGTTTGGGCACACAATGGCCACACTGGATACCTTTTCCAAACTCCGTCCCAGCTTTGCCACACTTATTAACCTCCTCCAATAAATATTTCCCTGTGGTTGTGCTCTTCATTGACTGCACTGAAGCAAGCTCCTCCGTACTGTCAAAGTCTGGGTTTATGCCTCGTAAGAATATCAACATCTGCGCCGCGTCATGTGCATCACTGCTCTCATCCAGGGACAAGGAGAAATAATTTACCTCGTCTGTCAGTTGTTCCATATTCTCTGCGATGTCCTCAACACGCTGTGTTCTAGTTCGTCTTGACGGGTAAACATTTTCAAACAGCTCTTTCTTGTCGAGGCAAAGTATTGCTGCAGAGTCAATTAAACATTATTTAAAGAATTCGCCCTCAGCTAAAGCAAGCCATTCGCTATTTTGTTGGACAATTCCGTCGTTTGCTGACTGCAATTTTGTGAAAAGTCCTTACTGCTTTTGCAACTGAGAAAGCAACTCCTTCGATGCACTTGCACTCCGCTCAGAAAACATTCCTATATTTCTCTGCATGCTTTGTCTGGAAGTGTCCGGTAAGTTGTAGTCCTTCGAGACAGCGACGCACACAGCTTTCCCGGATACCTCAAATCAATATTTCGATGTCCACACTTGCTGGAAACCCCTTCATTGTCGACTTTACCTTTCATTGAACATTTCATTTTTGCGCAATTTCTAGCTTGCTACGACTTGTAACTGACGCGTCAGCCACTGCCTGTTGTTGTTATAATTGCCTTCAAAATAAATATCCCACAAGCGGTGGGAGTTAAATCCTTACAATGGAGAGTATTCATTGGGCTTTTAATTTTTCAAAACTTTACTATTGCAAATTCTGACCTGCGCATGATTCCGTATTGAATCAAGTCGCGGTCCGCATACGGCCCCCGGCCTTTGCCCTGGCCTGTTGTAGATATATTTATTTTGTGATACTTCAGTTCCTCCAGGAATTCCTTTTTCTAAATTGACCGATAGCTTTCACCGGTTGACATTCACTTGATCTTAATTTTACGCAAGATAACACAGTATGAGGGTGACTTCTGTTAATATTTATTTTAAGAAAATGTCTACATGAGTCAGATTAATTACAAAAAACACAAGCAAGGAAGGGGTAACATTAAAGTATTAGAACATGAAGGACAAAGAATACAGCATCAAGACACTATCAAACATGTATCAGTCTCTCTGCAACAGAGCCATCCTTGTGTGAGGGTGCATGTACATGAGTGATCATGAAAAAGGAAACTTCTGATTCTGTCATAGAACAGTCCTTTTGTCGTCAAGGTAACACTCCTAAGCAACCTCCACTACCTGCCGTAGCTCTTCAATTAGCGGTACGAGCTCCTTCTCCAGATTGATGATCAAACCTATAAACAACATCAGTTAAGCTTGAATAACCCTTCAGAATTCTATACTTTTAATCCTCATTCATGCAGAGGAGATAAGGGGAGATCTTTATCTTACCTGTGTTAGCAGTGCTGCTTGCGATGAAACTGATCACCAACGGCAGCCGGTTAAACTGTACAATCTGGCAAAAGGAGAGGCAATCAAACAAGGCACAACCTCACATTTGGAAAATATTCCAACTTTCCACATTTTGTTACACTACAGCCTTATTCTAAAATTGATTAAATATACCCCATAATGACAGTGAAAACCGGTTTAGAAATGTATTAAATATTTTAAAAAACAGAAATACTTGATTTACATAAGTATTCAGACCCTTTGAGATTCAAAATTGAGCTCAGGTGTATCCTGTTTCCATTGATCAGCCTTAAGCTGTTTCTACAACTTGATTGGAGCCCACCTGTGGTAAATTCAATTGATTGGACATGATTTGGGAAAGGCACACCTGGCTATAGAAGGTCCCACAGTTGACAGTACATGTCAGAGCAAAAACCAAGCATTGAAGGTCCCCAAGAACAGTAGCCCCCATCATTTTTAAGTGGAAGTAGTTGAGCCATCCAGACTCTTCCTAGACCTCCCCCAATCGCTCAGTTTGGCCAGAAGGGCCTTGACAGAGGGGTGGCAAAGAACCTGATGGTCACTGCCAGAGCTCCTCTGTGGAGATGGGAGAACCTTCCAGAAGGACAACGATCTCTGCAGCACTCTACCAATCAGGCCTTTATAGTAGAGTGGCCAGACAGAAGCCCCTCAGTAAAAAGCATACGACAGTCCGCTTGGAGTTTGCCAAAAGGCACCTAAAGGACTCAGACCATGAGAAACAAGATTCTCTGGTCTGATGAAACCAAGATTGAACTCTTTGGCCTAAATGCAGAGCGTCACATCTGGAGGAAATCTGGCACCATCCCTACAGTGAAGCATGGTGGTGGCAGCATCAAGCTGTGGGGATGTTTTTCAGTGGCAGGGACTGGGAGACGAGTCAGGATCGAGGAAAAGATGAATGGAGCGAAGTACAGAGATCCTTGATGGGATGCTCGACATCCAACCTGACAGAGCTTGAGAATCTGCAGAGAAGAATGGGGGGGAAAAACCACCAAATACAGGTGTGCCAAGCTTGCAGCATCATACCCAAGAAGACGTGAGGATGTAAACGCTGCCAAAGGTGCTTCAACAAAGTACTGAGTAAAGGGTCTGAATGCTTATGTAAATGTGATATCCGCTATTATTTTTAATACATTTACAAAAATGTCAACCTGTTTTTGCTTTGTCATTAGATGTGTGTAGATTGAGGGGAAAACACAATTTAATCCATTAGAGTAAGGCTGTAACGTAAAATGTGGAAAAAGTCAAGGGGTCTGAATACTTTCCGAATGCACTGTAGGTCAGTGTTTCTCAAGCCATTCCCGGGGAGCCCCAGGGAATGCACACTCATTCTAGCCCAGCACTAACACCTGACTCAACTAATCACCAAGTCGCCCCAGGCAACAATGTCAATTGCTAGTTCTAGATTTAACTTACCTGGTATGTGTTATAGTAGCAGATGATGCTCTTGTTTTTGGAGAGCCCTAGCTTACTGCCCTGGTCAGTGGCCAATGCAAAGGTGGAGAGGAAGCCTGGCCGTAGCGCATATTCTGGTGCGTTATCATTTGCCACTGAAGGATAAAATATCAGGTACATTGAGCACAACACATTGGAACATGGATGAGAAGAGGTCAACTAAATTACCTAGTTTTTAGAACAGAACAGTTGTGAGGAAGACCTACCTTTGATAACTGGGACACCATCCCTGTCTGTCACTACAATTGCATGAAGACCCTCAACACTGGTGGATAAGGAGAAAAAGAGCAGCATTTGACATAGCCGACTTAACCCCAGTCCATGGTGAGGGACATTTCTGAACTCCAACGGAGTGGAGCAGAGACTAGGCTTTATAGAATTCAGCTCAGACTACATTGAGTCACCCAAGCACAATACTTAAAATGTAAATTATGAAACACTTACCTTGTACCCATGTTTGTCCTCCATACTTAAAAAATACAACCACCAACTGTTTTCTTGTTGGCACATGTGCATTTGCAAAGTCGGTGGCTGTATTTGATCAACATTTCTTGAAAAATATGGATTTCAAAGAAAGAGGCAACAGAGGACAAACAAAAATACAAGGTAAACATTTCATTATTTAAGTATTGGCCTTGGGCAAATCAATGTAGTTGGAGCTGAATTGCACAAAGCCTAGTCTGCTCCACTGGGTTGGTGGAGTTGAGAAACATCCTTCACTGTGGAGTTTACTCTGCTACACGTGACATAATTCGTCAAGTCAAATTAACTCATTAGGTTTCAGCAACAGAAGCATCACAGTGAACACACCATAATCATACAACCAACATACCTTGGTAGCTGTTTGTACAAGTATCTCTTCAAGTCCTGCAACAAATGTGTCAATGTGTTAGACCAAAGCCATTTGCTACACGAGTGTAGCTAGCTATAGTTTCATCTGGCTAGATGGATATAGCTAATTAGTGATTGTGCTCAAAGAATTGATACTTACATCAGCCATGGTGGAAATTTCTTTTATACCGTCAATTACTAAAATAGAGAACTGAATTATGGCAAGGGTGTCTGTAAAGCTAAAGAATATCAGGTATTTTTGTGCTCTCCCAAGCTTCCCCTGACTTGTTGACAGCTAACGTTAGCTAGCTACAGTACGCTATAACCAGCTGATAACGTTACTGGGTTTAGGAAGGTTACGTAATGTTAGCTAACTGAACTTGGTTGTTTTCAATATGCATCTACTTACCAAATGTAATTTTCACTAGCTACAAGGTATGACAATATTTATCGAATACTTTTAAAATGCACTGTATTAGTTACCTTATTGTATTTTTTTTTACTTGAAACAAAATCTTCGATGCTTTTCTGACTCCGCTTGAGCACAAGGAAATCACATGACTGACTTGTTCAGCTAGGAAGAGGCGAAGCGAGATGATTTACTCAGCCCAAATTCTTACTGTGTGCGATAAGCTCTTTTTGTATGGTCTATGAGAGAGTGCCGAATTACGTAAGGCTTATTTGATCGAATATACGTTTTGTAATATATAGGCTCTTACTAATACAAGTGGATGCAAATTTAATTCCGGCACATATATATATATATTTTTTAAACTTAGTTGTGCATGTGGTTAACACGGGTATCTGCCCTCTAATTGGTTAGAATGGTCCCACCTGATCTCGCCGCCTGCCTTCCATCTTGGTCAAGTCTGTGCCATCTGCGACCCTTGGGACGTCCCTACTCTAAACCTAACCTTAACCTCTACCCAAACCTTAACCATAACCCTGACCTTAACTATTTTAAATGTAAACTTCAATGGGGTAGGGACGTCCCAAGGATTCCGGATAGCACTGACTCCTCCATCTTTGAGGACATGTATTGCCATTGTTAGAGCGGTCACTTAAGTATCTTGTCAATATAATATATAATCTTTGACTTGACCCATGTTGCGCCAGCAACATTCGGGTTACTCTGTTCGAAAATGTTTCAAAATGAGAGTTCTGTCAACTGTGGAAATTGTTAATTCTGTTCTGTAGCACCGAGTATCCAAAACCATTGCATTTCTGCGAATGGATGTAATGTGCATTATACCTATTACCAAACCTAGCTGAATGAAAAAGAAAAAAAGAGAGTAATTAAGAAATAAATTAAATAGAAAGTGGGCTACTTAGTCTGCTTCTCAGGGTTTGTCATTCCCCCAGTTTAAATATAGTAAACTATTTATAGTACATCCCCACATAGGCGTCAACTTTTCTTCCCAAACTCTCCCCTGAAGACACAATAAGAGGTCTTGCTGAGAATTTACCTCAAGGTTTGAAATCAGAATTTAGCGATAAGGCTCTGTGTGGGGTGTGATTGTACTTTAATGAAGTGAATAGACTCTGGTTGATTTCACAGGCATGCATATTTCTGTTGGATGTTTCTTATGCATGTCTATTTAGTATTGCTACTAGGCCACTGGTGCTGTGACTGTAAACAGACTTTCAATGGGCTAGTTCAGGCCTCCAGATCCAATCAAGTATGTGCTGATGAGACCTCATTCTATTGAGATAAGCAATCCCAGTTACAAAATATGATCTTGCCTTAGCAGTTAGAAGGAAATCTTAAGGATATCTGGCTTGCTTTTTCTGCTGTAGTGTGAGTATGCTGTTGACCAAAGGATAAAGCGCAATAGCTATTTGTATTATCATTTGTAGTTTATATAATGGTGATTTGGTTGACAACTAGTTTTGTGATATGTGAAACTCAAAATGAGCACCACTCCTCAAAAGGCTAGCCCCTCACTTCATTCTATTGTTACAGTCATGATCTTTATCTTAATCATTTCTGCCTACTCTATAGCAATGGGGGACTTTCAGCAATTTGAACAGGACTTCTACCAGTCAGGGTATTACATCGATGACCAGGGACAGGTGGCCTACGACTATGGCGATGGCTATGACCATAACCCAGAGTATGAGGATGAGTAAGTATATGGGGTAAACTCTGCATTCCTAAACTCTTCATTCAACTTTTGAACTGGGATTGGGAAGATTTGAATGTGTCAGTAAGTCTAACTCATAATATATCATTTTGTTCTCTGAAGGTCAATTACATTATGTCATGATAGAAAGGGAGATGTACAATGGGGGCACATCCCTCACATCTTCCCCTACTTTTTTGAAAGGAAAGTAGATACATTTATCCAGTAAGCCAGTTTTGTTTCTTAGTGGCATAGATGTGTCCATGCCTGGTGTGTTCACCCCCTCTACGGGCCAGGCCTTCCAGCCTTCAAAGCCTGCTGGGACATATCTATACACAGCTGGAACAGACGGATCATTTGAAGAGGAGCCTCCGTTGCTGGAGGGTAAGACCTGAGTCACTAGTACTGCTCTAAACTGCTGGTCTATTCAACACATTGTTTTATCTCCAGATGAAATCTTTAACAGAACTCAAATTAAATAAGTAACATATTTCTATGTGAAAGTGTATATGAGTCTTCATATACACTTTTTATTCCTCTGTTTTGTATTTGTGCAGAGCTTGGCATTAATTTTGAACACATATGGCAGAAGACGTTGACAGTGCTGAACCCTATGATGCCAGCAGATGGCAGCATCATGAATGAGACCGACCTGACGGGCCCTATTCTGTTCTGTATCGCTCTGGGTGCCACTTTACTTATGGTGAGGAACCTCCGGAGAAGCTCATGTCCGTGTGTGTGTGCTGCACGTTTTCACAGCCCAAGTCATCATGAGACACTATTCAAATAAAAAGCATTTGTAGCTATGTAAATGTGCAGGTACTGTACTGAAAGCATTTACTCTTTTATGTAGGCAGGCAAATCCCACTTTGGCTATGTCTATGGGATCAGTGCCATCGGCTGCATGGCGATGTACACCCTGTTGACCATGCTGAGTTCCCTGACTGTGTCCTATGGCTGTGTAGCCAGCGTTCTGGGCTACTGCCTCCTACCCATGGTGGCACTATCTGCATTCGCAGTCATCTTTTCCCTACAGTGAGTAGGCCTATCCAGTCCAGAAAAAAATAAAAAGGTTGCCTAAATAATATTGTGTAAAACAACTAAGTTTGGCTCATCTTGATTTATTTTCTGTCATGTCCTTTTTTAAAATCTGACTTTTGATTTCCGTCCAGAGGGATCATTGGAACTGTCCTGGCCTTGCTGGTGATTGTCTGGTGCAGTTTCTCAGCTTCCAAGATCTTCATCTCCACCCTGGCTATGGAGGGCCAGCAGCTGTTGGTAGCGTACCCCTGTGCCCTGCTTTATGGAGTCTTTGCCTTGCTAACAGTGTTCTAAAGGCCACTACTGTCGCTGACTGTCAACAGAGATCCCATTTCTGAGGCACTACGTATCCCATATGGGTATCAGTGCTGTATATGGGTGTGAAAATAACATTGAGTTATATAGAGTTGTATTCCTTTCTTTTTTGAAATGGGGACTTGGTTTTTTCATGGGGGTTACTTTACATTGTGAAAAATGTAATCTGGGTGTGTGATTGGTTGACATTTGTGCATTGGAATGTGCCAATAAATGTCATTTGAAACATTACATTGTGTCAAAAGGCAACACTGACATACATTTGAATTATGGAACCAACAAAGACCATGTTTAAAAACTAAATCAAGTTGAATAGCTTCTCTAAAAAAGTGTTTTTTACAGTAATCCAGTGTTTTTTTTAAAACAACATACTTTTGGTTATGTAGTGTATGTTTAACTCAATGTATGTGAACACCTACCTGCTAGCTGAACATCTAATTTCAAAATCATGGGCATTAATATGGAGTCGGTAGTCGATCGCCCATTTTCTGCTATAACAGCCTCCACTCTTCTGGGAAGGCTTTCCACTAGATGGAACATTTCTGCTGGGACTTTGTTGTGTGGTTGGGCACTGACATCGGGCGATTAGGCCTGGCTCGCAGTCAGCGTTCCAATTCATCCCAAAGGCGTTCAATGAGGTTGAGGTCAGGGTTTTGTGCAGGCCAGTCAAGTTTTTCCACACTGATCTCGAAAAAAACATTTCCATATGGACCTCGCTTTGTGCACAGGGACATTGCCATGCTGAAACAGGAAAGGGCCTTCCCCAAACTGTTACCACAAAGTTGAAAGCACAGAATCATCAAGAATGTCATTGTATGCTGTAGCGTTAAGATTTCCCTTCACTGGAACTAAGGGGCCTAGCCCGAACCATGAAAAACAGCCCCAGACCATTATTCCTCCTTCAACAAACTTTACAGTTGGCACTGCCATTTGGGCAGGTAGCGTTCTCCTGGCATCCGCCAAACCCAGATGTGTCCATCGGACTGCCAGATGGTGAAGCATGATTCATCACTCCAGAGAACTGCTCCAGAGTTCAATGGCGGCTTGCTTTACACCGGTCCAGCCGACAGTTGGCATTCCGCATGGTGATCTTAGGCTTGTTTGCAGCTGCTCAGCCATGGAAACCCATTTCACAAAGTTCCAATGAACAGTTCTTGTGCTGAAGTTGCTTCCAGACACAGTTTGGAAATCAGTAGTGAGTGTTGCAAACGAGGACAGGCGATTTTAACAAATGCTGATGCTCCATATACTCAACTAGTCTAAAGAAGGCCAGTTTTATTGCTTCTTTAATCAGACAACAGTTTTCAGCTGTGCTAACATAAATGCAGAACTTGGATTAGCTAAGAACATGCCATTGGAACATAGGAGTGATGGTTGCTGATAATGGGCCTCTGTGTGCCTATGTAGATATTCCATAAAAATATATGCAGTTTCCAGCTACAATAGTCATTTACAACATGAACAATGTCTACACTGTATTTGTGTTATTTTAATGGACAAAAAAATGGGATTTTCTTTCAAAAACAAGGACATTTCTAAGTGACCCCAAAAAATGTAACGGTAGTGTATATCCCCCCAATAGAATCCCCATACATTAACGATGACAGCTTCTCCATCCTAGAGGGAGAGATCAACCATTTCCAGGCCCAGGGACATGTACTAATCTGTGGCTACCTAAATGCCAGAACTGGACAAGAACCTGACACTCTCAGCACACAGGGGGACAAACACCTACCTGGAGGAGACAGTATACCCTTCCAAATATGCCCCCCTAGACAAAACTATGACAAAACAACCAACAAAAATGGGTCACAACTCCTGCAGCTCCTTCGCAAGCTGGGTTAGTATATTGTCAATGGTAGGCTTTGAGGAGACTCCTATGGTAGGTACTCCTACAGCTTAAATAAAATAAATAAAGGTAAATAAAGTCCCTTGGCTGTAGATTACTGACCTCAACCCAGACTCTCTCAGAGCGTTCACTGTCAGCCCACTAACACCCCGACCAGATCACAGCAAAATCACATTCTACCTGAACAGAGCAATACTCAATCATGAGGCATCAAAGCCAAAGGAACTGCACAATATTAAGAAATGCTACAGATGGAAGGAAAGTAGGGTAGAAACCTTCAAAAAATAAATTAGGCAACAGCAAATTCAAACCCTTTTAGACAACTTCCTGGACAAAACATTGCACTGTAATATAGTGAAGGCCTGGCCTCCCGGGTGGCGCAGTACTGGCCTCCCGGGTGGCACAGCACCAGCTGTGCCATCAGAGTCCCTGGGTTCGCGCCCAGGCTCTGTCGTAAACGGCCGCGACCGGGAGGTCCGTGGGGCGACGCACAATTGGCCTAGCGTCGTCCGGGTTAGGGAGGGCTTGGTCGGTAGGGATGTCCTTGTCTCATCGCGCACCAGCGACTCCTGTGGCGGGCCGGGCGCAGTGCGCGCTAACCAAGGCTGCCAGGTGCACGGTGGGTTCGCGCCCAGGCTCTGTCGTAACCGGCCGCGACCGGGAGGTCCGTGGGGCGACGCACAATTGGCCTAGCGTCGTCGGGGTTAGGGAAGGCGGCTGGCTTCCGGGTTGGATGCGCGCTGTGTTAAGAAGCAGTGCGGCTGGTTGGGTTGTGTATCGGAGGACGCATGACTTTCAACCTTCGTCTCTCCCGAGCCCGTACGGGAGTTGTAGCATTGAGACAAGATAGTAGCTACTACAACAATTGGATACCACGAAATTGGGGGAAAAAAATATTATTTATTTTTTTTAAATAGTGAAGGCCTAAACAGTTTATTCCACCTTTCAGCTTCCCTATCAAATCTAAACATGTCAAGATGACAACCTAAGAAAATGAAAAACAATGAAAAATGGTTTGATGAAGAATGCAAAAACCTAAGAAAGAAATTGAGAAACCTATCCAACCAATAACATAGAGACCCAGAAAATCTGAGTTTACACCTTCAGTATGGTGAATCACTAAAACAATACAGAAATAACCTATGGAATAAGAAGGAACAGCATGTCAGAAATCAGCTCAATGTAATTAAAGAATCCATAGAATCTAACCACTTCTGGGAAAATTGGAACATGCTAAACAAACAACACAAAGAGTAATCTATCCAAAATGGAGATGTATGGATAAACCACTTCTCCAATCTTTTTGAGAAGAACAAACAGAAAAAACATATACATGATCAAAAACACATTTTAGAATAAACTAGTAAAGACTACCAGAACCCACTGGATTCTCCAATTACATTGAATGAACTACAGGACAAAAAACAAAGCCTCCAACCCAAAAAGGCCTGTGGTGTTGATGGTATCCTAAATGAAATAATAAAATATACAGACCACAAATTCCAATTGGCTATACCTAAACTCTTTAACACTATCCTTAGCTCTGGCATCTTCCCCAATATTGGAACCAAGGACTGATCACTCCAATCCACAAAAGTGGAGACAAATTTGACCCCAATAACTACCGTGGATATGCGTCAACAGCAACCTTAGGAAAATCCTCTGCAATATCATTAACAGCAGACTCATACATTTCCTCAGTGAAAACAATGTACTGAGCAAATGTCAAATTGGCTTTTTACCAAATTACCGTACGACAGACCACGTATTCACCCTGCACACCCTAATTGACAAACAAACCAAAACAAAGGCAAAGTCTTCTCATGCTTTGTTGATTTCAAAATATATTTTGACTCAATTTGGCATGAGGGTCTGCTAAACAAATTGATGGAAATTGGTGTTGGATGAAAAACTTACGAAATTATAAAATAGATGTAACAAACAACATGCGTGTGGTTAAAATGGGCAAAAAACACACATTTCTTTCAACAGGGCCTTGGGGTGAGACAGGAATGCAGCTTAAGCCCCACCCTCAAATTGGCGAGGGCACTAGAACACGGGCGGCAGGTAGCCTAGTGGTTGGAGCGTTGAGCCAGTAACTGAAAGGTTGCTGGATCAAATTCCCGAGCTGACAAGGTAAAAATCTGTCGTTCTGCCCCTGAACAAGGCAGTTAAACCAATGTTCCCCAGTAGGCCGTCATTGTAAATAAGAATTTGTTCTTAACTGATTTGCCTAGTTATTAAATAAAGGTAAAATTTAAAAAACAGTCTGTAGCACCCAGCCTCACCCTACTAGAATCTGAAGTCTACTGTTTGCTGATGATCTGGCACTTCTGTCCCTGACCAAGGAGGGCCTACAGCACCTAGATCTTCTGCACAGATTATGTCACACCTGGGCCCTGACAGTAAATCTCAGTAAAACAAAAATAATTGTGTTCCAGAAAAGGTCCAGTTGCCAGGACCACAAATACAAATTCCGTCTAGACACTATTGCCCTAAAGCACACAAAAAAACTATACATACCTCTGCCTAAACATTAGCTCCACAGGTAACTTCCACAAAGCTGTGAATGTTCTGAGAGACAAGGCAAGAGGGCCCTTCTATGCCATCAAAAGGAACATAAAATTTGACATACCAATTAGGATCTGGCTAAAAATACTGGAATCAGTTATATAACCCATTGCCCTTTATGGTTGTGAGGTCTGGGGCCCACTCACCAACCAGGACTTCACTAAATGGGACAAACACCAAATTGAGACTCTGCATGCAGAATTCTGCTAAAATATCCTCCATGTACAACGCAAAACACCAAATAATGCATGCAGAGCAGAATTAGGCCTATACCCTCTAATTATGAAATTCCAAAAAGGAGACGTTAAATTCTACAACCATCTTAAATGAATCGATTCCCAAAACTTCCATAACAAAGCCCTCACCTACAGAGAGATAAACCTGGAGAAGAGTCCCTTAAGCAAGCTGGTCCTGGGGCTCTGTTCACAAACACAAACAGACCCCACAGAGCCCCAGGACAGCAACACAATTTGACCCAACCAAATCATGAGAAAACTAAAATAGAATTACTTGACACATTGGAAAGAATTAACAAAAAAAACTGAGCAAACTAGAATGCTATTTGGCCCTAAATAGAGAGTACACAGTGGCAGAATACCTGACCACTGTGACTGACCCAAAATGAAGGAAAGCTGTGACTATGTGCAGTGAGCATAGCCTTGCTATTGAGAAAGGTCTCCGTAGGCAGACCTGGCTCTCAAGAGAAGACAGGCGACTAAGCTGCACTTCCTAACTTCCTGCCAAGTGTATGACCATATTAGAGACACATATTTCCCTTAGATTACACAGACCCACCAAAAAATCTATTTTGATCAACTCCAATATCTGTTGGGTGAAATACCACAGTGTGCAATCACAGCAGCAAGATTTGTGACCTGTTGCCACAAGAAAAGGGCAAGCAGTGAAGAACAAACACCATTGTAAATACAACCCATATTTATGTTGACTTATTTTCATTTTTTTTTACCTTAACTATATGCACATCGTTACAACAAGAAGCAGTGGTTTAGCGATTTTAGCATGTAAATCTTGGTGGGGCAAAAAAAAGAAAGTGGTATATATGCCAGCAAAGCCACTACACAACACAACACTAAACAATACATGAATTGCAATATAATGGTGACAAACGGTGCCCACAAACTGTTAGGGTCTACATAAAGCTGTCCCAACAGCAAAATCCCAACAGCAGTCCCAACACCTTTCCACAGCTATGCCTGGCTATCAGAGAAGCCTTGTCTGGCAGTGAAACAGTTGATTCAGCCTCATTTACTGCCTTTAAAAGAACATATGGCTGACTAACAAATTTGGTTTCGACTTACATCTGAGATGTTCAAACTATGGCATAAGTGGACGACAAGCGGATAAGAGACAATCTGTCATTTCGATTAAGACAATGAGTGAGCTAGGATGGACGTAGTCAATTTACAGTGGCAAAAAAAAGCATGTGAACCCTTTGGAATTTCCTGGATTTTTGCATAAATTGTCCATAAAATTTGATCGGATCTTCGTCTAAGTCACAACATTTGACAAACACATTTTAAATTGATTTTTTATTTTGAACTTGTGTAATGTTTACTGTTCATTTTTTGTTTATTAACTATTTCACTTGTTCTGGCAATGTAAACATATGTTTTCCATGCCAATAAAGCCCCTTTGTAATGAACATGATGGGAGACAGAGAGCTGGTTTCAAGCGCAGGGTGCAGCAGGTGTTTATTGGTAAAGGACCACAGGAGGAGGCAGGTAGCTGGGTCCAGGGGCAGGCAGAAGGTCATACACAGGGGGTCCAAAAGGGCAACAGTAAAGGCAGAGAAAAGGCTAGTAACATCCTCCAGGAGATCAGGCAATTGGTTGATAACAGGAAATCCAATAGGCTAAAGTACAGTCAGGAAATAGGCAAAAGGCATCATACACAGGCGGATTAAATTACAATACAATCCAGTGCTCCAAATAGAAGTGTGTCACAAAACAAACAATACTTCACAATTATGGGGTGCAAAGAACTGAACTAACTAGTGTGTGATAATGACATACAGGTGTGTGAACAGGTGATCAGAATTCAGATGATTGGGATCAGGACCGTGAGCTGCGTTCAGGGGATCTACGTGTTTGAGAGTATGAGTTGGAAGCAAACGTTACACCCTTGAATTGAGTGGGGTCAAAGCCAGGGTTTGCCATATATTAGCAACAGCGACCCTGGAGCAAGGGTCCCCGAGCCGACAGATTTTTTACTTTGTCGACTCAGGATTGAACGACCTTTCAGTTCCTGCCCCAACACTCTAACCGTTTTGGCCACCTGCTGCCCGACTCTATTGTTCTTTTCCTCATTGACACGTAAAAGTCCAAAATGGTCTGAGTAAACAAACTGGACACTAAAATGGTTAACAATGAATTAAGTTCTTCCATGGTAACAGCTAAAACAAGCAAACCTTCAACTGATATCCCCATAATTAATTAATTGTTCAAATATGGCCTGTTCAACCCGCTTTCATCCAGAAGGCGAGGTCAGTACAGGTGCATAAAAGCTGGGATAGAGATATTGAAAAACAGCTTATATCTCAAGGTCATCAGATTGTTAAACAGCCACCACAAGCACAGAAAGGTGTCTGAATTCCTACAGACTTAATATCATTGGCCACTTTAATAAATGGAACGAGTCACTTTAATAATGCCACTTTAAGAATGCTTACATATCTCTCATTATTCATCTCATATGTATATACTGTATACTGTATCCTTCACTATCTATTCTTTACTATCTATTGCATCTTAGCCGCTCTGTCACTGCTCATGCATACATTTTATACTTATATATTCTCATCCCATTCCTTTACTAGATTGTGTGTATTAGGTTTTGTTGTGGAATTTGTTAGATATATTAGCTTTTGTTGTGGAATTTGTTAGATATTACCTGTTACATACTGCTGCACTGTCGGATCTAGAAGCATAAGCATTTCGCTACACTACCAATACAATTTGATTTGACTGCAGTGGATTGTCACTTTAATTTGAATACCGGAAGTGACGATTTTGATCTGCGAAAAAACCCAAACACACGTGTGTCCCGACCAAGCTAAAGTTATCTAGCTATCTAGTGACTGAACCGTCAACAATGGGGAAGAGAAAACAGAAGAATCAGATCTTTAATAATTTATCAAAAAAGCAGAAGAAACATCTGAAAGAATTTGGAGAGGAGCATCCATTCCATGATATGTACGCAACAATTGAAATTCACTGTGACTTGTATTCCTCAATTAGCTATACTATAGCTAACGTAACTAGCTAGCAAACAGCTAACCATGCTAATCACTTGACCCTGCATAGAATAAAGTACATGTTTATAAATCAGATGTTTTAAATTATTTATTCTAGAGTCACAGAAAAGGCAGAGAAAACACAAATATTGGATCTGGTAAGTCTAACGTTATTGTCTCGTCGACTAACTAGCTTATCTGACTTTCAATTGCTAGTTAGCGTTTTTTGTAAATGTGTTTTCTCTTTTCTACAGCCAGACAGCCCAGTACAGTCCTGTGCTGAAAGTGACGAGGACGACGAGCCAGAGCACAAGTCAGCATACCAGAAGTTGTTGTCTACTCTCAGCAGCCCTGCAGACCACGAAAGCGAAGATGAGAGTGTAGATGATGATGATGAAGATGAGGAAGAGGTAGAAGAGCATCTCAGTGAAGGCAAGTTAAAGTGTCAAAGTGCACACTGATTGAAGCATAGTTTTGCTTGCAGATATATTGAGTATTGGTTATGTCATGATTGTCTTTAGAACAGTCATGGATGGAGTGACATTACAAATCAGATCGGAATTTAGAATTTTCTATGCTCCTTGATTTTAGAAGGAAGTGATGGAGATGATGAGGAATGTCAAGACGCAGGAAATAATTTGACTGTGACACCAGAAGAGGCAGATGAGGGGGAAGCAGGACCAAATGAAGGGGGTGAGGATGCTATGGAGAATGAAACAGCAGGAGGAGTGGAGTTTGAGGACAAGGAACATGAGTCTCAGTTCTGTCTGGAGAACAACTTCTCTGGAGAAGGAGAACAGGAGGGTGCAGAGAGCACTGCTAAACAAGAGGATGAGGAAGGTAAGCAAACAATGGGAGAAATTTAGTCCTACTTCATTTAATCTTCCATCATTCTGGTTTTGTATCCACTATCCAGCTCTGGAATTATTCATAGCTCAGTGCCGCAACCAACCCCTGAAGGTGAGTTTGGAGTGAAAAGGCAATGCTTCAGTGTGTTTCCCATCTTTTTAGACTCCTTTAAGCTGCACCTTGACACAGAGATTAGTGAGGAGGACGTAAAACGGATCACTGCTCGCACTAAGGCCAAGGCTCAGGTCAAGGTACGCCCACATTTGTCTGAGCTTAATTACATTTTTATGTGTTCTTGTTTATTCAAGTTTTACGACCAACATTGTGTAACCTCTCGTCATGTCCACCTTCACCACCCCATTCCCCACACAAATCACACACAGTGGCCAAGCCTGGGCACCCTCCTCTGCTCCTCCCCTCTGGAGAAGTTTGGTCCCGCCGGCCAGGAGAAAGACAAAAGGCCTCTGGCGCTCCACAAAGCCCTGGAAACTAACTGGACGTCTCTGAACCAGACCTCCAACTCTAAGGGAGCCGTGGAGGAGGTCAGTCCACTGCAGCTGGAGCTGCTGTCTCTAATGGGTTCCTACAGGGACGTGTACTTCCCAGAGAGCTCACCACTCACCGAGGGCTGGCAGGTCCGCAGTGCCTACTGCCTCCACGCACTCAACCACGTGCTGAAGGCCAACTCTGGCGTTCTGGGTCATAATGCCCAGACAAGGGAGAACCAAGCCGCAGACAAGGCCGGAGGGAACAAGGCCGGAGTTGAGCCACAGGATGAGCCCCGGGACCAAGGCCTGACCCGACCCAAGGTAAAGGCACCTGTTTACTTGTGTACTTTGTCCTAAGTCCCTATCCAGAGTAGCACCAATGTGTGCTGATTAGTAGTCCAGCTCGGTTGAAGAGACTGAATGTTGTTTACACATCTGGTTAGTCTACCCCTTTCACCACCAAGATATTGTAATCAGTTCCCTCATGCATCTGTGTACAGGTTCTGATCCTGGTGCCGTTCCGAGATGGAGCGCTGCGGGTGGTCCAGACCCTCATCAACCTCCTGGAGACCAAGGGCAGGAAGATGGATGTCAGCAACAAGAAGAGGTTCAAGGATGAATTTGGAGAGGAACCAGTGAACACGCCACCCAACCTCTTCAGACCAGACGACTACACCGCCATTTTCTCTGGCAATATCGACGATCACTTCAGGATAGGTCAGCAAGCAAATAGGATGTGCATTACGCTGCAGGCAAACGCAATGAGAATGTTTGTTGTCGTGTTTATATTTCCCTAAAATACCTTTTTTTAGACATTCATTCACAATAGATTGCACTCCACATAGATTGCGCTCATTTCCTCTATCTCTGGCCATTATCGACCTTTGACCCCACCCTCTTCAAACCAGGAGTTTCCATCTTGAGGAGAAGCATTCGGCTCTATGCACCCTTCTACTCCTCTGACATCATCATAGCGTCTCCGCTGGGCCTGCGTACAGTGCTGGGGGTGGATGGCGAGGCCAAGCGGGACTACGACTTCTTGTCCTCCATCGAGATACTGGTGGTGGACCAGGCCGACGTCTTCCTCATGCAGAACTGGGAGCACCTACTGGTAGGGTTACCTGCTAGTGTGGTTAGATAGGGTTACCTACTGGCAGGGTTAGGCTGGATTGATCAATAGTAGCCTAGAGTTGGGCGCGGCAGGTAGCCTAGTGGTTAGAGCGTTGGACTTGTAACCGAAAGGTTGCAAGATCGAATCCCCGAGCTGACAAGGTAAACATTTGTCGTTCTGCCCCCGAACAAGGCAGTTAACCCACTGTTCCTAGGCCATCATTGAAAATAAGAATGTGTTCTTAACCGACTTGCTTAGTTAAATAAAGGTTAAAAAATTTTAAGAAGTCTCCTCCATATTTCGTCAAGTTCTGTTATACGGACAAAAAGCCAAAAATATCCACTTCTACTATTGTAAATAATGTGTATAATTCAGGGAAGTGTCACTATGGCATTATACAGGCTGCCCTTTTGGTATTTTAGTGAATTACCTTCCTGTGTAAAGGGACCTTCTACACCACAGAACATTGCACAGTGTTGCTTTAACCACAAGCAAATGTGCTTTCTTCCAGCATGTGATGAAGCATCTGAACCTGCAGCCCTTGGACCCCCATGGGGTGGACTTCTCCAGGGTGCGCATGTGGAACCTGAACAACTGGGCCAAGTACTATCGCCAGACACTGATGTTCAGCTCTATCCAGGACCCACAGATCAACAACATCATCTCTAAGCACTGCTTCAACTACCGCGGCCAGGTCAGTGTGCACTTAGCCTGTGTGGCCTCTTCAATCCACCGTCTGTACGATTTCAACTAATGAGTTATACGCCATGCCATTAGAAACATTGTTAATTGAGTATTATGAAAGTCATGTTTTCCACATTCTTTTTCCAGGTTGCCACCAAGAATATGCCTATAACAGGCTCTATCTGCCAGGTTCTGGTTCAGCTCCCTCATGTCTTCCAGATGATCAACTCTAACAGCTTCATGGACCAGGATGCAAGGTAAAGACACACAATGTACTCTTCAGCAGTATCCTATGATGGTATATAATCTGGGCAGGAAATTAGGGTTGGGCTGATTAAATTGTTGTTTAAATTGAATATTGTGATATTTTACTTTGACGATATATTGTGAAGTGCAAGACTATACTCTGTTTGAACTTCAGTTAGGCTTTATCAATATGTTGAAAATGAAATCTAAATGAATTAAGCCTTATTTTTTCACCCTACAAATTTTTTAAAAATGAGAATGCAACTATGATATTGTAAATAAGAACAAAAAAGCACCGTCTGGAATTATCTAGTCATTAACGGCGCAAACAGATTATATTGGATATCGCGATATTTGGAGTAGCATACTGTATTTTAGAGGTCTACCGAGCCCAACCCTACAGCAAATAAAGAAAAAGTAAAGTCTGATTTGCAACAGACAGCCCCGGTGTAAGACATAGCGAATACTAGAGGGCACTGCACTAATACATTCCAAGTCAAGATCAACCCTACTCTGCAAGTGGCAAATTTTAATACCACAAGATCAGATCGGACTACAGAGGGAAATTCATGGTTTATATATTATAGTGAAGTTTAATTGTAAACAATTGGAAGTCATTGACTACCTCCTATTGTGCTTAAATGTTATACTGACATCTTAAAATCAATCAATGAATAAACCTTTTCTTAATTTAACCCCATTTTCCCTGGCAGGTTCCAATTCTTTGTGGACAAGGTCCTGCCCCAGTACAGGGACTCAGTCATGTCCCACACGCTCATCTATGTTCCCTCATACTTCGACTACGTCCGACTGCGCAACTACATGAAGAAGGAGGAGATCAACTTTGCCAGTATATGCGAGTACTCGACCAAGTCAGAGGTGTCCCGTGCCAGGCACTTTTTCCAGAAGGGAGATAAACAGTTTATTCTCTTCACCGAACGCTTCCACTTCTACAAGAGGTAAAAGTGGTGCTCCGTTTTTAAATGTCAGGCAATTTTTGTTGTCTGTAAACAGGAAGTTGTCCAACTGTGTATAATAGTGTTGCATTGAACTTTCCCATTGAATAATTGTCAACCTCCTATCAGATACACCATCAAGGGAATCAAGAACCTGATCTTCTATGGGCTGCCCTCATACCCTCACTTCTACAGTGAGGTGTGCAACATGCTGCAGGCAGGGGGCCAAGGAGAGGAGGCTAGCTGGACTTGCACAGCCCTCTACTCACGCTATGACGCCCAGCGCCTCGCTGCCATCACTGGGGCCCAAAGGGCCGCTCAGATGCTGCAGTCCCAGAAGCCCGCACACCTGTTCGTCACGGGCGAGGAGAAGGGCCCTATGGGCCCCTAACACAGACGGAAAGTGACTGATATCTGTAGGTAGGAAGAGGGAACTTCCTTTCAACAGCCACTTTGGTTTTACGATCATGAAAATGTATTGACTTTAGTCAGACATGCTGTTGAAAAGAATATCAGCTTTCCCCCCCCCCCCCCGTTTTCTCCCCAATTCCGTGGTATCCAATTATTTAGTAGCTACTATCTTGTCTCATCGCTACAACTCCCGTACGGGCTCAGGAGAGACGAATGTTGAAAGTCATGCGTCCTCCGATACACAACCCAACCAAGCCGCACTGCTTCTTAACACAGCGCGCATCCAACCCGGAAGCCAGCCGTACCAATGTGTCGGAGGAAACACTGTGCACCTGGCAACCTTGGTTAGCGCGCACTGCGCCCGGCCCACCACAGGAGTCGCTGGTGCGCGATGAGACATGAATATCCCTATCGACCAACCCCTCCCTAACCCAGACGATGCTAGGCCAATTGTTCGTCGCCCCACGGACCTCCCGGTCGCAGCCGGTTACGACAGAGCCTGGACGCGAACCCAGAGTCTCTGGTGGCACCGTTGGCGCTGCAGTACAGCGCCCTTAACCACTGCGCCACCCCGAACAGTGATTTTTATGAATACACCCAAAGTTTCAAGTATGGTATTAAAGCGATGTTACTTGAGATTAAGTGTCTTCAACATTTTTTACTCAAACGAGTCTATGAAATTGTGAGTCTATTACCAGCATTCAAATGTTTTATTTGTCATGTTAGCATATTGCTTTTAAATACTTTAAGTGATACAGATGTGCACCTTTGCTTTGATAATTTAGTTATGTTAATTTTTCTATGATCAGTCAGGTTCTCAACTTAATGTTGAGAGTAAAATGCACAAGATATAATTTTAAAATGTGGTTGTGCATCAACAGTTTTTCACTTATTTCAGTCACTGGGTCACTCAATTAGCCATATCTGCAAACAATTTTTTTGATTGCTAGTTAGTCTAGCCAGTTATCTAAACTTTGTAATTATGACCGAATACCAACTGGGCACGCGTCCAGCGGCCCTGACCTCCAGTGGGCCCCCATTGATTTTGTTAGTCATGCTCACTCAGATCATATTAACATAGCACAAGTCACTGGAAAAATGTGTCGAAGTGCAAGAAATTTGCTTTAACACCAAGAAAAAAAAAATCTGCCCCATGGCAAAATTTGTAGAATTGGGGGGGAAAGTGTAGAATTGCAGGAAATGTACTTCAAAACATTCTCTGCTGGGGGCCAGTAAAATGTTTTGCCGGCTAGGTGCCCCAAAAGGCAAGGGTTGGCCCTGGCAATAATGTAACTTTTTGGGTTACCCGACCTTTAGTTCATCATTCTCATCAAGCAATTCTAAGAAGTATTACGGCAGATCTATTCTATTTGTGTGCTATTTATATGCTTCCCATTCTTAAGTAGCATTTTCTACTTTCGGTTTTGTACACCATCTTTAAACAGCTGAAAATATATTTCACAGCGGTATAGATGGTACAATAATTCTCTACACAATGACTGCTTGTTTTGTCACAAACTGAAATTAGGCAAATGCTGAGCCATTTCTTCAGCGCAATAAGAGTTTAGTATAACTACATGGATTGATTCCACAAACCAGTTGACTGACTATGTGTGGATATGGATACTACACCTGCGAGCAACTGCTGCCCCTCATAAGTTCAGAATTGTGTGTATATATATATATATCCACACACCGAACAAAAATATAACATGTACAGTGTTGGTCCCATGTTTAATGAGCTAAAATAAAAGATCCCAGAAATGTTCCATATGCACAAGAAGCTTATGTCTCCAATTATGTGCACACACGTTTGCATTTCTCCTTTGCTGAGATAATCCTGACAGGTGTGGCATATCAAGGTGATTAAACAGCATGATCATTACGCTGGTGACAAAAGGTTACTAAAATGTCTCAAGTTGAGGGAGTGTGCAATAGGAATGTCAACCAGAGCTGTTGCCAGAGGACTGAATGTAAATTTCTCTACCATAAGCTGCTTCCAACGCCATTTTAGAGAATTTGGCAGTACCTCCAACCGGCCTCACAACCGCAGACCCCATGTATGGCGTGGTGGGGGAGCGTTTTGCTGAAGTCAACGTTGTGAACAGAGTGCCAACAGGGTTATGGTATGGGCAGGCATAAGCTACAAACAATTGCATTTTATTAATGGCAATTTGAATGCACACATACCGTAACCAAGGCCCATTGTGCTATTCATCCGTCACCATAATGCACGGGCCCATGCAAGGATCTGTACACAATTCTTGGAAGCTGAACACGTCCCAGTTCTTCCACCATGGCCTGCATACTCAGACGTCACCCATTGAGAATGTTTGGTATGCTCTGGATCGACAGCATGTTGCAGTTCCGGCCAATATCCAACATCTTTGCACAGCCATTGAAGAATGGGACATTCCACAATCAACAGCCTGAGCAACTCCATGCGAAGGAGATATGCTACATGAGGTAAATGGTCACACCAGATACTGGTTTTCTAATCCACACACACCACTTTAAGGGAATGTGACCAACAGATGCACATCTGTATTCCCAGTCGTGAAATCCATAGATTAGGGCCTAATTAAATGCATTTCAATTGGCTGATTTACTTATTAGGAACTGAAATTGTTGCATTTATATTTTTGTTCAATATAGTTAGTGAATCACTACTGTAGTAATATCCTCAAGGTGTGTTATGCCTTTTCCCCCCAGGAAGGACCACAACGTTATTCAGCTCTGCACCTACATTTTATTTATAATAAAAAATTAATACAAAATTGAGTTTCCATAGGAAAGCAATACAAATGTGCAATCCCATCTCTTTCATATCCATTTAAAAAAAAGCATCTTAAACATTAATAATTATCATTAACTGGTGTACTACCCAGCAAAAAAAACCAAAAAACTTTAAATACAGAAAAGGAGAGGGAGGGACAGTCTGCATGTTGAGTCCCTACACTGAAAGTGGTCGGTGGGAAAGAGGATTCAGAGAAAATTAAATATCTGTAGCAACCAGCACTCAAACAGCCCTTTTCGAGTCATGAGATGTGGTAGTGGAGTCAACTGAAATGGCGCCTTCTAGGAGCTGGAGAGAAAAAACACCTACGACACCGCCATGTAACATTTACATTGTCATTTTACAAGTGCTCTCATTCAGAGCGACTTAACTCAGTGCAAATTAAGGCACCCTGTGGCCCCTACAATAAATGAACATTCAACCTTGGTATTATAGGCATCAGCCAATCAGACCCCCGTAACAATAGGACAGCTCGGGATTAGATCTGTCTTTCATACAGAAAAGAAAGATATGTGCACCAACATGCCCCTCATTCTCCAGTCAAGTAACCGGCCTTTCAACAGTATGAGTAAAAAAAAAACAGAATAGGAAATTAAAAACAGGCTACTGGGCCCATAGAGTGGCAGTGTGGTGGTGGGTATGTATGAGATTATGTTGGTGTTATGATTAGAGCACACGGGTCTGGCAAGGCTCAGTGGGCAGCTCCAGGCTGCTCTCATGGCCACAGCTGGATGTCACACAGGACAACTCCTCCAAAGGAACAGGCATCCCCTGGGCACAGATCTGCTGCATGCACTGCCTACACAGGACAAGAGCGATTTAGAATCAAGGTTGAGGATTGATGAAACACCACTGTATGGAAACATTCAGCCACAATCACATTCAATTGGTGTCCATATAATTCTACTACATTTCCAATAACTTACCAAGCTGTGCGGGACATAGTGTAATAGATGTCTGGCTTCTGGAAGCCGTTGAAGGTAGAGGACGCAGCCACGGTGTAGGCACCCATGTTCTCAAACAGCAGCCACTCTCCCACCTGCATGTCAGGCAAGTTGCACATCTCAGCGATGCGGTCCAGGCCATCGCAGGTTGGTCCCCAGATGCTGCAGTGGTACATACGTTCATCTGGTTTTGGCTTCTGTAGGAGGATGAAGAGAGCAAGGACTAAACAATGGAACTTATTTTACTGGTTTTATAAAATGCGATTATTGTGTGAGAGTTGTTGAAATGAAGTGCGTGAGTGTCAATCATCGTACCTTGTGCAGGATAGGCAGGGGGTGAGCATGGTCATATAGAATACAGTTGAAGGAGCCGTAGACCCCATCGTTCACATAGTACATCAGAGTCCGGTCACTAGTCCAATCATCATCCTCTGTAGGGGCAGAGAGGAATGAAACTTTGCTAACTAAGTTACGTGATGCAATGTTATTTTGCACATCAGGCAGTAGCCGCAAGTTTGAGGATTGAGTCGAGTTTGCTCTTACCGTCAGAGGCAGACTGCTCGTTCATGATAACCTTCTTGGCAATGATGTTAACAGCTAGGGTGTAGGCAGAGGCCACGTAGTAGCGGCCTGGTTCGGCTATGATCCGGATCCCAGAGTCGGCAGGAAAATACTTGTCCAGCGCTGGGTTGATAACGGCTGTGATCTCCTCAAACTTGAGCTTGGTGTCCTCGGACCCAGGGAAACCGCCTCCAATGTCCAGGAGGGTCATGTTGAATCCCACCTCGGACTGAAGAAACAAACCAACAGAGATGAGTTAGGCCTACCGCTGAGGGCCAACTGCGTCCCTTCACTGGAAACTAACCAAAACCAAACTTACCAGACTAAGGGTCCATTTATAAAATGTATCAATTCGGGTGGTAAGTTAAAGCAGAAAAGGCAACTCACCCCCATGTCGAAGACACAGCGTGCATCAGAGATGGCCTGGCTGTAGGTGTCTGGGTCAGTGCAGCCGCTGCCCACGTGGAAGCTGACCCCGATAACATCCAGGCCCAGCTCCTTAGCCCGCTCCAGGAGACCCCGACAGGCCTTCAGGGTGGCACCAAACTTCACACTCAGCCGGCACACTGCCTTGGAATCATCTGTGGCAATGCGCAGTACAAGTCTGGACAAGGAGAGATAAGTAAGAGGTGTACTTTTCTAGAGTAGCCAAATAAGTCCCTGACAATTCCAAGTGTTTTCAGCGTGGCTAAAGAATGGGGGTGGAGGTCTCTTACTTGGCATCGTCGTGGTACCGAGCAACCTTCATGAGCTCCACATCACTGTCGAAGGTCATCATCTGCACTCCGTGGGCAGAGGCATACTTGATCTGGGACACCTGCTTGCAGGGATTGGCGTAGATGATCCTGTTAGCATCCACACCCAGAGACTGAACGATCTGGATCTCAGTCTGATGGGACAAAGACAGACTGGGTCAGTACAGGAAACACATTCACAGGGCAGCAGGGTTTGGAGGGGATCAAGGTAATTTCAAGTCAGGAGCGGTTTAGAAAGAGACAAACCTTGCTTGCACAGTCAAAGCCAGCGTTCAAGGAGGCCAGGGTCGTGACAACAGCCCGGCTGTCGTTGCATTTGACAGCATAGAAGGGCGTGACACGAGGCATGGCACGCGCCCATCGCATGTGCTTCTTCAGCACGTCACCCAAGTCGCACACGTAGAAGGCATCCTTATCATCCTGGAGGGTCAAAGACATGGATGCAAGCAAATAAGAAATACATCTTACACTGACAAATGCCTCGTCATCAAATCACACTTCGCACACCAAATGCAGCAAAATCAGAGACAACAGGAGGTGGTTCTTACAGACATGGAAGTCTCGTTGATTTTCTGCTCAACAATGTCACGGGCACAGAAACCCTCCTCCAGGAAGGCAAAATCAGGAGCAGAAGTGTTCATGGTCGAAGAAAATATTTAAAGATTGTCACAAAAGAACTGTGGAAAAGGGAGATCAGAGTTAAAATCATAGCACAGACCCAAAAACACTTGTTTCCCAATGTTAGCTAGTTTATCAGTGGGCTAGTTGTTAAAGGAATAGCCTATCAATGTTGACTCAGTGACTTACACACTTTACAAGGACAATTCCCTGATAGTAAAATATTTGTACAAGATGGCACATTGTCATCTGGAACATGCCTAAATTAGTAGCATTACTCCCAGAGATACAGAACACCAACCACAACCAACCCCAGCTGCTAATAGGTCTGTACTGTAACATCTATTTTAGAAGATATTGTGACATGCATGTTGGAAAAAACAATGGATTGGAAAGCAACCCTTACTTGGACAAGAAAGAGATGCAATTTGGCAAAGTAGTTTAATCAGGTGCAGAGCAGCCAGGGTGGTTCACCAGTGAAGTTGAAGCCTTTCAGGTAAGACTCTAGGCCGGGGCCTGCAGAGCAGCCAGTGTGCGCTTTCCTAAAGCGATTATTCTGCAAACAGAAAGTTCAAATGTGTGAAAATGCAGCAGCATTAAAACAGGACAGTGTCTATGCTGTTAGGGTTTTCAATGGATATTTCCATAATTCACTCAACCAGCCCGTTAGCAGTTTAGATAATCATATAGTCTAGTATGACTGAGAATCAATTACTGTTGGCATCGCAAGTGTTATCAGTGAGTATTAATGGCCAATATACTTGCTTTTTTACACTATCGGACAATCTGAAGGATGTTTTTTTGTTTAACAACCACACCCTCGAGAAGGCCGACTACAGGGCAATCCTTTATCCGGGTCTCAAATGGATACAACGTCTCTCGACAAGTCTCTACTAACCAGCAAGTGAGAACCCGCCTTTATGACAAGGACACGGCTAAAGTATCCAAATAGCAGAGCGAGTGGCTAACTCGTTAAGTGGCATGAAAAGGAACCAATCAGGAAAGACTGACGCAAAACAAACGCTTCTTGGCTGAACCAATTAGTATTTTATCCGCTTGGCGCGCCATTATAATGGGCGCATTCGACATTGCAGACGACTTTAAAGGCGAGTCGAGACTGGCCGGTCTCCAAATCACCCTGCTTCATAAATAATCACTCCTCAATAGAACTTCTAGATATGTTAGTCTGTCACAATTTGCCCATGATACATCACGGTTTTGATGCTTTCGAACACGGCCCAAAATTCGTGATTCATTCATTCACGCCATGCCAACATGGCCACACGAGCTTCGTCAATGTCGCCTAATGTTACCGGTATACATTTCATAAAATACATGTTAGCAAACTAGTTAAATACATTGTGTGGGGACTGGGAGTTGTTCACGGATGTAACAAAAACGTTCACCGAGTTTCTTTGCCAATCTCATTCCCGCGGTCCAAACCAACCCCAGGTTCGCCAAAGTACACACGGCGTATCTTAACCTGCTCCAAACCCATCACTTCCATTAAACCAAAAACATATTAGAAGATAGAGATACGTAACGCTAACTAACGGTGCACGATGTGGCATATCATTTTCGCTCTGGGAGACCTGTACTGTTACACAGTTCAATGTAACGTTACAGGTCTCCATGAGCAAAGAGGCTAAATATGGCATAACCATAATATTACTTTAGCTAAACACAACTTCACACGATCTGACTAAGCCAACGTGGATATCGCAATGCATGGATGAATTCGATAGTCTACCTAGCTAACCTGTTTAAAATAAATTAATTTGTGAAAATGTAGAATCAATTATTGAATTAGGTTTACCTTAAAAAGCATTTACAAAGAGTGTGTCCATTAGACCAGAATCCTGGAAAATATGACTCGGTTTTTCCTCGTCAGCCGAGTCTGTCACGAAACTGTGTAGCGCTCTCTAACTGATTTACAACTGGAAAGTCGAAGCCAACGTTTCGATACGACCGTATTTATAGAGGTGCCGTCTCCAGGGCAACACGCCAGCTAAAACCGGCCTTTTGTAGACGTAGGAACCGGTTTAGTCTTGTCACCGGCTCCATGTGCTCTAGGAGGAAGTAGGACTCCGTAGCTCGAAAGCGTCTCTTCGTTCTTCTTCTTTGGTATCATGGCATTCGCACATTCGCACGCCACCTACTGTGTGGTAGTGTGTGGTCAATCACGTTACGTTTTTACTTTTGTAAAAGGAAAAAAGTTGCACCACCAACTAACCCTACACCTATATACAACTATTTAATATTTCAAAAATCATCACTCCATTCCAATACTTTGACCCTAACTGACCCTACACCAGGCCGAAGGCCTGGGAGGACAGAAGTCTTTCTTTAAACACATCTTGTATCTCTTCTGCAGTAACCCTTACAAGAAAATATAGCAGTTTTGAAACTGCAGTTAAAATGCAGTAACTGCAGTCGACTGTGGCATTTTGGACTCAGTAATTGCAGAATAAATTCAGTGTACTGCACTGAAGTCTGCAGTTACATTGCAAAATTACTGCAGTAAAAAAAAATACTGTTCTTTTGGAGGCAGCATTTGCAGCATACTGGAGTTATACTGCACTAATTAAGCAATGAGGCACGGGGGGTGAGGTATATGGCCAATATTTTTATTTTTTATTTTTTTATTTTATTTTTTTACCTTTATTTAACCAGGCAAGTCAGTTAAGAACAAATTCTTATTTTCAATGACGGCCTGGGAACAGTGGGTTAACTGCCTGTTCAGGGGCAGAACGACAGATTTGTACCTTGTCAGCTAAGGGCTGTTCTTTTGCACGCAGAGTGCCTGGACACAGTCCTGAGCCGTGGTATATTGGCCATATATCACAAACCCAGATGAGCATTATTTCTATTATAAACTGGTTACGAACTTAATTAGAGCAAGGTCTGATATACCATGACCTTCAGCAGTTATAAACTGGGTGGTTCAAGCCCTGAATGCTGATTGGCTAACAGACATGGTATATCAGACCGTAAACCACGGGTATGACAAAACATTTAGTTTTACTGCTCTAGTTAAGTTCGTGACCAGTTTATAATAGAAATACAGCTCCTCTGAGTTTGTGATATATGGCCAATATACCACGGCTAAGGGCTGTGTCCAGGCACTCAGTGTTGCGTCGAGAAGAATAACAGCCCTTAGCCGTGGTATATTGGCCGTATACCACACCCCCTCGTGCCTTATTGCTTAATTGTACTGCAGTGTACTGCACTCTGACTGCAATCTTTTTTAGTAAGGGAAAACCTTGTACACCCAAGAACTTATCTGCAGCTGCCGCCACATCTATTTTCTGTGATTTATGTTCCATTTCTGCGGTACAGTTGATAACCATGGCAATGAATGATAAGAAGCCAACCTTACTGAAGCACAAATTCGCATCACTCTTGTCCCATCATCCTTTACTCACTTCACTGCCTCAGCATATGACATCTTCTGTTTTACTCTGACCCTGGCAACCTCAACCTGTCTCTCTTGCACCGGGCTCTTCTGATCCCCAGCAAGATGGCCACCCCCACAATTGACACAAACAGTTTTTCCACCGATACTACACATTTCTTTGTCTTATGCCCTCCTGCACACTTCTCGCATCTTGGAATCTCCCTGCTACACTGCTGCAACATGACCATAAGCTTGACATCTGAAACACCTCAGTGGGTTCGGCATCTGAAACACCTTAGTGGGTTCGACACAAAAGCTCTCACTGGATCATTTACATATCATAACATGACTGTATCAGGTAAAGACTCTGCTTCAAAACTCAAAAGGACAGAAAGTGTCTTCTCAGTTTCACCACACTTGCCACTGGGTCTACATCACACCGAACGGGGGGCATCACAGACATAGGGAATCTTCAATTTCATTTGCTCCACCTCAACACTTCAACTCCACCACAGTAACCATTGTTTTCAAAGGCGCCGGGCTCCGGAGAGCAAAGCAAGTCACAGGTCTTGTCCCTAGTCACGTGAAGTGCCCGCTCCCTCTAGACAGAAGAAACACAGAAAATCATCACAAGTCCACTTCGAGCTAGCTTCACCGATTTCACAATACCCAATTTATTTTCTACCCAGGCTCAGAATACATATGGATCAGCCAAAAGGCAGTGATCCACTTTCTCCAAAAATGTTATTATTCTTCAACACACATCTTCCCACTGCATTCGGCCCTTCTACTTCTTCCTCACAGTCCATAACCACATCTATCCATTCACCACGCTCACGCAGCACCTTCATCCATTGTACTGCTTGCAGAACACGCACTGATGGCCTTTCTCCAATACCCACCTTATGTTCCTTAGCCCAATTTAGTAGTCTAGCTATCTCTAGCCTCTACATGCTCCCAAAACGTGCCAGTTGTCACCCAGATCTCTTCCTCATCATCCATATTTGCCACCCCATCTCTTCATTACCCGGCTCATGACTTGTAAATGTCTTTCATAATGACAACCAACTTATAGCCTACTTTGCAGTGCAGACCAACATGTTTAACATACATTTTCCAACTTAAAACAATTCTGAATTGAAAATAATAGTCTGCTATTGTGCCTTCAGCTCCACTGATTGAAGTGGATTTAAGAAGTGACATCAATAAGGGATCATAGCTTTCACCTGGATTCACCTGGTCAGTCTTATGGAAAAAGTGTTCCTTCCACTCAGTGTATTTCCTCTGGAATTTGTATTTTTCTGACCACCTTTATTTGTTCTCACACCTCTCTAATGGTCATTTTGCTCTTTCAAAGTTTGTTAAGACATGAGCTGGTTTCTGATACTGGTTGACTTACTACAAGAACAATTTAGGATTTTTCTCAAATAAAATAATATTTACAAAGCAAATTCACTGAAGCATAGCCTACTGTATATTTAAGCTGGTGAGGGTGCCCAGAGTACCAGCATCCTGAATGACCCGGTCTTGATCAATCCAATCATTCAGTGACTAACTTGGTACTGTTATCACAGACTTACATGACATGTAATAGTAGCCCAGGCTACAGAGAAATGCATCATCTGTCTGCTGTAGAACCTTATCTGTGTCTGGCAGTCCTCTCTGGATTTATCTCTAGAGGTCACTGAGACCCGAATAGGCTTACCCAGGCACTGCTATTGAGCAATAAGGGGAGAGCCGAAATGGACACCCAATATAGGTGCACTACTCTGTAATTGTAGAGTACAGATAGCCTCTCTACTGTATCAGACATGCTGATACAGTAGGCTACACATGTTGGCGGGGTCACGTGTTGACAGTGCCCTTGATGCTTAGTTGTCTGGCCCCGTTGGTGATCTGTGACCGTCTGATGCCCGCAGTGACAAAAGGTCCCACTGAAAACTACCTGTACAGGAAAAAACACAGGAATTCACGTGGTAACATGTGTTTTTGGAATGTTATCACATGTAGTTTCATGTTATCACGTTGCTTTACATGTAATCACACATTATCACATTTACTTAAAATAAGATAATTTACTAAGATCATGTGATCACATGAAAACGTGTTTTTGGAACACTTCGAGTGTTAAGCCTATCAGACCTATTAAACCCTACTAAACCCCACTCACCTCCTATTCCAAACCAGGTCTACAACCAGGACAGAGGGACATGAGTAACACTGTTCACTTTAGTGAAATACTGATTGTTTGACCCCGATCCCTCTTCAAAGTTTCTTCTTCGAGATTCCTTGAAAGAACAGATGGACCACTTTTCCAATCGGCTCAATGCTTGCTTTCTGAGACTTTGGGGTTGGGAGTAGGCTAGACGTTACCCCTCTGGGAAATCTAAGAATTTGGTCATTAGTTATCCAATAGCACATATGGAAACATTGGCAGTGGTGTAAAGAACTTAAGTAAAAATACTTTAAAGTACTACTTAAGTTGTTTTTTGGGGTATCTGTATTTTAATTTACTATTTATATTTTTGACAACTTTTACTTTACTACGTTCATAAAGAAAAGAATGTACTTTTTACTCCGTACATTTTGCCTTACACCCAAAAGTACTTGTTACATTTTTTATGATTAAGAGGACAGAAAATGGCCCAATTCACACACTTATAAAAATAACATCCATGGTCATCCCCACTGCCCCTGAGCTGGTGGACTCCCTAAACACAAAATGCTTAATTTGTAAATTATGTCTGAGTGTTGGAGTGTGCCCCTGGCTAGCCGTATTATTTTTAAAAACAAGACAATTGTGCTGTCTGGTTTGCTTAATTTACTTTCCCTTTTGATACTTAAGTATATTTTAGCAATTACATTTACTTTTGATACTTAAGTATATTTAAAACCAAATACTTTTAGACTTTTACTCGAGTAGTATTTTACTGGGTGACTTTCACTTTTACTTGAGTCATTTTCTTTTAAGGTATCGGTCACACCCTGATCTGTTTCACCGGTCTTTGTGATTGTCTCCACCTTCCTCCAGGCGTCGCCCATCTTCCCCATTATCCCGTGTATTTATACCTGTGTTCTCTGTTTGTCTGTTGCCAGTTCGTCTTGTTTGTCAAGTCAACCAGCGTTTTTGTTCTCAGCTCCTGCATTTCCCAGTCTCTTTTTCTCACCTTCCTGGGTTTGACCCTTGCCTCTCCTGACTCTGAACCCGCCTGCCTGACCACTCTGCTTGCCCCTGGGCCTGCCTGCCGACCTGTACTGTTGCCCCACCTCTTGTTTACTGACGACTGCCTGCCTTGACCTGTATATTGCCTGCCCGTTGGATTATTAAACCATTGTTAATTCGACGTGACTGCATCTGGGTCTTACCTTCATACCTGATAGTATCTTTACTTTTTCTCAAGCATGAGAGTTAGGTACTTTTTCCATTACACTTATAAGAGGCTGGTCATATGGGTTTCAGTTCAAAGCCTCTCATAGGAAATGTAACGCATCATGAAGACTGCGGTTTTGTGAAATGCATTCTCCAGACAAAAATGGACCACAATCAAATTGGCATCTTCTCTTTTCATGACCATGAGTTAGTTTCCATTCAGACTTCCACATTTACTGCCTGCTAGCATATTAAGTCATTCTTTAAACTAGGCCTCAAAACCAAGAGGCGCACTGTTTTTCTCAATGGAATACAAAAGTTGAAAAGACAAAGAAGGGGTGGGGGAATAGAAGGCAACACAATCTGCTATGCTCCAGTGGCGAGAAGCCCCGTCGCCGCCCCTACCCTCGCTTCTCATCTTGTTCTGGTGGATGGACGCCCACCTACCCTGAGAAGTACACATTCCTGAGAAGGAAGTAGGCCTCAGGTTGAGGACTAATTTATTTACCAGACATTTATCTGCTTGTTTAGAATGCCAGGTTCATGGGATATGGAGTGTACAGCCATAGTGACCCTGAGTTGAGGCAAAGGAATGCCCCACTCAAATTTGATGATGGTGTTGGAGTCGTGCGTGGCCACGCAGTCATGGGTGAACAGGGGCTATAGGATGGGAATTAGCTCGCACCCCTGAGGGGCCCTCATGTTGAGGATCAGCGTGGCAGATGTGTTGTTGCCTACCCTTACCACCTGGGGGCGGCCCGTCAGGAGGTCCAGGATCCAGTTGCAGAGGAAGGTTTTTATTCCCAGGATCCTTAGCTTAGTGATGAGATTGAAAGGCACTATGGTGTTGAACGCTGAGCTGTAGTCAACAAACAGCATTCTCACGTAGGTGTACCATTTGTTCAAGTGGGAAAGGGCAGTGTGGAGTGCAATGGAGATTGTGTCATCTGTGGATCTGTTGGGGTGGTATGCTAATTGTAGTGGGTCTAGGGTTTCTGGGATGATGTTGGTCATGACAACACCCTTTCAAAGCACTTCATGGCTACAGGCCTGAGTGCTATGGGGTGGTAGACATTTAAGCAGGTTACCTTGGCGTTCTTGGGCACAGGGACTATGTATGGCGGTCTGCTTGAAACATGTAGGCATTACAGACTCAGTCAGGGAGAGGTTGAACATGTCAGTGAAGACACTTGCCAGTTGTACTTAAGCGCATGCACTGACCATGTCCTGGTAATTTGTCTGAATGTTGACCTGTTAAAAAGGTCATACTCCCCTTGGCTACGGAGAGTGTGATCACACAGTCGTCTGGAACAGCTGGTGCTCTCATGCATGCTTCAGTGTCACTGTCTCCATGCTCGGCACAGTAAAGGGAAAGCTTAACACTACAGCATACAATGACATTCTAGACAATTCTGTGCTTCCAACTTTGTGGCAACAGTTTGGGGAAGGCCCTTTCCTGTTTCAGCCTGACATTGCCCCCGTTCACAAAGCAAGGTCCATACCGAAATGGTTTGTCGAAATCAGTGTGGAAAAACTTGACTGGCCTGCACAGTTATACTGAACTTTGACTGCAATCTTTTCCCTAAGGGAGGATTTAGCATTTGAATGTTAACTTGACCTTCCAATTACATGTGAATGCTGTTCCTATTTCACAATATGCATCCTCATCTCACCTTAACAGTACACCCAAACTACCTGTTAAAGAACACACACTGTTCTTGTGCCTTGAATAATTATCCTGGCTGGAGGTCTGCGTCGCATGTTTAGTGTTGTATTGGCCATGCCAAGAACACTCAGTGGCCAGTTAGTTAGGTTCAAAAAAATGGTTCGCTCTTACATACAGTGAGTCAGGTGGCTTGCTATATAAAGCAGGCAGACAGGCATCAAGGAATTCAGTTACTGTCCGATTGAACATTCGAATGGGCATAATGAGTGACATAAGAGACTTTGAGCATGGTATGATCATCGGTGCCAAGCACGCCAGTTCCAGTATCTCAGAAACGTCCGACCTCCTAGGTTTTCAATGCACAACAGTCTCTTGGGTTTACAGAGAATGGTGTGACAAACAATAAAAATCCAGTCAGTGGCAGTCCTGTGGGCAAAAACAGCTTGTTAATGAGAGGATGAAAGAGAATGGCAAGAATCGGGAAGGCTAACAGGCGGGCCACAAATAGGCAAATAACGGCGCAGTTCAACAGTGTGCAGAACGGCATCTCGGAACGCATAACTCGTAATTTTGTGTCACGGATGGGCTATTGCAGCAGACTACCACACCGGGTTCCACTCCTATCAGCTAAAAACAAGAAGTGGCTCCAGTGGGCACGCGATCACCAACACTGGACAATTGAGGAGTGGGAAAACATTGCCTGCTCGGACGAATCCTGGTGTCTGTTGCGTCATGCTGATGGCAGAGTCAGGATTTGGTGTAAGCAGAATGAGTTCATGGCTCCATGCTGCCTGGTACAGGCTGGTGGAGAATGTTTTTCCAGGCACACGTTAGGTCCCTTGATACCAACTGAGCAACATTTCCATGCCCCAGAGATTTCAGGCTGTTCTAGAGGAAAAGGGGGTCCGACCCAGTACTAGATGGGTGTACCTAATAAATTGTGTATATCTCCTGTGAGTCTGTGGTGTAAACAGTTTGCCTACGTGTCACACATACTGACACAAGGTCACAACGCTCTAAAGTTGACCCACATTTCCTTATTTTTTGTCTCTTTATCTATCCCTCTCTTCCCACTAAGTAGTAGAGCTCTGTTGAACAAAACAAGATTAGTCTGAGCTGGGACTGCTCTCACAACAACAATAATTGCATCCACACATGGACTGCAATGGAAAAGAGGCATGAACTCTTTCACAAGAGCCAGATCAAGACAACATGGATACAGCCATGGAGCGGCAGGTAGCACAGTAGTTAGAGCGTTGGGCCAGTAACCAAAAGGTTGCTGGATCAAATCCCAGAGCTGTTGTTCTGCCCCTGAGCAAGGCAGTTAACCAACTGTTCCCCGGTAAGCCATCATTGTAAATAAGAATTTGTTCTTAACCGACTTGCCTAGTTAAATAAAGGTACAATAAAATAATTGTTAGGCTACATTATGAAATGACTATACATTTACAAAGCAATTGCCTGATTTGATAAAATGATTAAGTCTGATCTCAGGCAGGTAAGATGAGATCTTATGAGGTGAGCCAATTAATGCAGTCTGACCTAATGACCATTTGGCAGTGATGAGGTGTGTTTGACTATTGCTGAGTGTGGACTGATACAGCAGTGTTCCCATCTTTGCACTCAATAACTCTCAGCCCCGTGTGTACATCATGCTCTAGTAACATATTAGCTATGACACTGCGTCACTAGTTAAAAGCCCCTTTGTAATAAACATCTTAGAATATGATAATTTGGCAGAAACCTTTACCCAATGTGGAATACCCTCAGTTGCAGTTTGGTTACATACTACTTGCTTTTATCATTCTCTCTTACACACAGATCTGGGAGAGTGGGTAGCTGATCTAGGTCGTTCCTATTGCTCTGGTGACTATATAATAAAATAAGGCATGAAAATAAACACAGCACATTTAAAGAGAGAGAGACAGATGATTTCACGCAACACAAAAGCTTGGACGTAAAACTGTTAGGGTTGGATTTTCCACCCGGCAATTTTCCTCTGCTCCTCTGCTCCAAGATTGCTTATGAAACCCGAGCAGGAATCATTGTGTACACACAATCACATGTACCGCATAAGTCAATGAATGACGCAGGGCGGCGGTACTTATCCAATAGTGTTGAGTCACCTTTTCTGCCTGGTCACCAGGATTTCACCCGGGGAAAGTGCATTTATCATGTTGTTTGCTGTTGTCTGCAATGTTAATAGGTGAAGAATAAAGTTGAATTAAAATTGAATTGAGATTCCTTGAAAGAGATTCTGTGAAATGATTGTACTAAAAAACACACTCAAAACACATCCAAGCATAAACACAGGCACACCCACATAGACACACACATCCACAAGGGTACACTGACCCAGACCACACATACACCCATCTATACCGAACAAAAATATAAAACATGTAGGTCCCATGTTTCATGAGCTGAAATAAAATATTCCAGCAATTTTTCATAGGCACAAAAAGCTTATTTCTCTCAAATGTTGTGCACAAATTTGTTTATATCCCTGTTAGTGAACGTTTCTCATTTGCCAAGATAATCCATCCACTTGACAGTTGTGGCATATCAAGAAGCTAATTAAACAGCATGATCATTACACAGGTGCACCTTGTGTTCGGGACAATAAAAGACTACTCTAAAATGTACAGTTTGTCATACAACACAATGCCACAGATGTCTCAAGTTGAGGCAGAGTACAATTGGCATGCTGACTTCAGGAATGTTCACCGTGGTTGCCAGAGAATTTAACGTTAATTTCTCTATCATAAGCTGCCTCCAACGTTGCTTAGGAGAATTTGGAAGTACGTCCAACCAGCCTCACAACAGCACACCACGTGTAACCATGCCAGCCCAGGACCTCCATATCTGGCTTCTTCACCTGCGGGATTGTCTGAGATAAAGCCACCGGGACAGCTGATGAAACTGAGCAATATTTCTGTCTGTAATAAAGCCCCTTTGTGAAGAAAAAAATAATTCTGATTGGCTGGTCCTGGCTCCCCAGTGGGTGGGCCCATGGCTGCGCCCCTGCCTAGTCATGTGAAATCCATAGATTAGGCCCCAATTTATTTATTTCAATTGACTGAGTAAATTGACTCAGTAAAATTGTTTCAATTGTTGCGTTTATATTGTTGTTCAGTATAGTACCAGGTCGGACCCTCCTTTGCCTCCAGAACAGCCTGAATTATTCGGGGCATGGCAACGCGGCTCAATTGTTATCAAGGGACCTAATGTGTGCCAGGAAAACATTCCCCACACCATTACACCACCGCCACTAGCCTATAACGTTGACACCAGGCAGGAAGGGGCCTTGACTTTAGCTGATAAGAGTGCAACCCGGTGCTGTCTACTGCAATAGCCCATCAATGACAAGGACTGACGAGTTGTGCGTTCCGAGATGCCGTTCTGCACACCACTGTTATACCGCGCTGTTATTTGCCTGTTTGTGGCCCGCCTGTTAGCTTGCACGATTCTTGCAATTTTTCCCACAGGACTGCTGCTGACGGGATGTTTTTTGTTTGTCGCAACCTTCTCAGTAAACCCTAGAAACTGTTGTGCATGAAAAGCCCAGAAGGGCAAACGTTTCTCAGATACTGGAACCGGCACGCCTGGCACCGACGATCATACCACGCTCAAAGTCACTTAGGTCAATTGTTTTGCCATTTTGATGTTCAATCAAACAGTAATTTAATTCCTTGATGCCTGTCTGCTTTATATAGCAAGCCATGGCCACCCGACTCACTGTTTGAAGGAGCAATACATTTGTGAATGGGGTGGTGTACCTAATAAACTGGCCAGAGTTTTATATACATTATATTTGTACTGTAGGGTTTAGAATTTGATCCCCCTAAAGGCAATACAACTCTTTATTACCACTCAACAATGAGTATGCCGCTGGACAAACACATCTGCTGTAGGAATTCAGCACAAATTCAATTTATTACAATCCTGCTTCAGCTCTCTTTTTGGCATGCACAGTGAGGGAAAACAGTGTTTGATCCCCTGCTGATTTTGTACGTTTGCCCACTGACAAAGAAATGTTCAGTCTATAATTTTAATGGTACGTTTATTTGAACAGTGAGAGACAGAATAACAACAACAAAATCTAGAAAAACGCATGTCAAAAATGTTATAATTTGATTTGCATTTTAATGAGGGAAATAAGTATTTGACCCCTCTGCAAAACATGACTTAGTACTTGGTGGCAAAACCCTTGTTGGCAATCACAGAGGTCAGACGTTTCTTGTAGTTGGCCACCAGTTTGCACACATCTCAGGAGGGATTTTGTCCCACTCCTCTTTGCAGATCTTCTCCAAGTCATTAAGGTTGAGGCTGACGTTTGGCAACTCGGACCTTCAGCTCCCTCCACATAATTTCTATGGGATTAAGGTCTGGAGACTGGCTAGGCCACTACAGGACCTTAATGTGTTTCTTCTTGAGCCACTCCTTTGTTGCCTTGGCCATGTGTTTTGGGTCATTGTCATGTTGGAATACCCATCTACGACCCATGTTCAATGCCCTGGCTGAGGGAAGGAGGTTCAGACCCAAGATTTGACGGAACATGGCCCCGTCCATCGTCCCTTTGATGCGGTGAAGTTGTCCTGTCCTCTTAGCAGAAAAACACCCCCAAAGCATAATGTTTCCACCTCCATGTTTGATGGTGGGGATGGTGTTTTTGGGGTCATAGGCAGGATTCCTCCTCCTCCAAACACGGGCATGTACAGTGGGGAGAACAATTATTTGATAACCTGCAAAATCGGCAGTGTTTCCTACTTACAAAGCATGTAGAGGTCTGTAATTTTTATCATAGGTACACTTCAACTGTGAGAGACGGAATCTAAAACAAAAATCCAATCACATTGTATGATTTTTAAGTAATTAATTTGCATTTTACTGCATGACATTAAGTATTTGATCACCTACCAACCAGTAAGAATTCCGGCTCTCACAGACCTGTTAGTTTTTCTTTAAGAAGCCCTCTTGTTCTCCACTCATTACCTGTATTAACTGCACCTGTTTGAACTCGTTACCTGTATAAAAGACACCTGTCCACACAATCAAACAGACTCCAACCTCTCCACAATGGCCAAGACCAGGGAGCTGTGTAAGGACAACAGGGTAAAATTGTAGACCTGCACAAGGCTGGGATGAGCTACAGGACAATAGGCAAGCAGCTTGGTGAGAAGGCAACTGTTGGCGCAATTATTAGAAAATGGAAGAAGTTCAAGATGACGGTCAATCACCCTCGGTCTGGGGATCCATGCAAGATCTCACCTTGTGTGTAGTTCTGGGCTGATTCCTCACCGTTCTCATGATCATTGCAACTCCACGAGGTGAGATCTTGCATGGAGCCCAAGGCCGAGGGAGATTGACAGTTATTTTGTGTTCCTTCCATTTGCGAATAATCACACCAACTGTTGTCACCTTCTCACCAAGCTGCTTGGCGATGGTCTTGTAGCTCATTCCAGCCTTGTGTAGGTCTACAATCTTGTCCCTGATATCCTTAGAGCTCTTTGGTCTTGGCCATGGTGGAGAGTTTGGAATCTGATTGATTGCTTCTGTGGACAGGTATCTTTTATACAGGTAACAAACTGAGATTAGGAGCACTCCCTTTAAGAGTGTGCTCCTAATCTCAGCTCGTTACCTGTATAAAAGACACCTGGGAGCCAGAAGTCTTTCTGATTGAGAAGGGGTCAAATACTTATTTCCCTCATTAAAATGCAAATCAATTTATAACATTTTTGACATGCGTTTTTTGTTGTTGTTATTCGGTCTCTCACTGTTCAAATAAACCTACCACTAAAATTATAGACTGATCATTTTGTCAGTGGTCAAACGTACAAAATCAGCAGGGGATCAAATACTTTTTTCCCTCACTGTACATTCTCTCCATGCGTGACTTCAGAGATCACATGCACACCTCATCTCTTTGGTATTTCCTTCGCATACACACATGCCATTAAGTTGACTATGCCCGAGCCCCTATTTCCCAACCATCCCATGATGAGCACGCATTGTCTTCAATTCAGGTGCTCCTGGCATGAGATGTTAGTGTGAAATAACCAAATATTTATTTTGTTAACCCCACCATCTTGCTCTAAACAATCTCTGAAGTTCCAGTGTTATTAATTTGTGGAGGAGTGTGTAGGGGTGTGTGGAAGTGTGTCAATGGGATGTTAGAACTATTCATTAATTGGGAAAGGGAACAAACAGGAATGGAGGATGTTCCACTAATTAGTTCCCCAGTCAAACAAAACGTGAGACGTGTTGTTGGGGGTTGGCGCAGCTACCAAAAGTAAACTTGAAGCGAGGAAAGGAGGCCATTTTAGGCTATTGGCATCTACAACCTCCCTCCCTCTTCCAGTAACCCTTCCTCACCCAGGGCTATGCACATGTACAGGCATCTGTTTGATTCACTATTCAGTGTGTGACCTAGTGTACAAAACATTAGGAACGCCTGCTCTTTCCATGACATAGCTTTCAGTCTATGATCCCTTATTGGATGTCAATAAGTGTCAATGAAGGGGAGGAGACAGGTTAAAGAAGGATTTTTAAGCCTTGAGACACGGATTGTGTACGTGTGCCATTCAGAGGGTTAATGGGCAACACAAAATATTTAACTGAACGGGGTATGGTAGTAGGTGCCAGGCACACCGGTTTGTGTCAAGAACTGAAACGCTGCTGGGTTTTTCAAGCTCAACAGTTTCCCGTGGGTATCAAAAATGGTCTACCTCCCAAAGGACATCCAGTCAACTTTACAACTGTGGGAAGCATTGGAGTCAACATGGGCCAGCATCCCTGTGGATCACTTTTGACACTTTATGGAGTCCATCCCCAAACAAATTGAGGGAGTTCTAAAGGGCAGGGTGCAACTCAATATTAGGAGGATGTTCCTAACGTTTGGTATACTCAGTGTATATGTGCCATTCAGAGGACGAACGGGCAAGACAAAAGTTTGAAACGGAGTATGGTAGTAAGTGTCAGATACACCAGTTTGAGTGTTTCAAGAACTGCAACGCTGCTGGGTTTTTCATGCTTAACAGTTTTCCATGTGTATCAAGAACGGTCCACCACCCAAAGGACAGCCAGCCAACTTGACACAACTGTTGGAAGCATTGGAATCAACATGGACCAGCATCCCTGTGGAACTCTTTCGACACCTTGTAGAGTCCATGCCCCAACAAACTGAGGATGTTCTGACGGCAAAGGGGGGTGCAACTCAATATTAGGAAGATGTTCCTAATGTTTTGTATACTCAGTGTATATACACACTAACTAAGTGTGTGTTGGGCTGAAAAACTTTAATGTTTCTGAAGTCCATCTGTGTGTGTAAGGCGGAATGTTTATCCCTATGATCATTGCCTGAACGCTTGTCCCAAGTCCCATTGGGGTCATGCCAGGACATGAGAACCATTAGGGGTGACGGTCAAAGCAGCTCACGACACTGCACTGACTATAGTTCAGAATGCCATCTGTGCTACCAAGGATACCAGCTAAAGTATATGTATCTAGACAGACTGTCACGAATACCAAGTGATAGATTTCACCTTCGGGGATCGATAAAGACTATTCACCAATCAACAACTCCTAGAAAGCAGCCTCACACACCAACATTCATTTTGAAAGCGCAGCAATGCACATTTGCTCAATAGTATGTACGCATACTCAAATTTACAGAGCTGCACCTGTAACTCAGTCGAAGGTAGAAAACAACTGTTTAAAAGAGTGGAGGGGAGCTCAATCTAATTTCACTTCTAGACACGTTTGTGGTCCATCCTTGTTTAACTCAAGTTTTATTTTGAGGATAATTCATGAATTTGCTTTGCTGCAAGGAGGCTATTCAGTCAATGGTTAAAACCAGATCACAGTGAAACAGTCAGGTTGGATTTTGTGACACTTGACTGGACATTCAACCTTTACTACCAATCCATGCCACCCAGCCCACTGTAGTGGGCCATGAGTTGCATAAGGAAGCCTTGTGCAGGCCTTTTCTGCCACCTCAGCATGTCTCCCTGCCCTGGTTGACGGTCACAATGCTTTCATCTCTGAGCCGTCCCTCCCTGGGCCTTTCAAGTCAGAGTCATCAAAGTTAGATTTGCGGTATGGCAGGGACAGAGCGGAAAAGGATATATTTTATGACTACTTAACGGTGCGTAGGGGTCGAGCAGTTTGGGTTCTCTACTGGCGACGTAGGAGAGATGCCCAGACGGCAGTGAGATCATTCTCTCCAGCCAAATGCCATGTTGGAAAGTTGGGAAAAATGCCCCACATCAGCACATTTCGCTCCACCCATCCTTCTGGAAGAGGAGGAGTTGAGACAAAAGAGGGATCGGAGAGTGAGAGATGAAGAGACAAAAGTGTTTCCCTCCAAAAAAGCTCACTCCCTCTCTTTATGAATTACTACATGTTCTACAGTCTTGGAAGACCTTATTGACATTGGGGAAAATTCAGACCATTATGCAGCATTTTAATTGCATGGCTTTACAACTTGCAGCGATACATTAGCCAAATTGGATGACAAGGCAAAGAGTAACATTTGTGCTCTCTAAAATGTTTGAATAATATTCCTCGACTTTTCCTGTTTCCTTAAATGCCTAGGCTATAGCCTATGTTAAATTTTATTAGTCACTATCGGTAGCGACCATAAGTAATAACTATGTATATTTTACTGACAATTTAGTTTATGTTCCCTTCTCTACATTTGTATCATTCCATTGTTTTATTTAGCCTAACTTTTGTTTTCTCTGTAAACGCTGTCACGTCCTTGTGGTTGTGGCTCAGGAAATAGTGTATACTGTTTAACAAAGGCCAAATACAAATTGAAGTAAAAATGCAGGCTTATTAAATCCTTATGGAGCACAAACCATTACTTTAAAACTTGGCCCACGTGCAAGACTTGGCACATCAGTGAGGGTAATTAAGGTATATTTGTCATACTATTCTCCATAATATAATTATTATATTGTAGGCTATACTACTTCCAACAATCTACATGTGGCAATTTTCTAAATGAATCAAACCACCTTTCTTTCGTTTGTGCGTAAAGGCTCTATTTTTCCATTAAGTGGGATTCATGATTATTCCCTAGACGCGTAAAATCTGACTCTTTTTTAAGAGTTCTGAAATGGAGACAAATATACATGTTCCATGGCTCTCCCTCTATATTCTGAAAGCATTCTCTAGTCTACATTCAAGTCTTGTCACAATCAAATGAAAAAGGTACACCATATTTAAAGGGATTGCTTCAGAGAAATGAACAGAAAAACAAATTTAATAAAAACTCCTTGCTAATAAAGACCACCCATTAGGTTTGTTTTCTGGGGTTAAATTACATTTATTTAGTGTGCGCAAGGGAACCATGGCCTAGGAAAGGCGTAAAATGTCCTACGTCTGAATTGGTCTCATTGGGATTTGTCCACACACCTATAAGCATAAGTAGGCTACACAGTTCAATCTTCAGCATTTCTAACATTCCCACACAATGTCACTGCTAATTACTTGGGCACGGGCTGAAGTTTACATAGTGCCAAGAAAGGAACACCCTTGTCATTTGAACCCTGGATTGCTCATTAAACCAATAAAATTCTCCATATGCTCAGAGGACCTATCTTTGAAAGCGCTGACAAAGAATGGTCAAGTGATGATGAAAAAACTACCCAGGGTCAAAAAGCAGTCAGAAGTAAAAATGTTATGTTTTTCCTAAAAATCACCCTCTCCCCCCTGGCCCCTGCTCTTCACTTTACACACCAACGTCAGAGCTCAGATGGTGACGTGTGTGAGGTCGCTTCTCAGGGAAGCCCATTCAAGCACACAGTGGAGGGGATTACTCTGTGAAAGCAGACCCACCTCGGCTTCTTTTGTCTGGACGGCTTTGGCCCGCTGAAGCAGTGCATGCTGGTAAAAATGCCCATTTTGGTTGCCTGAGGAAGTTACTGCTCGTCTTGCTGTGAATGAGTCAGTGTGGCAGTAGTTCAAGAGATATAACCTTTATTTAACTAGGCAAGTCAGTTAAGAACAAATTATTTTTTTAAATGACATGGGTTAACTGCGTTGTTCAGGGGCAGAACAACCTTGTCAGCTCGGTGATTCGATCCAGCAACCTTTCAGTTACTGGCCCAATGCTCTAACCACTAGGCTACCTGCCGCCCCAATAAATATCATGATTTGGTGATTCGATCAAATACTATTCCAATAAATTAATGATGGGATTGTGGTGAAACAATCTTTCACACATTATTTGGAAGCTCGTTTGAACGCATTCAAAGGAGACACATCCCAAGTTTTCAAACTGTCATCTTAAGTTAAATAAAGCATGAATTAGTTAAGCAGGTCAGTTAATTGGCAGATGGAGTATTCAAAATAACACAAAATACAATTCAAGTAAGCAGTATGCATACAACTGCCAAAAAAGGTCAGAGGTAACAGATTAATACAATGCTCTGAGCTGATTTTAGACAGCCTAAACAGAAATGCATCCTATTGGTTATTTATGCATTTTCCTTTCTTTGTAATATCTTGGAAAAAGAGTGATGTGCTACAGGAAGTGCCAACTTAGCTTGACCCACTTCCTGTGGCCTAGATCTGGCGTATCCATGGTGATGGTTTTGTTGAGCGAAAAAAAGGATCCTGCCAAAACAACAACAAGCGTGACCCACTGTCCAGACCTGAGAAAGAAAGACTAACCATTCCCACATCAATCAGTTAGCTGTCTGAGGATAAGTTATCAAAACGACAAACACAACCTCAGGCCTGAATGAAATACATTTCTCCAAAGTTCACTTTTTAATATCTCAGTTGACAGCTTGAATGCGCCTCTTACGTAAATATGATTGGTGGTGACACGCAGTCACCCTCTCACTTTATTTCCCTCTTTTCTTGCCAAACAATGAGAAAAAGCAGGCCGGGGCGATCAGCTATGTGACCCTCTGACAGCACACAACAGTGGTTAAGATACAAACGGCTAGGGAAGCTACTGCATCTCCATTGTTCAGATCTACATCATCTACCCACTGCCCATGCACCCCTAACCACCACCCCACACAACTGTGCCATGAAGAAAGAGTCCTCTGTTCTTCACCAACTGAAATGTGTCATTATTGTATGAAAACCACAAGCCTCAACTCCTCAAAGACACTCAATATCCCTCATTATTTCTGTATCTGACTGCACTCAATTTTTTCAGTTTTACTATACACATGACTATATGGTCAAGGCCTTCCTTTTGAATGATACCATTGAATCTTGAGATATGCTTGCATAACTTGGACGTTTGAGTAAATGCATTGACGTCAATAGGAGATTTGCAGACATTTAAGAGTTAGGAAGTTAATTTGTCATAGTATTTTGCATTACATGAGTTGAACGGTTATCCTTTGTTTCGCCTGTTACACATCTCACTCTGCAGCAACCAACAATGGAGACTAGAAGGCATAGCTTAAACTTTCTTTAGACATCTAATATTTGGATTACATTTGTATGTCATACTCCACTCACGATGAGCTGGGCAAAGTAAAATGAGTTTAACAACTCTTGGTGGGACTAGTGAGGGTAGAGGGTCAAGCACCAAACAGGCGGGAAGGAAGAGCAAGGGAGGCAGACGGTGCCTAAAGCCTCATGGTTTGAGGCCCCAGGCAGCAGTGTTTTAGGGAGGGGGTCAGGGTGAATTGCACAGCACCTCCTCCCATTTCAAAAAGGCCAGGGCAGGAGACAGGAGGGCCAGCCAAGTGTGAACCAGGGGGATGAGAGGTCAAACGGAGAAAGCTACTTCCAAGAATTGGGGCTCCATGGTCTCAGGACTTGTCTTCACCTTTTTTTCCCTCTTCCCTCCTTTTTTAATCTGTCTGGATTGGAGTGAAATACTGGCTGTTTAATATCTACAGAAAGTCATACCAAGGAATACTTATGTCATACCAAGGAAGTAAAATATATTTGTGAAGCCCTTTAGAGTTGTTGGACATGACAGTGTATGGACATGTATTTCCGGGTGCTAATCATTATAAATGGTATGTCAGTTAATAAAATACAACTTTCCCCATACAACTGAGACCTTGTGTCCAACTGTTGGACTTATTTGTGGATAGCTTTTTTCAACATAGAACTGCATCCCCAGAGATCATAAGAACATAGCACAGATAAGTTTAGTACACATTGTTTATGTGTCAAGCACGGAGCATAACACAGACATGTTCAGTCTGAGGAAAATTAGGATTGTGAAGTAAAAAAGAACACAGTGAATGTCAGGAGCTTCTCATGGACACACATCAAAAACACATTTTTACTTTGTCATTATGGGGTAGTGTGTGTGTAGATGGGTGAGAAGAAAACAATTTAATAAATGTTGAATTCAGGCTGAAACAAAATGTGGAATAAGTCAAGGAGTATGAATACTTTCTGAAGGCACACACAAAAGTGCACATATGTGGATGCACAAACTGCATACACCACACAATCACAACATTTTGCAATCAATAGATAATACACACTGTATCCTTTCATAGCAGCTCCACCAATATATCTTCATAACTGTGTTACAGGACAGGTCACAATCGATCAGCTCACTTTTGCATCACAACCGCTCGACTCCCAGACGGTAACAAAGTGTCATTCTGCCACAAATTAAGTTGGGAAATGGCTGTGAGCAGCTGCACAAAAGACATAATTCAAACAGATATTGAATCATTTGACTTCGGGATTCTTAATCTCAGTAGTGTCACAGAGTAGTTCCACTACCTCTACCTCAGTAGTGCCCCCTGCCTCTACTCCCACCTCTGCCTCTAAATCCCCCTCTACCTCTCTCACTCGACAGGTGTCCTACGGACCTCCTCAGCTTCTTCCTCTCCTCGTGGCGATCACGCTCTGCCTGCTGTCGCCGCTGTTGCTGCTCCGACTGAAGGAGATCATTGAGAAAGGACAGGAAGAGAGAGGAGAGGGAGGCAGAGAGAGAGAGAGATACTTCTCATTGGAGTATTATTAAGCGACCTCGTGCAAAAAAATAGCTTTTCTATTGTCAAACCTGTAATCAATGTTGACCTTGGCACTGCTTCCTCCAGCTCACGATGTAGTCCAGGGGATTTACCCAGCAGACCCTCATCCGTCTCTCTGCATGTGACGGAGCCTTACCCAAACCTAGCTTGGCCTTGCACCATCAGTGTCCCGTGCAAAACCAATGGTATTGTTTTTTAAAACGGCAATATCCATGCAACTTATTGATAATTGAAGCATGTTTCGAAGGGTGCTGAAACAAGATACAGTTCGACCTTTATCTGGGGTTATAACACAAAGCCTAAACAACAGTCAAAAATGATCATGATCAAAACACGGCATTTCCTGTGACATTGGTCCTCTTCTGCATGCACCATTACAGATTATACACAGTGCCTACACTGCAGTGTCAAGTTTAACTGGTACGTTCGTATTTTGTGTAAACATCTACGTTTGGGAGAACAGACTGATGGAGGTAAAATGTCAATGACAAGCTCTCTGTTACTGTTACTGCAGAAATACAGATTAGTCAGTAGTCAAATGGAAAGTTGACCTCACCAACCCACAGTCACCCACACACTCACGTTCCTCATGAATCATTCTGACTGGACTACAAGTGAGAAGAAAATGAAAAGGACTCTGGATAAAAGAGACTGCTCCATTTGAAAAGACAGGACTGTGAAGGCAGCATTTGTTGCACACAAATCACACATTGTCCCTTTCAGTGGCTTATTATGCAATGGTGTCACTTTCATGACTTACCTTCTTGAGGGTGAAGGGTGAGATGTTTGCTGCCGACAGCAGTGTCAGCCACATTTAATGTTCCATAATGTTCCTCCAGAGATGCTGTTAGACAGTAGACACATATGTCAACATAGGACACATAGGCAGGTCTATCACGAGCATGAACAGATGCATGCATGCACACACACAATATAAGGGTGTTGAAATGCAGTACCGAGAACGCCTGTTTCCTATACTACTTTCACATAGGACTCCCGGTATTCTGCCTGTAAATAAATTGGGCAATGTTTCTTTCAAACAGCCCTATTTTACTTATTTCTTGTCGGTATTCACCTTTTATATAGCCATTGCTTTTGCCGGGAAGGAGCAAGAGGCATTAAACTTTGACCCGGTTGTTGTAGTCAGTTTAAAGTCAGACCCTCCACTGCTTTTCTCCGGGCGGCCGGAGAAAGCAGAGCAAGGTGGGTGGAAAGGACAGAACAGGCAGAGCAGTGACTGTATGCTTGCATGATATGGACTATCTCCAATCATCTTTGCTGATAGTTGGTCTAATTTAGTATGTATGGTAAAGCTTCAACCACCTCTTCCAATTCAAAAGAGCCAAAATGCGTCAGAGGATAACCCGCCAGCCCGGTTTCGGTTGGGTCATTAGAATTAAAAACGATGCATTCTAAAATAAACCAGGCACATGCCTCGCATGCTTGCCTTTGGTGAGTTTAGGCCATAAGTTAGCAGTTTGCCTACTTGTATTTGGATACTCAAAACGTTGTCAGATATGTTCTGGTAGGCTAATTATATGAGCTGGCTAGACAAATAAATCCATGATTAATTAGTTAATGAAGGTCCTAAGAAACATAAGACTAACACAATACATTTAAAGAATTGAATAGCATATTTTGAGTTGAATTATGTTACTATGTTACAGCCCATGGCTACACAGACCATTGTCTGAATTGTGGGTGGGCCTGGCTCCCCAGTGGGTGTCCTTGGCTCCCCAGTGGGTATCCCTGTGCTCTCCCAGGCCAACCCATGGCTGCGCCAATGCCCAGTCATGTGAAATCCATAGATTGGGGCCTAATGAATTTCCTTCAATTGATGGATTTCCTTATAATGAACTAACTCAGTAAAATCATTGAAATTGTTGGATGTTGCATTCATATTTTTGTTCATTAGAGGATCAAAGGTCAAAGAGGGGTAGAGTGAATAAAGTAAAAATAAACAAAGGGCATTTATGCCAACAATAACTTGTTTTTGTAATTGCCCTGAAATCTTTGCAAATTGTAAGTGTTGAGAGTGGGGTGCACTACAACTACTGTGCTACTATTTACGATTTAGTCTTATTTCACTCTAAAATAATTGCTTCTTAATGAGTTTGAAGCATGAGAACCAAGTAGAGGGTGTTTTACATAATGGGAGGTAACCCTTGGGACACCCTTCCCTTACTATATTTGACCCGTGTCCTCATCTTTCCTGCTGCATGTGTCCACCTGTCAATACAGTGATGGATGTGACAGCCTCTCTCAGGCTGTGACCAAGGCAGGCCATACGTCTCTGTCTGCTGCAGAGAATACAGCACAGTCAGACACCTTAAGACACAGTCACGTGTTTCTGTGCTAATCATTGTAAGGGGGAAAAAAAATAACTGACTACTCTATATACCAAGGCCATGTGAGGGTTGGTTATTTGTGCTGATTGACAGTAACAATGTGAAAATGCTTGGCATTTGTAGTACTACTCCATGCTTGCTTTGGATTGTGTGCTGTGACGTTCCGTGGCATCTATTCAAAATGTTATGGTTCAGAGTTTGTTCTGAGACTAGAGCGTCGCAAGAAGCTCACTGGATAAAAGAAAAATGAAACTCTACTCACTTCTGCAACTTCTGCTTGCGGAAGCTGTGGAAGCTGTGGAAGCTGCGGAACTCCTCACCAACCTTAATCTGGAAGAATCGGGGCTTCTGACCCTGTTTCCTGCCCTGAGCCTGGTTCTGGGTAGAGTCCTGGTCCAGCAGGGTTGTGTTGCGGTCCCGTTACTCCTCATATATGAGGCTCCGCTGCTCCCTGACCTCGTCCACCCAGCTCTTATCGTCATCAGAACTTTGTATAAAATATTTTGGGCACTCAGTTTCCCGCACCAGTGAGCTCCAGACAGACACAGCTGTAGGCTATTCCGCAAGGGATAATAAGGAATCAGGTAGGCTTATCATATTACGTTTACACCGAATCAGAGCATGACATTTTTTCCCCCTTTCACGCCGAGTGGTTATTGAAAGAGAGCTGTAAAGATTTTTTAAATAGGCTATGTTGAGGAACTATTGTCATTCTCAATGGACTTAGTTAACTTGCTGTTTGAAGTGTAGAAAATATTACTTTTGAGAAGCGCCACAGTGCTAGTGAGTTAAGACAATCAGAAATACTATCAGATCCCCAAATGGGCATATTTAAAATGGTAGCCTAGGCCTACTTCTATGTATAATCAGGTGCACGTCCTTAATCAACATTGACAGATGTATATATATAAAAAAAGACGACAACTCCTAAATTGAACGAAATAAACCAAAACTTGTTCCTCACAAGTGTAGCCAAGGTTGTGCAGTCCGCAAACAACGTGTTCGCTCCGACAATAAGAACAGTAAAAGACTGTAATAATAATAAATATATTGAATGAAATAACCATAACCTAGCAAACATTGTAGATTAGAAATTGTGTGAATTAACAGTAAATGGTGATACTACTGGTGTTCCATCCCCGTAGCCTCCACAATTAATTAGTCCACTGAGACAGGAGTGAATCAGACAGGTGTCTTGTGTGCCATAAACAAAATATACACATATTTGTAACTGCTCGACAAAGAAAAATATTGGTCGACCAACAGCCTATCGACCAAACAATCGACGAGTCAACTAAATGGGGTCCGCCCTAGACCAGTAGCATGTGAAACCCGAGTGTGTGTGCAGGTGTATTTGCTCCTACCTTGCCCTTCTCCCTGGCAGACAGTTCCTCGTCATTGTCTCCCTCCTCCATCAGTTTGAGAGCCAGCTCTTTGTTCACCTTCGGTCTCAGCAAAACTGAACATTCATACAACACAACACACAATATATTAGCTATATACACTTCTTAAATAACATTGTCTGTATCACCATGTCCTTCAATTAATCAATAAAACGTACACTACATGAAAATTAGTATGTGAACATCTCATTCCAAAATCATGGCCATTATTATGGAGTTGGTCCCCCCTTTGCTGCTATACAGATCATTCAGAAAATATTCAGACACTGACTTTTTCCACATTTTGTTACGTTACAGCCTTATTCTAAAATGGATTCAATTGTTTTTTCCCCCTCATCAATCTACACACAACACTCCATAATGAACACGATGGTCACTCTGACAGAGATCTAGATTTCCTCTGTGGAGATGAGAGAACCTTCCAGAAGGATATTCATCTCTGCAGCACTCCACCAATCAGGCCTTTACGGTAGAGTGGCCAGACGGAAGCCACTCCTCAGAAAAAGGCACATGACAGCCTGCTTGGAGTCTCAGACCATGAGAAACAAGATTCTCTGGCCTGATGAAACCAAGATTGAACTCTTTGGCCTGAATGCCAAGCGTCACATCGAGAGGAAACCTGGCACCGTCCCTACTTGAAGCATGGTGGTGGCAACATCATGCTGTGGGGATTTTTTCAGTGGCAGCGACTGGGAAACTAGTCAGGATATAGGGAAAGATAGAGGTACAGAAGTTACAGAGAGACCCTTGATGAAGTCCTGAGCACTCTGTTGCAGGTTCTCAGACTGGGGTGAAGGTTCACCTTCCAACAGGACAACGACCCTAAGCACACAGCCAAGAAAACTCAGGAGTGGCTTCAGGACAAGTCTCTGAGTGTTCGAGTGTCCCAGCCAGAGCCTGGACTTGAACCAGATCGAACATCTTTGGAGAGACCTGAAAATAGCTGTTCAGCGACGCTCGCCATCAAACCTGACAGCGCTTGAGAGGATCTGCAGAGGAGAATGGAAGAAAGGCCCCAAATATAGGTGTGCCAAGCTTGTAGCGTATGAATACTTTCCGAATGCACTGTAACAGCCTCCACTCTTCTGGAACATTGCTGCGGGTACATGGTTCCATTCAGCCACAAGAGCATTAGTGAGGTTGAGCAATTAGGCCTGGCTTGCAGTCGGCGTTCCAATTCATCCCAAAGGTGTTTGACGGGGTTGAGGTCAGGGATCTGTGCAGACCAGTCAAGAAACAGGAAAGGGCCCTCCCAAATTGTTGCCCCAACGCGTGATTCATCACTCCAAAGAACGCGTTTCCACTACTCCATAGTCCAATGGCGGCGAGCTTTACTTCAACCGACGCTTGGCACTGCGCATTGGTGATCTTAGGCTTGTGTGCAGCTGCTTGGTCATAGAAATGCATTTCATGAAGCTCCCAGCGAACAGTTCTTGTGCTGACGTTGCTTCCAGAGGCAGTTTGGAACTCTGTAGTGAGTGTTGCAACCGAGGACAGACGATTTAGACGCGCTTCAGCACTTGGCGGTCTCGATCTGTGAGCTTGTATGGCCTACCACTTCGCGGCTGAGCCGTTGTTCCTAGACGTTTACACTTCACAATAACAGCACTTACAGTTGACTGGGGTAGCTCTAGCAGGGCAGAAATTTGACAAACTGATTTGTTGGAAAGGGGCATCCTATGACGGTGCTACGTTGAAAGTCACTGAGCTCTTCAGTACGGGCCATTCTATTGCCAATATTTGTCTATGGAGATTGCATTGCTGTGAGCTCAATTTTACACAACTATCAGCAACGGGTGTGGTTGAAATAGATAAATCCAAGGGGTGTCCATATACTTTTGGTGATGTCATGTATTTTAGAAAGCCCTTTTTACATCCTTGTCTGTCTGAACGTATTATATTTTTAACAGTCACAGAGTAGGATATCCCACCTTGATTTGTACTCTGCGTCCTGGACTCCTATCTTTTGGCTAATCTTGTCCTTGCGATACTCATCGTAGGCAAATGGATTGGCTATGGTCTTCACCTGGACAAGTCACACAAAACGTATTTAGACACACAACTCTAACATCGGCAATCAACTAAGAATATGCAGTTATACACACACAAATAGGAAGACAAACACACACACCCCCTACCTTATGGTACAGTCTGATGTCCATGAAGAAGCGGTGCATGTAGGCCCGCAGTAGATCCCACGAGGTGAGACAGACCTATAGTTGAACACAGGGCAGGTAACATTACAAATTGTATGTACATTAAACATACATATTTCCTGAACAGCTACATTATACATTTGTAAAATGATTGAGGATTTATTCATTTTATATATACCTCTGTATTCCACCTCCCTGGGGCAGGCTACATTTCAAGTGAAATTCATAAAAATATTTGTACTCTTTCAAACTGGCTGACATGCCAAGGACATAGTAATAGTAGTAGTAATTAGTAATTAACTGTGAAGCAGCCTGTTTGAATGTGCTGGAAGAAAATGACATGACTGTAGACAACTGTTTTCTACAGTTTTTTGCCTTGAGGCTGTGCGACATCAAGGCTGGTTTCTGCTCCTTTCTGCTAACATAGCTATTTGGCAAGAAACCTTTTGAGAGAGTTTAGATAAAGTTGTGTAACATCAGTCTCCAGACATCATTCCTTCAGCACTGAATGAACTTGTTAGTGACTGGCATGAGGCTTTTTGGTCCCTGTAAGATCACTTTAGTTCAGGAATGTGTGGTAGTTGTGGTACACAAGGACTGTGTGTGTTTGTGTGTGTGGTAACCAGATAGAGTAAGATTTCTGGGGAAAGAAGGTTTCTATCTGCCCCGCAGCAGGTCTGTTACATAACAAGAACACATTTCACAGCTGCAGTGAACTGAACTCCCCTCCCCCCTAGTCCCTCTCCTCCACCCCTATCTCTCCTTCCCTCCCCAATAACCGCCTTTCTCCTCCATGTCATTTGATCTCTTTAGTGCTGACCCAAGCATTCCTCTGTTTTTTCAACCCCCTCTGTTCTTCGCCCCTTCATCTTTCCCTATCCCATCTCTTCATTTCTCTCTCCATTCTGCCAGTGTTTCTCTTTTAGGCGGGACGGGAAAGCCTGGAGTGTATTCATTACGCCGATTCTGTTGCAAAACATTTCTTAAACAGAAGCAAACGGAACAGTGGGGGTGACCTACCTTAATTTTAACAAAATAAACTTTTTTTGTTGCAAAAATGTGTACACCCCTGACCTAGCAGTGTTGCCCCAACCTGCCTAAATACAAATACAACATGGCCTCCACTGAATGAAAAGTGTAGTGTACACAGCCCTGGAAGGTTCCTAGCCCCAAACCTCTACGTAATAGGCACTTGTATTTCTGTAGATTTGAGAGGAACAAATAGATAATATGCCAATAGCTCTACCTCCACCTCCCTCTCACCCAGGTTCTCCAGGTCCTTGCGGGTGACAAACTTGTAATCATCGTAGATGGTACTCTCAGGGCTCTCCTTCAGCTCCTCTGTCAGGTTGTCCAGAAAAGAGCACCAGCGAGGAGCAGGCCCCAGTGCCTACACAGGGACAACATGTAGGGGAGGAAGGAGAGACAAGAATAAGGGATGAAGTGAAGGAGGGACAAGGAATGAAGATTCATGGAACATTTGAAGAACTCTAATTCAATACATATCTACTGTTCTTGAGGGCTGGTAAGGGAGGTAGGTGTTGGCAACGTTCCTATGGGTAGGTGTAGTTTCTTACACCTATCCAATCCTCTAAGGGCTCTGAGGATGAATCAACAAGAATTGCCTGCGTTACCAGATTGGAATCACCCCTTTACTTAAGATAATTGAATGCTACTGAGTTCAATCCGAACTGACTTCTGTTTGTCTATAAAGTCAGAGCTCAAAGTCTACGGAATGTCCACTTTGCTGGATTGAATCCCTGAGCTGACAAGGTAAAAATCTGTCGTTCTGCCCCTGAGCAAGGCAGTTAACACACTGTTCCCCGGGCGCTGAAGAAGTGGATGCCGGTTATGGCAGCCCCCCACACCTCTGATTCAGAGGGGTTGGGTTAAATGCGGAAGACACATTTCAGTTGAATCCATTCAGTTGTACAACTGACTAGGTATCCCCCCTTTCCCTCAGTGTAATCACGGACGAGCCAATGGCTAATGTTAACTTCCAAACGTTTCCCTACTGTTCTATAGGCAGCTAGAGAGGCATGCGTTGAAGGCCTTTGCACACCACTCGAGTTAAAAACCTAGGGAGAAATAAACTCTCAGGAACTGGAATCATAAACCAAACAAGTTGACAACTGTGTTGGTTACCATTGATGTTCATAGCACACAACTTTGTGTGATATGAGGTTACCAGAGTGAAAAATGTAGCTATTTATTCAGGGCAGTTTGAGCACTGCTATGTGAATGTTTAATATCGGCCGCTGAAGTATTCTAAAACACCAATAGCAAAAAATATAACGCGTTTGCTGTTAACAGATAAACACAATATTTCCTAAGTTCAGTATTAGCTCTCTTTAGGCCCAAACAAACGCTAGTTAAGACCTTGTTGTTCTGTAGCTCAACACCACAGTGATCTAATCAGTGGTTGATGAATGGGACAGTACTTAGAAACGAATCATGTGACAGGGTCGACATCTTTCAAAGCAGACTACTTTACAGTACACACACACATCTTCCTAAACAGAGACTACTTTACAGTGTACACACACATTTCCTAGAAGAACTGAAAAGCTGGTATAGGGGTAGGCACAAGACGACCTGCTGCTGAAGAACATTCACAACCCAACAAGGGCACTTTCTAGGTGAAACCAGGTGGGCAGCTTTCTACGAATAGCGCCCTTGGTGTAGCTTTTTTGTGGACCATGAAAACCAGCCAAACCAAACTAAACAAATGAATGTCTCAAACACTAAAGCCCTCAAATAGAGATCGTCCTTTTGTGCCTTCTCTATACTGCCCTGGTCTGTTTGGTTTCAATTCCCACCCTGGAGTAAATCTATCTCATGGGAAGATTTGACTTTCAAACCTAACCGGCAGCACACTGAGATATGCAAAACTAGCCTGAGGGAGTGTGAGGATTGTTGAACTCACAGGGATGGAGAACGTATTCATCTTGGGGTCTTCATTGGCAGTAAAGAGCATACCTGTGACGTTAAAAGAAGAAAAAAGCGTGAGATAAGCTAACGATATAGACAGATCATTTTCAGATACTGAAGTTAGCAAAGTAATAAACTAAGAAAGTGGAACTGTACAAATGCGTCTGCTGGTTTTGTTCGACTGCAGTTAAAAACTCTAACTGCATGTACACGCAGAAAGCAAAGCCCACATAAGCATAGGATGACAGTAGTACATTTGCAGGCAGTAGACTAGACAGGGACAAGTTGACAACAGCAAAATAACCAAAAAGTCTTGCTGGGTTTTAAAATGTATGTTACCATTACTGACAAAAGCCTAGCTTGCTCATATCTTCACCAGACCACAAATCATTCATATAAATGGTTCTGGGGATTTGCTAAAGATGTGAAATTACAGGTGATTATATCCTGAATGTATAAAGCAGACAATGGGCCTTTTTGTACAGCTCCATTCTTAGCAAAGTAATAAACTAAATCTAGTATGTGAAAAATAAATGTAAGATATGCTTTAACAAATTCAAGAGCCCTGCGTGAGGGCCCCCGCCAACCCAGAGGACTGACTGAGCTCTCTCTCTGAGGATGACGAGTCATGTTTTTAAAAGGGCCAACACTTGCAAGGCCAGACGGTATTCCAGGGTGTGTACTCAGGGCATGCGCAGACCATCTGGCAGGTGTCTTCAAGGACATTTTCAACCTCTCATTGTTCCCGTCTGTAATCCCAACATGTTTCAAGCAGACTTCCATCATTCCTGTCCTCAAGATCTCTAAGACTTCCTGCCACAATGACTACCGCTATGTAGCACTCACATCTGTAATCATTAAGTGCTTTGAAAGGCTGGCCATGGCACACATCAACTTCATCCTTCTCAGCATCAGCAAGACCAAGGAGCTTATTGTGGACTTCATGAAACAAGGGCGGGTACACACCCCCATCTACAAGGCCGCAGTGGAGCCAGTCAAGAGCTTCAAGATCTTCTGTATCCACATCGCTGACTTATCAGGGTCCTCTCACACCAGCACAGTCCCTCAGGAGGCTGAAACGATTTGGCATGGCCCCTCAGATCTTGAGGAACTTTCACAGCTGCTGCATCGAGAGCATCCTGATTGGTCATATCACCGTCTGGTATGGCAGCTGCACCGCCCTCAACCCGAAGGCCAACACTGCTGCTAAAACTATTATTGATTACTACCATTACGCTGCTGTTTACTGATTGCCATTAGTATCTATTTATCCTACTACTGGTTACTATTACTGAGTGTACAAGATATTAGGAACAGCTTTCTAATATTGAGTTGCACCCCCCTTTTGCCACCAGAACAGCCTCAATTCTTTGGGGCATGGACTCTACAAGGTGACGAAAGCGTTCCACAGGGATGCTGGCCCATGTTGACTCCAAGCTTCCCACAATTGTGCCAAGTCGGCTGGATGTCCTTTGGGTTGTGGACCATTCTTGATACACACGGGAAAATGTTGAGCGTGAAAAACTCAGCAGCGTTGGATTTCTTGACACACTCAAACCGGTGCGCCGGGCACCTACTACCATACCCCATTCAAAGGCACGTAAATCTTTTGTCTTGCTCATTCACCCTCAATGGCACACATACACAATCCATGTTTCAATTGTCACAAGGCTTAAAAATCCTTCTTTAACCCGTCTCCTCCCCTTCATCTACACTGATTGAAGTGGATTTAACAAGTGACATCAAAAAGAGTCATAGCTTTCACCTGGTCAGTCATGAAAAGAGCAGGAGTTCCTAATGTTTTGTACACTCAGTATCAGTCACACACTGAATAGTGAATCGAACAGATGTCTGTACATGTGCATAGCCCTGGGGGAGGGAGGGTTACTGGAAAGAAGAGGGAGGTAGGTAGGTAGGACAGTATAGTGGGAGGAGATGGCCTAAATGCCAATAGTCTAAAATGGCCTCCTTTCCTCTCCTTCATGGCCAGTTATGAGTGAGAGAACACATGGGAAGCTATAGGTGCCTCAAGTAGAGTAGTACCTGGCAGAGCACTCCGGACGCTTCAAGTTTACTTTTGGTAGCCGCGCCAACCCCCAACAACACATCTCACGTTTTGTGTGACTGGGGGACTAATTAGTGGAACATCCTCCATTCCAATTTGTTCCCTTTCCCAATTAATGAATAGTTCTAACATCCCATTGACACACTTCCACACCCCCCTACACACTCCTCCCCAAATGAATAACACTGGAACTTCAGAGATTGTTTAGAGCAAGAGGGTGGGGTTAACAAAATAAATATTTGGCAATTTCCCACTAACATCGCATGCCAGGAGAACCTGAATCGGAGACAATGCGTGCTCATCATGGGATGGTTGGGAGAGAGGCACGGGCGTAGACAAAACTTAAATGGCATGCGTGTCTAACAGAAATACCAAAGAGATGAGGTGTGATCTCTGTGATGAAGTCACACATGGAGAGAATGTACATGCCAAAAAGAACTGAAGCAGGATTGATCAATTGAATTGGGGCTGAATAAAGGATCAAACTTTACCTGGATTCACCTAGTCAGTCTATGTCATGGAAAGAGCAGATGTTCCTAATGTTTTGTATGCACAAGTGGTAATATATACTATAAATATTTATATATTCATGCTACCAGTCACTTTCCAGCCCTATTTACATGTATATCACACCTACACTCTCACACACACCCACCACTTATGCTGCTGCCATACTGTTGACTATTTATCCTGCTACCAGTCACTTTCTCCTAATACCCGCCTATATGTACATCTCTACCTCAAATACTCCAGTATCCTTCCACATTTGTTATTGTCACTGACCTGTATATAGTTTCCCATCAAATGTTTTGTGTTTTCTTTATTATATATACACACACATTTTATTAGTTATACTATTTTGATATTGATTATTCACTGCTGGGTAGAGCATGCAAGTTAAGCCTTTCACTATACTTGTGACAATAAAACATGAACTTGATTTAGCGTCTTAAACAGTTTAACTCAAGTGCTCAGTAAAGATTGATGTAATTAGACATAATTGCTGGTAGAGAAGCTGTCAGTAGACAGTGTGGCAGTCTTACTTAAAAAGCACAGTCCAAGCCCTCATTACAGTAGCACAGGATTAAGCAACTAAATTCAGCCGTAGGGCGATATTTGTTGGAGAGAATGGTTGGGGGTACGGAAAATAATTAGTACACTGCAAATTGACCATAACTAAGCCCAAAAAGGGATTGTTCTTTTCAAATACAATCATTTCAAAACTTGATCACATTGAGATACAATCACATGTATTTTTTGGGGACACACACACACACACACACCTGGAAACAGATTTCCAATTTATTTCAGAATTCATGGTGATTTTACAGTTTTTTGTGATATAAAACAAAATCACTTGTGGGCCGTTTCTGTTGCCGACCCTGCAGGAGTGTTAAGGACTTGTTGAGGTCAATGGGCACCATCTAGTGGTAGTTGAGCATACTGGTAAATGACTACCCAAGAAAATAACAAGAGTGTCTGTTGACCACCCTCAGAGATAAACTTGGTACAGAAGCAATGTTTAGTGTATCTGGTGATCTCACCAGAATCAGGGTAGATGCACAAATCATTGATGTTAGTCTGGGGCTCAATGGAGGAGAACACTTTCCCCTAGGGTGAAACAGACCAGAGGTATGGTTAGAATATCAATTATTCCACTGTGATAGTTGATGAAGTACAGACCACTAATTAACTGGGTGTCCAATGACAAACACATTTTTTCTATGAAAAAAAAAAAGCTATTTCCCCAATTTTACCACAACATTTATTGTAAATACTTAAAAGCTGGAATATAACACTTTTTGGGCAACCTGACCAAGTTCACATAGAAATGTGAGTTATAGATCCTTCTAAGAAAGTCTAAGAAGCGGTAGATCTGTTTTATGTGTGCCATTTTAAGTGTATTTTTGTGTCTTTTAGTTTCAGTTTCAAACATCGGAAAATAAAAAAATTTTGGTTATGGAAAATATATTTCATAGCAGTTTAGACTGTACAATGATTCTCTACACTATACATTTCTTGTTTTGTCACAAACTGAAATAAGGCAACCATTAGAATTTTAGCAACCAGGAAATGCCTGAGCGATTTCTGCATATTGCACCTTTAATTCAAAGTGAGTTTGGAATAGCACATTTGGCAATATTTTCTAAACCAGCAAAAATCATCTTTGCTGTTTTTGGAACATCCAAACAATAAAAACACTTAGGTTATCAAAATGTCCAATCTGTCAAAATGGTACCAAATGTCTAGTTTAAAAAAACAATCACATATTTTTTTCAACATTCACAAACATTTACCTTGTCTTTGTTCCAGATCTTGATGATCTTGGAGACTGCGGTCAGAACCAGGTCTAGGTGGTCCTGAAAGTTGACAGACTTGATAGGAAGGCTGTAGTAATGGTCTTTTACCAGCAGGGGGTGACTGGCACGCAGGTCGTAGAGGAGGACCTACAGTACCAGGCAGACCGATCTTCAATAGGGAAACTTGTGGGGAGGACTACAGTTAGGCAATAAGTCAAATTCAACATCTATTCCAGACTTTTCCGCAATATCCCAGCTATTACGACACCTTCATTGTAAAAGTTCATACCTGACCAGTGCTGGTTCCCACAGCCATGGTGAGAGAGCCGTTAAACTTGAGTGCACTGACCGACGGCAAGCCCTCCACTCTAAAGAAACACATTCACATCATGGATTAGAACAATGGTGTTTTTCTAGATTCATCTAACTGTTCATGTTCTAGTGGTGTACTTACTTTGTTCCCTCTGTGACACTGCTCAGGGCACAGTCTAGCATCCCCACCCGACTTCGTACACGAGGGTCCCAGCATTCCACTTTCCCCTAACCACCGACAACACAAGGAACACAGTTAGACACACACACTCAAAATGTTCAATCCATTCACTCTTTGCGGCACATAGGCTCCACCCACCTCCGCTGTTCCTGAGGCACACTTGATGGACAGGGTTGATGTCACACACATTGTGCTCCCTGTCAGTCATAAAAAGGGCAAAACGAGACATGATCACACTACATGCATACTGACGAGTCTTGTAATGACTGTTTACAGTATTGTATTTTAATGTACAGCTGCATTCACAAATAAAGTATTGTACATGTATACTTACTTACACAGCATCTGTGTGAAGGGAGTTGAGGAGCCTGCCTCGCTCCAGATTGAGTCTGAATATCTCTTGAGCTGAGAGAGACGAAAAAGGTCTGTCTTACTGTAGTGTCAACAGTAACACAACTCCAACTTGAAGCCAAGTCTAATGACACATAGGATATCAAGACAGTGAATGATCCAGCTTATTTTGGCTTTTAACACTTACCTTGCCCCAAACAAAGTACAGGTCGCAGGAGGGGTAGTGGTAAGCAAAGTCCCTACCAAACTTGGGAATACGCATCTGTAGTAGTGTCCATGCTGCGAGTGGAACTCCACGTACAAGTTACAGTGGAGAAACACCAGCTACACACACACAATATATCAGGTCACACTTATTTATTGAAAAAATACACGTTTAGGTAACCCCCACTGCAGGAAACAACCAAGGAAATCTGTCTTACCTTCAAGTAGTCGTTGGACAGAATATCAAAGGCCACAACTGCGAAGGAAAAAAAAACACTTTGAGAACTAACTACAAGAAAAAAATGACATATACCGGCAAAGACTTTTGCACAATGCAAAAGCTGTATTTATTGGTGTCCATCACAGCGTGGCAATTGTTGGGTGTGTTACTGAGAATGTGTGCCTGACTGCACCCTAGTTAAATATTAAAATGTGAGACACCATCACTGAGATAGCTGGATCCTCTTCTTATCGACCAGCCACTCACTTCACAACAAAAGGAGGGACGGATACTTGCAGGGATTCATTCCCATAGCACATCGGAGTTCCAGAGGACCATAGAAGCAAAATAGTTTTAAAAAATGCAACTAGTGGGTCTATCACTTACCGTCTGAATCCAGACAGCGCTCAAACTTCAAGGACAACTGATACGCGTCATAGCATCGGATTCTGGGTTTGTATGTGCCTGAAAGGATGTTAAAAGAAGTTGACAAATCCATACATAAGAGTAATTACTTATAATACTGTCTACTCTAGTGATATATGCCAAATTTAATCTGAACGTGACAGCAACCCAAATGCTCACCTGCTGCTAGAATGAACTGCCCATCCCTTGGCACTTTGATAGAGGTGCACACTGTGGGCATTTCAAAGTCCCGGATGAGCTTGATCTTGTGTTGGATGTCTGAGAAAAAGCAGTTAGGGAGGTGAGGCGTAAAATAATAGTCTGGCCACTTTGATAGCACACAAACACTTGTAAGCCATTAGTTAGTAAAGGAATACTCACCAACATCTTTATTTTGCAATGCCAATGTCTTCCCGATCTGAGAGGCACTGGGAAACAAATATTGAGACGTGTGCTATCGCATACTGTGGTTATTAGAAGTTACTGCATACTTTGTGACCTCAAACACAATTTTACAGCAATATATAAACCTCTATGCTTGATGACATGGATGCAGCGTTAACCAGCTGCCTGACTGGCTAGTTGCTTAGCATGCCTTTGCTTGAAGAGCGCAATAACTAATGAAAAAAGGATTTAGCTACGCAATTTAATTTGTTATCAATTGGTGATCAAATAATATTAGCAGTAGCTAACTGGCTTACTTTTTTTTTATTGTAAGTTAGCTTGCTAAACTAACAAGAAAAGTAGCTTGCTAACATTAGCTATTCATGCAACCGTGTCTTACCTCTGGAAGAGACTTTCCGTGGCTTAAGTTATACATCTTCACACTGGATATCTGCATTGTCGAGGCTGTCAAAGACACTTTCCACTCATAACACCAATGTACAATATTTGTACATTCTGAATATTAGTAAATATTCATGCCCCACGTTACTACAAACAACAGGACGCGTTGGTCTGTACTTTTAGGTCAGTGTGGAAACGTGGACGCCACGACACAAAACAACAGATGGTGTTCCCATTGATTTCTGTAAAGAAAGTCTGTAGGTTTTGTTTTTGGATGTTATATCAAATTAAGAATATTGATAGAGCAAACGAACACACTTAAGCATGGTAATACAATTCTCCTGATAATCATTTTACATTCTAGTCATTTAGCAGACAAACTTACAGGAACAATTAGGGTTAACTTCCTTGATCAAGGGCACAACAACAGACTTTTCATCTAGTCGGCTCGGGGGTTCGAACCAGCGAAATAATTAAACTGTACTGTAATGGTCACTCACACGTTCACTTACAAGCAGCCAGATCTCATAGACTAGACGTAACATAGTAAATGTAAATCCTGGACACTTAAATTAGTATGAAATGTTATGTTTGGTATGGTTACATAAGACAGATGGTTACTTTTTTTTTCACCTTTATTTCACCTTTATTTCACCTTTATTTAACCAGGTAGGCTAGTTGAGAACCAACAATACAGTGCTAAGAAAAATATTTAAAAAATAAAAGCGCAACAGTAAAATAACAATAATGAGGCTATTGTGGGTACCGGAACTGAGTCAATGCGTGGGGGTAGTCGAGGTAGTTTGTACATGTAGGTAGGGGTAAAGTGACAATGCATAGATAGTAAACAGCGAGAAGCAGCAGTGTAAAAACAAAGGGGGTTGGGTCAATGCAAATAGTCCGGGTGGCCATTTGATTAATTGTTAAGCAGTCTTATGGCTTGGGGTAGAAGCTGTTACGAAGGATCTTAAGGATCCGCCCCTTTTTAAAAAAAACTTTCCTAAAATGACATACCCAAATCTAACTGCCTGTAACCCAGGCCCAGAAGCAAGGATATGCATATTCTTGGTACCATTTGAAAGGAAACACTTTGAAGTTTGTGGAAATGTGAAAGGAATGTAGGAGAATATAACACAAAAGATCGGGTAAAAGATAATACAAAGAAAAAAACAACCGTTATTTTGTAATTTGTTTGTACCATCTTTGAAATGTAACAGAAAGGCCATAATGTATTATTAGGTTTTGGCCACTAGATGGCAGCAGTGTATGTGCAAAGTTTTAGACTGATCCAATGAACCATTGCATTTCTGTTCAAAATGTTAAATCAAGACTGCCCAAATGTGCCTGATTTGTTTATTAATAACTTTTCATGTTCAAAATTGTGCACTCTCCTCAAACAACAGCATGGTATTCATTCACTGTAATAGCTACTGTAAATGTGACAGTGCAGTTAGATTAACAAGAATTTAAGCTTTCTGCCAATATCAGATATGTCTATGTCCTGGGAAATGTTCTTGTTACTTACAACCTCATGCTACTCGCATTAGCCCACGTTAGCTCAAACGTCCCGTGGAAGGGACACCGATCCCGAAGAAGTTGGAGTCTTTTGGATCTAGACTTGGTGCTCCGGTACCGCTTGCTGTGCGGTAGCAGTGAGAACAGCCTATAACTTGGGTGACTGGAGTCTTAGGCAATTTTTGGGTCCTTCCTGTGACACCGCCTAGTATATAGGTCCTGGATGGCAGGAAGCTTGGCCCCAGTGATGTACTGGGCTGTACGCTCTACCCTCTGTAGTTCCTTACGGTCAGATGCCGAGCAGTTACCATACCAGGCAGTGAGGCAACCAGTCAGGATGCTCTCGATGGTGCATCTGTAGAACTTATTGAGGATCTGGGGACTAATGCCAAATCTTTTCAGTCTCCTGAGGGGGAAAAGGCGTTGTCGTGCCTTCTTCACGACTTTCTTGGTGTGTTTGGACCATGAAAGTTTGTTGGTGATGTGATCTCGACCCGCTCCACTACAGCCCTGTCGATGTGAATGGGGGCGTGTTCGGCCCTCCTTTTCCTGTAGTCCACAATCATCTCCACGATCATGACTATGTACAACCTTGTGTTACAGTACAGTATGTTGATTAGGTGAATGTGTTAAGGGTTGTCTACAGCTGGACAGCCATTCTCACCAATGTACCATAGCAGGAAAGTCCTCATTGAAGTCCACTACACAACACAAGGTTAGGTAATACCATGAGGGTCTAGCCTCCAAAGAATATTACAAACTAAAACAGCAAGATTTTGCTGTTTTCTTTCTTCACAATTTACAAATCACAATAAAGACTACCATGATGACAGTCACTTTATCTAAGTGTGTAGCTCACAACATGATATATAAACAGTCATCAACCAGAGGAAGATAACATACAATTGAAGTCGGAAGTTTACATACACCTTAGCCAAATACATTTAAACTCAGTTTTTCACAATACCTGACATTTAATCCTAGTAAAAAATCCCTGTTTTAGGTCAGTTAGGATCACCACTTTATTTTAAGAATGTGAAATGTCAGAATAATTGTAGAAAGAATGATTTATTTCAGCTTTTATTTCCTTCATCACATTCCCAGTGGGTCAGAAGTTTACATACACCCAATTAGTATTTGGTAGCATTGCTTTTAAATTGTTTAACTTGGGTCAAACATTTTGGGTAGCCTTTCACAAGCTCCCCACAATAAATTGGGTGAATTTTGGCCCATTCCTCCTGAACAGAGCTGGTGTAACTGAGTCAGGTTTGTAGGCCTCCTTGCTCGCACACACTTTTTCAGTTCTGCTCACAAATTTTCTATAGGATTGAGGTCAGGGCTTTGTGATGGACACTCCAATATCTTGAGTTTGTTGTCCTTTAGACATTTTAGCACAACTTTGGAAGCATGGTTGGGGTCATTGTCCATTTGGAAGACCCATTTGCAGCCAAGCTTTAACTTCCTGACTGATGTCTCGAGATGTTGTTTCAATATATCCACATAATTTTTCTACCTCATGATGCCATCTATTTTGTGAAGTGCACCAGTCCCTCCTGCAGCAAAGCACTCCCACAACATGATGTTGCCACTCTCGTGCTTCACGGTTGGGATGGTGTTCTTACTTCGGCTTGCAAGGCTCCCCCTTTTTCCTCCAAACATAACGATGGTCATTATGGCCAAAATGTTCTATTTTTGTTTCATCAGACCAGAGGACATTTTTCCAAAAAGTAAGATCTTTGTCCCCATGTGCAGTTGAAATCCGTAGTCTGGCTTTTTAATGGCGGTTTTGGAGCAGTGGCTTCTTCCTTGCTGAGCAGCCTTTCAGGTTATGTCGATATAGGACTCATTTTACTTTTGTACCTTTTTCCTCCATCTTCACAAAGTCCTCTGCTGTTGTTCTGTGATTGAGTTGCACTTTTCGCACCAAAGTACACATAAGAGACGTGTCTCCTTCCTGAGGGGTATGACGGCTGCATGGTCCCATGGTGTTTATACTTGCATATTATTGTTTGTACAGATGAACGTGGTACCTTCAGGTGTTCGGAAATTGCTCCCAAGGATGAACCAGACTTGTGGAGGTCAAACATTTTTTTTCTGAGGTCTAGGCTGATTTCTTTTGATTTTCCCATGATGTCAAGCAAAGAGGCACTGAGTTTGAAGGTAGGCCTTGAAATACATCCACAGGTACACCTCCAACTGACTCAAATGATGTCAATTAGCCTATCAGAAGCTTCTAAAGCCATGACATCATTTTATGGAATTTTCCAAGCTGTTTAAAGGCACAGTCAACTTAGCGTATGTAAACTTCTGACCCACTGGAATTGTAATACAGTGAATTATAAGTTAAATAATCTGTCTGTAAACAAAAAAATAATAATTACTTGTGTCATGCACAAAGTAGATGTCCTAACCGACTTGCCAAAACTATAGTTTGTTAACAAGAAATTTGTGGAGTGGTTGAAAAACAAGTTTTAATGACTCCAACCTAAGTGTATGTAAACTTCCGACTTCAACTGTAAGTGTATGTATACTTCAGACTTCAACTGTACATGCGCACATTTTCCAAACCAAATTTCCAAACATTTACTCTAGGGTCTCACGTGTGATAACAGCATCCTAGAAAGACACTTGACCAGCTGGTGTGAGGAAGTAGTCCTTGAGGTTGCTGCGCTTGTCTATAGCAACTCTGGTTGCCCTGTATGTTGAGCTGTTTCTTGGGTCCAGGAAGCTGATGTCCCCTTGTACCAGCTGTCTCCACTCTCCAGTACGCAGGTCCCCAGTGGGTGTGAAGCTTTCAAAAAACGTGAGGTGGATGTATTGTGTTGATGACTGTGTTGTCAGTGTCTGTAGTGCAAAAGTAATTGTGGAGAGCCACATAGGCCTTCACAATGGTCTCAGCTTTCTCTGGGGCAACCTCAAGGGCTCATCCCAGGATCCTCCATCTTGCAGAAAGGATCCCAAAGCAGTACTCTGAAATTCTTCTGACTATTGAGTGGTGGCAGTTGTAGATCTTGTTGGAGTCATCAAAGCCAGAAGAACCTTTGAATAAAATAAGCGTTTCCAGGCTCCTGAATTGCACAGCGGTCTAAGGCGCTGCATCTCAGTGCTAGAGGCGTCACTACAGACCCTGGTTTGATCCCGGGCTGTATCACAAGCGGCCGTGATCGGGAGTCCCATAGGGCGGTGCACAATTGACCCAGCGACGTCCAGGTTAGGGGAGGGTTTGGCCGGGGTAGGCCGTCATTGTAAAATAAGAATTTGTTCTTAACTGACTTGCCTAGTTAAATAAAGGTAAAAAACAGGAACATGAAGGCAAACAACTGTAGCCCCGGGTTTCCCAAACTCGGACACCAAGGGGTGCACATTTTGTTTTTTCCCCTAGCACTACAAAGCTGATTCAAATAAACAACTAATCATCAAGCTTTGATCATTTGAATCAGCTGTGAAGTGTTAGGGCAACAACCAAAACGTGTACCTCTTAGGGTCCTGAGGACCAAGTTTGGGAAACGCTGGTGTAGCCTATGTTTTGGACATACAGTAGGCCCTTATTCTCTTACTGGTATGTCAGATCCCTTTTATGTGAAGCATATAATTACAGCGTCTATATTGGTATAATTTTCACATCATACAGTGCCTTGCAAAAGTATTCGGCCCCCTTGAACTTTGCGACCTTTTGCCACATTTCAGGCTTCAAACATAAAGATATAAAACTGTATTTTTTTGTGAAGAATCAACAACAAGTGGGACACAATCATGAAGTGGAACGACATTTATTGGATATTTCAAACTTTTTTAACAAATCAAAAACTGAAAAATTGGGCGTGCAAAATTATTCAGCCCCCTTAAGTTAATACTTTGTAGCGCCACCTTTTGCTGCGATTACAGCAGTAAGGCGCTTGCGGTCTCTATCAGTTTTGCACATCGAGAGACTGACACTTTTTCCCATTCCTCCTTGTAAAACAGCTCGAGCTCAGTGAGGTTGGATGGAAAGCATTTGTGAACAGCAGTTTTCAGTTCTTTCCACAGATTCTCGATTGGATTCAGGTCTGGACTTTGACTTGGCCATTCTAACACCTGGATATGTTTATTTTTGAACCATTCCATTGTAGATTTTGCTTTATGTTTTGGATCATTGTCTTGTTGGAAGACAAATCTCCGTCCCAGTCTCAGGTCTTTTGCAGACTCCATCAGGTTTTCTTCCAGAATGGTCCTGTATTTGGCTCCATCCATCTTCCCATCAATTTTAACCATCTTCCCTGTCCATGCTGAAGAAAAGCAGGCCCAAACCATGATGCTGCCACCACCATGTTTGACAGTGGGGATGGTGTGTTCAGCTGTGTTGCTTTTACGCCAAACATAACGTTTTGCATTGTTGCCAAAAGTTCAATTTTGGTTTCATCTGACCAGAGCACCTTCTTCCACATGTTTGGTGTGTCTCCCAGGTGGCTTGTGGCAAACTTTAAACAACACTTTTTATGGATATCTTTAAGAAATGGCTTTCTTCTTGCCACTCTTCCATAAAGGCCAGATTTGTGCAATATACGACTGATTGTTGTCCTATGGACAGAGTCTCCCACCTCAGCTGTAGATCTCTGCAGTTCATCCAGAGTGATCATGGGCCTCTTGGCTGCATCTCTGATCAGTCTTCTCCTTGTATGAGCTGAAAGTTTAGAGGGACGGCCAGGTCTTGGTAGATTTGCAGTGGTCTGATACTCCTTCCATTTCAATATTATCGCTTGCACAGTGCTCCTTGGGATGTTTAAAGCTTGGGAAATCTTTTTGTATCCAAATCCGGCTTTAAACTTCTTCACAACAGTATCTCGGACCTGCCTGGTGTGTTCCTTGTTCTTCATGATGCTCTCTGCGCTTTTAACGGACCTCTGAGACTATCACAGTGCAGGTGCATTTATACGGAGACTTGATTACACACAGGTGGATTGTATTTATCATCATTAGTCATTTAGGTCAACATTGGATCATTCAGAGATCCTCACTGAACTTCTGGAGAGAGTTTGCTGCACTGAAAGTAAAGGGGCTGAATAATTTTGCACGCTCAATTTTTCAGTTTTTGATTTGTTAAAAAAGTTTGAAATATCCAATAAATGTCGTTCCACTTCATGATTGTGTCCCACTTGTTGTTGATTCTTCACAAAGAAATACAGTTTTATATCTTTATGTTTGAAGCCTGAAATGTGGCAAAAGGTCGCAAAGTTCAAGGGGGCCGAATACTTTCGCAAGGCACTGTATGTGTAATCAAATGTATTTAGTATATCTTACATGGATATGGTCGCATCAGGTTTACCATCAGCGGGAATTGTTGGGTCCCCCGACAAGCACTCTGGCCTTGGTAGCAGCAGCTGGCCTGCAATGAGTTGGGACCCGAAGTTGCTCCTGACTACGATCCCACTTCGATCATGATGTAACGCAACGAAAAGAGTCAGCTACCCCCCAAAACCAAGTCCACCTATGAACATGCACACACGTAGATCTACGCACGTAAACCGTGTAGCCGCCTTAACCCCTAACCCTAAGTTCTAGCACAGCTAATGTTAGCCATCTAGCTAACCTTAGCCACCTAGCCACCTTTTGCATATTTGTAACATATAATATGATTTTTCATTTGTAACATACTGTATATAGGCCTAAGGCCGAGACAATAAAAAGACAGAGTGGCAGAATAAATTCAACCACACATTTGTTTCATTATAAAACCGGGAGATCAACATCTGTCTGGTGAAGTCCACAAAACATATTGCACGTAACAAACAGTTACACAACCTAAAGCATGCTCAAGCTAGGTAAGTCCAAATCCCTATCTCCATCGATGGCTAATTTAGGAAAGGGATAATTTTATCTATCTAGCTAGCCACTGGAGGAAAACAACACAACGAGATGCAACAATTCAAGTTTTTTTCTGTCAATAATGACGTTTCGCTTGTGATGTGGTTAGTCTGAAACCAAATCCAAACTGGCTTCCCATGTATTTTTGTTGGTCATTTTTGGGGGAAAGTCTGGATTCCCTTGTCAGCCATAAATACACGCCACTGCATACAGAATAATACGAAATGCTCTGAGACCAGTTTGTTAAAATAAGTCAGTGCATAGATATGGGAAACTTGAGAGGATGCCTCTGAATAAGCAATGAGTCACTGGCTGTATGTAAATGTTTGCGCATTTACCTGTTCGTTCTCAATGATGTAACAATGCTCATTTTAGCAGAAGGCTGTCCTGTCTTCGCCCAGAGGTTCGGCGCGGGAAGCTGTGAAATTCTCTCTTCCCAAGCCACCAATGTCTGATCACTGTGAGCGTACAGTAGCTCGGAATAGGGGATGGGCAGTAGTAGCCTTAGATGTCAAATGTGTTGATAGTCTGATGTAGACCACTTATTGACATGTCAATTATTCGTTTTTGTCAAACTATTAAAGTGCTCTTCATTACGGCAATGGACCCAATGATAACAATATAGGGAAGAAATCAGATTTTTCTTTTCACGTAAAATCCACTTGAGCTAGCCTGTTAGATTAAGGTGTATGGTTCCTCATTATTTTATTAATGGCCATGACGACAAAACCATGTCCAGTAGCCACATGATCTAAATTACTTAATAAATTGCAGTATTCTATGCTGTGTTATAAAGCTGCATTGTCCTATATAGCCTATTTTATATGGAATGGGGTCCACATAATAAATTACTATTTCATTTTCTATGTTTTTGGAGATTAGGGGACGCCACATGGAAGGCAGAGAGAGGTGGCACCAGGGCGCACAAGTTATGACAGACTTCTGGTTGATATCTGTTCCTCTGGACAGGACCAGCTCACAGTCTCTGGAGAAACTCAAGCACTCTGTAGCCAAAACCAAACTTGCCACCAGCTTCAAGTTCTCCATCCCAGAATTGAAGGTTAGGATTTGTGTCTCATAGCTACCAAGAGGCTCAAATAGACAAACAAAGTCACTTGGCTTGGAGTGTACCTCCTTCATTGACCTCCCAAGCATGACATAACATTAGCATTTTCTATGTACAGTAGCAAATCACATCTGACAACACAGCAGCTCTATGGTAATAAATGACAACACTGCGATCCACTAGAAATTAAAGTTTACCGAGACCACAGTTGGACAAGTATTTCCACCTCACAGTCAATATTCCACGCAATACATCTGCGATGGCTGATGGTGTTCAGGTCAGCAGTGGTCAGACTCAAGAGTATTATATATTTACAGGACAAAGGTGTTCAGTTGCCTTCTATGGTGAAGTGGTGGGCTCAGATTTCACTCTTCAAGTGGTGGTTTAGAGTCTTTCAGAAGGTTTTCCATGAGACCCATTTCACTCAACTTGATCGATAAGGTCTACTAGCTTGTCCTACGTTTCAATTGTGGGAAAAAGCTAACTGAAACCTGCTCCTTGTTTTGAGGCTAAGTGGAATGTTACAATGTAATCAATCACCTGTTATATGTTTACACTTCAAGTGTTACAATTGTAACGTTTCCACTTCTAATCTCCCAGGTTGGTACATTAGACGTCCTCCTGGGTGTGTCAGATGACCTCTCTAGACTGGACACTCACTCAAACTGAGAGGTAAAAGCCATTTTTAGTGTCATTTTGTGCTTGTGTGTTTCCTCACTATGTTATAGGCTAGTAGTAATTTACTCTACTAACTCAATACCTCTTTAAGTTCTTCTTTCATGATTAATTTATGCTAGGAGGATGCTGACATTTTGTTTCCTGCTTTTCCATTGGCTTGAATTTGATTTTGGCCACCAGATGGCAGCAATGGTGTGTGCAACGTTTCCGACTAATCCAGTGAAGAATTACATTACTACACAATATGTTGTATCAAGTCTGTCAGGAGTTTGCCCAAATGTGTCGAATTGGTCAATTGATACATTTTCACCTTCCAACAGGACAATGACCCTAAGCTCACAGCCAAGACAATGCATGAGTGGCTTCGGGACAAATCTCTCAATGTCATTGAGTGGCCCAGCCAGAGCCCGGACTTGAACCCGATCGAACATCTCTGGAGAGACCTGAAAATAGCTGTGCAGCGACACTCCCCAACCAACCTGACAGAGATTGACATTATCTGCAGAGAAGAATAGGAGAAACTCCCCAAATACAGGTGTGCCAAGCTTGTAGCATTATAACAAAGAAGACTCGAGTCTGTAATTGCTTGCAAAGGTGCTTCAACAGAGTACTGAGCAAAGTGTCTGAACACTTATATAAATGTGATATTTCATAATTAGATTTTTTTTATTTTATTTGCAGAAATTTCTTAAAACCTGTTTTTGCTCTATTGTGGAGTATTGTGTGTAGATTGATGAGGGAAAAAACAATTTAATCAATTTTAGAATAAGGCTGTAACGTAACAAAATGTGGAAAAAGTCAAGGGTTTCTGACTTAAGAAAGTTCTGACAGCTGACATTCTACAGCTAAGAGACTAGCAATAGTATGCTCACTGTTCTCCCCTCATCTCCCCACCACATCTACCCTCATCAGAGGGGAGATCTTTTTGTCTTTGACAAAAAATTGTCAAAATTGTCAGCCACCCTAGTCATAGACTGTTCTCTCTGCTACTGCACGGCAAATGGTGCCGGAGTGCCAAGTCTTGGTCCAAAAGGCTTCTAAACAGCTTCTACCCCCAAGCCATAAGACTTCTGAACATCTAATCAAATGGCTATCCATACTATTTGCATTGCCTCCCTGGCTACCCAGACTATATGCATGGTCACTTTAATAACTCTACCTACATGTACATATTACCTCAATTAACTTGACACTGGTGCCCCCGCACATTGACTCTGTACTGGTATCCCCTGTATATAGCCCCGTTATTATTTTACTGCCACTCTTGAATTACTTGTTATCTTTATATAATACTTTTGTTGCATTGTTGGTTAAGGGCCTGTAAGTAAGCATTTCACTGTAAGGTCTACACCTATTGTTTTCGACGCGTGTGACAAATAACATTTTATTTTATTTAATCATAAAGTCTCCCAGTCACCCTCGAAAGCCTACTTCAAGGCCTTGCTGGGTATCTTGGCTTGTTTTGGGGATTTTGTCTTCATTGTTTGCAGGATTGTAATGGTGATGCAGAGTTTAGTTGGTTTGATGGATGTGTTTTGGATTCTTAATTTAGTCTTTACTCTCATGCACATGTATACTGATCAAAAATATAAACGCAACATGCAACAATTTCAAAGAGTTACAGTTCTTATGAAGAAATCAGTCAATTTTATTAAATTAATTCGGCCCTAATCTATGGATTTCACATGACTGGGAATACGGATATGCATCTGTTGGTCACAGATACCTTAAAAGAAATGGGCCTTACAATGGACCTCAGCATCTCATCAAGGTATCTCTGTGCATTGAAATTGCCATCGATAAAATGCAATTGTGTTCGTTGTCTGTAGCTTAAGCCTGCCCATAAAATAACCCCACCAACATCTTGGGGCACTCTGTTTACAGCATTGACATCAATAAACCGCTCGCCCACACAACGCCATGCACGCTGTCTGCCATCTGCCCGGTACAGTTGGAACCGGGATTCATCTGTGAAGAGCACATTTCTCCAGCGTGCCAGTGGCATTCGAAGAGGAGCATTTGCCCACTGAAGTTTAGTTACGACACCAAACTGCAGTCAGGTCAAAACCCAGGTGAGGTTGACGAGCACGCAGATGAGCTTCCATGATACGGTTTTTGACAGTTTGTGCAGAAATTATTCAGTTGTGCAAACCCACAGTTTCATCAGCTGTCTGGGTGGCTGGTCTCAGATGATCCCGCAGGTGAAGAAGCCAGATGTGGAGGTCCTGGGCTGGCGTGATTACATGCGGTCTGCAGGTTGTGAGGCCGGATGGATGTACAGTACTGCCAAATTCTCTAAAACAACGTTGTAGGCGGCTTTTGGTAGAGAAATTAACATTAAAATCTCTGGCAACAGCTCTGGTGGACATTCCTGATGTCAGCATGCCAATTGCACACTCCCTCAAAACTTGGCATTGTGTTGTGTGACAAAACTGCACATTTTGGAGTGGCCTTTTATTGTCATCAGCACAAGGTATAATTAATGATCATGCTCTTTAATCAGCTCTTGATATTCCACACCTGTCAGGTGGATGGATTATCTTGTCAAAGGAGATGGGATGTAAACAAACAGGGATGTAAACAAATTTGTGCACATTTTTGTTTTTGGTGCGTATGGAACATTTCTAGGATTTTTTATTTCAGCTCATGAAACATGAGACCAACATTTTACATGTTGCGTGTATATTTTTGTTAAGTGTTAGTAGATTGTCCCTGCTATCACTGCGGAACACTGTTGAGATATTATGCTCTCTGTCTCCCTCTGTCTGCCAGGTGGCCCTTGAAATGACAGGATTGAGCGCTGTGTTTCCGCAGGGCTACTACTCCTACATCTGTGTCCAGATCAGTGTCTCGCCTCTGGATCCTAGCTAGTAAGTAGCCAATGAGGAGTGGGCCCCAATCCCAAATTAACCTAGTTCCCTGTTAACTTCAAAAGCCTAAATAAGTATTAACAATATGGTGGGCCTCTACCTTGCCACCAGAGGGTTAAGATTGAGAGATTATCATATTGTTAATACATATCTAGTCCTTTCAGTTGGATGAAGGGAAGTCAAAAAGGCTCTAGGGTTAGGAAGGAGGGATTGGTTTGGGATTGGGTTGTCAATGCATCCTGAACTCCCCATGGACGAGAATAAACCCTGTAAAAATACCAAAACCCTTTAAATAAGTGGTTGATCTTAGCAAAGATTTTTTTAAAGATTTATATATTATTAATATCAAGATAGCCAGGAATTCAAATTTCAGATACACTTTTTCAGCTTTGATGATCTTCAATGACTACAAGCAAGCAACCTTTTTCAGATGTTGAGAATCCATTTCTAGATATGATCTACAGACCAAAGAAAATATATGTACTGCTGATCCTTGATTTGGCCCTACTTGGCCTACATGGTATTATGTGACCATATGAATGTATACAAAATCTATTGCAGGTCGGGACCAATGATATGCAACAGAAAATACATCCATGTTGTGCCTACAGAATTCACCCTCAAAGTGTGGACTAAACTTCCAAGTCAACAGCAACAGTTCTATTTCTTGCGCCCAATCCGAAATCCACCCAGTTCTGGACTCGATCTAAGAGGATTGGTATGAAGCTAAATCCTCATGACACCAACTAGGGATGTGATTCTGAGGTATTGCTGATACATGACTGTGGATCTGTGATGTCGTAATATTGATATTTTTGCCTCACAAAAACCATAACAGAAATGTCACATGTTTTTACACTTGTGACTGTAATAGAAGTTTTTGTATGGTAAATGTGATGTTGTCACGCCCTGACCGTAGAGAGCCTTTTAATGTCTCTATTTGGTTTGGTCAGGGTGTGATTTGGGGTTGGCATTCTATGTTTCGTTTTCTATGATTTGGTGTTTTTATGTTTTGGCCGGGTATGGTTCTCAATCAGGGACAGCTGTCTATCGTTTTCTCTGATTGGGAACCATACTTAGGTAGCCCTTTTTCCCTCCTTTCTTTGTGGGAAGTATACTTTGGTTAGGGCACATAGCCTTTAGCTTCATGGTTTGTTTTGTAGTGTTTATTGTTTTGTTCAGCGTCTTTTTTTCTAAATAAAGGAATATGTATGCTCACCACCCTGCACCTTAGTCCTCCTTATTCAACAGCCGTGACAGATGTCCTTGTGTTATCTATAATTGTTCATGCTGAACATGTACAGGTAACTGACAAAATAATGGAAACGCGAGTAGGCCTAAATGAGGGACACAAATTATATTGAAAGCAGGTGCCTCCACACAGCTATGGTTCCAGTTGATTAAGCAGCTAAAATCCCATCATGCTTAGGGTTATGAATAAAAATTCTGGGCAGGCCATTTTTTGCCATTATTTTGGCTACCATGGCTACCATAGGATGACAATGCCCCCATCCACAGGGCACAAATGGTAACTGAATGGTTTGATGAGCATGATGCCATGGCCATCTCAGTCACCAGATATCGACTCAATTTAACACTTATGGGAGATTCTGGAGCAGCGCCATCACCAACACACCATCAACCAAACACCATTTGTGGAAGAATTGTGTCACATCCCTCCAATAGAGTTTCAGACACTTGTAGAATCTATGCCAAGGAGCGTTGAATCTGTTGTGGCTCGCGGTGGCCCGATGCCCTATTAAGACACTTTATGTTGGTATATAGGAAAATGTCCTTTGTCAGTTGTGGAAAGATGAGATCGGTTTAGCACCTGAGCACGAGATATCACCGTACATTTAATCTGACCCACTGGACTGGAATCTTACAGTATGTCAGAGCGTCTCAAATTGTGCAATTGTATCTGTTAGCAGAGAGCGTCCTAACTCAGTTTTCTGGAGACGTGTGTAATTGCGAAGCTGTCCCGTTATCAAAAGGGCAACAGCAGATATTGATGTAATTTAGGTGTTATGCTTTGACATTACCTCTGACAATAACTTCGTATTCATTTCCCTGACTACGTTTTTTTTATTTTCCTATGTGTTGTCAAGACATATGTATTGTAGTGTGCCATGCGCTCACCAACAAGTTCTGCATCAATTCCCACTCACACAGCGACGATTCTAGCATGTACATCTTGGTGGGGCAAAAAATACTAATAATAATATGCATGCCAGCAAAGCCACTACACAACACTGAACAATACATTAATTGCACCATAACGGTGACAAACGGTGCCCACAAACTGTTAGGGACTACATAAAGCTGTCCCAACAGCAGTCCCAACACATTACCACTGCTACACCTGGCTATCAGCGGAGCCTCTTGCAGCGAAACAGTTCATTCAGCCTCATTTTCTGTCTTAAAAAAAACATAGCTGGTATGTGTAACGAATGTCGTCGAGAGAAGGAGAAGAGGACCAAGGTGCAGCGTGGTAAGTATTCATCATGCGTTTAATAAATACGAACACTTGAACAAAATGTCACGGTCTTCCTCTTCTTCAGATGAAGAGGAGAAGCGAGAAGGATCGGAGGACCAAAATGCGGAGTGGTATGTGTTCATGATGAATATTTAATTAAGAAAGTACTGAACACTGAATACAAAAACAATAAACCAATAACGACCGTGAAGCTATAAAAGAGACCTGTGCTGACACAAGCAACTAACATAGACAATCACCCACAAACAAACAGTGCAACCCAGGCTACCTAAGTATGATTCTCAATCAGAGACAACTAATGACACCTGCCTCGGATTGAGAACCATACTAGGCCGAAACATACAAATCCCCAAATCATAGAAAAACAAACATAGACTGCCCACCCCAACTCATGCCCTGACCATACTAAATAAATACAAAACAAAGGAAATAAAGGTCAGAACGTGACACAAAAACAACAAATGAACAGTTCTGCAAGGTGCAATACACAAAACAGAAAACAACTACCCACAAACCATAGTGGGAAAACAGGCTGCCTAAGTATGGTTCTCAATCAGAGACAATGATTGACAGCTGCCTCTGATTGGGAACCATACCAGGCCAAACACCTAGAAATATAACACACAGAATCAAAACATAGAATGCCCACCCCAACTCACGCCCTGACCAAACTAAAATAGAGACATAAAAAAGGAACTAAGGTCAGGACGTGACTTGGTTAAACAAATGTGGTTTCTACTGACAATTGAGATGTGGTGGTTAATTTCTTTACCATCAAATGCAGAGAGACAAACTTATCACACAAGTCAGAGTTATACTTAAACTACATTTTTATTCACTTATTAATAAGGGTGCAGGTCAATACAACACACACATATAAAGTGAATCGATTGAGTGCTCTACAATAATGAAGGCTGGTCGAAGAATCACCCTCAGATGATTCGTTGAGAGCCCCGAAACCAAAGTATTGTAATGAAACTGGCAAGGAGCAGGTCTCGAACCCTCGACCTTCTAGCCCGACTGTGCCGCAAAAGCATGCTCGTGCGGCAGAGTAGATATCCACGCGTATAAACCCAGGGTCGTTACACTACTCCCTCCTTTCAAAGAGCGCGTCCTCGCGCTAGCTTGCAACTCAAAGTCTTATAGGTACGCGCTCACCGGTCAAGCACACGCACTGTCGTGGCTGCAAGGTCCGATCACTTCTGACACCAATGTAATGAAACAGGTAAGAAGCAGGTCTCGAACCCTCAACCTTCTAGCCCAAAGTCCAGCGCGCTATCGACTGGGCCGCAAAAGCATGCTCGTGCGGCAGAGTAGATTTCCGCGCTAACTGAAACCTGCTCCTTGTTTTGAGGCTAAGTGGAATGTTACAATGTAATAATCACCTGTTATATGTTTACACTTCAAGTGTTACGATTGTAACGTTTCCACTTCTAATCTCCAGAAAACAAAGAGACCATGTATGTATGTGGCTTTATTAACTAAATTATAATGTTGGTTTTTTTACATTGTTTGCAAACTGATATGTGACACGTATTATTGTCAAAATAGCATGCAAAACAGGTACGTGTGACACGTATTATTGTCAAAATAGCATGCAAAACAGGTAGCCCCAACTGCCCTTAATGACGGGTCGCCACTGTGCTCACATCATATCACCTCACTTCAACCATACGGAATAATTGTGTTAATTGCCCATACCGGTTTGGTAAATTCAAAACTTCAAGCAGAGTAATATCCACCCACAGAGGATATCCGCCCACAGAGCTCAGAGGCGCAGCAGCAGTGTGTCAGTGTGAGTGTGTGTGTGAGAGAGAAAAAGAGCGAGAGAGAGAGAGAGGAGAAAGAAGAGACAGAGAGAGAGATTACTTAATTGCTGCTTTGGTAATGGGAGAGCACGGAGCGAGGTTTTGCGCAATGGCTTTCCTCCTTTTTAAAATTAGTATACTTTATAGGCTACCTGCACTTTAAACTGTTCATGCACATGAAACACAAGTCTGTTGATTGCATTTCGACATTTTCGACGCCAAAAATAGCCTACGGCAGCAGGAAAGATGTGGACTATACCCAAACCCCGATATAGGAACTGCAACAGTTTGGACACGAGGGATGAAGCCGAGATAGCCGTGAACATTGGCGGGGTGAAGCTCGTTTTATACGGGGATGTGCTTAACCGCTACCCGGAGAGTCGACTTGCAGAACTTATCAACTGCTCAACTCTGAATTATGACATTATCTACTCACTTTGTGATGACTACGACCCCGGTAAAAGGGAGTTTTATTTTGACCGGGATCCTGACGCTTTCAGATGTATCATTGACGTGTATTACTTCGGTGAGATTCACATCAAACGAGGAATCTGTCCCATTTGTTTTATTAAAGAGATGGAATTCTGGAAAATTGACCAAAGCTATTTGGACGAGTGCTGTAAAAGTGACTTGACTGAAAAAGAGGAAGAGCTGGCTGAGATTGCCAACAAAGTGAAGCTTATCTTGGATGATCTAGATGTGGTCCCTTCTGTCAACCGCTCAGCGCGGTACCAAAAGTTCCTTTGGAAACTCATGGAGAAACCGGAGTCCTCATTGCCTGCGCGCATTATCGCCATTGCATCTTTCCTCTTCGTCCTTGTGTCATCCTTGGTGATGTGCGTGGGTACCATTCCAGAAGTCCAAATGGAGGACGACGAGGGAGACCTTGTGGAACACCCAACGCTGGAGGCCATCGAGACAGCCTGCATAGGCTGGTTCACCGTAGAATATCTGCTGCGTTTTATGTCCTCCCCAAACAAACTGCACTTTTTCCTATCCTTTATGAACATAATAGACTTCATGGCTATCGTGCCCTTTTACGTGGTGCTGACCCTAACTTACCTGGGTACGGCCATGATGGATCTGGCCAAGGTCCAGCAAGCGGTCCAGGCGCTTCGCATCATGCGTATTGCCCGGATCTTCAAACTGGCGCGTCACTCCTCCGGGCTACAGACTCTCACCTATGCGCTGAAGAGGAGTTTCAAAGAGCTGGGGTTGCTCCTTATGTACATGGGCATAGGGATATTCGTGTTTTCAGCACTGGGCTACACCCTGGAGCAAAGCCACCCGGAGACCCTCTTCAGTAGCATCCCACAGTCCTTCTGGTGGGCTATTATCACCATGACGACCGTAGGCTATGGAGACATTTACCCCAAAACCACGCTCGGAAAGTGCAACGCAGCCATCAGCTTCCTGTGTGGGGTGATAGCCATCGCGTTGCCCATTCACCCCATTATCAACAACTTCGTTATTTTTTACAATAAGCAGAGATTGCTCGAGACTGCGGCCAAGCACGAGCTGGAGCTCATGGAGTTGCAGTCTAGCGAGGACTCAATGGTGAAGGCCACGCGCAAGTCTGGCGCATTGGGCGCATTGGAGAGCTCTATGCGCACCTCGCGTAGTGATAATTCTATACCACTTATTGAGGAATCAACCAGGACTTTGAAGTCGAAAAAGTATTGCTCCGAAACAGAATCGTTTTAACTTGACATAGACATAGGCCTATTGTATAGTGACGTGTTTCAATTCCACGTGGTATTTCCTCCTGCAGCTTCTACACAGTAAATCAAGGATAGTTGAAATCACAGTGTTAAAAACATTTGGGTTAAATTGACTCTACTGGGAGTTATTTTAACCCTCAAGAGAGTGATATTATCTGTGGAGTTAGTGTTGATAACTGGAGTTGATTGGGACAGAGTACTTTAGGAGCAACCAGAGACAAGGAATTAAATATATGGAGTTGTCTACGATGTGGGAGGAGCATCATTGGCATATTTCCCAGCTTGCTCTGTTGAAGCTTGATTTATTAAATTGTTTGTTTCAATATCTGTGTTTTTGCATGCACATTTTTGTTGTTGTTTTTTTAAAATCTTATGCTACACAAAGATAAGAAACTTAGATTTTTCTAAACTAATCCAATCGGTAAATGGTTGGATTTCTAGAAACCAGTAGTGAGATAGTTGTTCCAGTTTATATGGTGTAGTTGGTAGTCTCCATGTACTGCATTTTCTTCCCTACTATGACAGTTATTCTGTAAGCAAATTGTAGGGATGTAAAATTGTTGGATATCGTCCTGCAAGTTGGATTCCAGTAGAGATTTCATTTCACATTACAAACCACCATAATGTGAAACATTAAGAAATATTCATATATGTTTTTAACACCCTTATAACACAAAGGAAGTAAACCGAAAGAGAAATGTACTCTGCTGGAGGTGATTGTTAATTCAAAACAACACTGAAAATAGTAAAATGTCAATTGGTGTTACATTTAAGCAACTCTCTGAGAGTTGGACATTTACTCCATTTAGTGTTGTTTTAAATCCCAAAATATCAACACCATGATCAGAGTAGTTTTAACACAAAATGGGGGTGGAACCATATAAACCCCCCAAATAGTGTTACATTTCACTCCATAGGAGTTGAATTCACTCTTGTGATTTTACCATGTACATGTGGGTCTGGTGACTCTAGTCAGTCAACAGCAAACATCAAGAATTGAGTTTTTCGGGGAGAATTGTAATTGTATTTATTCAATTAGCATCGAATAAAGCGTTTGCATGAGAAACATTGAAATAGACCTGAGTGTCCAACTCTGGAGACATAGGCGTACTAATGTGGAGCTTAACCACCCCATTGCCATTTCTTCTGAAGAAAGTCATTTTGAAATACAGTGCGTCATGTGTTGTTCCTATGTCTTTGATGTTTGTACAGCAATTATTATACCGGTGCACAGACCTTTTATACACAGATAGCCTAATGGGTATTTTTTTAATCTTCAATGCAATTTAAACATTTTATGCATTGGCTTGTCTTCTGGACCTGCAGTGGAATGAATGGCATTTTGTTTTTTATCTGAGGTACATCAAATATTAGCCTCGTAATTACCAGACTAACATTCATATAAGCTTGCAAGATCAAGCAGCTTGCAAGGCTAATGAATGTGAATGTGAATGTGAACAAAAATATAAATGCAACGTGCAACAATTTAAAAGATTTACAGTTCATATAAGGAAATCAGTCAATTGAAATACATTCATTAGGCCCTAATCTATGGATTTCACATGACTGAGAATACAGACATGCATATGTTGGTCAGGGGAGTGGAAAAGAAAACCAGTCAGTTTCTGGTGGGACCCCCATTTGCCTCATGCCGCGCGACACATGTCCTTCGCACAAAGTTGATCAGGCTGTTGATTGTGGCCTGTGTAATGTTGTCCCATTCCTCTTCAATGGCTGTGCGTAGTTCCTGGATATTGGCGGGAACTGGAACACACTGTTGTATACGTTGATTGCCCACATGACGTCATACACATGGTCTGCAGTTGTGAGGCCGGTTGGAAGTACTGCCAAATTCTCTAAAACGACGTTGGAGGTGCCATATTAACATTAGAAATTAACATTCAATTGTCTGGCAACAGCTCTGTTGGACATTCCTGCAGTCAGCATGCCAATTGAACAGTCCCTTAAAACTTAAGACATCTGTGGCATTGTGTTGTGTGGCAAAACTGCACATTTTAGAGTGGCCTTTTATTGTCCCCAGCTCAAGGTGCACCTGTGTAATTATCATGCTGTTTAATCAGCTTCTTGATATGTCACACTTGTCAGGTGGATGGATTATCTTGGCAAAGGAGAAATGCTCACAGACAGGGATGCTTTTTGTGTGTAAGGAACATTTCTGGGATCTTTTATTTCATGAGACATGGGACCAGCACTTTACATGTTGCATTTATGTTTTTGTTCAGTGTGTTTACCAAGAACACAACGACCTTTCAACGACATCTAAGCGCCACGGAATTGATATGTGAATAAAACTATACATTTGGTTTTATAGGCCAATAATAACGATCATTATAGTCTCAAGTACCCTAACTTCTAATCACAAAATCATGACATTGATGTTTATATAACTGTTCTCTCTGATTTTTTGTCATGCAAGCTCCATATATTGCCGCCTCCTCCTCAGTGCATCTGTTGGTGTCTGTCTGACACTAACTGAAGCTCACTAATAACTGCCTCTACACATTCCCTTTCACAACACACTTTGCTAACCCCTGTTCCCATTTCTGTAAAACAAAATGGCTGTACAGTGCCTTCAAAAAGTAGTCACACCCCTTGACTTTTTCGACATTTTGTTGTTTCATCCTAAAAAAAAGTATTACATTGAGATGTTGTGTCACTGGCCTAAACACAATACCTCATAATGTCAAAGAGGAATTATGTTTTCGATAATAAGTATTCAACCCCTTTATAGCAAGCCTAAATAATTCCAGGGGCTTGCTTTTAACAAGCCACATAATAAGTTGCATGGACTCCCTCTGTGTGCAATAATAATGCCTAATATGATTTTTGAGTGACGACCTCATTTCTGTTCCCCACAAATAAAATTATCTGTAAGGTCCCTCATTTGAGCAGTGAATTTCAAACACAGATTCAACTACAAAGACCAGGAAGATTGTCCAATGCTTCGCAAAAAAGGGCACCTATTGGTAGATGGGTAAAAAAAATAAAGCAGACATTGATGATCCCTTAGAGCATGGTATTAATTAAAATCAAATCAAGTTTTCTTTGTCACGTGTGCAGAATACAACAAGTTTACTTAATTTCGAGCCCTTTCTTAGCAATGCAGTTAAAAAAAGGTGAAAATTAACAAATAGATAAAAAGAAAATAGTAACACAATAAAATAACGCAATAAAATAACAATAAAGAGGCTATGTACAGGTTATATAGAAGGATTACCTGTACCAAGTCAGTATACAGGGGTACGAGGTAATTGCTGTGTTTGATTGAGGTAATGTACATGTAAGTTTGGTTAGATGATGTACATGTACAGTAGGTAGGGGGTGAAAAGCAGAACGTCTGGGAAGTCGTTTAACTTACTGTTCAGCAGTCTTATGGCTTTGGGGTAGAAGCTGTTCAAGAGCCTTTTGGTCCCAGACTCCGGAACTGCTAACCATGCGGTAGTAGAGAGAACAGACTGTGACTTGAACATTTCTGTCTAGCAATGATCAACAACCAACTTGACAGAGCTTGAAGAATTAAAAAAAATAATAATGTGCAAATATTGTACAATCCAGGTGTGAAAACTCTTAGAGGCTTACCCAGAAAGACCCACATCTGTAATCACTGCCAAATCAAATCAAATCAAAATCAAATTTATTTATATAGCCCTTCGTACATCAGCTGATATCTCAAAGTGCTGTACAGAAACCCAGCCTAAAACCCCAAACAGCAAGCAATGCAGGTGTAGAAGCACGGTGGCTAGGAAAAACTCCCTAGAAAGGCCAAAACCTAGGAAGAAACCTAGAGAGGAACCAGGCTATGTGGGGTGGCCAGTCCTCTTCTGGCTGTGCCGGGTGGAGATTATAACAGAACATGGCCAAGATGTTCAAATGTTCATAAATGACCAGCATGGTCGAATAATAATAAGGCAGAACAGTTGAAACTGGAGCAGCAGCACAGTCAGGTGGACTGGGGACAGCAAGGAGTCATCATGTCAGGTATTCCTGGGGCATGGTCCTAGGGCTCAGGTCCTCCGAGAGAGAGAAAGAAAGAGAGAATTAGAGAGAGCATATGTGGGATGGCCAGTTCTCTTCTGGCTGTGCCGGGTGGAGATTATAACAGAACATGGCCAAGATGTTCAAATGTTCATAAATGACCAGCATGGTCGAATAATAATAAGGCAGAACAGTTGAAACTGGAGCAGCAGCACAGTCAGGTGGACTGGGGACAGCAAGGAGTCATCATGTCAGGTATTCCTGGGGCATGGTCCTAGGGCTCAGGTCCTCCGAGAGAGAGAAAGAAAGAGAGAATTAGAGATAGCATATGTGGGATGGCCAGTTCTCTTCTGGCTGTGCCGGGTGGAGATTATAACAGAACATGGCCAAGATGTTCAAATGTTCATAAATGACCAGCATGGTCGAATAATAATAAGGCAGAACAGTTGAAACTGGAGCAGCAGCACGGCCAGGTGGACTGGGGACAGCAAGGAGTCATCATGTCAGGTAGTCCTGGGGCATGGTCCTAGGGCTCAGGTCCTCCGAGAGAGAGAAAGAGAGAAGGAGAGAATTAGAGAACGCACACTTAGATTCACACAGGACACCGAATAGGACAGGAGAAGTACTCCAGATATAACAAACTGACCCTAGCCCCCCGACACATAAACTACTGCAGCATAAATACTGGAGGCTGAGACAGGATGGGTCAGGAGACACTGTGGCCCCATCCGAGGACACCCCCGGACAGGGCCAAACAGGAAGGATATAACCCCACCCACTTTGCCAAAGCACAGCCCCCACACCACTAGAGGGATATCTTCAACCACCAACTTACCATCCTGAGACAAGGCTGAGTATAGCCCACAAAGACCTCCGCCACGGCACAACCCAAGGGGGGGGGGGGGGGGGGGGCGCCAACCCAGACAGGATGACCACATCAGTGAATCAACCCACTCAGGTGACGCACCCCCTGTAGGGACGGCATGAGAGAGCCCCAGTAAGCCAGTGACTCAGCCCCTGTAATAGGGTTAGAGGCAGAGAATCCCAGTGGAAAGAGGGGAACCGGCCAGGCAGAGACAGCAAGGGTGGTTTGTTGCTCCAGAGCCTTTCCGTTCACCTTCCCACTCCTGGGCCAGACTACACTCAATCATATGACCCACTGAAGAGATTAGTCTTCAGTAGAGACTTGAAGGTTGAGACCGAGTTTGCGTCTCTGACATGGGTAGGCAGATCGTTCCATAAAAATGGAGCTCTATAGGAGAAAGCCCTGCCTCCAGCTGTTTGCTTAGAAATTCTAGGGACAATTAGGAGGCCTGCGTCTTGTGACCGTAGCGTACGTGTAGGTATGTACGGCAGGACCAAATCAGAGAGATAGGTAGGAGCAAGCCCATGTAATGCTTTGTAGGTTAGCAGTAAAACCTTGAAATCAGCCCTTGCTTTGACAGGAAGCCAGTGTAGAGAGGCTAGCACTGGAGTAATATGATCAAATTGTTTGGTTCTAGTCAGGATTCTAGCACCCGTATTTAGCACTAACTGAAGTTTACTTAGTGCTTTATCCGGGTAGCCGGAAAGTAGAGCATTGCAGTAGTCTAACCTAGAAGTGACAAAAGCATGGATTAATTTTTCTGCATCATTTTTGGATAGAAAGTTTCTGATTTTTGCAATGTTACTTAGATGGAAAAAAGCTGTCCTTGAAATGGTCTTGATATGTTCTTCAAAAGAGAGATCAGGGTCCAGAGTAACGCCAAGGTCCTTCACAGTTTTATTTGAGACGACTGTACAACCATTAAGATTCATTGTCAGATTCAACAGAAGATCTCTTTGTTTCTTGGGACCTAGAACAAGCATCTCTGTTTTGTCTGAGTTTAAAAGTAGAAAGCCATCCACTTCCTTATGTCTGAAACACAGGCTTCTAGCAAGGGCAATTTTGGGGCTTCACCATGTTTCATTGAAATGTACAGCTGTGTGTCATCCGCATAGCAGTGAAAGATAACATTATGTTTTCGAATAACATCCCCAAGAGGTAAAATATATAGTGAAAACAATAGTGGTCCCAAAACGGAACCTGCCAAAGGTGATTCTAAGGATTGGGTTACACAAAGCAACTTTCACACAATTTTAGTTGCAGTTGCAAGTTACAAGCAACTTTGCTGTTACATGAAGCAACTCAAATGCGATTAAAATGGCATGCAACAGCCTATCAAATTGAAGCTGCTTGTTTAAGAATTATAAACTCACTCCATGTCATCTGCTGCATTACATTGTGTTTTCACAAATCATTTGTTTATCCAACTGTTGTTTATTGTAACAGCAAGGATATGGAAGAAATGCAGCCTGTACAATTTAGTTAGCTTGCCAAAATGAAATTGCAAACACCAACACAGTTAACCAATCTAGCCACGAACTAAGCTTGCCAGCAGAGTTCAGGGCGGACAATTTCAGTTGAAACTCGTCAGGGAGAGATTTGGGTTCTCCTCAAAATTAAATTTATTGACAGCTAAATCATAACTTGTACGATAATTTGTATAGATCTGCTGTTGTGCTAGTCTCTGTTCTGTCAACCCTGATTGCAGGTTGTGCACTGAAAACTGTGTTGACATGACAACTGGGTCAGAATTCCGAACCTTCCGATAGATAATGTGGCAAAAGTGTTTGTTTTGATTGGCTCTTGCTTGCAACTATTTTCACACAGTTGAAAAGTTTCAACTGGATGCAACCAGGTTGCAGATGAGTTGCTTAATAGTTGCAGGTGTTTCACAAAGCAATCAAGAAGCAACTCTGTTCCAAGCAACTAAAATGGTGTGCAAGTTGCATCGTGTAACGGCAGCCTAACATGTATTGACTCAGGGGATTGATTACTTATCTAATCAAGATATATGAGTGTTTATTTTTAATTATTTTTTAAACAAATTTTGACATTAAATTGTATTTTGTGTAGATTCTTGACAAAAAAATGACACTTCAATCTATTCGAATGCCACTTTGTAACACAACAAAATGTGGAAAAAGTAAAAAGGTGTGAATACTTTCTGATGGCGCTGTACATCCCACTGACAAGACATTACTACATCTGTCAACCACATTGATTAGATGTTTTGATTAACTGAAAGGTTAACTACTCATATGCCAATTCTAAACTACCGCAAAGGTTACATTCCCTGCTTTTGGTTCCATGTTTGAAGTTGTCGAAAAATTGTCCCGTGTCAAACAATATTAGAATAGTGTTCAAGGCATTGCTCCCCAAACTTTTTTGCCCCACAGACTGGTCATTACATGACCGGAATATCGATTAGGCCTATAAATTCCAGTTTGGCTTTGAGTGCAGCCAATTTATCTGCCAACTTAAAGACAGTTGTCATTCTCCTCTAAAGTCTGTTTCTGAAGACAGATTGAGTTCGTTGAGCGGACTGAATATGTCGCGCAGGTAAACAAGTTTTGCAACCCATTCCTCGTCATTGAAATGTGCTGCCAGTGGTGAGGGGGAATATACATGGCTGTGACTTCAGAAAAAAAAACTAAATACTGTAAAGTTTCTTAAGAGCTAGAAGCAGAGCTGCCATATATGTCGGCGCCATCTCCTTGTGGCACCCATCCCACCACAAGGAGTCTCTAGAGTGTGATGACCCAAGTAAAGCACCCCCAGCCAAACCCTTCCCTAACCTGGACGATGCTGGGCCAATTGTGTGCCGCCCTATGGGAGTCCCGAACACGATTGAACCCGGGTCTGTAGTGATGCCTCTAGCACTACAATACAGTGCCTTATACCGCTGCACAACTCGGGAGCCCCCCCAACTAATTAGTTCTAAAGGGAAATAAAGACATAAATAAAAGTTGTCAAGGTGATGAGCGGTGCCCTGTTTTCTCCAGACGTGACGCTTGGCATTCAGGCCAAAGAGTTAAATCTTGGTTTCATCAGACCAGAGAATCTTGTTTCACATGGTCTGAGAGTCTTAAGGTACCTTTTGGTAAACTCCAAGTGGGCTGTCAGGTGCGTTTTACTGAGGAGTGGCTTCCGTCTGGCCACTCTTCCATAATGTCCTGATTGGTGGAGTGCTGCAGAAATGGTTGTCCTTCTGGAAGGTTCCCCCATCTCCACAGAGGAACTCTAGAGCTCTGTCAGAGTGACCAAAAGGTTCTTGGTCACCTCCCTGACCAAGGCCCTTCTTCCCCGATTGCTCAGTTTGGCCGGGTGGCAAGCTCTACGACGAGAGGTTCCAAACCTCTTCCATAGAAGGATGATGGAAGCCACTGTGTTCTTGGGGACCTCCAATACTGCAGAAATTTTTTGGTACACTTCCCCAGATCTGTGCCTCGACACAATCCTGTCTTGGAGCTCTACGGACAATTTCTTCAACCTCGTGGCTTGCTTTTTCCTCTGACATGCACTGTCAACTGTGGGACGTTATATGTGTGGTGTGTGACTTTCCAAATAATGTCCAATTAATTGAATTTAGCACAGGTTGACTCCAATCAAGTTGTAGAAATATCTCAAGGATGATCAATGGAAACAGGATGCACCTGAGCTCAATTTATAATCTCTCAGCAAAGGGTCTGAATACTTATGTAAATAAGGTATTTCTGTTTTTATTTTTAATACATTAGCAAAAATGTCTAAAAAACTGTTTTTGCTTTGTCATTATGGGGTATTGTGTGTAGATTGATGAGGAAAAGGCTGTAACAAAATGTGAAAAGAGTAAAGGGGTCTGAATACTTTCTGAATGCACTATACAGTCGGGCAAAAAAGTATTTAGTCAGCCACCAATTGTGCAAGTTCTCCCACTTAAAAAGGTGAGAGAGGCCTGTAATTTTCATCATAGGTACACTTCAACTATGACAGACAAAATGAGAAAAAAAATCCTGAAAATCACATTGTAGGATTTTTAATGAATTTATTTGCAAATTATGGTAGAAAATAAGTATTTGGTCACCTACAAACAAGCAAGATTTCTGGCTCTCACAGACCTGTAACTTCTTCTTTAAGAGGCTCCTCTGTCCTCCACTCGTTAGATGACGTTATTACGCAAACCTTGTAACGTGAAGAGTTTTCCTAGTAGATGTTTGATATTTATACATTGTACGTTGTATGGAAAATATCCAGATCAAAGAGAATGTTTTGGGAAAGATGAAATGTTAAGTTAGACAACTAACTTAATAAAATCTAGACCTTGCCTCATTAACTTGGTACGCCCAGAGAATTGCCCTAAAGGCGGTTACGCCCACTTCTGACCCAAGGGTATAAAATCTGTGAGTATAGCATTTACAGAGAAGACTACGTGACCCAAGCTGCAGCCAAGGTCTAAAAAGTCAACGAACCCAGAACGCAACGCAAGTTTGAAGACAAAATAAATCCTTTTCTACCCAAGCTACGAATGAGTAGCTGTGTCTAAGCGGGTGAATTCAAGTCGAACCACCTAGCCTCCATCTCCCATCGAATCGTGGTATCTAAAGGGTTTCATTCCTATGCTGTGAGCTCTGAGCTACAGAGCTGTCGGTCCTCAGAAGACCCCTTCCAGAGCAAAGGGTGAGGGAACAGACTCCTAAGCCAAAAGGACACTGACATCGGGAGGACGGTCAGAGAGGTGCGCCGGAGTAGTGCGTCATCGAGCAGCCTGACCGGTCCACGCAGAGAATCCTCTGAGATCATCCCCACGTAATTACATCATTATATTCTGACCCATAAGAGCGGCAGTTAGGGGCAAGGCTAGGGTTAGAATAGCATAGCTGACAAATTCACCCAAATGTATATTTCTCACGTGTACTTTCTTTTTCTCTCTCTCTTTGAAATCCCCATTTTGGGTAACACGCGCCATAGTGTGTTGACCCGTTATGCTAAGTTCTAATCAATAGCCTATAATATGTTTTGTCTATGTTTATTTTTTATCCTCATTTTAGCTTTTTAGTAAATAAATATTTAACTAAGATTGGTGTGGTACGAACTCATTGGTGAGACCCGGGTCCGCGCAGATTCACGGGCTATACGACGTTCAGAACGAGATTGGTAGAGGCAACTGGTTAATTGGCAGCTGTTGTAAAATCGATATTCTGATATTCTTTGAGTTAATTTGGGAAATAGAAACTCAATAAAAACGAGTTTTCCCATGGTGCCCCAGGTTAATGAGTTAATAATTGCTTGATTCAGTTAATCACGCAATTAGAAACTTGTAATCATTTGATGAGCAGCAGTCGTCACATTAACTAATACAACGTCACGACACCAGTAACATGTCAAAGTGATACAAAGGCTTTGTTTACACAGGCAGCCTTTTAATCCTTTGCCTAATTATTAGTTGCTTGTGTAAATGCACCCTAAGAACCTTTACAGATACATTTTCTCTGATCCATTAATTTTGGTCTGAAGTTTTTGAATGTCAATTTCTGTCAATTACACAGCTACAGCCAAGTCTCTGGGATGTCAGATGAGCTTCCTTTATCCGGACAGAGAAAGAGAAAGGAGACAGTCCAAACTGAAGAAAGACAGATGGCTGCAGTCCAAGGTTTTAATTGGCTAATTACTTGGACCAGAGATGGTCACATTCGAGGAGCGGAGATTATGAGACATTTGGACCGGAGATTATGAGACATTCGAGGAGTTGTTGACGAAATTGGAGGAGAGTGAAGAGAGAGAGAGCTGTTGGTTTGGCGTAGGATGCACGGCATTCGCCCTGAGGAGCATGTTAGCTGTCCAATGCCACCTGTGTCAGTTCCTCGTACTCAGCCTGAAACTTGTGTTAAAGTTCCGGAAGATTTGATGCCGGCTATACACACCAGGTCTCCAGTACACCTTCACAACCCGGTGTGTCCTGTTCCTTCTCCCCGCACTTGCCCTGAGGTGCGTGTCCTCGGCCCAGTACCACCAGTGCCAACACCACGCACCAGGCTTCCTGTGCGTCTCCAGAGCCCTGTATGTCATGTTCTTCTTCCCCGCACTCACCCTGAGGTGCGTGTCTCCAGCCCGGTACTACCAGTGCCGGCACCACGCACCAAGGCACCAGTGCGCCTCCAGTGTCCAGTACTTCCTGTTCCTGCTCCTCGCACTCGCCCTGAGGTGCGTGTCCCCAACCCGGTACCACCAGTGCCGGCACCACGCACCAGGCCTATAGTGCGCCTTGGCAGTCCAGTACGCCCTGTTCCTTCTCCCCGCACTCGCCCTGAGGTGCGTGTCTCCAGCCCGGTACCACCAGTACCGGCACCACGCACCAGGCCACCAGTGCGCCTCCAGGGTCCAGTACTCTCTGTTCCTGCTCCTCGCACTCGCCCGGAGGTGCGTGTCCCCAGCCCGGTACCACCAGTGCCGGCACCACGCACCAGGCCTATAGTGCGCCTCGGCAGTCCAGTACGCCCTGTTCCTCCTCCCCACACTCGCCCTGAGGTGCGTGTCCTCGGCCCAGTACCACCAGTGCCGGCACCACGCACCAGGCCTACAGTGTGCCTCGCCAGTCCAGAGCGTCTGGCGACAGTACCCAGTCTAGAGCGTCTGGCAACAGTACCCAGTCTAGAGTGTCCGGCTACAGTACCCAGTCCAGACTGTCCGGCTACAGTACCCAGTCCAGAGCGTCCGGCTACAGTACCCAGTCCAGAGCGTCCGGCTACAGTACTCAGTCCACAGCGTCCGGCTAGAGTACCCAGTCCACAGCGTCCGGCTACAGTACCCAGTCCAGAGCGTCCGGCTACAGTACCCAGTCCAGAGCGTCCGGCTACAGTACTCAGTCCACAGCGTCCGGCTACAGTACCCAGTCCACAGCGTCCGGCTAGAGTACCCAGTCCAGAGCGTCCGGCTACAGTACCCAGTCCAGAGCGTCCGGCTACAGTACTCAGTCCACAGCGTCCGGCTACAGTACCCAGTCCAGAGCGTCCGGCTAGAGTACCCAGTCCACAGCGTCCGGCGACAGTACCCAGTCCAGAGCGTCCTGCAACATTAGCCAGTCCAGAGCGTCCGGCAACAGTACCCAGTTCGGAACCTCCTACGACGGGTCGCAGTCCGGAACCTACCACGTCGGGTCGCAGTCCGGAACCTACCACGACGGGTCACAGTCCGGAACCTACCACGTCGGGTCGCAGTCCGGAACCTACCAGTCCGGATCCGCCAGAGTCTTCCTCCAGTCCGGATCCGCCAGAGTCTCCCTCTAGTCCGGATCCGCCAGAGTCTCCCTCCAGTCCGGATCCGTCAGAGTCTCCCTCCAGTCCGGATCCGCCAAAGTCTCCCGTCTGTCCTGAGCCGCCAGAGCCGCCAGCCAGCCAGGAGCCGCCAGCCAGGAGCCGCCAGAGCCGCCAGCCAGCCAGGAGCCGCCAGAGCCGTCAGCCAGCCAGGAGACGCCAGAGCCGTCAGCCAACCAGGAGCTGCCAGAGCCGCCTGTCATGCCGGCGATACTAGAATCTCCCTCCTGTTCGGAGCTGCCAGAGCCGCTCCTCAGTCCAGAGGCGCCTTTCCATCCAGTGGCGCTCTCTACGATGATCTTCAGTCCGGGGCTCGCTGCGAGGGTCCCCACTCCAGAGGCGTCACCTAAGTGGGCCAAGACTGATGTAGAGCGGGGTCCACGTCTCGCACCCGAGCCGCCGCCGTGAAAAAGGCCCACCCGGACCCTCCCCTTCTGATTAAGTTTTGCGGCCAGAGTCCGCACCTTTGTGGGGGGGGGTACTGTCACGCCCTGATCTGAGTATTTGTTACTTTATATATTTTGGTTAGGTCAGGGTGTGACATGGGTGATGTATGTGTTTTTGTACTGTCTAAAGGTTTTTGTAGGTTTATGGGGTTGTTTACCATCTAGGTGTTTATGTATGTCTGTGGTTGCCTATATTGGTTCTCAATTAGAGGCAGCTGTTCATCTTTGTCTCTGATTGGGAACCATATTTAGGCAGCCATCTTCTTTGGGTATTTCGTGGGTTATTGTCTATGTCTAGTTGCCTGTGTCTGCACTGTTTATATATAGCGTTTTGTAAGTTTGTTTTAGTGTTCTTTCTTCATTAAATATAGAACATGTATTCATATCACGCTGCGCTTTCGTCTCCTCCATTCGACGAACCCTGAGAACCTACATTTTTGTTTTTTTACTGTCCAACCTGTTTTATATGTGACACATATCAGATTTGCACATTCACTCTGACAGTGTTTACGTAGGCAGTCCAATTATGATATTTTGCCCAATTATTGGCAAAAGAGCTGATTCGATTGATGAAAAGATCAATTAATATCTGGAAAAAACAGAATTGAGCTGCAAGTCTAAATGCAGCCACTGATGTAGCCACTGAAGTAGCACACACATACAATGCTCATTTTCTGTCACTGATCCTTTACTTTTTGGGTTAGTTGTCGTGGTAATGACAGATCATGTAATAATATAATAATAATAGATTTAATTTATATTGAGCTTTTCATTATACAGATCATCTCAAAGACACAAAATAATGTGTTTTTTTTCGGCTGGAAAATGGTCTACTACTTCAGAGCAAAAAAAAAACTAATCTGAGCGTTCAGACTGAGAACATGATATGGAGCATCTGAATAGTATCAGGAGGGAGATCCACATATGAATGTGGTATAAATCTGAACTCAAAAGATTTGATTCCATGTGATTTGTCTTTACTGTTTACACATTAGGAAAAATATCAGATAGGTATCAGATATGCCAAACAATTGGTAAAATATATGTAGTAGTCTTTTACTGTGAATTTCAGCTGTGCTTGAATTGAGCCCTGTGTCACCGAGTCACATACTACTTGCATTCTTACAATACCACTATATTTGCGCACACACTCGAATAATTGCCATATGTGTACACACTCTCCACCACACAATTGCTTGATTGATCAGGCTAACAAAAAAGCTGGATATGTTAAGAAGGTTTGACTCTGAGCATCTCTTTTCTGGCCTTGTTCAACTAAAAGCACACATCAACATTATGGATTGCTCCCAAGAATTACCTTTGGTGACAAGCACATAAATATTCTGCTTCCCACAGTGTTCATTTGTTGGTCACCAATGGCACATTTCAGCGAGCAGATCTTTATTGTAATGCTCCGGGTGTCGTGGGTGTGGAGTCAAATGCAGGAGACAGAGAGTTCAATGCTGCGCGTCTTTTAATCGCACCAACGCACCACAGGGTGCTCACAAAAACGTTACGTTCCCAAAACACAGGGAATCAAAATGTACAATGGGAAACAATCCCAACCGGACACTAACACGTGCCTATGCCACAGAGCCGAAGGTTACATAGAAATAATCCCGCACAACAACCAGGCGGGCCGGCTGTCTAATAAAGACAAACTAATTAAACATCCACAGGTGCTACCACTCAACATACAAGGAGGGGAAGGAAAAACAATCAGTGGCAGCTAATAGGCCGGTGACGACGACCGCCGAGCGCCACCTGCCCGGGAAAGGGAAACACCCTCGGTCGGACTCGTGACAGTACCCCCCCCCTGACGCGCGGCTCCCGCAGCGCGCCGACACCGGCCTCGAGGTCGCCCCGGAGGACGAGGCGCAGGGCGATCCGGATGGAGGCGATGGAAATCCCTCAACATGGAGGGATCCAAGATGTCCCCCACCGGTACCCAGCACCTCTCCTCCGGACCGTACCCCTCCCAGTCCACGAGATACTGCAGGCCCCTCACCCGGCGTCTTGAGTCCAGAATGGCCCGGATCGTGTACGCCGGGGACCCCTCGATGTCCAGCGGGGGGGGAGGGACCTCCGGTACCTCACTGTCCTGCAGGGGACCAGCTACCACCGGCCTGAGGAGAGACACATGAAACGAGGGGTTAATACGATAATAGGAAGGGAGTTGTAATCGATAACACACCTCGTTTATCCTCCTCAGGACTTTAAAGGGCCCTACACACTGCGGACCCAGCTTCCGGCAGGGCAAGCGGAGAGGTAGGTTTCGGGTCGAGAGCCAGACCCTGTCCCCCGGTACAAACACGGGGCCTCACTGCGGTGGCGGTCAGCACTCCTCTTCTGCCGTCCACTCGCTTGTCGTAGAGATTCCTGGACGGCCCTCCAGGACTCCTTGGAGCGCTGTACCCATTCCTCCACCGCAGGAGCCTCGGTCTGGCTCGGACATAACCCTTAACGTCCTTAGCCAACGTAGGCCACCAATACCTCCCCTGAAGGCTCCCCACTGTCCTCGTCACCCCAGGGTGACCCGAGGAGGGTAGGACGTGAGCCCACCAAATCAGTTTGTCCCGAACACCAAGCGGCACGTACCTTCGCCCCGCTGGACACTGAGGAGGCGCGGGTTCAGCCCGTAACGCCCGCTCGATGTCCGAGTCCACCTCCCATACCACTGGGGCTACCAGCTTCGAGGCGGGAAAGATGGGAGTAGGTTCGGTGGACCCATCCTCCGTGTCATAAAGGCGGGACAGTGCGTCAGCCTTCACATTCTGGGAGCCCGGTCTATAAGACAAAGTAAATCGGAACCGGGTGAAGAACATTGCCCACCTTGCCTGACGTGGGTTAAGTCTCCTAGCTGCCCGAATATACTCCAGATTCTGGTGGTCGGTCCAGATGAGAAAGGGGTGTTTAGCCCCCTCAAGCCAGTGTCTCCACACCTTCAGAGCTCTAACCACCGCTAGCAACTCCCGGTCCCCCACATCATAGTTACGCTCCGCTGGGCTGAGCTTCCTTGAGAAGAAAGCGCAGGGGCGGAGTTTTGGTGGCGTACCCGAGCGCTGTGATAGCACGGCACCCACCCCAGCCTCGGACGCGTCCACCTCCACTATGAATGCTAGAGAGGGGTCCGGATGCGCCAACACGGGCGCATCAGTAAACAGCGCCTTCAACTTGTTGAATGCTCCGTCCGCCTCTGCTGACCACTGCAAACGCACCGGGCCCCCCTTCAACAGTGAGGTGATGGGAGCCGCTACCTGGCCAAAACCCCGGATAAACCTCCGGTAGTAGTTGGCAAAACCCAGAAACCGCTGCACCTCCTTTACCGTGGTCGGAGTCGGCCAATTACGCACGGCCCTAATGCGGTCACCCTCCATCACTACCCCCGAGGTGGAAATGCGATATCCCAGAAAAGAGACGGCTCGTTTAGAGAACACGCATTTCTCAGCCTTGACGTATAGGTTATGCTCCAGCAGTCTACCAAGCACCTTGCGCACCAGAGACACATGCGCGGTGTGAGTGGCCGAGTAGATCAGAATGTCATCGATATAAACCACCACTCCCTGCCCGCACAGGTCCCTGAGAATCTCGTCTACAAAGGATTGGAAAACGGCTGGAGCATTCTTTAACCCATACGGCATGACGAGGTACTCATAGTGGCCTGATGTAGTACTAAATGCGGTTTTCCACTCGTCTCCCTTCCGAATACGCACCAAACTATACGCGCTCCTGAGATCCAGTTTTGTGAAGAACTGCGCTCCGTGGAACGATTCCACCGCCGTAGCGATGAGAGGTAGAGGGTAACTATACCCCACTGTGATGGCGTTTAGACCTCTATAATCGATACACGGACGCAAGCCTCCCTCCTTTTTCCTCACAAAAAAGAAACTTGAGGAGACGGGTGAAATGGAGGACCGAATGTACCCCTGTCCCAGCGCCTCCGTGACATATGTCTCCATTGCCAACGTCTCCTCCTGGGACAGCGGGTACACGTGACTCTTGGGAAGCGCAGCGTCTACCTGGAGATCTATCGTACAATCCCTTCCCGGTCGATAAGGTGGTAATTTAGTCGCTTTCACTTTACTGAAAGCGATTGCCAAATCGGCATACTCGGGGGGAATGCACACCGTGGAACCCTGGTCTGGACTCTCCACCGACGTGGCACCGATGGAAACTCCCAAACACCTTCCAGAACACTCCTCTGACCACCCCTGGAGAACCCCCTGTCTCCACGAAATTTTAGGATTGTGCCGGGCCAGCCAGGGAGTCCCCAGCACCACTGGAAACGCAGGCGAATCAATAATAAAGAAACTGATACGCTCCCTATGATTCCCATGCGTCACCATGTCCAGTGGGACCGTGGTCTCCCTGACCACCTCTGACTCTAATGGCCGGCTATCTAGGGAGTGCACGGGGAAAGGAGAATCTATCGGCACCAGCGGAACCCCTAACTTAAGGGCGAGTCCGCGATCCATAAAGTTCCCAGCTGCGCCTGAATCGACTAGCGCCCTATGCTGGGAAGAGGGAAAAAAGCGAAGGAAAAAAGTTAAGACAAACATGTGGCCAACAGGGGGTTCTGGGTGAGTTTGATGCTGACTCACCTGGGGTGACCGAGAAGCGTTCCGCCTGCCATCTCTACTCCCAGACGGACCCCCCCAGCACCGATCAGACGTGTGTCCTCTCCGACCACAGTTGGTGCAGGGAAGGCCTCCTCCTCCGGTACCCCTCGGCGCAGCCCCTCCCAACTCCATCGGAATGGGAGCGGAGGGGCTGGGTGGTGGAACGCACAGGACCCTCTCTGAACGCCCGCGGGCAGCCAGCAGATTATCCAGTCGAATGGACATGTCAATCAGCTGATCCAGTGACAGAGTGGTGTCCCGACACGCTAACTCCCGGCGGACGTCCTCTCGGAGACTACACCTGTAGTGGTCCATGAGGGCCCTGTCGTTCCACCCAGATCCGGCTGCCAAGGTCCGGAACTCCAGCGCGTAATCCTGGGCGCTCCTCCTCTCCTGCCTGAGGTGAAATAGTCGTTCTCCCGCCGCTCGGCCGTCTAGAGGGTGATCAAACACGGCACGGAAGCGGCGGGAAAACTCTGGGTAGTGCTCCCGCGCTGAGTCTGGACCATTCCAGACCGCGTTCGCCCATTCTAGGGCACGACCCGTGAGGCAGGAGATGAGGACACTCACCCTCTCTGCTCCTGAGGGAGTGGGTCTGATGGTGGCCAGGTATAGCTCCAGCTGGAGCAGAAACCCCTGGCAACCCGCCGCCGCTCCATCATAAGCCCTCGGTAGCGTCAGACGGAGGGTGCTGGAGTCGGGAGATGGGGAGTCCGGAACCGTGGGTGCCAAAGGTGGAGAGAGGAGCCCACTCCTCTCCCATCTGTCCATTCTCTCCATCACTTGATCCATCGCGGATCCGATCCGATGAAGGACGGTGGTGTGGTGGAGAACCCGTTCCTCCATCGATGGGAGAGGGTTGGCTGCTGCTCCTGCTGACTCCATTCAATTTGATAGGTGCGGGATTCTGTAATGCTCCAGGTGTCGTGGGTGTGGAGTCAAATGCAGGAGACAGAGAGTTCAATGCTGCGCGTCTTTTAATCGCACCAACGCACCACAGGGTGCTCACAAAAACGTTACGTTCCCAAAACACAGGGAATCAAAATGTACAATGGGAAACAATCCCGACCGGACACTAACACGTGCCTATACCACAGAGCCGAAGGTTACATAGAAATAATCCCGCACAACAACCAGGCGGGCCGGCTGTCTAATAAAGACAAACTAATTAAACATCCACAGGTGCTACCACTCAACATACAAGGAGGGGAAGGAAAAACAATCAGTGGCAGCTAATAGGCCGGTGACGACGACCGCCGAGCGCCACCTGCCCGGGAAAGGGAAACACCCTCGGTCGGACTCGTGACATTTATCCAATAGTTTTATCTGAGGGACAGAGATAAATCATGTTATGTCCAAATGAATGTAATTGAGCCAGAAATAACTCATAAGGAGGAAAGACACGAGTAGAGAACTACCTCTTTACACAGACATTTTGTTACGGATTTACAGTACTAGTCAAAAGTTTGGACACACCTACTCATTCAAAGGGTTTTCTTTATTTTTACTATTTTCTAATTGTAGAATAATAGTGAAGACATCAAAACTATAAAATAACACATATGGCATCATGTAGCAACCAAAAAAGTGTAAAACAAAACAAAAAATATTAGATATTTGAGATTCTTCAAAGTAGCCACCCTTTGCCTTGATGACAGCTTTGCACACTCTTGGCATTCTCTCAACCAGCTTCATGAGGTAGTCACCCTGAATACATTTCAATTAACAGGTGTGCATTGTTAAAAGTTAATTAATGGAATTTCTTTCCTTCTTAATGCGTTTGAGCCAATCAGTTGTGTTGTGAAAAGGTATGCGTGATATACAGAAGATACCCCTTTTTGGTAAAAGACCAAGTCCATATTATGGCAAGAACAGCTCAAATAAGCAAAGAGAAATGACAGTCCATCATTACCTTAAGAGATGAAAGTCAGTCAATATGAAAAATGTCAAGAACTTAATTCAAGTAACAGACACATCTCAACTGTTCAGAGGAGACTGCGTGAATCATGCCTTCATGGTCGAATTGCTGAAAAGAAACAACTACTAAAGGACACCAATAAGAAGAAGAGACTTGCTTGGGCCAAGAAACATGAGCATTGGACATTAGTCTGGTGGAAATCTGTCCTTTGGTCTGATGAGTCCAAATGTGAGAATTTTGCTTCCAACCTCTGTGACTTTGTGAGACACAGAGTAGATGAACGGATAATCTCTGCATGTGTGGTTCCCACCATGAAGTATGGAGGAGGAGGTGTGATGGTGTGGGGGTGCTTTGCTGATGGCACTGTCTGTGATTTATTTAGAATTCAAACCACACTTAACCAGCATGGCTACCACAGCATTCTGCAGGGATACGACATCCCATCTGGTTGCACTTAGTGGTTCTATTATTTGTTTTTCAACAGGACAATGACCCAACACACCTACAGGCTGTGTAAGGGCTATTTGACCAAGCCAAGAAGGAGTGCTGCATCAGATGACCTGGCATCCACAATCACCCGACCTCAACCCAATTGAGATGGTTTGGGATGAGTTGGACTGTAGAGCGAAAGAAAAGCAGCCAACAAGTGCTCAGCATATGTGCGAACTCTTTCAAGCCTGTTGGAAAAGCATTCCAGGTGAAGCTGGTTGAGAGAATGCCAAGAGTGTGCAAAACTGTCATGCATCACATGTTTAACACTTTTTTGGTTACTACATGATTCCATGTGTGTTATTTCGTTGTTTTCATGTCTTCACTATTACTCTACAATGTAGAAAATAGTAAAAATAAAGAAAAACCCTTGAATGAGTAGGTGTGTCCAAACTTTTGACTGTATGTCTCTTTAAGCTGCAACCTTTACTGCTCTATTCACCTACCGTACCTCTATGTCACAGATGTCCTTCAAAAAGCAAAGCACAGGTTATTTGTCCATTTCCTAGTGTTCCTAATCCATAATGTATTTAATTAGTGGACATTGTCTGCCACATAGCTAAGAGAGAATGGCCAAGACAGTCAATATGGAGTGAGGTCGGTGTAAGCTGGGTGTAGACAGAAACAATGGCTTGAATATGCAAGTGCACATCTTTCTCCACAGCATATGGAATGAGGTTATTTCTGTTTCAATGGAGAATGTACTCTGTCTCTGCAAGGAAAACAGTCTTCTGGTTATACTGAAAATCAATCAAATATAATCATGATGACCTTATTAAAGGATGTAAGCCCAGGGGCTTAATTTATTAAATATTCCTAAACACAGATCAGATTGTAAGTACTTTGAAACCACGCCAATATAAACATTGAACTTGGTTCTCCTGCAGCAACAATAAATGTTGTTATGTGGATTAAAATGGACATTTTTGCAGGGGTTGATATTTTTCATAAGGGGAAATCAAGTCATAAATCTCAAAGTGTAAATTGAAAACTTCTGAAGCCTACTAGCTCACTGACTCGTTTGAAGAAATCAACACACTATGGGGTCTGTTTCTAGCTACAGCTTCAAATACAGTACAAAGTTTGAAGTACAGAATCGTCTAGAATGTCATTGTTTGCTGTAGCGTTAAGATTTCCATTCACTGGAACTAAGGGGCTGTCACGACCGTGTGTAGAGAAGAACCAAGGCGCAGCTGAGGTTGAGTTCCACATCTTTATTTGTAAGTGAAACTTAAGCAAACCAAGAAAGAACAAAACGTGACTAAGTGGTGCTCATGCACCAACACAAAACAATATCCCACAAACACAGGTGGGAAAAACAGCTACTTAAATATGATCCCCAATTAGAGACAACGATTACCAGCTGCCTCTAATTGGGAATCATACAAATCACCAACATAGAAAATAAGCTTAGAACACCACATAGAAATAAATAAACTAGATCACCCCCAGTCATACCCTGACCTACTTCACCATAGAGAAACAATGGCGCGGACTCCGGCCGCAAAACCTGAAACCAAATAGGGAGGGTAGGGGGAGAGATTAGTGTCGGTGGCTGCTCTGGTGTAGGACAAAGTACCCGCTCATCCAACAGATCCGCCAGCATCGGGGGCGGCTCTGGTGTGGGCCGAAGAACCCGCTCATCCTGCGGATCCAGCCATGGACCCAGGCTGAACACTGTTCCTGGACTGGATCTCGATGCCGAGGAAGGCTCCTGCCATGGAGCGGGACTGGACGCCGTGTTTGAACTGGGCATCGGCGCAGAGGAAGGCTCCTGCCATGGAGCTGGACTGGACGCCGTGTTTGAACTGGGCATTGGCGCAGAGGAAGGCTCCTGCCATGGAGCTGGACTGGACGCTGTGTTTAGAAGCTCCGGACCGTTGACCCTCGCCGAAGGTTCCAGACCCTTGACCCTCGCCGAAGGTTGATTACACGCTCCTTAGGGCAAATGTCGTGCATCTTCCACCAACTCAACAACTCTCTCCGTTCACTCTCCACCAGTTTCTCCCTCTTCTCCCAGACTGGCTCTGGTTCACTCCTCGGCTCCGCCGACCCCCTTTGTGCCCCCCGGAAAAAATATTTCCGGGCTGTTTTTTGGGCCTTTTATGTGGTTGCGAACCCCGGCGTCGTCGCTGTCCTCCCTTCTCTCCTGTCATCTGTTTCCACGGCAGGCTTTCGTGTCTTGCCAAGACTTCCTCCCAAATCCAGGATATTCTCTCCTCGATCTCCTCCAAAGACCAGGATGCCATCTCCTCCCGGGCACGCTGCTTGGTCCCATTGTGGTGGGATATTCTGTCACGACCATGTGTAGAGAAGAACCAAGGCGCAGTGGAGGTTGAGTTCCACATCTTTATTTCTAAGTGAAACTTAAGCAAAACAAAACAAGAAAGAAAGAACAAAACCTGACTAAGTGGTGCACATGCACCAACACAAAACAATATCCCACAAACACAGGTGGGAAAAACAGTTACTTAAATATGATCCCCAATTAGAGACAACGATTACCAGCTGCCTCTAATTGGGAATCATACAAATCACCAACATAGAAAATAAACCTAGAATCCCAAATAGAAATAAATAAACTAGATCACCCCCAGTCACGCCCTGACCTACTTCACCATAGAGAAACAATGGCTCTCTATGGTCAAGGCGTGACAGGGGCCTAGCCCGAACAATGAAAAACATTGGAACTCGGTAGTGAGTGTTGCAACCAAGGACAGACGATTTTTACGCGCTACACGTTTCAGCACTTGGCGGTCCCGTTCTGTGAGCTTGTGTGGCCTACCACTTCACGGCTGTTGTTGCTCCTAGACCTTTCCCCTTTACAATAACAGCACTTAAAGTTGACCGGGGCAGCTCTAGCAGGGCATACATTTGACAAACTGACCTGTTGGAAAGTTGGCATCCTATGATGGCGCCATGTTGAAAGTCACTGAGCTCTTCAGTAAGGCCATTCTACTGCCATTGTTTGTATATGGAGATTGCATGGCTGTGTGCTCAATTTTACACACCTGTCAGCAACGGGTGTGGCTGACATATCCGAATCCACTAATTTGAAGGGGTGTCCACATACTTTTGTAATTATAGTGTATTTGTTTACTGCGGCAGTTCGTTTGGAGAGAAAAAAATGCAGTCTTAAAAACAAAAAGGCGCTAGTCAGTTATCCTTATAGTTATTGTATTAGTGTTAAGATATTTACTGCACATATATGGATTGGAATAACATTTATGACAATCTTTTGAAGTGTTATAATCTATGTATGAAATTATGTTGCTGGAATTAATATGTGAGAGTATTTGAGTTGAGAAGGGATCTTCTTATCACAGACACAAGTTTTACTCACATAGTTCACTTAACTGCCAGTTGTGAAAAATACTGCAAAGTGTGCAACCACTGCAGTCTAACAATATCTATTATTTTTATGCAGTGCACAGCAACTCTTCAACTGTTGAACTTTGAAGAAATATCAAATCATTGCCAAAAAGTATATACAGTGACACACTGGCATACAAACTCACACACCAACACACATTCTCTCACTCTCTCTGCCAGGTGCCACATGGGGCCATCTCTCCCGTGAAGCATTAAGTGAGGGACCAAGAAAGAGAAAGGTAATATAGAGGGAGGGAGCAAGAGAGAGTGTAAGAGTGAGTGAGAGAGAGTGTAAGAGGGAGCGAGAGAGTGTAAGAGGGAGTGAGAGAGAGTGTAAGAGGGAGCGAGAGAGAGGCAGAAAAGGGAAATTAATAGAGATGAGAGGGAGAGCGACCATCAGCTAACATACCGAAACTCTATGTAGCTGCGACATTAAACATGGTTTTAATTAGAGCAAACAAGCCTGTGGCTGCGTTTACACTGCGTTTATTTTTGACCAATCACATCATATTTTTTCACATCAGATCTTTTTCAAAGCTGATCTGATTGGTCAAAATATAAATGAGTGAAAAAGAGATCAGAATTCGGCTGCATGTCTGGGTCCAGAACATGTATTAATAGCCCAGAGGCCTGAGCTGTGCAGCAAAGGGGATGATGTGTGTAATTATCAGGGATGAGTATAGGATCTAAGCGAACTTCCTGCACATTAGACCGTGACAGTCAATGTTTCATGCCCTTTCTCCATCTTTTAAATAAAATACCCTTCTGAAATATTTAAGTGGAGGATTTACTGTAGGAGGAATCTCTTCATAGTACGGAGGTTAGTGATGTCTTAACATGTCGCCAAGGACAGGAACAAGTGGAAGGTAGCCTTATGTCCCAAAGTGGATGAGGAGGATTAAATAAAGGAGTAACAGAGGTGATGTGTCATTTAATGTGAGGTGATATGTGATCCATATAATGTAATGTTCCTTCTACCTATTTGCTACTGTACTTTTTGTAGAATGTCAGTTCTTGACCGAATTGCCATAACATTATTTGTAACTTGTGGTGAATTGAATATGTTAATATACTGCTGGAATCCCTTGCATTGCACAGAGATTTCAGTCATGCTTAAGGAAATATTGCAACTCTGGCACAACACTGCCATTGGGTCACAAAGTTACAGTAGCAACTTTAGTATGGTTCCCCCGAATTGTAAATATTTATTGTAAAATCTTGAAAGTGAACACACAGTGCGATTGCTTCACTTTGTCGCTCACATGCCTGCATGCACAATGATGCACCCTACACATCAATATGAAAGCACGCAGGTAAAATGCATGTGTTGCAATTGTAAAAGCTTACGTAAGGCCTCTGCAGTTTGTGAACCATAATGCCAAAGTGTGTAATCATGTCAGATTCTTTGCTATTTGATCCATGGTTTCAGCTGAGGAAGTTGTGGACCTTTGCTCTGTGCAATAAGCGTTGTCTAACATTTCTTAAAGATGTTTTATTTTGTAAATGCCACATAAGATAATTAACAATAGTATGGCCAGGTCAGTCAGCCTTTTAATAATTTAGATGATAATGGGAGCTAAAACCTCTGGAAGGCCGATGGGAGAAACTCCATGAAGTCAATAGACAGGCCCCAACAGGCTCAGGCAGTAAATGTTCAAGGCTTTGATCTCTTCAGGCACACTTTGAACTCCATGGTAACATTACTTCATTCAATTGTGTTGTGTTTGGGTATGTCAGTCTAAATCTGTCAGTGTTAGTAGTTGAAAGAACCCAGAAATGGTCTAAAATGTGACAGGGGGAAATGCTAGTCTTGTCTCACAACTTTTCCAGCTGTGATCTTCTCTTTTCCGGTAGGATGTGGAAGCAGATGCACAGTATGTATTGGTGTGTTAAAAATGACCCTAACATCACATTTACAGAACATGTGTTGAATAACGTGGCTGTGATAGAGTGCTGAAGTACTCCCTTCTAAAGGACAAAATCAAAGGGACTCAGAGGGAGGCAGACTGATCAAGATATGTTGGCCATCTGAGTCTCATGAGATACTGTTCTGTGCTCAACTTGAACACACACAGAAATCTGGCCTAATGTAGCTTGTTTAACATTGTTAACATTGTAAACAGTTTAGCCCACAAATCCAAGCTTGTATTATTGTGGTGTGAAGAGAATAATATTTTTTTATTCATCCCCAAAAATGGGTCACAGTTATTGAACAGGCCTCTGATATATAGCTAGCTCTGTTTCAGAAAAAAAGAGGCAAAAATGTGTTTTTACCAACTGAATCTACATTATTCACTTGATTATAATAAGCGTGCTCCCTCTCACTGTTCAGCATTTGTCATTGTTAAACTCAGCTAAAATATGAGAGAGATAGTTCATAGGAAACACTGAGTGCTAGTTCTAAGACAGAATATGACCCTAGCCTGATCATAACTGCACTATGCTGCATACTGATGAATTCTGTGACCTCATGGGACTAGTCACTATAGTCCTTACTTGCAAGAAATCATATAGCAAAAGCGCCCATATTTAATCAGTGGATACTCTGCATTGACATTAACAGTCTACTCCTCCCCCAACATTTTAGAAAGTTGGATCTGATGGTGAACGTCTTGGGGGGGGGGGGGGTGCAGTATGTGTTTCGTACAGAGGAATGGCTAATGTTGCATTGCAGCCAAGGTGTGTGTGAAACAGATGCTCCTTTCTCTGTTGTCATGGTTATTAAAACACAGACTGACAGGCACACATTTGGATCCACAATTAAGCATACACTTATGTAACGGTACTGTTCTCTCTCAGTGTGTGAATGCCAGAAGCATATCATCATACTTTCCTTTATTCTGGGATTTTAAACATGTTCTAAAAAGAAAAGTATCATTGCCTACAGTTTCTTTTGCACACTCCCAGACATAATCGTTCTAATTCTCCCTCTTCCTCTCGCTCTCCCTCCTTCTAGACTCTCCTCCCCTCTTCCAGCAACCAGAAGCAGTGGTCTGTTGTCATGACTTCAGTCTTTAAATAAGATTCTCCCCCTCATTATTCCACCTCATTAGAGCCTTTCTTTTGGAGATTGGTTCTTTTGGTTCCTATGATGATGAAAGCATTTCCTGTACTGTACATGGTCAGAAAACAAAGAGCAGTTGCTTTTCTCTAACATACTCTGTGAGATTTTTTGATCACACTTTTGTTGCTGAGAATTGCAAACTTCTAGTCTATTTGAGTAAAAAGACATCTGAAGTTTGTAATTCCCACTTTGAAATGTGATTTGCCCTAATGAAAAATGTCTCAACCCCTACAGAAATGTTTATGAATTATAATCCACATTTCCTGTTTCTGCAGGATTGTTTAATAGATTGGAAAAACATTTTGAGATTGGGAATGGAGAGTGATAAAATAAACCTATTTATGCATACAGAAATTACATTTCAAACATCTGTTGCGCACAATTAACCTTTTTCTACTCTCCCTCTTATGCCGTTTTCATGTACATCTCCATGAAAAAGTATCTACCTCACTGTAGAATTGTCAAGTTCGGTGACCACTATCAAGTTCAAGTTATCAAGTTCAAGTAAGCTGTCATCTTGGCAGTGGATTGACAAGAGCAGATGCTGCATGGAAATTCAGTTGGTGCTTGGCTTTTGAGAATTTATTTAGAAGCCCAATATATGAGAGAGGAGGGAAGAGAGCCAGAGAGGAGAGCTGTGGGCATCATTTCATGACCATCTGACTCCCCTCATACGATCCTCTAATTTATTAATGCAGCGTCTGTGAAGCAATGACTCAAGGGGAGCAGAGAAGATATGGTGAGTCTGCCTGGGGAAGATATAAAGATGCCATGGTGATGGTGTCTTCTGACATGTTGATTGTCTATGTGCATGTGTCACATAAGAAGCAATTGCTTCACATCACAGGATAATAAGTGGAACTGTTTACGTAAGGCCAGCTCTACATTGTGTTTGTCTGTGGGTGGAGGTAACCAGGAAATAGATACTGGATGAGATCAAAGTTGATTCTTTGTTGGTTTATTGACCTCAGGCTCACCCCAAAGGGACAGGTAGTAGGAGGAGGCCAAGTGTATGAACATAGACACACTATTCTATACAGTCCAGGGGAGAGTATACTATACATACACAAAGACTAATTCTAACCAGTGATGGAAAAAGTACTCAATTGTCATACTTCAGGAAAAGTAAAGATTCCTTAATAGAAAATGACTCAAGTAAAAGTCGCCCAGTAAAATACTACTCGCAGTAAAAGCCTTAAAGTTTTTGATTTTAAATATACTTAAGTATCAAAAGTAAATGAAATTGCTATGTACTTAAGTATCAAAAGTAAAAGTATAAACCATTTCTAATTCCTTAAATTAAGCAAAGGAGACAGCACCATTTTCTTGTTTTTTATTATTAACGGATAGCCAGGGGCACACTCCAACACTCAGACATAATTTGAAAACAAAGCATTTGTGTTTAGTGAGTCCGCCAGATCAGAGGCAGTAGAGATGACCAGGGAAGTTCTCTTGATAAGTGTGTGAATTGGACCATTTTCCTGTCAAAATGTAACAAGTACTTTTGGATGTCAGGGAAAATGTATTTTCTTTAGGAATATAGTGAAGTAAAAGTAAAAGTTGGGGTGGCAGGTAGCCTAGTGGTTAGAGTGTTGGGCCAGTAACCGAAAGGTTGCTGGATCAAATCCCCAAGCTGACAAGGCAGTTAACCCACTGTTCCCCAGTAGGCTGTCATTGTAAATAGGAATTTCTTCTTAACTGACTTGCCTAGTTAAATAAAAAAAATACAAAAATAAACAATTACAGTGCCTTGCGAAAGTATTCGGCCCCCTTGAACTTTGCAACCTTTTGCCACATTTCAGGCTTCAAACATAAAGATATAAAACTGTATTTTTTTGTGAAGAATCAACAACAAGTGGGACACAATCATGAAGTGGAACGACATTTATTGGATATTTCAAACTTTTTTAACAAATCAAAAACTGAAAAATTGGGCGCGCAAAATTATTCAGCCCCCTTAAGTTAATACTTTGTAGCGCCACCTTTTGCTGCGATTACAGCTGTCGCTTGGGGTATGTCTCTATCAGTTTTGCACATCGAGAGACTGAAATTTTTTCCCATTCCTCCTTGCAAAACAGCTCGAGCTCAGTGAGGTTGGATGGAGAGCATTTGTGAACAGCAGTTTTCAGTTCTTTCCACAGATTCTCGATTGGATTCAGTTCTGAACTTTGACTTGGCCATTCTAACACCTGGATATGTTTATTTTTGAACCATTCCATTGTAGATTTTGCTTTATGTTTTGGATCATTGTCTTGTTGGAAGACAAATCTCCGTCCCAGTCTCAGGTCTTTTGCAGACTCCATCAGGTTTTCTTCCAGAATGGTCCTGTATTTGGCTCCATCCATCTTCCCATCAATTTTAACCATCTTCCCTGTCCCTGCTGAAGAAAAGCAGGCCCAAACCATGATGCTGCCACCACCATGTTTGACAGTGGGGATGGTGTGTTCAGGGTGATGAGCTGTGTTGCTTTTACGCCAAACATAACGTTTTGCATTGTTATTCCCAAAAAGTTCAACTTTGGTTTCATCTGACCAGAGCACCTTCTTCCACATGTTTGGTGTGTCTCCCAGGTGGCTTGTGGCAAACTTTAAACGACACTTTTTATGGATATCTTTAAGAAATGGCTTTCTTCTTGCCACTCTTCCATAAAGGCCAGATTTGTGCAATATACGACTGATTGTTGTCCTATGGACAGAGTCTCCCACCTCAGCTGTAGATCTCTGCAGTTCATCCAGAGTGATCATGGGCCTCTTGTCTGCATCTCTGATCAGTCTTCTCCTTGTATGAGCTGAAAGTTTAGAGGGACGGCCAGGTCTTGGTAGATTTGCAGTGGTCTGATACTCCTTCCATTTCAATATTATCGCTTGCACAGTGCTCCTTGGGATGTTTAAAGCTTGGGAAATCTTTTTGTATCCAAATCCGGCTTTAAACTTCTTCACAACCGTATCTCTGACCTGCCTGGTGTGTTCCTTGTTCTTCATGATGCTCTCTGCGCTTTTAACGGACCTCTGAGACTATCACAGTGCAGGTGCATTTATACGGAGACTTGATTACACACAGGTGGATTGTATTTATCATCATTAGTCATTTAGGTCAACATTGGATCATTCAGAGATCCTCACTGAACTTCTGGAGAGAGTTTGCTGCACTGAAAGTAAAGGGGCTGAATAATTTTGCACGCCCAATTTTTCAGTTTTTGATTTGTTAAAAAAGTTTGAAATATCCAATAAATGTCGTTCCACTTCATGATTGTGTCCCACTTGTTGTTGATTCTTCACAAAAAAATACAGTTTTATATCTTTATGTTTGAAGCCTGAAATGTGGCAAAAGGTCGCAAAGTTCAAGGGGGCCGAATACTTTCGCAAGGCACTGAAAAAATGAAAAAAATATATATAATATGAATCGGTACAGATGCCCCAAAAAATGACCAAAGTAAATATACTTTACACCATTTTATATGCGTAAATCTGTTGCACATTTTCAGAAAATGTGCAGCATGTTAATGCATTTAAAATGAACTAATTCACTTGTGGGACTTCATTCCCTTAAAACTAGTGACAAAAAACACAGAAATCACTTTGCAGTAGTCACTGGGGAGTGCTGAGTTAGAAACGTTTCCAAAGCCTCACAGGAGATATCAGATATCAGATGGATCCCTACTGAGGAGACTCAACCATCCTCAAGGATATTTTTGGCATTGTGTCCAAATCTGGAAGGAGTGATAGTAATGCATGTAGGCTACTGAAAGCAAATGTTTTTTGTATACCAGTATACATTTCTTTCTACCTAGCCAGGTTTCCATTCATTTAGTGACAGAGTGTAATTTCAATATGCTAAAATCTGCATAAAGAAAATATTTGCATTTTCCCACCAGTTATGTTTCCACCAAGCTGAACTTTTTCTGAAAAAAATCAGTGTGTGGTGACAGTGCACACAAAATGTACCTTTTATCTAAATCTAAAGTTTAATGTGTATCCATTGCATTTTAAAACCTACCGATTTGTTGTTTCAATAAAGTTGAAATATGTAACTTTTAAAATTCACATAGAAATGTGAGTATAGATCTGTACTTCTTATTAAAATCAAGTCTAATAAACTGTAGATCTGTTGTATGTGCACTATTTGTATGCTTCCCAATTTTAAATTTAGTTTTTGCATCTTTTATTTTAGGTTTTGTACACCAGCTTCAAACAGCGGAAAATACAATATTTTTGGTTATGGGAAATATATTTGACAGAGGTTTAGATGGTACAATGATGATCTACACTATCCTTGCTTGTTTTGTCACATAAACTGAAATTATTCTAATTTTAGCAGCCAGGAAGTGGCGGAGCGATTTCTGTACAGTGCATCTTTAAATAGCAAATGTGGCAATTTTGGTCTTGGCACATGCGCTCTAGCCAACAGCTCGCAGATACTGAATTGGTAGGCTGTGCAGGTAGGCTAGTCTACATGATGAGATTATGGATAAGAGCAAGAATATTTGTATTTGTCAAAAGGCAGTCAAGCATTGATCATCATGTCACCCGAATAACACTCTCAATATCTATTGGAAAGGAGCATCAAGCTGATCACCGTGCACTTTAAGCACCCTGGGAAATGTATTTCATCTGTAGCCTAACAAATTGCATGGTTTCGTAGTGGGAGGACCACACACACACACACGCAATATCATCGGGGTGATTCCTAGTTTACTTCGATATGATGGTTAATACTGTGTGTCAACATTTGTGCATAAAGGTGTTTCCACCACCATTTATGCATGATGCATTTTAACAACACAAAAATATCCCACCATGTTGAACGAACAAATGACCTGTTGGCATTTATAAATTTGCACTGAAATTTCCTGTTTCCATCACAGCTGTAATGATATTTTTTGAATGGTATGACTTTACTTGTGTAACAGTATAACTTCATACCCTCGCCAATACCCGGGCGCGAACCAGGGACCCTCTGCACACATCAACAACAGTCACCCTCGAAGCATCGTTATCCATCGCTCCAGTAGGGGAACCACTACTTCAAGGTCTCAGAGCAAGTGAAGTCACCGATTGAAACTGCTAATTAGCTAGCCGTTTCACATTCGTTACACTTGGGTAAAAACTGGATGGAAACGTGGTTAAAGCTGTATAATGAAAAAAGCACCAGACAAAATACATTTGAGTAATTTGGTAATGAAACTGTTGTTCAATATATCAAATTATAAAAATAAAAAAAGCCATATTTTGTTAAACATTGAGAGATATAGTAGGACCAGAAAGCTATCACTCAGGTATTTCTGAATATATCAGCAGGTGGAAATGTGTGGGGTCAAATAACAGAGCCAGTAGCCAGTAGCGGTGCGTGGGTAAAATCACTGTGGAAGCCAAGATAGCAACCCCTGTCCAGTCCACTAATCATATTGCATGTACAGTTACAGACAGTTTCATGACCTACAGCATGGTCAAGCAAGTTACTGTTTCTGACATTTTTGGACCACTAAACAACTATTGATTTAGAACCATAGAGATTTACCGCAAACACAATACACCATAATGAAAAAGCAAAAACAGTAAAAAACAAATTTTTTAGCAAATGTATTAAATATAAAAAATGGAAATATCACATTTACTTAAGTATTCAGACCCTTTACTCAGTACTTTGTTGAAGCACCTTTGGCAGCAATTACAACCTTGAGTCTTCTTTGGTATGATGCCACAAGCTTGGCACACCTGTATTTGAGGAGTTTCTCCCATTCTTCTTCTTCAGGATGTGGTCATCTTGTCTGGGTTGGCGCCCCCCCCCCCCCCCTTGGGTTGTGCCGTGGCGGAGGTCTTTGTGGGCTCTACTCAGCCTTGTCTCAGGATGGTAAGTTGGTGGTTGAAGATATCCCTCTAGTGGTGCGGGGCAAAGTGTGCTTTGGCAAAGTGGGTGGGGTTATATCCTTCCTATTTGGCCCTGTCCGGGGGTGTCCTCGGATGGGGCCACAGTGTCTCCTGACCCCTCCTGTCTCAGCCTCCAGTATTTATGCTGCAGTAGTTTATGTGTCGGGAGGGCTAGGGTCAGTTTGTTATATCTGGAGTACTTCTCCTGTCCTATTCGGTGTCCTGTGTGAATCTAAGTGTGCGTTCTCTAATTCTCTCCTTCTCTCTTTCTTTCTCTCTCTCGGAGGACCTGAGCCCTAGGACCATGCCCCAGGACTACCTGACATGATGACTCCTTGCTGTCCCCAGTCCACCTGACCGTGCTGCTGCTCCAGTTTCAACTGTTCTGCCTTATTATTATTCGACCATGCTGGTCATTTATGAACATTTGAACATCTTGGCCATGTTCTGTTATAATCTCCACCCGGCACAGCCAGAAGAGGACTGGCCACCCCACATAGCCTGGTTCCTCTCTAGGTTTCTTCCTAGGTTTTGGCCTTTCTAGGGAGTTTTTCCTAGCCACCGTGCTTCTACACCTGCATTGCTTGCTGTTTGGGGTTTTAGGCTGGGTTTCTGTACAGCACTTTGAGATATCAGCTGATGTACGAAGGGCTATATAAATACATTTGATTTGATTTGATTCTCTGCAGATCCTCTCAAGCTCTGTCAGGATGGATGGGGAGGGTCGCTGCACAGCTATTTTCAGGTCTCTCCAGAGATGTTCGATCGCGTTCAAGTCCGGGCTCTGGCTGGGCCATTCATGGACATTCAGAGACTTGTCTCGAAGCTACTTCTGCATTGTCTTGTCTGTGTGCTTAGGGTTGTTGTCCTGTTGAAAGGTGAACCTTAAACCCAGTCAGAGGTCCTGAGAGCGCTGGAGCAAGTTTTCATCAAGGATCTCACTGTACTTTGTGCCATTCATATTTCCCTCAATCCTTACTAGTCTCCCAGTTCCTGTCACTGAAAAACATCCTCACACCATGATGCTGCCACCACCATGCTTCACCATAGGGATGGTGCCAGGTTTCCTCCAGCTGTGACAATTGGCATTCACGCCAAACAGTTCAATATTGGTTTCATCAGACCAGAGAATCTTGTTTCTCATGGTCTGAGAGTCCTTTAGGTGCATTTTGGCAAGCTCCAAGGCTGTCATGTGCCTTTTACTGAGGAGTGGCTTCCGTCTGGCCACTCTACCATAAAGGCCTGGTTGGTAGAGTGCTGCAGAGATGGTTGTCCTTCTGGAAGGTTCTCCCATCTCCAGAGAAGAACTCTAGAGCTCTGTCAGAGTGACCCTCCCCAGATTGCTCAGTTTGACCTGGCAACCAGCTCTAGGAAGAGTCTTGGTGGTTCCAAACTTCTTCCATTTAAGAATGATGGAGGCCACTGTGTTCTTGGGGACCTTCAATGCTGCAGAAATGTTTTGGTACCCTTCCCCAGATCTGTGCCTTGACACAATCCTGTCTCGGAGCTCTATGGACAAGTCCTTCGACCTCATGGCTTGGATTTTGCTCTAACATGCACTGTCAACTGTGGGATGTTATATAGACAGGTGTGTGCTTTTCTAAATCATGTCCAATCAATTGAATTTACCACAGGTGGACTCCAATCAAGTTGTAGAAACATCTCAAGGATGATCAATGGTAACAGGAGGCACCTGAGCTCAATTTTGAATCTCATAGCAAAGGGTCTGAATACTTTTGTAAATAAGGTATCTGTTTTTTATCTTTAATACATTTGCAAAAATGTCAAAAAAATCTATTTGAACTTTGTCATTAGTGTTATTGTGTGTAGATTGATGAGGAAAAACATTGAATAAATTTTAGAATAAGGCTGTAACGTAACAAAATGTGCAAAAATGGGTCTGAATACTTTCCAAATTCACTATACATTCAGCCTATTGTGCATTGAAGGGAAATAATGAAACACAGAGAGACGAAATTGGTTAATTTTTGGGGTGAACTTGGCTTCCCTTGGCATCCATGAATACACGCCACTGCAAAAATCCAATAGTTGCAGTCAATCAGGCTAGACTCCCTATTGTAAAATGAGCTTTTGAGAATCCTTTCTTGGGTTCGGGGACTTTCAGCAAGCACTCAACCTTGCAGTTGCATGAATGGATTTTCTTTCCCTCTTTCTGTATTGCGCCCACTCCCTCACAGTTGATCACCTCGTCTATTGGCATTTCAGATGGCCCTGCTGAGCTTTTCAGGTTGGAAGCACTTCGGAAAATGTATTTTTTGACGGGGAGATTTAAGTTTCATTTTGTTTCATATTTTTGGGAGGAGAAAGAGCTTTATAATCAATAATACATGTGTTGTGAAAAGGGCGCCTGCCAGTTGGAGATGTTACAGGTTGTTGACTTGAAACACGGACTGAAACACCACATTTCCATCCACAGTTTTTATGTGAGAAAAGTCATACCATTTAAAAAACAAAATCAAGACAGCTGTGATGGAAACAGGAAGTTTCGGTACAATTTTATACATGCCAACATGGGATCTTTTTGTGTTGGTAACATTAATTATGTGAGAAATGGTGGTAAAAAGCCTTTATGCACAAATATTGATATAATAACCATCATACCTAAGTAAACTTGGAGTCACGAGATGTTATGGTGTGTGTTCCTCCCATTATGATTCGGTAAACCATGCAGTTTATTAGGCTACAGATGAAATAACTTATGAACTTCACAGGGTGGTGAAATTGTATGCTGATCTTGATGCTCCTTTCCAATAAATATCGAGGGTCTTTTTCTAGTGACATGATGATCTATGCTTGACTTTTATTTGACAAATACACTCACTCTTATCCATAATAATCTCATCATGTATAATAGTGAACAGAAATATATACCCAACATGTAAAGTGTTGGTCTCATGTTTCATGAGCTAATAGAAAAGATCACGAAGTGTTTCATATGCACACAAAACTTATTTATCTCAAATTATGTGCACACATTTGTTTAGACCCTTGTTAGTGGGCATTTATGCACAGATAATTCATTCACCTGACAGGTGTGGCATATTAAGAATTATCATCACACAGGTGCACCTTGTGCTGGGGACAATAAAAGGCAACTCTAAAATGTGCAGTTTTGTCACAAAACACAATGCCACACGTTTTGAGGGGGTGTGCAATTGGCATGGTGACCGCAGAAATGTCCACCAAAGCTGTTGCCAAATAATTTTATTACATTTTTATTTCTCTATCATAAGTGGCCTCTAACGTCGTTTTAGAAAATTTGGCAGTACGTCCAACCAGCCTCTCAACCGCAGACCATGTGTAACCACGCCATCCCAGGACCTCCACATCCTGCTTCTTCACCTGCAGGATTGTCTGAGACCAGCCACCCAGACTGCTGATGAAACTATGGGTTTGCACAACAGAAGAATTTCTGTACAAACTCTAAGAATCCATCTCACGGAAGCTCATCTGCGTGCTCGTCATCCTAACCAGGGTCTTGACCTGACTGCATTTTGGCGTTGTAACTGACGTCAGTGGGCAAATGCTCACCTTCAATGGCCATTTGCAAGCTGGAGAAGCGTGCTCTTCACAGATTAATCCCGGTTTCAACTGTACCGGGCAGATGTCAGACAGCGTGCATAGCGTCGTGTTGGAGAACGGTTTGCTGATTTCATCGTTGTGGCCAGAGTGCCCTATGATGGTGGTGGGGTTATGGTATGGACAGGCATAGGCTACAGACAATGAATACAGTTGCATTTTGTTGATGGCAATTTGAATGCACAATGATACCGTGATGAGATCCTGAAGTCCATTGTTGTGCCATTCATCTGCTGCCATTGACGGCATTATAATGCACAGCCCCGTGTCGCAAGGATCTGAAAACAATTCCTGGAAGCTGAAAATGTCCCAGTTCTTCTATGGCATGCATACTCATCAAACATGTCACCAATTGAGCATGTTTGGGATGCTCTGGATTGATGTGTATGACAACGTGCTCCAGTTCCCGCCAATATCCAGCAACTTCGCACACCCATTGAACAAGAGAGGGACAACATTCCACAGGCCACAATCAACAACCTGATCAACTCTATGTGATGGAGAGGTGTCGCGCTGCATGAGGCAAAAGGGGGTCACACCAGATACTGACTGGTTTTCTGATCCACACCCCTACCTTTTTTTGAAGGTATCTGTGACCAACATGTGAAATCCATAGATTAGGGCCTAATAAATGTATTTCAATCGACTGACTTCCTTATATGAACTGTAACCCACACTGTATCTGTGAGCTGTTGGCTAGAACACACGTGCCAAGACCAGAGTAGGTACATTTTCTATTTATCTCAAAAGTGTTTCTGATAAAACTATCGGTAGAGTTGAAAATGTGATGGAAACACATTGAACTTTTGATTTTTAATCAATACATGAAAACCTGTGTGAAAAAGTAGATTTTGAGTGCACTACATCATCAAGTAGTGGCGATTTTAGCATGTAAATGTTGGTGGGGCAAACCAGAGAAAATTGTTTTATGCATGCCAGCAAAGCCACTACACAACAAAAAACAATGCATTAATTGTACTATAATGGTGACTGTACACCAAGTCAGAACCGTAGGATAAATAAAGCGGGCATATAAGCTCTTACAATATTCAATTATGACATTTCTCTAAAACAGGCTATAGGCTATATGTGCACAACCAAGTCAGAATAGTAGGCTAAGTTGAGGGGAAAAGGGACCAAATTTTTAGGGTGAGGCACATGGGCTACTAACAGCTTACTACACAACATACACTTAGTATTACTTTCTTATATATATATATATATATATATACATATATATACACCTGTAACGAACACAATATGAGACAGAGAGCTGGTTTCAACCGCAGGTCGCAGCAGGTGTTTATTGTAAAGGACCACAGGAGGAGGCAGGTAGCTGGGTCCAGGGGGAGGCAGAAGGTCATACACAGGGGGTCCAAAAAATGAACAGTAACGGCAGGGAAAAGGCTAGTAACACCGTCCGGGAGATCAGGCAATAGGTTGATAACAGGCAATCCGATAGGCTAAAGTACAGGCAGGGAATAGGCAAAAGGCGTCATTTGAGAGGCAGACCAGGATTAAATTACGGGAAAAACAGAGCTCCGAATAGAAGTGTGTCACAAAACAAACAATACGTCACAATGATGTGGTGCAAAGAACTGAACAAAATAGTGTGCGATAATGACATACAGGTGTGTGAAAAGGTGATCAGAATTCAGGTGATTGGGATCTGGAGAGTGAGCTGTGTTCAGGGGATCTATGTGTTTGAGAGTGTGAGTTGGAAGCAGATGTTACACTACCTGGCATATTACATCATTTATACAACAGTATACAATACATTTTTGGACTCACCTTGTTGTGCTGTGCTCACTTGATCAGGAAGGTGGTGCGGCGGTCCTTTGTGGGTAAATTATGTCATCAAACTTTGTCATTAAAGTCTGGCATTATCTGGATTTATGGTGCTTTCAAGACAACTGGGAACTATGAAAAAAACACGGTTGAATCATGACATCAGTGATCTTCAGGTCGTAGCTATGGAAATAGGCCCGAGTTCTTGACTTGAATTGAATTCTGAGTTGGATGACCGTTCAAAAATATTTTTTCAGAGTTCCCAGTTGTTTTGAACTAACTTAAGTCTGAGATTTCCCAGTTCCGAGTTTCCAGTTGTCTTGAACTCACGGAAGGCAGATTTCCCAGTTCTGAGTTTCCAGTTGTCTTGAACTCACGGAAGGCAGATTTCCCAGTTCTGAGTTTCCAGTTGTTTTGAACACGGCAGAAGTCATGCTAGATTGACAGCATGGCCAATGTTGAATGTTTATCCTTTTAAGTGTGGAAAATAGACCCTTAAACCCAGACTTGGACCACACACACACTCCACAGCAGGCTAGTGATTGCTTTGTAATGCTTGCAGTTAGCTACTGATTCCTTCCAAACCACTCATTGTTGAATTTGTGATTTCCAACTTGTTCTGTAATGTTTATGTCCAATGGCCAATGAGAACCGATCCGTTTTATCTATAAATTATCTTCATAATTTCTCTTCATATGTCAAGGATTGAAAAGGACTTGCCAGTAGATTGTCGACTTGATTCATGATGATGACTGTTAGCTTGCTATCTAAGATTTTGAAAGTATGAAAGTGTCAGTCCAATCAAAGCTACGGTAGACGTATGGTACGTAATTCTGTTGCCAATGACCTAGAGATTTCTGAATGCCAAAATAGCATGCAAAACAGGCACAGGCTATGCCCCACCTCACCACTGTCACCAAGCACTGATATCAACAACAAGTCCATTTGGTGGAAACACCACTGATGGGAAAAGGCGCATATTTTCTCTATGCAGATTTTTACAAATCTGTCGCAAATTGGATGGAAACCCAGCTACTTTCTCTAACCAAGTTTCCATCAAACTTTTTTATGCAAGTAAAGTAGGCTACATGTCAAATAAAAAAATGTCAAGACAAGCCTGATGTAAACAGCAAAGTTGTCTGTAAACTTTGTCAAATGTCAACAAAACAAAATATGCTAGATAAGGGATCTTTTTATGTTGGTAAAATTAATTATGTGAGAAATGGAGGTGGAAACGCCTTTATGTGCAAATATTGATATAATAACCATCATATCGAAGTAAATTTGGCGTCACGGATAATATGTTGTGTGGTCCTCCCACTATGACTCGGGAAAGCATGCAGTTTATTAGGCTACAGTTGTGGACCACCCATCATAGTGGTGAAGGTGCACGGTGATGAGCTTGATGCACCTTGTCAATCAATATCAAATGTCTTATTCTGATGATATGATGATTGATGCTTGGCTGCCTTTTGACAAGTAAAAATAATCTCTCTCTTTTGTCCATGTTAATCTCATCATGTATGCTATACCCACACTGTATCTGCAAGCCAAGACCAGAGTGAGCACATAGCCTATAATGCACACTTTCTTGTGACAAAACCGTTAATAGAGTTGATAATGGGATGGAAAGCCATTTAACTTGTATTTTCTATTCAGGAATTTAAACACAAAAGGTATTTTTATGTGCACTTTTATGTCATCACACACAGCCTTTTATCAACAACAAGTCAATTTGATGGAAACACATCTCAGGTGAAAAAAGTCACGTTTTTTCATGCGGATTTTAGAATATTCACATGAAAATATATTTTTTATATATCTATTTTTTTTACAAAATAAAACAACTCTTGCCATGTTTTAACAATTACACATTCAATGGTGTTTGAATAATGTGCAAATTCTATGTGAAATGCTCACAAATATTTACCTGGTCCTTTTCTGAAGTTTCTGCAATCATAGGGCTCCATTCAAACCTGTATTGCAGCATTTATGCTGTTTTCTGTGGTCAAATAAAATCATAGACAAGTGCAAAAGTACCAAGAGAAGTCTCCTCACAGACGCTTCTATTCTTAGAATAAATAATAAAATACTTGTATGCCCTGACTCTAGTACGGGCAGGTTGTGTAAAGTAAAGATACTGCATAAACATTGCTAAGGCAGATGTGACTGAATCTGCCACCTGGTCTCCATGGGTACTAACTCAAAAAAAGGCGCTTTAACAAGTAGCAGAAGAATCCGAATACAATCCTATTCCTATCTCATTTTCATCATGTCTAGATGGTAATTACCACAAACCAGGAGGTGATCACTCTTATGTGGACATGACCTTTCGATTGCTCAGCAAATACCCGCGCGGTAACAAATTAGTAGGCTACTGTGGCCTAATCACTGGCAATGGCCTGTTAAGCAAAGTCTTACATTCTACAACCCAACTTTGTACCATTGTATTGGGCAAAAACTCGTTGAATCAATGTTGTTTCCAAGTCATTTCATATATTCTTTTAATGTGATGACATTGAATCAACTTGTTTGTATTTGCTAAAATTGTATTTGCTAAAAGTCATAAATGTAAGGGAATGTAGTCTTTTTTCACCCAACTTTTCACCTAAATCCAATGACATGATACATGTTTTTGTTGATTTCACATTGAATTGACATTGATTGACAACTCAAAATGTAACTTCAAATTAGACGTGCCCAGTGGGATGTGTTGTGTGGAGGAAATGGGAAGACAGTGATACAACAGTATCATGTGTGAGTTCCATTTTCCCGTTCCATTTCTCACAGTCTAACTCCTCTTTAATGTCACTGACTGCAGAACTGTTTCCTCTATACCAACTGCTTGAGGGTAAGAGGAGGGGGAGAAGAGAATTGCTTGGCCATGCTCATAATGCATTGAATGAGTATTCAGCAGCACAGGGTATTATTCGAGACATGTTATGTGAATGTGGAGTTAATATGGCCATCCGTGAGGCTTGACATTTGCAGCCATTTTTTTATCGAATGTTCAGCAGTCTAATAATGAATGACGAGGACAGATATAAATTATTCACATCCCCACTACAGTACCTTTTCATTAATCTATGAGGACTCTTCCAGCGCTCCACCTTCGTCCTAGCTATTAATAGCTCCTTACAAGAAACGGGGTGGTGGTACAAAGGTCATGAAGAGAATGTATTTTACAGGTGAGGTTTTGGTTTCCCTGAGTCTGTGGAGACTGTTCAACCTTGATAAGAGACTTCTGTTGAGAGTCCATTTGATTTGCACAACAGTATACCACAGAGGGATGGAGCTGACACTTGACTCAGGTCGTCCTGATGTGACCCATTCTTCAGTATCGTTACACTTACTCCTGAAGTTTGGAAGTGCTTACTCACTATCAAAGGTATAACTGAAAGCATACCTTTGCACAAAGCAATATGTTCCCCAGCAAGGTCTAGTCATTGTCTGTTTCTCTGTTCTTAGTGGACAGATGTTCCAGGGCCATTCAGCCTTTAGGAGGAAAGCTGGCCCACTTATTACGACATAGCAGTTCTATTTCAAAGATTGTAAATGGCTTCAGTTGCTTTACAAAAGGCAAATGGACTTCTTGTAATTAGGCATAAAATGTGCTTTATTAAAATAAGCAAATATTTGTGATTGAAGCGTTAAATGTTTTTAACATGTCCATTATTAGCATAATTGGTCATTTGTTACTAACACCGGAATGACAATGAAGAACCAAAATATAAAAAACACAAATGAATGCATCACACTATGTGCAGTTTGGTGATTACTTATGCAAATTAGACTTCAGTGAACTGGGCAAACAGGCATAGCAAATGATGGTTGTGAACTGTGGGTAGACTAGATACAGTCCCTTAAATATTGTTCCTTACTGATGTGATATGGATTGCTTACAGCTGAACAATGAAGGAATCATGGTACTGCCAGGAACCCAGGTGCTTAGACCTCTGTATTTGGTGCTGGTGACGAGGTGATGGTGGAGTGGAAGGAGGGACATGCTTGACAACAGCAGCGCTTTTTTTGCATGTTACCGTTGAAGTTTGTTCAAGTCAGTTATAATTCATGTTCTGTCAACACATCATTTAAAAAGGCCCGAGGCCCCCCTCTCCTGTAAGATATATCATTTGAGATTTAGGATGGATTACTTTGCTGCTCTGCTTCTTTCATAACCACGCATTTCTTTGTTCTTTCGTTTTCTGAGCTGGCTAGAGCTCCCTCTTGGTTCGGGAGCTCTTCTCTAGGTTGACACTGTCCCTGGCGAAGGAGTGATAACCCCCTAATGATTAACTTCAGAGAAACACGTGAGGAGAATTGAGTGAGAACACATTCTCATTTACAGCAACAACCTGTGGAATAGTTACAGGGGAGAGAAGGTAGGATGAATGAGCCAATTGGAAGCTGTGGATGATTAGGTGGCCATGATGGTATGAGGGCCAGATTGGGAATTTAGCCAGGACACCAGGGTTAACACCCCTACTCTTACAATAAGTGCCATGGAAGGCACCTCTACCATACCGACTCTCATACCATAAGAAACAAGATTCTCTGGTGTGATGAAACCAATACTGAACTCTTTGGCCTGAATAGCAAGCGTCACATCTGGAGGAAACCTGGCACCATCCCTAAGGTGAAGAATGGCGGTGGCAGCATCATGATGTTTTTCAGCTGCAGGGTCTGAGAGACTAGTCAGCATCAAGGCAAAGATTAACGGAGCAAAGTACAGAGAGATCCTTGATGAAAACCTGCTACAGAGAGCTGAGGACCTCAGACTGGGGCGAAGGTTCACCTTCTAACAGGACAACGACCCTAAGCACACAGCGAAGACAACGCCGGAGTGGCTTTATATATCATATGATGCAAACTGCTCATAAATGCATCATGATACAAAATGCATCTTACCGGCTGTATTTCTGTATTTTGAAAGTTAATAATATTGAAAGAATTCAGAAAATTCCAAAAACAAATTCCTGTAAATGTACATTTTAAGCTCAAATAATGCAACAAAATAATACAAATAAAGTTTCCCTGACGGAAAAGGATTGCTCCAACTTTCAAGAATCCCTGAGCTAATTTCCTGCTATTCTCAAAAAAAAATTCCCATGAGGCTGAGAGAAAAGGTTGCAGTTTTCAAGCTAATTTCCTGTAATTAAAAAAAGAAAATCCATGGCTTATGACATGTTCATATGCTATCTGGGGTCCCGACCTCTGGTTAAAAAGAGAAGGGGTGCTGTCTGAGGTGCTGAAAATGAAGTACAATACCAATAAAAAGGAAACATCAGAGAAAGTATGGTTCTGTGAATATGATTTCCGGCAGTTATTATGCAGTCCCTTAGATTTTGTATTGGTCTAATTGATGTCTCCTAATTTCAGCACTTGGATAATGTGATGCTTGCTGTCTGGTGTCCATGTTGCCTGGAGATAGCTAAAGCATGGGACAAAAAATGTCATACGTATACAACGAAAAGGGATCTCAACAAGGCCTCCTGAGTGGCACGGTGGTCTAAGGCACTGCATTGCAGTGCTAGCTGCGCCACTAGAGATTCTGGGTTCGAGTCCAGGCCCTGTCGCAGCCGGCTGTGACCGGGAGACCCATGGGGCAGCGCACAATTGGCCCAGTGTCGTCCGGGTTAGAGGAGGGTTTGGCCGGCAGGGATGTCCTTGTCCAATCGCGCACTAGCAACTCCTGTGGCGGGCCGGGCACAGTGCAAGCTGACACGATCACCAGGTGTACAGTGTTTCTTCCACCACATTGGTGCGGCTGGCTTCCAGGTTAAGTGGGCTTTGTGTCAAGAAGCAGTGCAGCTTGGTTGGGTTGTGATTCGGAGGACGCACAGCTCTCGACCTTCACCTCTCCTGAGTCCGTACGGGAGTTGGATGAGACTGTAACTACCAATTGGGGAGAAAAAGGGGGTAAAAAAAGAAAAGAAAAAAGATGACAATTGGATAACGTGAAAAGGGACCTCAACAAATGACATAATCCTCTCTTTATTACATTTGTATTTTACTATTTTTTAAAGCAGATCCAGAGCGACTTACATTTACAACATACTGGTTGTACATAATGGTATATTCCTTGCATTCTATTCTGTCTAATTGTTGTTTAATTAACACTTGTAACTCCACTAACAAAGCCAGAAAGCACAAAACAAATAGAGGGGATCTACTGTATAACCATGAGATTCTATTTGGCATTACACGTGTAAATGTATTGTCTCTCACCAACAGACTAAACACGCACATAGAGATTTAGAGAATACTGGGTTCTGAGGACAAAAGGGGGAAAGTGATCCTGAATAGCCTGCCATATGAGGTAACAATGTCAAGACAGTCAGGGCTTTAAATACCTCTCTTCAATCGCTGTGTCATGGAAGGATAATTACCATCATCATCCCCACCATTTAAGAGGAGAAGAACAGACAAGGAAAAATACTGATTACATAAGTCTGCTGTTAACTGCGGCCATATTGATATAGCACGCAGTGAAAGGTATGCTGCTTGTTAGTAGGCAGACATTTGTGACATAAATGTTCCTAGAAATTATTCTCCATAATGTGTCATCTCCTCCAGCTTGGCTAGCACAATTAATTGTCATATTTAGGACAGAGATGAGGAGGCATGAGCCATCACAGACATATTCATCAGCCTGTCAGTCAAAAGGAGATTTCCCTAAATGAATCCAATGCAGCCATTTTATCTCAACATCCTATACTGTCTAGGTAACAATTGAGTACCTTAATGTGATTGTTTTCAATTAAAATGGTAATAAAAAAAATAGTAGAGCAAGCAATCATTTTTCTAGTACTGTATGGGTGTGATCTGAGTGGGGAGGAGAAAACTGAAAACTAGCTGTTATTGTCAGAGAGGTTTGGAACTCTCATTCTTATTGGGTCTATTAACTCATTTACAGCATGATCACCAAAACAGGCTGAAATTTCAAGCGGTCTTTTCAGACAGCTCTTACACTAAAAGGGCATTATCATAATGTTCACAATTTCACAGTATTATTCCAACTTTATGGTGTGGAAATATATATAAAAGACATGAAAATTATGTTTTTGACTGCGTTGGGTCTAGTCCCTTGGCACATACAACTGTCAACGGGGCTGCAGGTTGCCTAGCACTTACAAGTGTTGGGCCAGTAACCAACCGGTTGCTGGTTCGAATCCCTGAGCCAGCAAGGTGGGAAAATCTGCCGTTCTGCACTAGAGCAAGGCAGTTAACCCCCAACAACAACTGCTCCCTGGGCACCGTGGATGTCAATTAAGGCATTCCTCCACACCTCTGTGTGGAAGACACATTTCGGTTGAACACATTCAGTTGTGCAACTGACTAGGTATCCCCTTCCCTCAATATGTAAAATGTATACTCTTTAAATGTGTCTTTATATGATAGTATTTCTGAGTATCATATTTAGCAGTGCACAATTTTTACAATTCTCCAGCTTTCGGATTTAATATTTCCGTTTTCACTGAATAGTCTATTTTGATTTCTCCCTGTCTGCGCTGTGTTATCCAATAGGACACATGCTGTGCCATGGGGTGACACAGCAGTCAGATATTATATCACAGTGTGATTCACCAACCTGACCTAGGAGTGTGAGATAGGCCCTAAGGGCACCTTAGCCATACTAAGCTCAGTGAAGTGAGCACATCTGTCTATAAGCAACTCTGCTCTGTATTATGCAATGGTTTTTCTCTCTCTCTCACACACACACACACACACACACACACACACACAGAAGTTTTCTGCTAACTGTTGTCTCCAGACCTGAACAACCTGTCCATCAAAAATGCTTAACTTAGAACCAGAGATGACAACATAGGGATGATCTACAGCCAGTTCAAATGCCCACACAAGTGACCTAAAGTTACACTATGGGGCCATCTGGTGGATGTATTTTCCAATGCTCAATTCTCACATGGGCAGTTATACAGGCCTTTTTGGCCCTGTATGGAGTGGCTGTGGATCCAACTTCTCTGGAACCCTCTTCCTGACAGCAAAGGTACAAGGTTCTGCACATGTGTGGGATGCTCTACTGTTCACACAGGATGAATCTCAATTGCATACTCCGCGTGTCCTGGCTCCTCGCCTTCTTCCCAAAATCAATTGGAGGAGAAGGCCAAAGGGGAGGGATCTGTGGCTTTCTCGTCCAATGGGTTTTGAGAAGAAGGCGTGGAGAGAGGAGTAGGCAATTGAGATTCTTCCACAGTCTCTGATCTAGCCTACTGTTGGGCTGCCAAGAGAACAGGCTACTCTGACAAATGTTGCTTGTTTAATAAAGTTATATCAAAGCTGAATCAATGTCAATGATAGTCTCCAACATACTGTAAAAGAGCCTCGGCCTCGGCAGTCCTGGCTGATATCCTATTGAGTACAATGGATATTTTGTAGGAATTTTTATCCTGTGTTAACGTTCTCAAAATCTACAGGCCTACTATTCTACTGATATAATGCCATGATAATTTATTAAAGCTTTAGTGCAACAATCTTGCGTTGAAGATTTACTGTATCTTCCCAGTACACAACACAGGCCTAAATTGTTGCATTGACAGCATGGATTGATTATTGCTGTGCAAATACATTAATTATTTTCTTTATCTCAGAAAATTGGGTTTGAATAGGCATAGACAAGGTACTACGCCTTGTCTTCTGTCCAGTAGAGAGTGCTCTGGTACAGTTGTGGAAAGCATGCAACCTGGATTCAGGGGTAGACTTAACATATTTAACAAAAATCCAGGACATTCAAATTAGTATTATATGTTACATTTGGTATGGTATGTATTCATTTTGGGATGTCCATCATCCATTTCATATGATACACTATATACAAACGTATGTGGATCCCCCTTTGAATTAGTGAATTCAGCTTTTTCAGCCATACCCGTTGTTCCAGCCATGCAATCTCTATAGCCAAACATTGGCAGTAGAATGGCCTTACTGAAGAGCTTAGTGACTTTCAACATGGCACCATCATAGGATGCCACCTTTCCAACAAGTCAGTTTGTCAAATTTCTGCCGTGCTATAGCTGCCCCGGTCAACTGTAAGTGTTGTTATTGTGAAGTGCAAATGTCTAGGAGCAACAACAGCTCAGCCACAAAGTGGTAGGCAACACAAGCTCACAAAACAGGACTGCCGAGTGCTGAAGAGTGTAGCGTGTAAAAATCATCTGTCCTTGGTTGCGACACTCACTGCCAAATTCCAAACTGCCTCTGGAAGCAACATCAGCACAATAACTGTTCGTTGGGAGCTTTAAGAAATGGGTTTCCACGGTCGAGCAGCTGCACACAAGCCTAAGATTACTATGCGCAATGCCAAGCGTCGGCTGGAGTGGTGTATTGCTCGCCACCATTGGACCCTGGAGCAGTGGAAGCGCGTTCTCTGGAGTGATGAATAACCCTTCACCATCTGGCAGTCTGACGGACGAAGCTGGATTTGGCAGATACCAGGAGAATGTTACCTGCCCGAATGCATAGTGCCAACTGTAAAGTTTGGTGGAGGAGTAATAATGGTCTGGGGCTGTTTTTCATGGTTTTGGCTAGGTCCCTTAGTTCCAATGAAGGAAATCTTAAAGCTACAGCATACAATGATATTCTAGATAATTATGTGCTTCCAACTTTGTGGCAACAGTTTGAGGAAAGCCCTTTCCTGTTTTAGCATGACAATGCCCCCGTGCACAAAGTGAGGTCCATACAGAGATGGTTTGTCGAGTTCGGTTTGGAAGAACTTGACTGGCCTGCACAGAGCCCTGACCTTAACCCCATCGAACACCTTTGGGATGAATTGGAAAGCCAGGCCTAATCGCCCAACATCCGTGCCCGACCTCGCTAATGCTCTTGTGGCTGAATGGAAGGAAATCCACGCAGCAACGTTCCAACACTCTAGTGGACTGCATTCCCAGAAGAGTGGAGGCTGTTATAGCAGCAAAGGGGGAATCAACTCTATATTAATGCCCATAATTGTGGAATGAGATGTTCGACAAGAGGTTGTCCACATACAATACATGACCTAAAGTATGTTACGAATTACAATCCATATGTTAAGTTACGAATTGCAATTCATACAATATGTTACGAATTTGTAATATGTTGGATATTTCTTGTGGCTAATGTTAACTAGCTGGCTTGGTGGATAACGCTAATGTTAGCTAGGTGGCTAACATTAGTTAGAATAGGGGTTAAGGTTTTGGTTCAAGTTGGGGTAAGGTTAGGGGAAGAGTTAGCTAGCATGTTAAGTAGTTGTAAAGTAGCTCAAAAGTAGTAAGTAGTTGCTAATTAGCTAAAATGCTAAAGTTGTCCGTGATGAGATTTAAACACACAATCTTTGGGTTGCTACCTGTTTGTGTTATACACAGTCTTTCCATTTTTGCCTTAATAACCTTCTGTCTTATATAAACATACCACTTCACTGTTGTTTAATGGGCATTTCATTTCTATTCATGATACTGCCCATTTATATTTATTCTTCAGGAATGAAACACAAGCATGCAAAGTTGCAGACAAAGCTATTTGCTACTCGTGCTACAACTGCATTTTATGAGTAGGCCTAGACAACCATAGGCCTATAAGCCTACAATCATCATTGTGTTTTGATCCACAGGCAGAAGAATTTGAGTATTCTCAAGAACTATGATCATCAGCTGGTAAATTATTAGCCAATTTGTTATCTGTTAAATAGTCAACTGTTTTATTTTAACACAATCTCTTATTGATATCAATGCTGCGTTATTTCATGATGTGACCCTGGCACTTTGTGCCCACTTGTCCTCACAAGGTAACCTCAGGGCAGAGAGCCCTTTCCCAACCTATGTGCCAGTGTTCTCTGACCATCTCTCCAATACCACCAACCAAATGTTTGGTTCTGGGCAGGGAGCTGTTGAGAATGGATTAGCTCTTAACTAGAAGCTATGGTAAGTGCAAGCAGGGTACAGATAGGCAGCCTTGCTAGCATCAGCAGGACGTAAGACTTTCCCAATATAGTATCAGTCACACCTTCCTAAAGAGTGCATATCAGATGGCTATGTTCCTTGAATTGAGGTTTTACTCATATTCTTTGGATCCTTGCTTGACAGTATGAGCACAACTTTTATTAATTTTCTTCAATAAATAAATTCTAACTGATAAATGTGTTTCACCAGTGAATAGTTTCCAAATTGCCAAGAGATTTATTATAGACTCTATGTTGCTCAGAAAAGTATGTCATTTTTGTAACATTTCTGATATATTTCTAAATAAAGAAATACAGTGTATTGTACTATGTATATTATTGCGTGAACTAAATGAAGCATAGCCTATTCAATGATACATAAAAAAGCTGTCTTTTCATAGTGAATACTTTCACCTCAGAAGTTGACCACAGAAGTTATCATAGTGAGTCATTGTCATTTGCCATATGTTGTGTAGATCAACCAGCCATATGCCTCAACCTCGAAATAATGTATAGGCAATATTTGTAATGAAATTAGATGGTGCAATTTTCCACATTCATTTGGGATTGAGGCATACCTGGAGCTACACAACAGATGATGAACTGAATTATGAATGGGCTTGTAAATGATGAACACATCAAAGCTATGTGAACGTGATGAACTATCTTGAGCAGCCATCTTCAGATACAGTAGAACATACTTTGTAGACTCATCTGACACTGCCTGGAGATAGCGGTCTGCAACTCAATAAACTGCCCCTGCATGTTGTTCAGCTGCCCCTGCATGTGGGTCATCACCTGCTTTAAATTGTTCAGCAGGACCTGAATCTCCGGCCTAGAGTAAATCAGGTGGCTCAACAGATTTAGATGAAGAGAGGCTTAATGCCCATTTGACAATCTTTAGGATTCTTTCTCACTTTCTCACCAATCAATAATCTGGTGCCTCTGGCTGAGAGTTCAGATCTGGAAGCACGGTTTGGACTGCTCCTACAGTTTTGCTTCAGTACTGCATTTTAACTGACGCCAGGCCCAGAAAGACAATTTCCATAGACGGCCACATAGAGAAGTCAGATTAGAAAATTCCAAATAAGAATCTTTAGTCAACACTTTTATGCACAAAACATTCATTTAAATATTCAAATAATCACCGCTGAGGCCGATTTTCTCCATCACACACCAGAAGATATTAAGATTTTATATTCACCCAATGTCTGACATGTTTTTGGATGACGCAATGATGTAATTGCTGCTAGCGCTGCTGCCTGTGTGCGCATGTGATGTTGGTCCATATAAACCCGATGCAACCGGAAATGAATTAGTGCATGCGAACATAAATAGATTACCTTGAAAACAACGGTCGGACATCTTGGACCCAGTCTCCAGTTCTTATCATATTGTACCTCAGGGGAATCACCGCTTGAGTACTCACAGGAAAGGTATCCATGATTCCATGATGTTCAGTCAATGAGCATTATGGGTAATGTAGTCAGATTCATGGCAAATGCTGATTTTGGACTGAGACCCAGCCAGGGTTTATGCCAGGATGAGTCAAATAGATTATGCATAAACGCATTTCATCAATCAGTGTCTGTGTAAATATCCATATCCGTGGTGCGAGACCAGTCAGGCCACCTATCCAGGTCTGAATATAACGTTGCAATTATGGTAAACTCAAGTTCACTGAATTGATTAATTACAGAGTTTGATTTTAGTGATCCGAACTAAAAGCAAAAGTAGGCTATGGTTTGTCTTGACAAATCCCACTGGGCACAGACATCAGTTCAACTTCTAGTTTTGATTTACATTTGGTTGAGTTGTCAGCTGACTTGAATTCAACGTGAAATCAACAAAAAAATGTCACTATGTCAATGGATTTTGGGTTAAAAGTTGTGTGAAAAAAAGACAAAATACCCTTATGTTGATGACTTTTTTGCAAATCCAATCAGTTCTCCATGTTCATTCAATGTCCTCACATAGTTTTTCTTGGTTGAAATGGCGTGGAAACAACTATGATTCAATCAGATTTTGCCGCTTGGAATGCTTACCTTGCCAACTGGCAGTGTTGGAAAAATCACTCAAGTGTCATCTTGATTAAAAGGAAAGATACCTTCATAGAAAATTACTCAAGTAAAAGTGAAAGTCACCCAGCAAAATACTACTTGAGTGAAAGTTTAAAAAAAGATCTGGTTTTAAATGTAATTAAGTACAGGGGTGGATAATCACCAAATTGTCATACTTTATTTTTTTGTCTTTTACTTTTTTTTTGTGATATCCAATTACGATCTTGTCTCATCGCTGTAACTCCCCATTGTGCTCCGAAACAATAACCCGCCAATCTGCGCTTATTTACACCCGCCCGCATAACTAGCTGCCGGAGAAAACACTGTTCAACTGACAACCAAGGTCAGCCTGCAGGCGCCCAGGACACCACAAGGAGTCGCTAGAGCGCGATGAGCCTTGTCAAGCCCCCCAGCCAAACCAGCCCCTAACCATACTGGGCCAATTGTGCACCGCCCTATGGGACTCCCGCTCATGACTGGTTGTGATTGAACCCCGGTCTGTAGTGACGCCTCAAGCACTGCCTTAGACCACTGTGCCACTAGGGAGGCCTCTAAATTGTCATACTTGAGTAAAAGTAAAATGTAAAAATAAATACTATACATCAAATTCCTTGCATTAAGTAAACCAGATGATATTCCAACAGTCAGAGATGATTTACAAATGCATTATTTGTGTTTAGTGAGTCCACCAGATCAGAGGCAGTAGGGATGACAATGAGTTAAATTGATAGGTGCATAAATTGGACCATATTGCTGTGTTGCCTGAGATTTCAAAATTTAAAAAGTACTTTTGGGTGTCAGGGAAAATGTATGGGGATAAAAAGTACATATTTTGTTTAGAAATGTAGTGGAGTAAAAGTAAAAGTTGTCAAAAATATAAATAGTAAAGTACAGATAACCAAAAAAACTACAGAATTAGAGCTTCAAAGTATTTTTAATTTACACCACTGCTGATTTACACCACTTAATTCACACCCCTTTACTTTTTCCAAATGTTGTTGTGTCACTGGCCTACACACAAAGAGATGAGGAATAGAGCTAACACAGGCAAAATCCTAGAGGAAAACATGGTTCAGTCTGCTTTCCAACAAATACTTGGAGACAAATTCACCTTTCAGCAGGACAATAACCTAAAACACAGGCCAAATATACACTGGAGTTGCTTACCAAGACAACATTGAATGTTCCTGAATGGCCTAGTTAGTTTTGACTTACATTGTCTTGAAAATATATGGAAAGAGTTGAAAATGGCTGTGTAGCAATGATCAACAACCAACTTTACAGAGTTTAAAGAATTTAAAAAATAACCATATGTTGTACAATCCAGGCAAATATTATGCAATCCAGGTGTGCATAGCTCTTAAGCCTTGTTCACATTGGCAGTTTGATGTGACTAAAAATCCATTTGAATCTGTTATTTCTCCTGCAGTCTGAACAGCCAAAGCCACATGGAATCAAATATTTCAAGCCACATTTCAAACCACCTTCTTACGTACGTTGTGTGACTTGTGTCTGAACAGTCAAATCTGATGTATTTGCCCTAAAGTGGTTTTTAGACTGTTATATACCATAACTTGTTGCCTGCTAGCTACTGTTACGACTTCTATGAATGGTGAGTGGAGGAGTCAAGCGCAGAGAGCAGGTAATTCCGTACGTGGATCTTTTATTCCAACAACAGCGGAGACATGGACATGCAAAACACAAGGGCGCATGAAACAACCCATCCAAAATACACAGGACTAAAACTGTCCAGAAAAATTGCGATCACACTAACACACCAACACCAAATAAACAGAGAACAAGCCCGCATAATACCCAGCGGGCCCAGTGCCCTTAAATAGCCTATAAACAAAACTAACTCAAAACAGGTGTACCCAATTAGACCTAATTAACAGAAACAAAAGGAAAGGGAATCGATGGCAGCTAATAGGCCGGCAACGACGACCGCCGAACGCCGCCCGAACAGGAAGAGGCACCATCTTCGGCGGGATTCGTGACAGTACCCCCCCCTGACGCGTGGCTTCCCCGGCCTGAGGAGAGACACATGAAACGAGGGGTTAATGCGATAGTAAGAGGGAAGTTGCAATCTATAACACACCTCGTTTATCCTCTTCAGGACTTTAAATGGCCCCACACACTGCGGCCCCAGCTTCCGGCAGGGCAGGCGGAGGGGCAGGTTTCGGGTCGAGAGCCAGACTCTGTCCCCTGGTGCGAACACCGGGGCCTCACTGCGGTGGCGGTCAGCGTTTCTTTTCTGCCGTTCACTGGGCTGCCTGAGAGAATCCTGGACTGCCCGCCAGGTCACTCGAGAGTGCTGTACCCACTCCTCCACCGCAGGAGCTTCGGTCTGACTCTGATGCCACGGAGCCAGGACCGGCTGGTAGCCCAGTACGCATTTAAATGGCGACATGTTCGTGGATGAGTGACGAAGTGAGTTCTGGGCCAAATCTGCCCACGGGACGTACCTCGCCCATTCTCCTGGCCGGTCCCGGCAATACGACCTCAGAAACCTACCCACTTCCTGGTTTACTCTCTCCACCTGCCCATTACTTTCGAGGTGATAACCAGAGGTAAGGCTGACCGAGACCCCCAGACGCTCCATAAACGCCCTCCAAACCCGGGACGTGAACTGGTGACCTCGATCAGATACGATGTCCTCTGGAACCCCGTAGTGCCGGAAGACGTGGGTAAATAGAGCCTCAGCAGTCTGTAGGGCCGTAGGGAGACCAGGCAATGGGAGGAGACAGCAGGACTTAGAGAACCGATCCACAACGACCAGAACAGTAGTGTTCCCCTGAGATGGGGGAAGATCAGTAAGGAAATCTACCGAGAGATGAGACCATGGCCGTTGTGGAACCGGGAGGGGTTGTAACTTCCCTCTCAGCAGATGCCTAGGAGCCTTACTCTGAGCGCATACCGAATAGGAAGAGACATAGAGCTTCACATCCTTAGCTAAGGTAGCCCACCAGTATTTCCCCCTAAGACCCCGCACTGTCCTATCAATCCCCGGATGACCCGAAGATGGTAGTGTGTGAGCCCACCGAATCAATTTATTACGGACACCAAGCGACACGTACCTAAGACCGGTCGGACACTGTGAAGGCGCAGGTTCAGCCCTCAACGCCCGCTCGATGTCCGCGTCCACCTCCCATACCACCGGGGCCACCAGCCGAGAGGCTGGAAGGATGGGAGTGGGATCGATGGACCGGTCCTCGGTGTCATAGAGACGGCCTTAGTGTTAAGGGAACCTGGTCTGTAAGAAAACGTAAATCTAAAGCGTGTAAAGAACATGGCCCACCTAGCCTGACGTGGATTCAGTCTCCTCGCTGCTCGAATATACTCCAGATTGCGGTGGTCAGTCCAGATGAGGAAAGGGTGTTTAGCCCCCTCTAGCCAGTGTCTCCACACCTTCAGAGCTTTTACCATAGCTAGTAACTCCCGGTCCCGCACATCATAGTTCCGCTCAGCCGGACCCAGCTTCTTGGAAAAAAAAGCGCAGGGACGGAGCTTCGGTGGCGTGCCCGAGCGCTGTGACAGCACGACTCCAACCCCAGCCTCAGACGCATCCACCTCCACTATGAATGCTAACGAAGGGTCCGGATGCGCCAACACGGGAGCTTCAGTAAACAGCGCCTTCAACTGGTTGAAGGCTCCATCAGCCTCGTCTGACCACCGTAGACGCACCGGCCCCCCCTTCAGCAGTGAGGTAATGGGCGCCGCTACTTGGCCAAAACCCCGGATAAACCTCCGGTGGTAATTGGCAAATCCTAAAAACCGCTGCACCTCCTTTACCGTGGTCGGAGTCGGCCAATTACGCGCGGCGTTAACGCGGTCACACTCCATCACCACCCCCGAGCTGGAAATGCGATAACCCAGGAAGGAAACGACTTGTTTGGAGACCACACATTTCTCAGCCTTGACGTATAGGTCATGCTCCAGCAGTCGCCTAAGGACCTTGCGCACCAGGGAAACATGCGCGGCTTGTGTGGCAGAATAAATCAAGATGTCATCAATATAGACTACCACACCCTGCCCGTGCAAGTCCCTGAGAATCTCATCTACAAAGGATTGGAAGCCGGCTGGAGTATTCTTCAACCCATACGACATGACGAGGTACTCATAGTGGCCTGATGTGGTACTAAACGCTGTTTTCCACTCGTCTCCTCCCCGAATACGCACCAGATTATACGCGCTCCTGAGGTCCAGTTTTGTGAAGAAACTCGCTCCGTGGAATGATTCCACCGCCGTAGCGATGAGAGGTAGCGGATAACTAAATCCCACTGTGATAGAATTGAGACCTCGATAATCAATGCACGGACGCAGTCCTCCCTCCTTTTTCCTCACAAAAAATAAACTTGAAGAGACGGGTGACATAGAGGGCCGAATGTACCCCTGTCTCAGCGCTTCCGTGACATATGTCTCCATAGCCAACGTCTCCTCCTGTGACAATGGGTACACGTGACTCCGGGGAAGTGCAGCGTTCTCCTGGAGGTTTATCACGCAATCCCACCGTCGATGGGGTGGTAATTTGGTCGCCTTTTTCTTACTAAAAGCGATAGCCAAATCGGATGGAAACCTGGTCTGGACTCTCCACCGTTGTGGCACCGATGGAAACTCCTATACACCTACCTGAACACTCGTCTGACCACCCCTGAAAAGCCCCCTGTTTCCAGGAAATGAGGGGATTGTGAATAGCCAGCCAGGGAACCCCCAACACCACTGGAAACCCAGGTGAATCAATGAGGTAGAAACTGATCTCCTCCCTATGATCCCCCTGCGTTACCATGTACAGCGGAATCGTGGCCTCCCTGACTAGCCCTGACCCTAACGGTCGGCTATCTAAGGAGTGCACGGGGACAGGTGGGTCTATCTGCACTAACGGAATACCCAACTTACGGGCGAGTCCGCGATCCATAAAACTTCCAGCTGTGCCTGAATCGACTAGCGCCTTATACTGGAGAGAGGGAAAAAACGCAGGGAAAAAATAAACAAAAACATGTGACCAACAGGGAGCTCTGGGTGAGTTTGGTGCCTACTCACCTGGGGTGGCCGAGAAGTGTTCCGCCTGCCAGCTCGACTCCCAGAGGGACTCCTCCAGCACCGGTCCGAAATGTGTCCTCTCCGGCCACAATAGGTGCAGGAGGAGCCTCCTCCTCCGGTCTCCCTAGATGCAGCTCCTCCAACTCCGTTGGAGCGGGAGGGCTGGAAGGTGGAATTGACAGGTCCCCTTCTGAACGCCCGCGGGCAGCTAGCAGGTTGTCCAGTCAAATCGACATGTCTATCAGTTCATCAAGGGAGAGTGTGGTGTCCCGACAAGCTAGCTCCCGGCGACGTCCTCCCGGAGGCTGCAACGGTAATGGTCCATCAGGGCCCTGTCATTCCACCCAGCACCAGCAGCCAGGGTCCTGAACTCCAACGCAAAGTCCTGCGCACTCCTCGTCTCCTGTCTGAGGTGGAACAGTCGCTCACCCGCCACTTTGCCCTCTGGTGGGTGGTCGAACACAGCTCGAAAACAGCGGGTGAACTCCGGGTAGTGGTCCCGAGCCGAGTCTGGGCTGTTCCAGACAGCGTTGGCCCAGTCCAGGGCCCTACCCGACAAACAGGAGATGAGGAGGCTCACACTCTCCTCACCCGAGGGAGTCGGACGCACGGTAGCCAGGTAGAGCTCGAGCTGGAGCAAAAATCCCTGGCACCCAGCCGCCGCTCCATCGTACTCCTTCGGGGGGGAGAGACACAATGTGCTGGACCCACACAACGACGTCGGTGGAGTGGGTGGCGTCGTCTGTGGGGGAGCTGGGGTAGACGTCGGTAGACCACTCCTCTCCCATCGCTCCATCCTCTCCATCATCTGGTCCATCACTGAACCGATCCGATGGAGGACAGCTGTATGATGTTGTACGCGCTCTTCCATAGTTGGGAGAGGGGTGGTCGCTGCTCCTGTTGACTCCATTCAGGTGGTGCGGGCTTCTGTTACGACTTCTATGAATGGTGAGTGGAGGAGTCAAGCGCAGAGAGCAGGTAATTCCGTAAACGACAGCGGAGACATGGACATGCAAAACACAAGGGCGCATGAAACAACCCGTCCAAAATACACAGGACTAAAACTGTCCGGAAAAATAGCGATCACACTAATACACCAACACCAAATAAACAGAGAACAAGCCCGCACAATACCCAGCGGGCCTAGTGCCCTTATATAGCCTATAAACAAAACTAACTCAAAACAGGTGTACCCAGTTAGACCCAATTAACAGAAACAAAAGGAAAGGGAATCGATGGCAGCTAATAGGCAGGCGACGACGACCGCCGAGCGCCGCCTGAACAGGAAGAGGCACCATCTTCGGCGGGATTCGTGACAGCTACTCTCTTGTCAAGTTTGACAATAATATGATGTGGTAACTATCTAGCTTGTTAATTGTTTACAAATAAATTAGTGAATGTGCTAAATTAGTAATAAATTAGTGAATGTGCTAAAGCTAAACAGCTACCTAGCTAGGTAGTTGACTGCTGTGGATAGATAAAAATGGCTCATTTTGAAAGTTGAATCATCTTATCCTTTTATGCTTTAAAAGTGTTTTTACACTATGATTTTGAACATTCACAGCAACTGGGAAATGTCCATGGAATGCATTGTTGTCAATTTAGCGTGCTACATAACTTCTGAGTGATAGGAAGCACCACCACCAATCAGCCTACACCACTGTACACATACCCTTCGTTACTATGACAACTAGTGTAGCCATGTAAGTAAATTACTGCTTTTTAAATTGTCTTTATTAATTATTTTCTCATTTTAAATTTGTATTTTATTTATTTATTTATTTTTATTTTTGCAGAAAAAACAGTATACATACAAGGAGTATACAAACAGACAATGTTAACATATGCTAGGGGGTACAACAAATGACAGATTATACAAAGACCTTAAAAGACACACACATATTGATTGTTTTAACAGCTTTCTTATTAGAAGAATGTATAATGGTGTTAATGTACTGCTCGAATTCCTTATAGAAAACACGGAAGAGTGTTTTTTTTTGTGTGAATTTACATCTATGAAAATGACATTTTGCAATTAGCACAATTTGATTTACGAGGTAAAATTGTTTTTCTTTATCCTTATTATAGTTAAGGAAACCGAGCAGCACATTCTCCCTTAAAAAACAAAAGTCATCAAGAATATTAACAATAATAAAACTATGAATATCTTTCCATAATTTCTTTACATGTAGACAATGCCAAAACAAACGCAATACTGTTTCTGGATGCTCAACACAAAAAGTACAGTTAACGTTAATGTATTTTTTGAGTTTCTTCAGGTAATAATCCGCAGGGTAATACTTATGGATCATTCTGAAAGAGAGCTCTATGAACTTGTTAACAAGCAGGTATTTGTGTGGTAAAAAGAGGGTGGTGTCATCTGCAAGCTGATTTATGATAATATCTGTCAGCAATAGAGATCCCTTTTATATTGTTGGATTTAACAAAACTTGTAAGAAGTTGGTTTGCAAGCAGGAAGAGGTAAGGCGAAATTGGGAAACCTTGCCTAATTTCTCATTTCAAATCAAATCTAGGAGAAGTGCCAAGCTTTAATTTTAATGGAACTGTTCCCATTCATATAAAGAGTTTTAATAGTACTACAAAATAATTAGCCAAAACCACGTTTCTCAAGGGAAAGAAATAGAAACTCATGTTCCACTTTATCAAAGGCTTTATAAAAGTCTTAAGAAAACAATAAAACTATCTTCGGAGTCTAGATCAGAAAGTCAATAATGTCTTACACCAGTCGGATATTATTAGATATACACCACCGTTCATAAGTTTGGGGTCACTTAGAAATGTCTTTGTTTTGAAAGAAAAGCAAATTTTTGTCCATTAAAATAACATTAAATTGATCAGAAATGCAGTGTAAACATTGTTAATGTTGTAAAAGACTCTTGTAGCTGGAAACTGATTTTTTTGTTGTTGAAATGTTAAAGATCTGTCATTCTCATTGAAAGCAAGTCTAAGAAGCGATAGATCTGTTCTATGTTTGCTATTTCTATGCTTCCCATTCTTAAATTTAATTTTTGTGTCTGGTTTATGTGTTTTGATGCACCAGTACATAGTATGTACATTTACATCAAAATTTGGGACAGAGCATTATTTATGGAAGTTTTATAATCTTAAAATCAAAACAGAAAAAAGCTATGTCACTGATCTTACTGTGAGCTTCCTGAAGTGATGTGGCTTTGAACATGGGGTTTCTCTGCAAAGGCTTAGTAACAATAGTTTTGATTTGTCAGATCAAAAAACAAATGGGTCAAAATTAAGCTGTCACTGTTTATATGATGTCCCTCTCTTTTTTGAATTCATCCTAGAGGTTTGATTGATGTGTGGTTGTATTCAACTCCCCACTCTGAAATCCATAAAAAGGCTTAAAGCCCATCACATGTTCCACATCAAATTGAATTGAGATTACATGTACTGCACCACTAAAACTACTGTATAACTAACTACATTATCCTATGAGGCTCATATTTCCAATACCAGAATCATGGCAATGGAAAACACAATAAAACACTGAGTGTACAGTAGACTTTGAAATCCACTGCAACACAATAAAATGACTAATTCAAATGTATTGAATAAATCCCCTACATTAGGCTACAAATAAAAGTTTTTTTTTTCCGAAAGAGTGTAATTCAATTATAATTGTCTGTTTGAACGATGCTGTGTGAATGGCGTTTCAAGGCTCTCTGCCTCACACTAGAAAACAGTTAGGCTATTCTGATTGAAATATTTGTAAACATTTTGCGCAAAGTTCATAATATTGGAGAGAGAAAAAATATTCTCCAAACTATCGGTTTAAAATCACCGTCTACAATATTCCTATAGATTAAAATGATAGGTACCGGAATTATAATGACTTTCAATTTCTACATTTGTTTTACTACGGATGGGACTTGGGGTAAAAAAACAACAACATAGGGGTGGTGTAATTTGTGCGGAAGTGAAATCAAAACTCCGTGCAAGCCACCTCGATCCTGTCATAGTTAGTAGTCGTTAGTGATCTACGAGCCAAAAGTCGATAGATCTTCATCTAATTGTGAAATCATGGAATCCGACAAGGTACTACATATCGCTAACTTTAGCACACTGTTTGTGTGCATGGTGCTAAAGTTTCCGCAAATATTTGTTTTAATGCGCGCGAAATCGACAACGGGTGTCAGCCTCAACAGTCTTCTGCTGGAGCTAACCGGGTATGTTTTACAAAGCAGTGCATGGTTATATTATACTCCGTCCTAATACCTGCCTTTTTAGGTTCTATGAATGTGTAATTGGTTGTTGATTGATGTTTACATGGTGGTTTAATTGTAGACTATAAATCTAATTATATGTGACGATAATACATAATTGCAACGCTTGCAGATACAGTGTAGCCGACAACAGCATGCATAAATTAAATTACATTGTATCGAGTAAACCCATGATATGCAATACACTTCCTGCGTTCTATGGTTGACTCATGTAGGATGAAAGTAAATAGACATTCAGAAAAATGACATCAAACCATACATTAAATCATGATGACTGTACAGACCATGTTGCAGTGTTGCTCTGAATTGAAATGTCCTTGTTGCAGGGTAAGTATTTATCAGATTTGGTTCAGCATCAGATTAAAGATGGCCCAGGGAATTTGACCTCATCCACCCAGATGGCAGTCTGCCTATTTTGTGATTTAAAAAAATCAGTGTGTTTGCTTGTTCTAATGGACATGGAGAAGCTCTATCTTTGTGAGACAGTAAATATATAAATGTGAAGAATATCAGTTATCATCCTCCACAGCTCACTGGATCCTGACACTCTGCCAGAATTACACTGGCTCTCAGGCAAGGAAGGAGTGGTAGGCATACAGCATGGGTATTTGACCGTCTGCTTGCTACTTTACATGACTCATCATGGTTTGTTGACGTTGCAGTCCCCAATCTCTCCATTTAGCAACACATCATCCTTTCACTTCTCTCATATCCTGTTGGCTCGAAGCTCATTGCACCATATCACGATACACACCTAACTTTGTTATTGTTCAAAGAAACATTCTCTAATTTGGATCCTGAAGCATTATCGTATGAAAATGCCCTTAAATACAGCGAATGGTTTGGTCAGGTGTGAATATTCCATCACCAGGTTGCTCCCTTGCAGACCCACGGCTTGCTTGTTCACTTTGTGTTCCCTGTTGTTCCCCACACATCATTCTTTATCTTCCATAAAGTTAATATCACATTTCTTTGTTTTAGGTTCATTGTGTTTGTCACCTACCAGATGTACTATGACTACCCACCCCCAACCTACTTGGAGTACCCCATCCTCATTGCTCAAGGTGGGCCATCATGCTACCCTTTGGTAAAAGTGAAAGTTCCTGTTCATTCATTTAATGAAATAGTCCTATTTCCCAGGTAACAATACTCTCCAGACAATAATCCAACCACATTGTTAGCTGCCGACTTATCTTGCATCCCTTCAGGGTTGTTGCTAACCACAAATGGTAAAAAATTAAGATGATCTATTGTGGTTGTAATTCCGGGTATTCGTTCCCCAAACCTACAGTGGGTGACAATGCACTAGCCTTGCATACCTGATCTCTGTATAAGTGTGTTACACAGTGAGTTACAGCTTGTTCTTTTAATCCTGTTGTGTGCCATTATTTGTCCCAGATGTCATCCTCCTCCTCTTGATTCTACATTACAATGGCAGCCTGAAGCAGAGTCTGATCTATGCAGTTGTGTATCCTTCTCTGCTCATGCAACAAAACAAAACACACACACACTCCTGATTTACATAATGCTAACATTTTGGAAATTGGTAGCAGATTCTTGACATGGCTTGATCAGGTTTGTGGGAGGCTGGCAACTACTCACTGTGCAGAAGTGGATAATTGATTTGGCCATGGTAAGTAGAAGACTGATGAGATGTGAAAAAGAGCAGTAGGTTATTCAGACAGTCAATGTCCACAATGTCAGAAAGCATATTGTATTATGAAGAACAGCTTGCAAAGGACTCTTATTAGTCACATTGATGAAATTGTTTCCACAGACCAATATAGATATAGCACCAGTCAATGATGAAGTAACATTGAAAGGTCCTTTGACATGATGCAAGTTATCTAAATCAATTGCTTACCTTTCCATCTCTCTCAGAGCCTGTGTACATTCATCAGTGCTGGCAGTAAATTTGCCCAGCTCCAATGCCTGTGGCAGTCCAAGGACTCAGGGCAGGTTAGCGCCCTCTCCTGGGGTATGGCTACCTACACATGTTTTGGTGAGTGAACCATTCTAAACCACACACACACACAGGCCATAGCCCTTACAGATCTGTAAGGATATATGTATGAGCGATCCAGCAGCAAATTGGAGCTATGACCAAGTGCCTGCCTAGGTGATCTCGCAACCACAGCGATGAAGATAGTCATGGAATGTAATAATGTGATTTATGTTAACTGTCTTGTTTCAGCAAGGATTTACACCACCAGTGTGACAACTGGAGACATGCAGGGTAAGTCAGTCCTGTCACTGCAATTATCAGGTGTTGGCTGGAGAATGAAAATGTCTGTTATTACATTTTTGCGCAGCAGCATGTGTTTCTAACACCTCTGTTTTGTCTTCCGCTGTCCACAGTTCTGGTGCGATTTATTGTCATGGCACTGCTGAATTCATGGGTGCTAGCTACTATCTTGTACTACAGGAAAAGGGCTGGGGAAGTACAGAAGAAGCAGGATTAAGTCTGTCACAAACAGTTATTACCTCCAATGTCTAAAACCGGACAATTTGTCTGCACTCCCTCTTCTTTGTGTTTAATTTCACCCAGACATGAAGCTGAGAACTGGACTGTGAGTGACAAATGGACAGGTGTCAACCCTTTTGGCAAACCAACCATTCTGATATCAAAATGGTTCTTTTCTAAAATGTTTGGTACCATTCTTTTAAACATTCCATTTGACAACAGGTCAAGTTAGTACAAAAGATTTAAAAAATGTGTTGAGCTAATATATTGGGTGTGTTAATCCTTTCTGTTGAGATGCAGATGTTTCTCAGGATAAAACATTAAACAGCTGTAATTTTCCATTTATTTTCTAAAGATTTTAATCAATAAACCATACCACCTTTGAAATAGTGGCCTTCTGTTATTAGCGAATATCAGAAAGCATAATTGTTCTTCAGCATATCTATAAAACTATGACTAGTATATGCAGATATCACACAGGACAGTGGGTGCATAACTTATTTTTGGTATAGAAAAGACAGCATACACATCAATGACCTAAACCAGAAGGCACATAAATTTCTTTATTGTAGCAATATCAAACATGCATTCTGGATGAAGCGCCTTTAAATACAACGTGGACAGGGCAGTATAAATAATACAATGTGCACTGTATGTCATGTAAAATATTGTATATTAATGTATAAAACGTGCTTTTCAGAAGCTTGAATAAAGGAGAGCACACCATCACTCTCCACCTGAAATATGAGCCAGATGCACACCACGTGCTAAGAGGAATTCTTTACAAAAATATCAGAAACATTCAAAAAGCTTCCATTACAGGTTACTGTTCCATACTTTCAGCTTGTGAATGAATACATTTGTAGAGTCTTTTTCCATCTTTATTTAAACAAAGATAAGTAAACTTGATGTTCCCCTCTTCCATGGAGAAAAATAAAAATCTTACTACGGGTGGACTTCCAAAAGAAAGGCATGTAGGTAACAGCACACTGAAGAATGTAGGGGGGCCCTCCAAGTTGATTCTGAAGAATGTAGGGGGGCCCTCCAAGTTGATTTTGAATAGAAAATAAACAGAAGTTATGCTAAGTCATAATACTCGTGCTTCATCTCTGGTTTGCTCAGATGTACATCCAAACAATGAAGGAGTCAAGCTATGGTATTAATGCTGCACTCCTTGCATTCAGCTGGTGCATTAAACATTTCCCTCTTATAAATTGTCATGCTGCATGGTGTAAGTACATTAAGGCAATGCCAGGGTGAAGTGCTATTAGGTAAGTGTTAGCATCTGAACTTCAACTCTATCCACCTACCAGTTTACAGTATAGTTGTCCTTGTGAGCGTAGTGTTCTGCACTAGATACTTACGATGGCTTGTAATCGTGAACTGAATTATATAAAGAATTGTCTTTGCCACGAACATTCAGGTTGGCAGATCACCTCAAACGTCATCTCTTGATCTCTGCTTTTTCCAATGTGGATTTCTTAAGTGTTGTCAAGGTAAGTCCCTCAGCCCTCTGCTCTCACATGCCGTTTAGCTTAATTGAGGCTGCTGTTCTGTGTTGAGTGAAAATCTGGATACAAAGTCCAAAGCCAAACCCCTTCCCATGGCCTCGACATCCCCTTGCCTCACCCCCTCCTTAAGGAACCTGGAGAGAAGTTGCTCTTCATATGCACACAGACAACAAGTAGTTGTGTTGGCACATTGTTCTTGGGAGACTAGCAGTTGAAGTAACTGGCAAAAAAGACAAGGCGGAAGTGGAATAGATAGAAGTCTTCTGGAAGAGTGAAGTGCAATCAGTTGTGCATGGAGGAAATGCCAAGTGGAACATTGTTTGTTATCAGTCTTGATTGCGTGTTAGGAGGAAACACCCACCACCTCGAACCAGCACCACATTCCCAAGTAAGGTTAACTGGAGAAAGAGAAAACAGAGGGGAAAAGTATTAGTTTCTCTAAAACCAACCCACAGCTCAGTGACATTGCCTGCATCACCACACATACAACCACCCATAGTCACACAACTTTGCAGAATGGATCTTTTGATTGCATGTTTTATTGCAAAACGTCAGTCATCGTAAATAAACATACAAACCATCATATTATAACACTCTTCTACATTAAAAAGACTAGTCAATCTGAAACACACAGAGAAGATGTAAGTCATGATGTCTCAATGGCCACTTTTGGAGTCTTCTCGTTGCATCCTGGGGGCGTCGGCTCTAGGGGGACTGAGGTCAAAGGGAAAAGGTCACACAGGGTTCAGTAGGAGGCTGATATAAGAAAAGGGATATCCAGAAAAGAAAGCGTTAAGGGTCCGATCACAGGAATCAGATCCAGTAGTGTGGTAGGGTTCCTGGAAACCTAAAAGTGTTTGTAATATTTCCTGACATTCAACTATGAAGACGAGAACACATGCACATTTCATTTCTTAAATTCAGGTACACAAACACCAGGCAATAGATTAGAGAAATATAATAGAATATCCGAGTTCTATTCCAATACAACCAAACTCACTGCACAACATGCCTTTCTGTGGATTTACCTAGGCTTTTACCCTATCTGCTCATCAGAAATCAAAAGCATCATCATCGATATCATCTAACTCCCAATGCCAGTCCTGTAGGCCAAAGTCGAGCAATCTGAAAGAGGAAAGTGGTGTTGAGCATGGCCCCTAACCACAGAGCACTAGTCACATCCTTCTCACATAAGTATTTAAAAGGTGTAAGGTTACCCCCTTTTTCCGTCCACCAGAGCCCAAGCTTTACGGTTTATATCTGGCCTTTGCTTTTACCTGTTCTTGCTGGGGGGCAGCTGTCTGCTGGGCCGCCTCATGGACTGGCTGGGCTGGACCTTCATGGAGACACGGGGCGAGGAGCGGGCAAAGTGCTCGGGGGCCGGCGGCTTCTTTGTGATCTTCTTGACCAGTCGTCCCACCCACTCTTGCTGCTCCTCCTGCGACACAGCCAGCAGCAGCAAGTTCTTGGCCATGGACACATCATAGTTCACTGCAGGGGGACAAAAGGGTTTATATTGTGTTTAAGACAAAGAACTGTGCAAACAAACTTACAAAACAGCACTGCACACCTCAACCCCCATATATGCCCCTGACAATGTATTTTTATATGATTATACAGTACCTTCAGAAAGTATTGATACCCCTTGACTTATTCCACATTTTGTTGTGTTACAGCTTGAATTAAATAATTATCTCACCCATCTCCACACACACACAACCCCATAATGACAAAGTGAAAACATGTTTAAAAATGTTTGCACATTTTTTCTAAATAAAATACAGAAAGCTCATTTACATAAGTATTCACAACCCTTTGCTATGACATTCCAAATTGAGCTCAGGTGCATCCAATTTCCTTTGATCATCCTTGAGATGTCACTGCAACTTGAATAAAGTCCACCTGTGGCCAATTCAATTGTTTTGAGAAACACCTGTCTAAAAAGGGCCTACAGTTGACAGTGCATGTCAGAGCAGTAACTATACCATTAAGTCCAAGGAACTGTCCATAGATCTCTGAGATAGAATTGTGATAAAGTGTAAATCTTGGGAAGGGTATAAAACTATTTGTATAGTGTTGAAAGTTTCCAAGAGCACAGTGGTCTCCATCATTGGTAAATTGAAAAAATATGGAACTACCCTAACTCTGCCTATTGTCCGACGAAACTGAGGAACTAGGTAAGAAGGACCTTTGTCAAGAACCCAATGACCACTGTGAGAGAACTACAGAGTTCCTTGGCTGAGATGGGAGATACTGCCAGAAGGATAACGGTCTCTTCACCAATATGGGATTTATGGGACAGTGGCCAGAATGAAGCCACTACTGAGAAAAAGGCACATGACAGCACGGTTGGAGTTAGCAAAAAGGCATGTGAAAGACAGACCATAAGAGATTCTGACGGACAGACGGATAATGAGACGCCTGAATGCAAAGCGCTATGTCTGGAGAAAAACAGGCACAGCTCATCATCCGTCTAACACCATCCCTACTTTGAAGCATGGTGGTGGCAGCATCATGCTATGGGGATGCTTTTCAGCGGCAGGAAGTAAGGATCAATGGGGAACAACAAATGGAGCCAAATACAGGCAAATCCTTGATGAGTGCAAACAAACCTAGACTGGGAAGAAGATTTCACGTTCCAACATGACAACGACCCCAAGCATACAGGCAAAGCAACACTGGAATGGCTTCAGAACAAGAATGTGAAAGTCCTTGAGTGACCCAGACAAAGCCCAGACTTGAATCCCATTGAAAATCTGTGGAAAGACTTGAAGATAGCTGGGGAACGGCAGTGAACAGCAAACTTAACAGAGCTTGCCAGGAAGAATGGGAGAAAATCCCCAACTCCAGATGCTTCTACAAAGTATTGACTCAGTATACTTATGTAAATGAGATATTTCTGCATTTCATTTTCAATACATTAGCAAAAGATTATAAAAACATGTTTCCATTTTGTCATTATGGGGTAGTGTGTGTAGATGGGTGAGATTAAAAAATACAATTTTGAATTCAGGCTAACAAAACGTAGAATAAGTCGAGGGGTATGAATACTTTCTGAAGGCACTGTATGTTAACTTGCTCTGCAATAAGTAACGACACCATCCTCACGCCCCACCCCTACCTTTGCAGGGTGCGATGATCTCTTCCTTCTTGTCCATGTGGTCCTTGTGACACTTGATGTGGCAGCGCCTGCACTCCAGGGCAGGAGGAGGCTTAAACATGTGCCACAGGGGCTTGGTGCACGCCTCACAGTTGGTAGGGAAGTGGTAGAGTGTAGGGATGAACTCATGGCCCTTGTGGCAGATGTAGCTGGACTTCTCTCCACTTGCCAGCTCCACTGGGAACTCAGGCTCCTTCTTACACTCTCCCTCATTGGCATACAGAATCTGAGGAGAGAAGGAAGAGGCTATCACGGTCGATGTCAATCATTACCATCAACAGTATGAACTAGCCCCATCACATGAATCGTTAAATAAATGCATGAACAAAGAGCCATAAGAAGCAAGGGACCTGGAATATCCTGGGGATCTCTTTGGCGTCAGCACGGTAAACATCTGTTTGAGTGACAGGTCGCACATGGAAGAGTTTACTGAAAAGGGAATAGAACAAAACGTCAAGGTACATTTTTTTTGACTACAGTTATCTGCATTAGCATGATCATTTAAATGTAAATAAAAGGAGCAGGTAGATAGTCATTACTCACTCGATATCCAGCACCATGTAGGGGTTGGATAGCTCTTTGTCCTGTTCGCTGTTATAGAACAGAATCTTCTTGCTGCTCACAACCACATACTAAAGAGAGACAAGAAAACATTTAACTGTAGAACATCAACAATATAAAACAATGTTTGATGAGTAAGCCAGGTTAAATATTTTCACCTTTCTCTCCCATCCAAACTTCTTTGTGTTGTTCCTCACCGGCAGTGAGAGCCATCCCTCTAGTCTCATTTCTGAGAGTGAAAGAGGGGGAAACATTAAAACAGCAGGCTAATGTTGTGATAGATCTACATGCTTGAGTTTGTACATATTCCCAGGAAACACAACTTTTTCAATTTCAATCCACAAAAATGATGTAAACAGCAGATGCAGAAAATGTCCACAGCAACTCTGCACACATTATGTATGGACTCAACTGCAAAACATGCAGGTTTAATAGCTGGTGTTTCAGCTGCAGAGAAGTTTTCCTTCATAAATGGACAAAATATCAGTCAACCAGTCAAATAAATAAATCAATGTATCAAATCACGCAAATCATCGGAGTCATTAGTAGCCTATTAAAGTGATCCTGTATACATACTGGCAACTGGACAACACAAGTAAAAAACAATCACATGCCAACGACAGTAGGAAAGATATCTGGCACTCCAGGACAAGAAAGCAAGTCACCCCTCCCCATGTTCAATAGAATAAAGGTGCAATCTTTCTTGTACTTAAAAAAGGGTGGTTACAGAAGGACTCTGAAGACAGCAGATTGTAAGGCCAAACCAGACTCCAAGTACTAAAACTGTTCAGAGAGATGGGGGGGGGGGGGGGGGGAGGAAAGAAAGGATAAACGAATACAATAGAAAATGCAAAAGGTATAGAAACATTACTGTAAAAGGTAAGTGTAAAAATCATTGAGTGAATAAACTGTGAAGACAGAAGCTCAAGTGGTCTTAGTTCTTTATTAAGCAATAAGGCCCAAGGGGGTGTGGTATTTCGCTACACTCGCATTAACATCTGCTAACCATGTGTATGTGACAAATACATTTGATTTGGCCAATATACCATGGCTATGGGCTGTTAGGTGCTCTAAGTTAGCCCAATTATTGTTTTCACTAATTGGTCTTTCGATCAATCAGATCAGCTCTGAAAAATATTTGATGTGATTGGTCAAAAGACCAATTAGTGGAAAAAAAGATGATTTAAACACAGCCTGTTTGCCTACATACATCAGTCAGACGAAGACAGCTTGGCTGTCGAAACGTTGGATATTCCATTTTTTCATCTGAGCTCCTAGATTGTGCGGCTCTCCTTTATTTTCAAGTTTTCTACTCCGCTAGCCAGCACCTCGCCTAAATAGGTGTGCATTTATTTTTCTTCTAGATTAGCCAGGCAACTGCCCCTAGGCACCACACAACGCGGACTGCCTGGATACAGCCCTTAGCCGTGGTATATTGGCCATAAACCCCTGAGGTACCGTATTGCTATTATAAACAGGTTACCAATGTAATTAGAACAGTAAACATGTAATTGTCTCATACCACGGCTTTCAGCCAATCAGCATCCAGGGCTCGAACGACAGTTTATAATTAGGCTTAGAGTTAAGAAAATAACTGAAAGTCAATTTAAACATACATGTGAGGTACAAGGCTATGTGAACAGGACTGCGTGTAAATTGGGTTTAGCACACATACAGTATAAAAGGGGTACTCCTTACCTGTGTAGGCGTCGTCCGCATCAAAGTCTGGACCACTGTTGATACTGGCTGATTCCAGGGAGGAAACGTTGGCGGAGCTGAGGAGGTTACGTAGCTGCTCTATGTCACTATCCTTACTGTCCAGGGCCATCTGCAGCTCAATGCGTACCTGACTCTCATCCGCTATTTGCTATTTGACACAAACAGGGGGAAAGGAAACACACATATGAAATGTCTGTATATTTTGAGGCCCCTGTTAGCTTAGTTGATCGCTCTTGGTGTGACTGACCACCTGCATGAGCTCTCTCTGGTAATTAATGATGGTGTTATATGTGGTTGTGTAATGGTAATGTGACAGTTAGTATAATGTTGTGTTGCGCTTGGACTGACCGCTTGCATGTCGTTGATCTCTCTCTGGTACTTGATGATGGAAGAGTTGAGTTTCTCCTTCTCCGATCTCAGCTCCAGCTGCAGCTTCCTATTCTCCTTTTCCTTCCTGCGTACGTCAGTGTCGTTGCCGCGCCGACTGCCTGCCGCACGTACCTCCTTCCTGTTCATGATCTCCGCCAGCTTGTTCACAGCCTGATGCACACAAGATAAATCAATAGTCATGATGAACATTAAAACAATAGAAAATAAAGACAAGTGTCTTCAACACGATTTCCTTGCTGTGCAACATCGTAAAACTTTGAAGAAATGACATATCTGCCTTACCTGGGTCTTCAGTGTTCTCTCTGACTGGAGCTGCTTCTCAAACGTGAGCTTCATCTGGCTCATCTGCTGTTCGTCATCCTTGGACGTCTGCAGCTCTGAACACATGGCAAATAGAATAGAAATATAGTTAACACTTTTTAACCAAACACATGCACACCCGCCCACACAGGCTGGATGCAGAAATTCACCTTCAAGCGTCTCCCTGAGTTTGTTGTTGAGCTCCTCCTTCTCATTGGCCAGGTTAGCCACGTCGCTGGTGAGGGTTCGGTTGGCCTCCTCCAGCTGGGCAGAAAAGAACAGACAAAAAGTGAGACCAATCCAATAGTATTTAGCTGCAGAAAGCATCCTCACGGCCCAGTAGGTTTCACTTCAGTCACTCACAGATCTATTGGTCACAATGCTCAATTCCGTTGTCGTTTACTCCTGGTCCTGGCTATAGTCCCAGCCCAATACTATAGTAGCACACAAGCAAACCGGATTAAGCTTATCAAGGTCTTGATGATTATTCAATCAGTTGAATTCTGTGTTTTCTAAAGCACTAAGCAGGGACAAAAGCCCAATCCCACTGCAGCCCTCCAGGAACAGGACACCAGGCAGGGTTCGTACAGACAGTGGCAAGTCAAATTCAAGGACTTTCAAGTACTTTTTCAAACGCTAATATTTATTTTCAAGGACCATCAATTTGTAAGTTTCTTTATGCAATTGTTTTTAGTCACCAACAGATGGCAGTATATCTCCACAACCTCATGAAAAAAACAAAGTGATGATGTTGATTGACTTCCTTATATGAACTGTAACTGAGTAACATCTTTGAAATTGTTGCATGTTGCTTTTATTTTCTTGCTCAGTGTATATAATATTAACTCTACTTCATATTTAAATAGTCTTTATACTGTATTTCACTACATTTTAGGTCCCACAGGCTGTCCCAACACATAATGGCATGAAAGTGAATTCTGACAGTGTAAAAGGTCTTGAGATTACCCTAAAATGTTGTATTCTATACTTATTTGAAGAGAAATTAGTTAACGTGTTTGATTTAAAACTCTCAGGGAACCATATTTACATTTTAGAGGACCCCACATGGGTCCCAGACCCCAAGTTTGGTTACTACTAACCTCTCCCCCTGCTTGCTTCAATGCATCCTTTCTCTGTGCATCTCCTTTGCCTCCTTCATTGCAGCCTGACTCAGCACTATCTGTCTCACTACTCTCTATAAAGGAAAGGTATTTTGTTAGGGTACTTACTATAAGTTCTCATATCTTGTTTATAGCTAGCTTAATTTCAGTCAACTGCTCTTGCTGCTCTCGTTCAACGTTAGCTTCTAACTTTATCCTTCTAGTCAGATAGTTATAGCTAGCTACCTGGCTAATAGCCAAAGCTCTTGAGCTACCTTAGCTAGCTAGATATCTGACTGACATATCAGCAACCAGTTGTACACTCATTCTCCAAGAGTCAGGGGGGGGTTTGTTTGGGCGATGTCTGTTGACAAAACAGGAGTCGAGGGATGTTAAAATAATGCCTAGTGTCAGCGGAGTCTCTGCTACTTGCCACTGTAGGTCTGGGCTGAGGTAGCTCGTTTCACCTCTCTGCTTATGTCGTGGGCTGAGGTAGCTCGTTTCACCGCTCTGCTTATGTCGTGGGATGAGGTAGCTCGTTTCACCTCTCTGCTTATGTCGTGGGCTGAGTTTCCATTGGAAAGTAGTGAAATAATGTGCTGCTAACAAGGCAAATCTGGGGGATCAGGTGCGCATACATGAATCATTCATGATTCCACTCGTTTGCAGAAGTAGACGCAATTACAACTCGGCTCAAGATGCCTTCTGAGCGTTTATCAAAGCTGGGAACGCAATAAGTGGGTAAAAAATCATTAACAAAATAAAAAGGTGAATAAATGCTATTTCATAAATAAATAAAATCCCTGGTTGGTCTGGCAAAACCCATTCATAAAACATCAATATCCTGCCAGGCAGCATTGAATCTACATTTGCTTGCCATTTTACCTATGGATGTGACGTATGGATGTGACGTTCGGCAGCGCCTAATCAGTCACTTCTGTACCTGTCTGGCTAAGTAGCAGTGTGGGTGGAATGAGCGATCTCACCTGGCAACCAGAGAGCGAAACACGGGAGGAAATAAAACTTGGACGTCTGCCTGGAAATTAATTCGCAAGACCAATACATTTTTCTAATATTTTTCATATTAACATAGTGGATCTTTTTCTGTTCTCCTCCTCCTTTTCAAGTACCAACTTGAGAAAATGTCTGACTTTCAAGGTATTCCAGCATATGAATTTCAGAGTGCCAAATTCAAGTACCTTGTGCAAATCCTGATCAGAGGAACATGGACCACTGCTGACTCACCGAGCCGATGGTGATGTCCTTCTCGCCCAGCTCCTGCTTGTGTCGGGCCATCATCTCCTTGAGCTCCAGCTCCTTCATGATCTTCTCCTTCTCCAGGTCGGAGTACTGCTCCTCAGCAATGGAGCGAGCCAGCTGCTCCGAGTCTGCTTTGGTCAGAGTGATCTCCAGCTGCGCCGCCAGGGAGTCCCTGGGGGGGGGGGTCAAATATGTCACATCATGGTGAATTGAACATGGGTGTTGGTTGTGTTCTTTTTTTGTGTCGTTTCTGTAAATAAATCAATAACGATATTCATTACAAAAACTCCGTAAAGAGGAAGAAGGCTTAAACCAGACCCTAGAGAAGCCCATTCTCTTCTGGATATCTGGTCAGATGTTTAAGTTCAGCAGGACTTGAGTTGTAGACTAATGTCAGTAAACAGTGTAGGGCAACGCCACTTCCTTGTACTCACCTCTCCTCTTGTAACTCCTGAAGTGACTGCTGTATGTCCTTGTAGAGTTTGCTCTTCTCTTCACATTCCTCCTTCAACTCCCGCACCTGGGTCTTATACAGCGTCTGGGCAACACAAAGAGATGAGCATCTTCAAAACACTAATTCACACTTCAAGTGTGCAAGAATGCAAGTTCTCAAGTTAGGATTCCACTGTCAAAAACCAACCATTAAGTGTTATAGCTGCAGCAGACTTACAGAAAAATACTGCTCAGCCTCCAGCTGGTCCTGAAGTTCCTTCATTTGGCCATCTGAGTCCTGCCTTTCTCTGTGGTCACAAACATAAATGAATCCTTCGAGTTTGTTTTATTGTTACGCCATTTTCTGTCTGCATTATTATTTGCAAAAAAAGTAAAACATTAAAGGGAGTGAAAAGAAAGTCAGAATGTTGACTGACTTGCGTAGCTCCTGGTTCTGTTTCTCCAGGCTGCGTTTGATTTCCAGCAGGTGGTTGGCCTCCTGTTTCAGCTGCTTCTCAGAGGTCTTCAGGGCATTTAGCTGCTGGTTCTGGGCCTTCAGGTCGTTCTGAGTAAGACTGCGCTTCTGGGTCTCTTGCTCGATCTTCAGGGTCAGGTTCTTCACCTCCTCGGTGAGCCTCTCCTTGTTCCTGCGAAGCTCGTCTAGTTTCTGCAGGGACTGCTTGTAGTCACAGTCGAGCATGCTGCTATGTTTCTCCAGCTCCAACATCCTGTTCTCCACACGCAGCTTTGACGCCCTCTCCTCCTGCAGCTTCTGCTCCATATCTGGGGGAAGAGAGCAAGAGGAGTGATTTATTTAATTCGATTTCACCCTGCTAACCAGAGTCTATTTTTTTTTTTTGAATTTTACCCCTTTTTCTCCCCAATTTCGTAGTATCCAATTGTTGTAGTAGCTACTATCTTGTCTCATCGCTACAACTCCCGTACGGGCTCGGGAGAGACGAAGGTTGAAAGTCATGCGTCCTCCGATACACAACCAACCAAGCCGCTGCTTCTTTAACACAGCACACATCCAACCCGGAAGCCAGCCGCACCAATGCGCCGGAGGAAACACCGTGCACCTGGCCACCTTGGCTAGCGTACACTGCGCCCAGCCCGCCACAGGAGTCGCTGGTGCGCGATGAGACAAGGACACCCCTACCGACCAAGCCCTCCCTAACCCGGGCGACGCTAGGCCAATTGTGCGTCGCCCCACGGACCTCCCGGTCGCGGCCGGTTACGACAGAGCCTGGGCGCGAACCCAGGACTCTGATGGCACAGCTGGCGCTGCAGTACAGCGCCCTTAACCACTGCGCCACCCGGGAGGCCAGAGTCTAGTTTCTTTACCGAAGACTGATTCCTGTCCTTTGTCATACCTGAGAACTCAGGAATGGTCTTACCCTTCATGGCCTCAGACTTGGCACCTTCGATCGACTCAATCTTGCTCTTGTCCGCGAGCCGTGCCTTGGTGGCTTTGTGTGATGCCTCCTCCTGCTCCAGCCCCTGCTGCAACACCTTCAGCTTGTACGTCATGTCTATCTCCTTGTTGTTCTTCTCCTACAGGAGTGAATATGAAAGAGGGTTAAAAAAAGTAATAAAAGTACAGAAATGATAGATGTAGTGATATGAATCAGTATGAATGTTTGTTTACCTTCTCCAGATCAGTGAGTTTCTCCTGTAGTTGTCTCTTCTCAGTCTCTGCCTTGGAAAGGGCCTGTCTCACCTGCCAAACCTCATCTTCCAGCCCCGAGATTCGCCCTACAGAGAGAAAAATTTCACCAAAGGCCAAATCATGCTGCGAGAGATGTACAAGTGAATACATGCAGTCTCTCCCATACAAACACAACCCCACTCACCCTGCATGTCTGTGATGGTCTCAGAGCCCTGGCTGTGTTCTCTCCTCTCAGCCTCCAGTGCTGCCTGCAGCCCGATGAACTCCTTCTCCAGCGTGAGCTTGGAGCGCTCCAGTAGGCAGCACTTGTCCTGCAGCTCTCTGCCCCCAGCCTCCAGAGCTTGCAGCTGCTTGCCTGTTTCCGTCTGGGCCTTCCTCAGCCTTGTGGCCACCTCCTGCTCCGCACGCAACAGAGCATTGGCCTCGTCCAGCTGAAATATTATGGAGAACACGGCAGTCACTTTGTAATGTGCATTCCAATCACACACAAACACATGCACATAAACACTCAGTATACATACGTGGACATATGCACATTAACATATACAAACAGATGAGCACTTAAACACACACAAAGCCATTTTATCCTAAAGCAGAAACACACACCTGTCTTTGTAAGTGAATGTTTTTCTCATTGGATATGTGTGAGTTCTGATTTCTCTTCTTCATTTCGTCCAGCTGGTCTCGTAGGCTGTTGACTGCAGACCACATCACAAGTTAGATATGAAAGTATACTGTGTGTGTGTGTGTGTGTGTGTGTGTGTGTGTGTGTGTGTGTGTGTGTTTTCAGCCAGCGATCCTCACCCTCGTTCTCCAGGCAGCGTTTCCTGTCTGCCTCACTCTCTGCCTTGCGATGGCTCTCCACAGTCTTGTGCTGCAGTAGAGCCTTCTCTCTCTCCAGCTGCCTCAGACTCGACTCCAGAGCCTTCCTGCTACTCACCTGTCAACGTACCACCACAAAGGAAAGTGTTGGAATGGAACAACTCGTATTCTTTCTTGGTTGCCATTTTTCTCAGTTTTGTGCTGTAGTTGTATGCTATATTGCTACTGTAGCTCCAAAGTTCTCACTTCTTCATCAAGATCTTTGGAGGTTTTCTCTAGACGACTGGTGGCAGTTCTGCAGGAAGAGAGTGCAGGTCAACTTCATCTCCCACGATCATACATGTAACGCTAATGGTTTTTAGTAAGTGTGTATAATGACTACCTGCACTTGTGCTCCAGCTCATCTTTGGTCTGCATCTCATTATTGAGCTGCTCTTCCAGCTGGTGGAGTTTCTTCTGCAGCTTGGCTGACTGAGCAAGGAGGAAGAGGAGTAGGGAAGGGAAGGGAAAGCACAACCGTTACGATACACTTCACCTGGACTCTGCTCTGACACTATAGTGTATCATTTTACCACAATTTGATCAAAGCCAATTGATTTCAAAACAGAGATGAGTCAAGAGAGAGAATACTTACCATCACAATATCCTGCAGCAGATGAGAAATTAATTAAGTTAGTTCGGCAAAACAATTTCAGTCAGCATAGAAGTCAATGAGCGGACAGCCTTTCCAGGATTAGCTTGTTGTTTAGCTACTGGAGGAAAGCTCCATTAAATGTTTCATCATCGCTAAGAACCTGATAGATTGTGTACAACTCCTCAGCTCAACTACAGGAATTATACAATTATGACCAGTTATGACATTGTTATTATACATTAGATTAATAAGCACAAAATAGAAATACCCACCTCTCCTTTCAAGGCTGTTGAGTTCACAGTCACAACTGTTGAGTTATTCACACCGCTTAGTAACCTGGAGGAAACACATTGGTGTTTGATGAGGAACTAACAGCTCACACACACTTTCATACTCCTTAACACAATCAAAGCTTTGTGAAACTTAGTAACTCATGTGTAGTGGATGGCTGAGGTCAAAATATTGTCCATGATGAGGACGGGGGTGTGATAGGGAGACATGCAATTTCAAGTCTTACTGGTCCTCCTTAAAGTATGTGAAGCCGACGAAGGGAAGCTGGTTGCCCACAAAGGCCTTAGGAGTAGGGAAGGTCTCCACGTCACCCTTGTCATCTTCTATCTCATCAAAGTTACTGGTGTCAATGTCACTGCTCAATTCTGGAACCACAGGAGCGGCCGCTGAACAGTAGCAATGCGGGAGATGGGAAAGAAAAAAAATATTGTTTGTGTTATTCATGTCATTTCTAGGTATCCATATGTAATAGATTGTGTATTGTACCAGGATGATAACATTTGTATGATAAAATAATTACATTAAATTGACTTGACAGAGACACCTACTGTTTCTAATGCTGTCAAAGTTCCATTGGTCATTCTTGAAAAAGGGGTGTCGTTTGATCTCCTCCACCCCGTTGCGGCCCAGTCGTACCTCCCTAAACGCCAAATAAAGGGCCATGGACTTCTGTTATGAGAGCTGGGACAGTTCCGTCTGAACACAGTGGATATTGGTCGGTTTATTAGGACTACTACAAACATTTGTTTGCAAACTGTAACTTAAAGTTTTTGTAACTGTGGTTACTTGATTTATGTTTTTTTATCCTTGCTACCTGTCTGTCAAGAAGGCACAGATTAAGTTTTTGGCATCTTTGGAGATCTCTACGTCATCTGGAAAGTTGAGGGAATTCTTGTGGTCCATGATCTTACTGTAGGTTCCAACAAGGGAGTCGGCATAGAACGGTGTGTCACCTAATAGGAACAAACACAGAAATGAGGTGCAAAATAATGACGACATGTTCTAAGCAATTTGCTTACAAGTTCTCTAATACATCTTTATAGGCAGACTTTAAATATCTTAGTTCCAGATAAACCACCCAGTAAAAGACTTCAGTTAGTGGAAATGAAGATTGAGGCATAAAGAAAGAGCGGAAACATACACACCAAGAAGTTAGACAACACCAACTCACCGACTAGCATCTCGAAGATGAAGACCCCTACAGACCACCAATCACACTCCCGTCCATAGTAACCATCTCCACCCTGCGACTTCAGAACCTCAGGAGAGATGTAGTCTGGAGTGCCAACCGCTGTGTCACAGTGCACCATCCCAGTCTGTAACCAGTCAATCCTTCAGTTAGATACACTAGCTCAAGCAAACCAGGTCTGAATCATCAAGTGTATATATACAGTTAAGATATAAGTGTTAACCTAAAGCACAGCGAGACACTAGAGATATTCTGCTGGAAGTATTGTGAGTAATGCTCTCTTCAGCACATTGCACAACTGGAACAAGGGGAAAATATTGCCCTTACCGAGTCCATCTTCATGCAGGTTCCGAAGTCGGCCAGTTTGAGGTGTCCGTGGCGGTCCAGGAGCATGTTGTCAGGCTTGACGTCGCGGTGGATGAAACCCAGGGAGTGGATGGCATCCAGTGCCATGACCACCTCGGCCGTATAGAACCGGGCCCACTTCTCAGGCACATCATAGGTACTGGTGAGGTTCACCAGGTCCCCTCCAGGCATGTACTCCATCACCATGTAGAGGTAACGGTCATCTTGGAAGGCACAGCACAACTAGACATAGGCCGGAAAGCAAAAACAATACAAGTTAAAGGGTCCTCTTACATCACACATTTCTGGTTCGATATGGTTTGTGCAGATTGTTTTGATACATTTTTGTCTAATGTGATATATTATCTAGTGTGTGTGTCATGTCTAGGGCTGTGGCGGTCACAACATTTCATCAACCTGTGATTGTCAAGCAAAAAACTGCCAGTCTCACGGTAATTAACAAACATGTTAAGTACTGATCTGACTATACCATATGGCTGTGGGCTACATTAGCTCATTCAGCGGACAAGATTTGCTTACAATTCCGAGGCATTAGTTATAGTATGAAGAATACAATTGAATAAAATAGGATATTTTCTCCAAACATTTGAAGGGAGTGAGCGCATGCATGCAGCGATTTTGTGTTGAGAGGTTAACAAAGAAACAGGTACGCTTCATTTAGAGATATTAATGTAACTTTAGTTGTTCTGCAAACATTGGGCTATGCATGTCATCAGTCTCTCATTCACAATGTGACAAGCACTTGATATTGTCTAGAATTTCTACCCCCAAGCCATAAGACCCCTGAACATCTAATCAAATGGCTACCCGGACCATTTGCATTGCCCCCCCCTCTACCAACATGTACAAATTATCTCAACTAACCTGTGTCCCCGCACACTGACTCTGTACCGGTAGACCCTGTACATAGCCTTGCTACTGTTATTTTACTGCTGCTCTTTAATTATTTGTCTTTTTAAATTTTTTTTTTTACTTAACACACATTTTTCTTAAAACTGCATTGTTGGTTAAGGGCTTGTCAGTAAGCATTTCACTGGAAGGTTTACAGCTGTTGTATTCGGCGCATGTGACAAATACAATTTGATGTGTGTGGCCGTAATCCCCCCCCTAAAAAAATCTATGACTTTTGCAGCCAGTGGCCATTTGTGCCCTTAGGCTGAATATAAGCATTATAATTCCCATCTCCCTGCATGCTCCGAAGCACTGCTCTCTCACGTGGCTCTCCGTCACATGATCGGGTCCTTCTCACAGGCGTGAAACAGACACATCGGGGACTTAACTGCGTGCGTTCTTATTCAATTCTGAGGAGCATATTAAAAGATGTTGGAAGAACTGTCCATTTTTTACTTTTCGTCAGCCAACAATACGAGTAGGCCTAACAAACAGCAGAAGGATTAGCCTGTCAATCTACTATCCCCCATAATACAAAAAAATGGACCTATTCAATGCAATAAATATTCCAAACAGTCTGGGAGAGTCTGCGATAGATCCCAAATTAATACAACCACTAGCCTAAAAAAAAAAAAAAAAACTTTTAAGCAATGAGCCTGATGCAACAGATGAGAACGTTCAGCTTAAAATGTTGATAAACTATTAAGCCATTTCTTTACATTATAAGCTCAGTAATGCACTCATGTAGGCAGTAGGCTATATGCACAAATATACCATGATCAAGAAAACACCATTATCAAGTGACAAATGTGATTACTCTTGTAATGCTTTTATTATAAAAGGTGCAATTTTAATGGTGAAAATGATCTTCTCCAAACTTCAATTTCACGCGCTGCTTATGTATGCCAGTTAGGCTCTACACCCGTTGTAAAGTGGATTAATGTGCTTCATTTTAAGAAGTTATTTGGCCACTTTAGCTGTGATACAAACCTTATCAAAACAGAATGACCTATGGGCTAGGCTATATGTGGTGTGCGACTATGATTTGAGAAATAAAAAAGGTATGCATTGTTTCTTGCCTCACGCTGGGCATCGTTCACAAGTGATAGGCAAATTTTGTCACCCATCAGACTATTCTTGATTTAATCTTGTCTACACATATACTAAATAATATGTGTGAAATTTGTTCTGGTTTAGAATGGAACATGCAATGCACCGGTCTTGAAATCGGGGCAGGGGAAAAAAATTACATGTCATCTATGTATAGGGATGTGTATCGTTAAGATTTTACATGTATTACTACTTATACCAATACTGCTCATCGATCCGGTACTTCAACAGTATTCTTAACGGTTCTTTTTGTTACTTTTTATGGGGGAAAACAAAAAACAAATTAAGAACAGAATTAACATTGCTTTATTTTCTGAAATGTAAAATAAATAAATAAATAAAATATTTACAACAAAAGAAACAGCAATGTTTTGAACAAATCACTATTATAGACTAATGTTGTGATGATGGAAATGTAAGAAATGAAATAAACAATATTTTCCTGCAAAAGAAAAGACAGTGGTATAGAGAAACACGGGTGGGGCATTAAGGTAGGCTGTAAAAGAAAAGACAGTGGTATAGAGCAACACGGGTGGGGAATTAAGGTAGGCTGTAAAAGAAAAGACAGTGGTATAGAGCAACACGGGTGGGGAATTAAGGTAGGCTGTAAAAGAAAAGACAGTGGTATAGAGCAACACGGGTGGGGCATTAAGGTAGGCTGTAAAAGAAAAGAGTGGTACAGAGCAACACGGGTGGGGCATTAAGGTAGGCTGTAAAAGAAAAGACAGTGGTACAGAGCAACACGGGTGGGGAATGCAGGTAGGCTGTAAAAGAAAAGACAGTGGTATAGAGCAACACGGGTGGGGCATTAAGGTAGGCTGTAAAAGAAAAGACAGTGGTATAGAGCAACACGGGTGGGGCATTAAGGTAGGCTGTAAAAGAAAAGACAGTGGTATAGAGCAACACGGGTGGGGCATTAAGGTAGGCTGTAAAAGAAAAGACAGTGGTATAGAGCAACACGGGTAGGGCATTAAGGTAGGCTGTAAAAGAAAAGACAGTGGTATAGAGCAACACGGGTGGGGCATTAAGGTAGGCTGTAAAAGAAAAGACAGTGGTATAGAGCAACACGGGTGGGGCATTAAGGTAGGCTGTAAAAGAAAAGACAGTGGTACAGAGCAACACGGGTGGGGCATGCAGGTAGGCTGTAAAAGAAAAGACAGTGGTATAGAGCAACACGGGTGGGGCATTAAGGTAGGCTGTAAAAGAAAAGACAGTGGTATAGAGCAACACGGGTGGGGCATTAAGGTAGGCTGTAAAAGAAAAGACAGTGGTATAGAGCAACACGGGTGGGGCATTAAGGTAGGCTGTAAAAGAAAAGACAGTGGTATAGAGCAACACGGGTAGGGCATTAAGGTAGGCTGTAAAAGAAAAGACAGTGGTATAGAGCAACACGGGTGGGGCATTAAGGTAGGCTGTAAAAGAAAAGACAGTGGTATAGAGCAACACGGGTGGGGCATTAAGGTAGACTGTAAAAGAAAAGACAGTGGTATAGAGCAACACGGGTGGGGCATTAAGGTAGACTGTAAAAGAAAAGACAGTGGTACAGAGCAACACGGGTGGGGCATTAAGGTAGGCTGTAAAAGAAAAGACAGTGGTACAGAGCAACACGGGTGGGGCATTAAGGTAGGCTGCAAAAGGACTAACAGTTCTTAGCAGTTCTTCTGGAGAAAGACCAACATAAACGCAACAAAAAAAGTAATGTGCTCTAAATGTCAACTGCATTTATTTTCAGCAAAATTAACATGTGTAAATATTTGTATGAACATAAAAAAGTTCAACAACAGATATGAACTGAACAAATTAAATGGAATAATATGTCCCTGAACGAAGGAGGGGGGGTCAAAATCAAAAGTAAGTCAGTATCTGGTGTGGTCACCAGCTGCATTAAGTACTGCAGTGCATCTCCGCCTCATGGACTGCACCAGATTTGCCAGTTCTTGCTGTGAGATGTTACCCCACTCTTTCACCAAGGCACCTGCAAGTTCTCTGACATTTCTGGGTGGAATGGCCCTAGCCCTCACCCTCCGATCCAACAGGTCCCAGATGTGCTCAATGGGATTGAGATCCGCGCTCTTCGCTGGCCATGGCAGAACACTGACATTCCTGTCTTGCAGGAAATCACGCACAGAACGAGCAGTATGGCTGGTGGCATTGTCATGCTGGAGGGTCATGTCAGGATGAGCCTGCAGGAAGGGTTCCACATGAGGGAGGAGGATGTCTTCCCTGTAACGCACAGCATTGAGATTGCCTGCAATGACAACAAGCTCAGTCCGATGATGCTGTGACACACCGCCCCAGACCATGACAGACCCTCCACCTCGATCCCGCTCCAGAGTTACAGGCCTCGGTGTAACGCTCATTCCTTCGACGTTAAACGCGAATCCGACCATCACCCCTGGTGAGACAAAACCGCGACTCGTCAGTGAAGAGCACTTTTTGCCAGTCCTGTCTGGTCCAGCGACGGTGGGTTTGTGCCCATAGGCGACGTTGTTGCTGGTGAGGACCTGCCTTACAACAGGCCTACAAGCCCCTCAGTCCAGCCTCTTTCAGCCTATTGCGGACAGTCTAAGCACTGATTGAGGGAATGTGCGTTCCTGGTGTAACTTGGGCAGTTGTTGTTGCCATCCTGTACCTGTCCCGCAGGTGTGATGTTCGGATGTACCGATCCTGTGCAGGTGTCATTACACGTGGTCTGCCACGGCGACGATGATCAGCTGTCTGTCCTGTCTCCCTGTAAGGCTGTCTTAAGCGTCTCACAGTACGAACATTGCAACTTATTGCCCTGGCCACATCTGCAGTCCTCATGCCTCCTTGCAGCATGCCTAAGGCACATTCACACAAATGAGCAGGGACCCTGGGCATCTTTCTTTCTGTGTTTTTCAGAGTCAGTAGAAAGTGTCTTTAGTTTTCATAACTGTGACCTTAATTGTCTACAGTCTGTCAGCTGTTAGTGTCTTAACGGCCGTTCCATAGGTGCATGTTCATCAATTGTTTATGGTTCATTTGGGACGGTTTATGGTTTACAGTGAAGATCTGTGAAGTTATTTGGATTTTTACGAAAGACAGGGTCCTGAAAATGCCTTTTTTATTTGCCTTCTCTGGCAGAAGTCGGGACCTCTTTTGGCTTATTGTGTTGCCTGCAGTCAAAAATACCCTCTCGCTAGGGGTGGAGGAGGCTTGAGCACAGAGGTAGCTTGTTGCAATGTTTGTGAGGGGCAGAGTAGCTCTCTTCTCCCACCACTACATCACAGGATCTTCAGTCATGGGAATGGGAGGCAGGCCTTTGTAGAGCTCGACCTCTAGGTCAACACGCTCGCTGAGGGTGAGGGACGAGGTGTCCTTTTGGATCGTCAACCTCAACTCCCTGTCCTCCAAGGCAATCCTTGTTTTGTACAACGGAGGGACTGTCTCCTCCATTTCCTCTCCTTCAGACTCCTCTGTGTCTGTCTGCTCCGGCTCCTCTGACAGCCCTGGTGTTGCTCCTGTCACATCGGCCTCAACAGTTGCCGGCATCACTCACCGGCCTCCCTTTAAATCCGGGGTCCAATGCTGTGGACTCATGCAGGAAGGCTTGAATGTTCCCATCCTGATAGCGCTCGGAGAGGTTCTCCCACACCTTCTCTTTGATGGTTGCCACAAACGTATCTTCATGCTTCACAGTGAAGTGCTCTTCCAGTTTTTGAGGATGGGTTTGATCTGTCCACAGGTGGCATTCTTTTCACATGACACACAGTGTGGATGTATGGAGGATTCTCATGAACTGGACAAACTCCTCAGGCTTAAGGAAGTCCTCGTCCTTCAGACGGTCCAGGTTGTCCTTGGACATTGATTTTCGTAATCGTGGGTTCAACGCTGCTGCTTGGACCGCTGGATATTGCTCCATGAATCTCTCTATCATTAGATAGAGTTCCATCTGGTCTTGACATCAAGGATGAGTGTGCTGCAGAAGGCCTGAACAACAAAAAACATACATTTAATTACCACATACTTGAATATTGAATTAAATTGTTAAATGTGGGAATTTCAAAATAATACTTTAATAGATTGAACTGGCTTTTTACCAAGGAGCTGCTGCTTTTCCTTCAAGACTGTTTTGGACATCGAGGATCTCTTGAACCACACAACCACTGCTTTGATTCGGGCTGCCCATTTATCAATTGAAGAATTTTTGTAGATTCTCTGTGCTGCCAGATTCATTGTGTGTGCAAAGCATCCTATTTTTAGGATGTGTAGCCTCTTGATGGCAATATCCATATTTCTAGCATTATCAACAGTCACAGCTATAATCTTGCTCGGCTCTGTCTCAAACTCTTCCAGAATGTCTGAGATCTCCTCTGCCACTACTTCGCCAGTTTGCAATTTGTACACTGCCCTGGTGTGGAGGATCTTCTGTTTTACACTGCCCTGGCTTGTGTAGTGCACTTTAACAGTGAGATAGTGGTCCTCACAGAGGCTGGGCCACCCATCTGATGTGATGGCCAGCTTCGGCACGTCCTTCAGCTCAGCGATCACATTGGCCATTTCTACACCCTACCAGGTAGGAATTAATGTGTCACTGAGGTAACTCCTAGAGGGAGGGGTATACCGTTGAAGTCAGAAGTTTACATACACTCAATTAGTATTTGGTAGCATTGCCTTAATTGTTTAACTTGGGTCAAACATTTTGGGTAGCCTTCCACAAGCTTCCCACAATAAGTTGGGTGAATTTTGGCCCATTCCTCCTGACAGAGCTGATGTAACTGAGTCAGGTTTGTAGGCCTCCTTGCTCGCACATGCTTTTTCAGTTCTGCCCACAGAGTTTCTATAGGATGGAGGTCAGGGCTTTGTGATGGCCACTCCAATATCTTGACGTGGCAAAATGGCTTAAGGACAACAACAACTTTGGAAGTATGCTTGGGGTCATTGTCCATTTGGAAGACCCATTTGCGACCAAGCTTTAACTTCTAGACTGATGTCTTGAGATGTTGCTTCAATATATCCACATAATTCCTCATGATGCTATCTATTTTGTGAAGTGCACCAGTCCCTCCTGCAGCAAAGCACCCCCACAACATGATGCTGCCACCCACGTGCTTCACGGTTGGGATGGTGTTCTTCGGCTTGCAAGCCTCCCCCTTTTCCTCTAAACATAACGATGGTCATTATGGCCAAACAGTTCTATTTTTGTTTCATCAGACCAGAGGACATTTCTCCAAAAAGTACGATCTTTGTCTCCATGTGCAGTTGCAAACCGTAGTCTGGCTTTTTTTAAATGACAGTTTTAGAGCAGTGGCTTCTTCCTTGCTGAGCGGCCTTTCAGGTTATGTCGATATAGGACTAATTTTACTGTGGATGTAGATACTTCTGTACCGGTTTCCTCCAGCATATCTTCACAAGGTATTTTGCTCTTGTTCTGGGATTGAGTTGCACTTTTCGCACCAAAGTACGTTATTCTCTAGGAGACAGAAAGCGTCTCCTTCCTGAGCGGTATGATGGCTGCGTGGTCCCATGGTGTTCATACTTCCATACTATTGCTTGTAATCAAATCAAATGTATTTGTCACATACACATGGTTAGCAGATGTTAATGCGAGTGTAGCGAAATGCTTGTGCTTCTAGTTCCGACAATGCAGTAATAACCAACGAGTAATCTAACCTAACAATTCCAAAACTACTACCTTATACACACACACAAGTGTAAAGGGATAAAGAATATGTACATAAAGATGTATGAATGAGTGATGGTACAGAACGGCATAGGCAAGATGCAGTAGATGGTATCGAGTAAAGTATATACATATGAGATGAGTAAGGGTATGTAAACAAAATGGCATAGTTTAAAGTGGCTAGTGATACATGTATTACATAAAGATGGAGTAGATGATAAAGGGTACAGTATATACATATGAGATGAGTAATGTAGGGTATGTAAACATTATATTAAGTAGCATTGTTTAAAGTGGCTAGTGATATATTTTACATCATTTCCCATCAATTCCCATTATTAAAGTGGCTGGAGTTGAGTCAGTGTGTTGGCAGCAGCCACTCAATGTTAGTGGTGGCTGTTTAACAGTCTGATGGCCTTGAGATAGAAGCTGTTTTTCAGTCTCTCGGTCCCTGCTTTGATGCACCTGTACTGACCTCGCCTTCTGGATGATAGCGGGGTGAACAGGCAGTGGCTCGGGTGGTTGTTGTCCTTGATGATCTTTATGGCCTTCCTGTGACATCGGGTGGTGTAGGTGTCCTGGAGGGCAGGGAGTTTGCCCCAGGTGATGCGTTGTGCAGACCTCACTACCCTCTGGAGAGCTTTACGGTTGTGGGCGGAGCAGTTGCCGTACCAGGCGGTGATACAGCCCGACAGGATGCTCTCGAATGTGCATCTAGAAGTTTGTGAGTGCTTTTGGTGACAAGCCGAATTTCTTCAGCCTCCTGAGGTTGAAGAGGCGCTGCTGCGCCTGTGGGTGGGTGGACCAATTCAGTTTGTCCGTAATGTGTACGCCGAGGAACTTAAAACTTACTACCCTCTCCACTACTGTCCCATCGATGTGGATAGGGGGGTGCTCCCTCTGCTGCTTCCTGAAATCCACAATCATCTCCTTTGTTTTGTGGACATTGAGTGTGAGGTTATTTTCCTGACACCAAACTCCGTGGGCCCTCACCTCCTCCATATAGGCCGTCTCGTCGTTGTTGGTCATCAAGCCTACCACTGTAGTGTCGTCAGCAAACTTGATGATTGAGTTGGAGGCGTGCATGGCCACGCAGTCATGGGTGAACAGGGAGTACAGGAGGGGGCTCAGAACGCACCCTTGTGGGGCCACAGTGTTGAGGATCAGCGGGGTGGAGATGTTACCTACCCTCACCACCTGGGGGCGGCCCGTCAGGAAGTCCAGTACCCAGTTGCACATGGCGGGGTCGAGACCCAGAGTCTCGAGCTTGATGGCGAGCTTGGAGGGTACTATGGTGTTAAATGCTGAGCTGTAGTCGATGAACAGCATTCTCACATAGGTATTCCTCTTGTCCAGATGGGTTAGGGCAGTGTGCAGTGTGGTTGAGATTGCATCGTCTGTGGACCTATTTGGGCGGTAAGCAAATTGGAGTGGGTCTAGGGTATCAGGTAGGGTGGAGGTGATATGATCTTTGACTAGTCTCTCAAAGCACTTCATGATGACGGAAGTGAGTGCTACTCAGTCAGTCGTTTAGCTCAGTTACCTTAGCTTTCTTGGGAACAGGCACAATGGTGGCCCTCTTGAAGCATGTGGGAACAGCAGACTGGGATAAGGATTGATTGAATATGTCCATAAACACACCAGCCAGCTGGTCTGCGCATGCTCTGAGGACGCGGCTAGGGATGCCGTCTGGGCCTGCAGCCTTGCGAGGGTTAACACGTTTAAAAATGTTTTCCTCACGTCGGCTGCAGTGAAGGAGAGTCCGCAGGTTTTGGTTGCGGGCCGTGTCAGTGGCACTGTATTGTCCTCAAAGCGGGCAAAAAAGTTATTTAGTCTGCCTGGGGGCAGGACATCGTGGTCCATGACGGGGCTGGTTTTCTTTTTGTAGTCCGTGATTGACTGTAGACCCTTGCCACATACCTCGTGTCTGAGCCGTTGAATTGTGACTCTACTTTGTCTCTATACTGACGCTTAGCTTGTTTGATTGCCTTGCGGAGGGAATAGCTACACTGTTTGTATTCAGTCATGTTTCCGGTCACCTTTCCCTGGTTAAAAGCAGTGGTTCGCACTTTCAGCTTCACGCGAATGCTGCCATCAATCCACGGTTTCTGGTTTGGAAATGTTTTAATCGTTGCTATGGGAACGACATCATCAATGCACTTTCTAAGGAACTCGCTCACCGAATCAGCGTATTCGTCAATGTTGTTGTTGGACGCAATGCGGAACATATCCCAATCCACGTGATCGAAGCAGTCTTGTACAGATGTATGTGGTACCTTCAGGCGTTTGGAAATTGCAGGTGTAGATGAACCAGACTTGAGGTTTACAATTTTTTTTCTGAGGTCTTGGCTGGTTTCTTTAGATTTTTCCATGATGTCAAGCAAAGAGGCACTGAGTTTGAAGGTAGGCCTTGAAATACATACACAGGTACACCTCCAATTGACTCAAATGATGTCAATTAGCCTATCAGAAGCTTCTTAAGCCATGACATAATTTTCTGGAAATTTCCAAGCTGTTTAAACGAAGTCAACTTAGCGTATGTAAACTTCTGACCCACTGGAATTGTGATACAGTGAATTAATCTGTCTGTAAACAATTGTTGGAAAAATTACATGTGGCATGCACAAAGTATATGTCCTAACCGACTTGCCAAAACAATAGTTTGTTAACAAGAAATTTGTGGAGTGGTTGAAAAACGAGAATTAATGACTCCAACCTAAGTGTATGTAAACTTCGCTTGGACCAGCGGTATTAGAGGGGGCGTGGGTTGGTTCATTGTAGCTGCAACTAACAAAAAAGTAGCAAAATCTTTAAATGGGTGATTGAATTTCTGAACTCACCAATAGCTAAACAATCAGCTGGCTAATGGTTACTTTTGATCAGGAACCCATGTTCGCATTAATTGAGTTAACTCTGTGTGTGGGCTCTAGGCCGCTAGCATACATACCTAATGTAGATCAGGCAACGAGAGATTAACTACAAGCTGGGCAGTCGAAAACTGTTTCTCTGCCTGTACATGATGCACTTTCCATAGAGGTTTGGACAGATTGCTCGTGCTTCCGCCCATTACAAGCAAAAGTCTTGTTGCACTTGTGGCAACAAGCATCGAATCTGGTGAAGTGTAACCACACGTTTGAACGTTTAGTTCTCTCAGCCATGGTCACTAATTAAGAGCAGGGGGCTGTGTGTGCTGTAGTGTCATTGAGATCTCTTCTGGATTGGAAATAGCGAAAATGCATCAGACGAATGTCTTAATCTTACTGCAAATTAGAAACGGTTGGTGAGAAAATGTGCAAGATAACATTTATGTAGCAATAATAAATAGGAAATGTATTTTCTTAATTTCTCCAGTACCGAAAGCAGAACCGATAACGTTGGAGCTTAACCATACTACAGCCTTTCATAATTTAGCCCCGGGCCCCGTTTAATACTGGGTTTCGGTACCCATCCCTATCGATCTATGTACTTAAATAGCGAATGGAGGTCGCTTTTCCTGTGGCTCATTTTCATGCCAGCCAGGTAGGCTGTACTCCTGTTGTATAGAGAAGCAATGTGCTTAATATTAGCAAAGTTGATAAATCTAGTAGGCCTAGCCTATAGAAAGCTGATGGGATCCTCCTCTTTTTAATAGAGGTCATCACTCTGTTTTCTCACACAATTGCATACCCTATAGAAATGTTTGATTAGATTTGCATTGATGTTAGAGTGATTAGAGAGACAATAGAGTGCTGAATACCAGGCTTTTAGCAAGTTTGGTAGACTACTAATGACCATCAGCAGCATCGGAGCTTGGAGAAGCCTAATTATCATGACTAAACGGTCACGTGGAATTTGACTGCTTTCATGACTCGTGACTGCCAGTGCGGCAGTAATATGGTCACCGTAACAGCCCTTGTCATGCCTTACTTGTACAACCCAGGGACTGTTGGCGAAGGCCATAATATCCCTCTCCTCCCAGAAGAAGGCAGAGTCAGATCGTTTGATCATCTCAAACTTGCTCAGCAACTTCATGGCATACACTTTCTGAGAGGCTTTGTGTCGAACCTGGGGAAAACAAAGGAATTAAAGTGTCAGAAATAGAGACGGGAAGACATAGGGGTAGAATCAAAACGAAGTGGTGTAGTGAATACGCAGGTCCTTAACATCTCTATGAAATACAAAAATCTCACCAGCTGAACCTCACCAAACGCCCCTCTGCCGATCACTTTCACCCTGTCAAAGTCCTCAGACCTCATCTGAAACTCCCGTATGTGCCCCATCACCTTCTCATCTGCATGGAGGAGAGAGGATTCAGTCATCCATTACACATTCACATGACCTATTATCAAACGTATACTTACATCTGTTTAAAAAGGTTTCTATGTTTTTGTTTTTCCGTAGGGCAGGGTAGTCCAGATCTAGAACGAAGGCATTGATAGAATCCTGTAAGAGAGAAAGAAAACGATCTCATTGGAAAAGAGAAACCAACATAAAACATGCGATCAAGCAAATATAAAGTGACAGCGTTATTTTTAGGGTGCAATTAGACTTTGTACCCAAAACAATTGGGACATTTAAGTGCCACATTGGATAACACGTTTGTACATTTCAGTAAATGTCATTCAGGAATTGATCAAATAAAGAATTCCAGAACTTTGATTTGGTGATGTGAAATTGACATAACTCATAACAGGCTAAAACACAGAATTGCAGGGCAATGGATTTGTCAACTGTCATTCTCTGACACCAACAGATCTGTGTCAACCTCTGTTGAGGTTTGTAGTTTGTTCCAAGAATAACATTACAACAAACCTTACTATAACCTCTCTGATCCTGTGTGTCTGTTCTTCCCCCTCTACTCTGCAGAAGTCAGTGTACACTGTACAGCTTGCTGCCAGCGGTTTCATCATCTCTACTCCACTTCCTAATAAAGGACGTACCTCACACAGAACTACTATTTAAGGAGAAAAAACACACGCAGACACGCTCACACCCACAGACACATGCTTACACACACAATCTCCCTTAGAGCATAGCAATTCAGGACATGGTCCACCCCGCCCAGTACTCTGAAGATAATGTCATTGTGTCATGAAGCCAGTCCCTCAGTGTGCAATTCATTTCCTCTTTAGAGACAACACTCTACGTAGCCCGGCTATGAGCCATGAGGGGAAAAAAGTAGTTAGGCTACACTTTTTAAATAGTGGACTGTAGAAGTTGTATTAGTTGGCATTTAGAAACATCACGTAAAATGGCCGGTTGTGGTAATGACCAATCACTTCATTTTGGGTTAATTGAAAAATGTAAAGGTGCAATTACACAAAGCACATGCATGCCTATGAAGTAGTCTACAGGTACCAGGAAGAGCTGCATTTACTTCATAGACAACATAAAATTCCATTATTACCACATTTCCTATGAAATACCAGTTAAAACAGGACTGTAAACACTAAGTGTCATCCTTTCTGGGGGGAAAAAAGCGACCTACTTCTCAGGTGCAAAGCATGTCAACATGTCAATCATACATAACTGGACATGCATTGGACAAGAGCCATCCATGCCCCTCCCCCATTGCAAAAACTGGAAATACTTTGAGTGTGAATGTCCATTCCATGCGTGTTTGTGGGCAACACCTGGGGAGATTCAGAACCCTTCTTTCAGACTAGTGTGTGTTCAGTGTCTGTGTGTGCGTCCAGAGGTTATTGGGGGCTGAGAGGACTGAAACCTTAGAGCATATATATATATATATATATATATATATATATATATATATATATATATATATATATATATATATATATATATATATATATATATTTATTTTAAAGAGCCATGACCCATACATTAAAAACGGGGTAGAAACAAAAATAGGACCCTAACGTAAACACCTAGTACTTTATATACGCAAGTAACAATCTTAATTTCATCATAACTCCTAGAGATAGTGTATTAAACTATAGAGACACAAATAGATTAACTCTCAGGAATAGGTTAATGTTATTATGAATAGGTATGAACTCTTCAGACAGTGATGCTAAGGCAGGGTCACTGACTGACTCACTGCTGCTATCTTATCAGTTCTTTCTTATCGGTCTGAACCATATCTGAACTACAGTGAAAAAACACTGCTGCTTGGGAGCACACTGCAAACCTGCCAACGTATTGGGTTGCATGGCAACATGATTCAGTGGGTGACGCAGTGAGAACAAAGTTGGTGACAAGCGACAAGTTAATATCTACTAAACACATTTATCAATCCTATCATCTAACAAAATGTATGCACACCAGCTTGTAGAAGAATACAATGCGCATGTCAAACTTGAACATTGGAATGAGGAGCTGAGAGAAAAGGATGAAAAGAACAACAGTTTGTTGGTAGCAGCTGCACACCAGTCAGCAATAGCCTACTGTATTTCCAAGTTTTCATTTTATTATTGGTTGATTTCCTTGGGACTTTCCTGTTTGGCAACACAAAAATAAAACATTGAAGGGGAGAAAAAGAAGATACATTTTCATTCAGCTACATGGCCTATTCCCAAACAATGCCGTCGGGGGGTACGCCAAATAAAAATGTGATTCACATTTTCAAAATGTGGCTATACATTTGCGTAATGTTTTTTTCCTTGCGGGAGTAGCCTCGTTTGACTGCCAAAATTAAACGATATTGTGTTCAGCGAAATAACAACAATGTCAAATACAGGTAGCCTAATCAAATAATTAACATCCAATTACATTAACCATTACTCTGTCGCAGGAATTTCACTAACGGTCTGTATGTAGCCAAACGTAGCTGCTGCTCATTCCGTTTGCACGAATATTGATAAATGCTTAAAATAAAGTTAGGCCCGTGTCCATAGAGACACATACCAGCTCAGCTGGTAGTATTGCTACTACCAGCAGTACTACACCTGCACCTGTCAACGACAAGTTGTTCTGCTTCCACGAGCACATCCAATGCTAGCATCAGTAATTCTACATTTGTTGCTAGCTGGGACACTAACAGTTGTGAATCTGATGCAGCCGAAGAGCTACTGCCCGCTTAGCCGGGAAAGCACCGAACAGACAGGAACGATGAACCATCGAAGAGGCGTAAATATGATGAGAACTACATTGATTTGGGGTTCACTTATATTGGGAGTAGTGCCTTTCCTCAGCCACAGTGTGTTATGTGCAAAAGTACTCACAACTCTTATGAAACTGTCACTCTTCTGCAGACATTTAGAAACGAAACATGCCAATTTGAAAAATAAACCACATTAGTTTGAGTGATAATAAGTAAGACATGTATAAAAGCAACAGATGCCATTAATAAGAAGGGTCTAGAAGCATCTTATACGGTGAGCTACCGAGTGGCTACGACAGACAAGCTCCATACTATGTGGAGGACTTAATTCTTCCTGCTGCCGCGGATATGGCTGGGACAATGCTGTGGGAAAAGGCCCCCCAAAAAACTACACAGACAATGCCTTCATCAAACAACAGTTTCAAGACGCATCAGTGATATGGCAGGAGATGTTTTGAAACAATTACTGCTTCGCATACAAGCCAGTGAATTCTATGCGTTACAGCTGGATGAGTCAGACATACCAGGAGCTGTGCCAGGCCCGCCACATGTCTGTTACATTTATGGGGGGGGTCAATTAAGGAAGACATCCTTTTCTGCAAACCAGGACAACAGGAGAGGATATTATTTAAGTACTGGATAGCTTTGTGACATCAAATGGACTTGAGGTCAAGATGTGTTAGTATCTGTACTGATGGTGCAAAAGCTATGACAGGGAGACATAGTGGAGTGGTAATGTGCGTGCAAGCAGTTTCTCCTGACACCACTTGAGTACACTGCAGCATCCACAGTGAGGATCTTGCTGCCGAGGGAATACCTGACAACTTCAAAGACGTATTGGACACTACAGTGAAAATGGTTAACTTTGTTAAATCAAGACCCCTGAACTCTCGTGTATTTTCTGCATTACGCAAAGATATGGCAGCGACCATGTAACGCTTTTACAACATACAGAAGTCAGAAGACACTTTTTTTTATTGAGAGATGAGCTTAAAGTTCTTTACTGACCCTAATTTTGACTTGTCTGACCGCTTGCATGATTATGAGTTTCTCACACAACTGGCCTATCTGGGTGATGATTTTTCTCACCCGAATGATTGGAGTCTAGGATTACAGGGACTCCACGCAACTAAACTCAACAAAAAAAGAAACAGCAACTGAAAGACACACAGGTCTTTCTATCATTGTATGATTTTGTGTGTGCAAATGAACTCAAGCTTACGGACAATGTAAAATGTGATGTAGCGAATCACCTGAGTTAGCTGGGTGCGCAATTATGTAGGTACTTTCCCGAAACAGACGACACAAACTGGATTCCTTATCCCTTTCATGCCCTGCCTCCAGTCCACTTACCAATATCTGAACAAGAGACCCTCATCGAAATATCAACAAGCGTTTCTGTGAAAATTTAATTTCAAACCAGAAGCTACTGCCCTTTGCAATACAGGCAGACTGTCTGTGGAAAATAATATAAGACCGACTCTCTCCAATACAACATTGCAGAGTTATGTGCATTTTTTCAAGTACACCCTTCACATTAACCTACGGTGAATAACCACCACTTTGATGAACAAATATGGTTTTATATGCAAGATGGCCAAGCGCAAAATTATTGATTATTATATTATTTGTGCCCTGGTCCTATAAGAGCTCTTTTGTCACTTCCCACGAGACAGGGTTGTGACAAACTCACACTCATTCTTATGTTTAATAAATGCATTGTGTAGTGTGTGTGTGGCAGGCCTGAAAAATGTTTTGAGTGTGCTGACCCTTGTGCTAGAGGGGGTATTCAGCTGAAGGTTGAATGTTTGAAGGGATACGGGACTAGAAAAAGTTTGAGAACCACTGAACTACACGAACACACCTAAGACATGGGGTGATGCAGTTTACTATTATGATCGGTTTCATTTGAAACCTTTTTTGTCGGGGATGTTAATTATAACCAATTCTCGTTAGTTAAAGCAATAGATCTGACAGGGACCATTCCCTCTCCATCTCCCAAACCATCCTGTCCGATCCCATCTCCAGGCATGTGGAACAGAAAACAACAGCCTCTGGACTTTAAAAGGCTTGAGCAGAAAGCAAATGTTTGGTCAAATTCCAGATGTTTAAAAATAGTTATTGGGAGAAGCAGAGCCGGAGCCTAGGCGGAGTGAGGGGTATGCCAGGCTGAGCACATAACTCTGGAGTACTGGAACAGTCAGAGCCATAGTCTCAAATAGCAAGGCCCCATGTAGCAAGGCCCCAATAGGTAAGGCCTCATACTGTGACCCATGGAGGGAAACAGACAAGCACCACGTCTGTATTTTGTCTAACTGCTGATGGATGTCATGCCTGATATGTTTTGTTATTTAAAACATATGTTGGACGTCAGAGAAATTAAACAGATACATTGTCGACTTATTATTCATCAAGTATATTATGTACACTGAACTAAAATATAAAAACGCAACAATTTCAAAGATATCAATGAGTTAGTTCATGTAAGGAAATCAGTTACTTGAAATAAATTCATTTGGGCCCTAAATCTATGGATTTCACATGACTGGAAACAGATGCATCTGTTGGTCACTGATACCTTAAAAAAAAAATATATATATATATATATCATTTTTATTTTTTTAAAGTAGGGGCGTGGATCAGAAAACCAGTCAGTGTCTGGTGTGACCACCATTTGCCTCATGAAGCGCAACATCCTCCTTTGCTTAGAGTTGATCAGGCTGTTGACTGTGGCATGTTGTCCCACTCCTCTTCAATGGCTGTCCGAAGTTGCTGGATATTGGCGGGAACTGGAACACCCTGTCGGCTACGTTGATCCAAAGCATTCTAAACTTGCTCGATGGGTGACATGTCTGGTGAGTATGCAGGCCATGGAAGAACTGGGACATTTTCAGCTTCCAGGAATAGTGTACAGATCCTTGCGACATGGAGACGCACATTATCATGCAGAAACATGGTGATAGCGTCGGATGAATGGCACGACAATGGGCCTCAGGATCTCGTCACGGTATCTCTGAATTCAAATTGCCATCGATAAATTGCAATTGTGTTCGTTGTCCGTAGCTTATGCCTGCCCATACCTTAACCCCACCTCAACCATGGGGCACTATGTTCACAACGTTGACGGCAGCAAACAGTTCGCCCACATGATGATATACTGCCATACAGATCGCTTGTCTGCCATATCCCCAGTACAGTCGAAACCGCAATTCAGCCGTGAAGAGCACACTTCCCCAGCATGCCAGTGGCCATCGAAGGTGTGCATTTGCCCACTGAAGTTGGTTACAACGACGAACTGCAGTCAGATCAAGACCCTGGTGAGGACGACGAGCACGCCAATGAGCTTCCCCGAGATGGTTTCTGACCATTTGTGCAGAAATTCTTCAGTTGTGCAAACCCACAGTTTTGTCAGCTGTCTGGTCTCAGACAATCCCGCAGGTAAAGAAGCTGGATGTGGAGGTCCTGGGCTGGCGTAGTTAGACGTGGTCTGTGACTGAGGCCAGGTAAAAGTCCTGCCAAATTATCCAAAATGACACTTATAGTAGAGAAAGGAACATTCCATTTTCTGGCAACAGCTCTGGTGGACATTCCTGCAGATGGCAGGCCAATTGCACGGCCCCTCAAAACTTGAGACATCTGTGGCATTCTGTTGTGTAAAAAAACTGCACATTTTAGAGTGGCATTTTATTGTTCCCAGCAGAAGGTGCACATGTGTAACAATGCTGTTTAATCAGCTTCTTGATATGTCACACCTGTCAGGTGGATGGTTAATCTTGGCAAAGGAGAAATGCTCACTAACAGGGATGTAAACAAATTAGTGCACACAACGGGAGAAGCTTTTTGTGCATATGGTACATTTCTGGGATCTTTTATTTCAGCTCATGAAACATGGGACCAACACTTTATATTTTTGTATAGTATATTTTTCCATAGGTGATTTGGCTCACTACTTTAGAAAGGAGTATGTATGTATGTGTGCATGTGAGCGTGTGCATACACAGTGTTTGTGTGTTTATACGGGAAGCTCTCTTTTCCCAGGAAGTGGTCGTGAAGTTGTGATGCTGAAGGCAGATTAATAGAATGGTACACGAGTAGGCGGAACGCGTCGCCAAAGTCCTTTCTCCTCCCATCCCTGACATGTCTTCATGCCTAAAAATAAAGTCTGACTCTTCTCCCCCACAAGATTCCGTGCTTTTAGTCGCAATATGTTTTCCCTTCTCCCTCAGATGCCACAAGCCGTGCTCATGCCCCCTATAAAGGCTACACCAAAAAAGGCAAAAAATACATCTAAGACTAACTACCTTCAGTCGTAAGGCTTAGCCCCTTGACCAACTATTACAGCATACACTGCACTACATTTATATGACCAGCTGTTTAAACTAGCTAACAACGTTCTCACAATGTTAGAACTGCATTCTGCACAGGAGCTGGGATTTCCACGGAGAATGGAGGAGAAGGAATAGGGGAGGAGAATGAGAGGCTGTCTCAAGAGAGGAGGTGTGCATGCTTGTTTTGCTAAACTTGGCCCTGGCCACCATCACACCACCATATATGGAGTATTTCTCCCCACTGGTACAAAGCAGCCAATGCAGCTAGCTAGCAGTCACACTTGGAGACAAATTGAACAGAAATTCAGCCTCTGAGGAGTCAGAGCAGAGCAGCAGTTCCATGTAACACTGGATTTCCCCCACGACTGGAGACAGGAGGAGCGAGAGGAAGAGAGGGACAGGACAGAGGGAGAACAAGGTCAAAAGATAAATGAATGTGGAAACAAATGCAATTATTTATTTTACACTACTTATAGGCAAGTACAGAAGTTTAACTACATTTTAGCAATCTGCTGGGGTAAAGGCCTCTAACTTCTGCGCTTTGCAACAGCTTCACGGTGTTTGTCTGCCCTGGATAACACTACCATTCATCTTGGACAAAGTACAAACTTGAACAGATCAATTCAAACAATGTCTCCTATCCACAGAAACATCCTAATGATCAAATCAGTCAAGTCCTCTTGTTAGCACTAGAGTGACTCCTTACGAAACCAGGACAAAACAAATACCATGATTGTGGGGATTTTCACTAAATTGAATCCATAGATAGAATGGTCCTTTGGAGAAAGGATGGTTGACATACTGTACACTCAGTGTACAAAACATGAACACCTGCTCTTTCCATGACATAGATTGACCAAATGAATCCTAGTGAAATGATCCCCTATTGATAATGATAAGGATTTTTAAGCCTTGAGTAAAAGTAAATACATTTATGAATATTGGAAACACACAGATTTTGGATATGGCAAAATGTTTAATATATTGTTGAACATAAGACGCTCTACGGGCATATGAAAGGTCCAGAGTGGGATTTCAGCTACTTTAGGACTTATGATCCAATTTGTAAGCATTACCAACGGAGTGAATGTGAAAATGGTTTCAAAATGGTCGCCCCCTGCTGGTAATTTGCAGGATGTGGAATGATACAAGTAAAATGCTGGCTGTGATTGGTACCATCGCCTACCATTAGGGACATCGAATGTTCAGGCTGCTGCACAGACATGACGGTGGCTCATCTAGAGCGTTCAGTTAAATTGTGTTTGAGAGCATTTTAAAACTGTAAAATGTTTAAATGAGTGAGAAATAGGTGTAATTGTTGCATTAGCTTGTGAGTGAGCAACGTATACTATTACCCTAAATTGACATGACTTATTTTTCCATATTAAATTATTGGCCGTGGCTGCAAATACTGAGTTGTTGCTCGTGGTCAAACCCCTCCCCTCCGGAAACCCCGTTCTCAAAGCTAAGGAACCGGATCACGTTCTGCACATGTTATTTTACACACACACACAGCTCACACTCCCGTTCCCTTTAGGGTTCTCTTTACTCACCCTCTTCTGCATCATGATGATGCAGCCTGTCTGCCTCATATTTCTTTAACAGCTCAAATAAAAAACCCTGTGGCGATCTGAACAAACAATACAAAAAAAATGTATTGAAGGCTATAAAACCTTCTGTCTGTTGTAATGGATATTGCATTTGCACAAGCAGGACGTAGTCCCTTCACATTGCATTGGAGTAAAAACAATTAACGTTGTCTGTGATGTAGGCGAACCTTTATAGTTGCTGCCATACAGCATGCGCCATTATTCCTAAAGTAATTTGTCAAGTACTGCTTTAGACTGCCTACTATTTGTGATGATAATCTTCATAGTTATGCTGCCATATCGTAATGAGAGTAGCTGAAAAAAAGAACTAGCCAATGTTTGCAATCATAATTAATCGCTATTTTGACTATATGTGTCTTGCTTTGTTTGACATGCTTTCTTAAATATACACAAACATCTCCGTATCAATAGCCATGGCAGGTCGGGTTCGAACAGCAGCTACTCCGTAAATAATTGTGTATTGCGCTAATTTCCCTAATGTGGACAGTTTGTGTTACTACCGTACACAAGCTTGTATTTTCACCACAAATTAAGTGGAATTACAAACCCTTTTCACCTTCAAATAAAAGTTTGTAGTCATCAAGATGATACTAAATCAATTGCTTTAAAAACAGATAAATAGCTTTGGTTTGGCACCGTTGATTTTATCATATGTGCCTGTCCATAGCATTTTCAATCTCAAATGGAAAGGACAAAATCTGGGCGGTGTCTTCAGAAAAGTCACTGGCCACAAACAAATACACAGATTTGCCAGTCAAGCTATCACTCAAATGGAAGCCAACGAGTCACTATGTAGAACTATATTGGTGAGGTGATTACTCATTCAAATTATCCAGTCAAAGTGCTGCATTAACTTTTTTGTATTGGCCATCTACCATAAACATTGTGGCACTACAGGTTCTCATCTATCGATAGGTACAGTATATTCAACTTCGTTGTGGTTAGTCTTTTAGAAGAGCACAAACTGTACATGTCCCTGCGGTTATTGTCCCAGTTCCATTGATTTCTATACAATATCGATGTGAGTGATTCATTTGTGCACGCTATTGAAAACAGTAGAACAAGCTAATCAATTCCAGTTTAGAGTTGCCGATTGGTAAATGTTGGTGTGTGTGCAGTTTATAAAAAGGTAGCTACTAATTTAGGAAAATATAAGTAATCTAAACACACGTGTGACACGTATGTGTAGCAGAGGAGGCTGGAGGTAGGATGGGCTCATTGTAATGGCTGGAATGGAGTCAAACGTGTAGTTTCCTTAATGCTTGATACCATTCCATGAATTCCATTTCTGCAATAACAATGACCTATCCTGCTATAGCTCCTCCCACCAGCCTCTGATGTGTAGGGAGTATTTTTTGGTCTACAAAATATTACAACCAATTTCAGCACATTGATTATGAATTTGAACATTTAAAACTAGTGTTTGGAGACTGGGCTATAAAAAAAAAAAATCCGTAACAGGAAGCAGCAACAGTATAATTAAAAAAACGTGTTTTAGGAATATAAATGATACTAACATTAATTACAATTAATCCCATAACTACTGAATAAGCCAAATAACATGCTATGATTTATTGAAATCGTGAAAATGTGTTTGTCAATGCCAATTTCTCTGTATAACATGGGCCAAAACTTTAAAACTAGCAGAGAGCTGACTCTGGAACTTGGATATACCCATAATTGTTGCATATTATGTAATTTATCTAGGCAAGTCAGTTAAGAACAAATTCTTATTTACAATCACGGCCTAGGAACAGTGGATTAACTGCCTTGTTCAGGGGCAGAACGACAGATTTCGGCATTTGATCTAGCGACCTTTCGGTTATTGGACGCTCTAACCACTAGGCTACCTGTCGCCACAAATGTGTAAAACAAAATATTGACAAATTTGAAAAATCATTTTTTCACACACACACACACACACACACACACACACACACACACACAGTTCAACATTAATAAATTAAATGGGGGGGGGGGGGGGGGGGGAGTTTAAAATCTAAATACTACTCATATTACAGAGCAAGCAGTAACACGGAACCCAAACCAGCTGCGCGTGTGCGGCATCGTGCATACATTTATTTTGTCCCCCCACACCAAACAAAATCACGGCACGCAGGTTAAAATATTAAAACAAACTCAAATGATATTAATTTGGGGACAGGTTGAAAAGCATTAAACATTTATGGCAATTCAGCTAATTAGCTTGCTAGCTAATTTGTCCTATTTAGCTAGCTGTTGCTAGCTAATTTGTCCTGGGATATAACCAAAAAATGCACAAGATCCTCTACTCCACCAATTAATCCACACATAAAACGGTCAACCGAATCATTTCTAGTCATCCATCTTCCTTCCAGGCCTTTTCTTCGCTTGACTTTATATTGCGATTGGCAACTTTCATAAATTAGGTGCATTACCGCCACCGACCGTTAGTCTTTCAGTCACCCACGTGGGTATAACTACTGAGGAGATGGCACATGGGTACCTGCTTCTATAAACCAATGAGGAGATAGGAGAGGCAGGACTTGCAGCGTGATCTGCGTCAGAAATAGAACTGATTTCTATTTTATCCCTTGGCAACGCAGGCGCGCGCGATCAGTGTGGGTCCAATAATTGAATAACAGATTTCTAAATGTATTTTGCAACGCTCACACACGCGACGCGAGCGGTGTGGTCAGCCTATAAAGCTTCACATGACACCAATTGTTGTTTTGTAGCACCTACAAATGGATGCATGTGTAAGGCTAAAATGTAATAAATATGCCAACTTTGGTCAATTCTTTCTCTACTCTGCTTTTAGATACAAATGTCAAATACATGTCAACAATCTTTTGTCCTAAGCACCAATCTATGGATTACATTGTGAAAATCCCCAAAATCATGTTCTTTTTATGTCCCGATTTCATACGGAATCTCTCACTACCAATAACATGGCACAACATCAGAAGGGAGAATGGCAGTCTGCTACTAAACATACACACCAATTTATTCCAATACCCAAACAAAGCTCATTGAAGATAATACTTCCTCCAGATGGCACCGCCTATCCCAGCCTATGCCAAGCTCACACCATACAGAGTACAGACCCAGAAATCAACACCGCCATTCTCACGGGTGTGTGGTTCCATTCAAATGAACCCACAGAGATAATCAAAACAAGCAGGCAACTAATACTAAACACAGAGGTAGTGGCACTAGCAGTGTTAGTGAATACATAGAAACAGTATATGGACTTTCTGGGACATCAGCATGATTTGACAAGAACTAGATGAAACCTCCAAAGGACATTTAAAGTGCCAATCAGACTCACGGCACCAGAGAGAAGCTTGATAGACTAGAGCAGGGCTCTCCATGCCTGTTCCCTCAAGAGCTACCATCCTGTAGGGTCCCTCCAACCAGATTTGTAATGTGATTCAGCTCATCAATCAGCTAATTATTAAATTCAGGTGCGCTAGATTAGGGTTGGCATGAAAGCCAACAGGACCATAGCTCTCCAGGAACAGGGTTGAGAGCGCTGGACTAGAGTAACCAATACACCAATATTCTCTCGCAAGACTCCGCAAGCGACACAGAGACTGAGAAGACTAATCATTTATAGAATTCCATAATTTGAAAATAACAATTTGTTCTTAACTGACTTGCCTAGTTAAATAAAGGCTAAAAAAAAATAGTTCCATGTCTTTTGTGGATGCGATCATGTCCCAAAGGTTAAGTAACAGTTGTGTAGGTGCATGTGGGCAATTCCATGCAAACATAGTGATGCTGAGACTAAGATCTTTCATTTTAAAATGTATGTCAAACCAAAATTCAATGATTCTAAGTTAAACAAAAACCATACAACTCTATGCACAAAGACTACTTAATTTCCACTGAACATTTTACAAAAACACATTTACTTGAACAGTGCAGATGCAAAGCTTGTGCTGTTTGTGCCGTCATTGCTACCAAACTAACTGCACTTCAAGCAAGTGTTTTAAAATGTTCAGTGGAAATTGTTAAAAGTAGTCATTGTGCATAGAGTTTTGTTCAACTTGCAATAGTTTTTGGGGGTATGATATACATTTTAAAAGGTTAAAAGGTCAGCATCGCTCGGTTACAATGGAATTGCCCATATCTCCAGCAACACACAAATGAAATAAACATTGAGAAGAATGAAACTCTGCAGTTAGATCTAAGTCACTGGTGTTGATCTAACTTTGAAAATCAAATACTCCGTTTGAACCGGTGAGAGAGAGAGAAGGGAAGCAGTTGAATTAAGAGAAAAGTGAAAGGGGAAAGAGCAGCAATTCAGAGGGACTTTCAGCCCCATATATAGCTCCAACTATTTATTCAATGAGGTCATTTCCTTGAGGACAGCAAAAAGGCTGCTCATGCAACTGAATCAAGTAGTTAGGCCTACCTAAAGAAATGCCATCTCTTTAATGCTGCTATCCCAGAGGGGCTGTTTGAGTCAGTATAACTTCTGCCTGACGCTGGAGACTGAAAAAAAGTACCCAGTCAGCAATGGTGCTCTGCCAACTAAATGGGATCAGTGGGGCTGGGGCCTGGGGGAAAATACTGCCATCATTGATGTTTTGCTTCAAGCTTCGATGATACAGTATGTCTAATGTGCCTAAACTGAGCACTACTGAAATTAAAAAGGGCGTGTTCTGGGATGTTATTAACAGTATGCAGTGCATTCGGAAAGTATTCAAACCTTCACTTTTTCCATATTGTTACGTTACAGCCTTATTCTAAAATGGATTCAATTGTGTGTTCAGACCCTTTGCTCAGTACTTTGTTGAAGCACCTTGAGCAGCGATTACAGCCTTTAGTCTTCTTGGGTTTGACGCTACAACCTGGCACACCTGTATTTGGGGAGTTTCTCCCATTCTTCTCTGCAGATCCGCTCAAGCTCTGTCAGGTTGGATAGGGAGTGTCGCTGCACAGCTATTTTCAGGTCTCTCCAGAGATGTTCTGGCTAGGCCACTCAAGGACATTGAGCCTTGTCCCCGAAGCCACTCCTGTTTTGTCTTCACTGTGTGCCTAGGGTTGTCTAAACCTTTTCCCCAGTCGGAGCGCTCTGGAGTATGTTTTCGTCAAGATCTCTCTGTACTTTGACCCATTCATCTTTCCCTCGATCCTGATTGGTCTCCCAGTCCCTGACACTGAAAAACTTCCCCACAGCGTGATGCTGCCACCACCATGCTTCACCGTAGGGATGGTGCCAGGTTTCCTCATGAAGTGACGCTTGGCATTCAGACCAAAGAGTTAGTCAGACACATCCAGCCTTTTTTAAAAGACAGATTTATTTATTTACTAGCAAGCAATGAAAACGTGTATTGTAATTAAAAAAAGTATTTTACATTTTTTTTTTTTTTAACATAAGTGCCAAAGCTTATTACGCTCTACACCCCCCACCAGCGACTAGCTCCTTGAGCATCAAAGGAAAGTTGGATAGAGAGTTTTTTATAGATACTAAGTTAACAAACCAATTGCTTAATCATTAGGAAACACTCCCGCTATTAGGTAGAGTTTATTTACATTAAAATAAAGTTAATAATATTTGACAAAAATCTAAATGAATGTCGGCTAATTTAACCTCTTACTTCTACCCCCTCCTTTTTCGAACATTCTGTTAAAAATCGCGCAACTTTTCAGCTTCCTGCTACTCATGCCAGGAATATAGTATATGCATATGATTAGTATGTGTGGATAGAAAACACTCTGAAGTTTCTAAAACTGGTTAAATCACGGCTGTGACTATAACAGATCGTGTGTTTCATTGAAAAACGCAAGAAAAACTGCTCTCTGAAAGCTAAAAATAATTTCCATAAGTCACTTCCACGAGTTGTTAAAAGAAGACAAAATGTAATATCGACCTGCATGCAATTCATACAAATTCCACACGATGTCGCCATTGTCGTCATTTTCAATTGAATTAATTGTTGGAAAATCCATCTATCTGGCATCCGTTTCTTCCAGTCTTCACCTGGATGTTGTTACTGAGGACTATGGCAGCCAAGGATTTGCAAGCGAGGAGCTATTGAATATACATCGCCCTGTAATCATTTTGATAGATTATAAACATTTACTAATACCTAAAGTTGGATTACAAAAGGATTTCGAAGTGTTTTGTGAAAGTTTATCGTCAACTTTTTTAATTTTAAAAAATTACGCAGCGTTTAAAAACGATGTTTTTTTCTGAATGACACAGCTTCCATACAAAGCTATTTTGGGTATATATGGACCGATTTAAACGAAAAAAAGACCCAATAGTGATGTTTATGGGGCATATAGGAGTGCCAAGAAAGAAGCTCGTCAAAGGTAATGAATGTTTTATATTTTATTTCTGCGTTTTGGGTAGCGCCGGCTACCGCAAAATCTGTTGTTTACGTGTCGTGCTGGTATTTTGGGGGGTGCATGCTATCAGATAATAGCTTCTCATGCTTTCGCCGAAAAGCATTTTAAAAATCTGACTTGCTGGCTAGGTTCACAACGAGTGTAGCTTTAATTCAATACCCTGCTTGTGAATTTTGATCAAGGTTTGAGTTGTAACGAGTACATTTAGCATTTAGCGTAGCGCATTTGCATTTCCAGGTGCCTACTTGAGACGTCTGCGTCTCAAGTATGGTCAAGAAGTTTTAAAACGGTTTTGACGGTTATTTTATTTACATGTCCGTCTTCATCCATAACCGTCAGTTACACGGTTATTCAATTACCATCACTGCCCTATCCCTGACCCAGTCTAATATCTATATGTTTAAAGCAGACCAGAGTCCCTGTGCCCAAGAACACCAAGGCAACCTGTCTAAATGACAATCTCCCCGTAGCACTCACCTCTGTAGCGATGAAACACTTTTAAAAGGCTGGTCATGGCTCACAGCCACACCATCATCCCAGACACCGTGAACCCACTCAAATTTGCATGCTGCCCCAACAGATCCACAGACAATGGCGCCGGAGGTGATGGCTGCCGTTTTACGGGCTCCTAACCAACGGTGCTATTTAGTGTTTTTTTTCGCATTGTGTGAAACGTATTTTGTACATAATGTTGCTGCTACCGTCACTTATGACAGAAAAGAGCTTCTGGGTATCAGAACAGCAATTACTCACATCGAACTAGATGAAGATTTTTTCTTTAGTGAGTTCGACGCAAAGGATATACTGTTTTCCCGAGACAAGGACAAAATCCCAGCCATTCACGTGAAGACAGATGTACAAGGAGCGGAAATCGGGGTGGCTTGTGAGAATTCGTCGTCAAGTGTGTAACCCGCCTCAACCATCTGTTCTATTGGTCAACATGCAATCACTGGAGAATAAACTGGATAAGCTCAGTTTGCAACTATCCCAGCAACGGGCCTTAAAAACTGTAATATCTTATGGTTCACCAAGTCGTGGCTGAACAACAACACGGATAATATACAGTTGGCTGGGTTTTCAGTGCATTGGCAGGACAGAACAGCTATGCCCGGCAAGACAAGGGGTGGTGGTGTGTGTATTTGTCAATAACAGCTGGAGCGTGATGTCTAATATTAAGGAAGTCTCGACATATTTCTCACCTGAGGTAAGGTACCTCATGATAAGCTGTAGACCACACTATTTACCACTAAGACCGCACTCAACAAGCTGTATAAAGTCATAATCAAACAAGAACATGTCCATCCGGAAGCAGCGCTCCTAGTGGCCGGGGACTTTAATGCAGAAAACTTCAATCTGTTTTACCAGCATGTCGCGTGCAACCAGAGGAAGTAAAACTCTAGAAAACATTTGCTCCACACAGAGACACATACAAAGCTCTCCCTCGCCCTGCATTTGGCAAATCTGACCATAATTCTATCCTCCTGATTCCTGCTTACAAGCAAAAACTAAAGCAAGAAGTACCAGTGACTCACTCAATACGGAAGTGGGCAGATGACCCAGATGCTACGCTACAGGACTGTTTTACTAGCAAACTGGAATATGTTCCAGGATTCATCCAATGGCATTCAGGAGTATACCACCTCAGTCACCGGCTTCATCAATAAGTGCATTGATCGTACGTACATATCACAACCAGAAGCCATGGATTACAGGCAACATCCACACCGAGCTAAAGGCTAGAGCTACAACTTTCAAGGAGTGGGACACTAATCCGGATGCTTAGAAATTCTGCTATGCCCTCAGACGAACCATCAAACAGGTTTAGAGACAATACAGGACTAAGATTGAATCCTACTACACCGGCTCTGACGCTCGTCGGATGTGGCAGCACTTGCAAACTATTGCGGACTACAAAGGGAAACTCAGCCACGAGACGGGCTAAATGCCTTTTGTTTGCTTCGAGGCAAGCATGAGAGCACCAGCTGTTCCGTACAACTGTGTGAACACACTCTCCGTAGCCGATGTGAGCAAGACCTTTAAACAAGTCAACATTCACAAGGCCGCGGGACTAGACGGATTACCAGGACGTGTACTCAAAGCATGCGCGGACCAACTGGCAAGTGTCTTGACACTGACATGTTCAACCTCTCCCTGACGAAGACTGTAATACCCATGTTTCAAGCAGACCACCATAGTCCCTGTGCCCAAGAAAGTGAACGGAACCTGCCTAAATGACTACCGCCCTGTAGCACTCATCTTGGTAGCATGAAGTGCTTTGAAAGGCTGGTCATGGCTCATAACATCATCCCGGAATCCCAATTCCTACTCCAATTAGCATACCTCCCCAACAGATCCATAGATGATGCAATCTTAATCCACACTGCCCTTCCCAACCTGGACAAAAGGAACACCTATGTGAGAATGCTGTTCATTGACTACACCTCAGTGTTCATCACCATAGTGCCCACAAAGCTCATTACTAAGCTAATGACCCTGGGTCTAAAACACCTCCCTTCGCAACTGGATCCTGGACTTCCTGACGGGCCTCCCCCAGGTGGTGAGGGTAGGCCACAACACATCTGCCACGCTGACCCTCAAGACGGGGGCCCCTCAGGGGTGTGTGCTTAGTCCCCTCCTGTGGTCACACATGACTCCAACACCATCATTTAGTTTGCTGATTACACTACGGTGGTTGGCCTGATCGCCGACAACGATGAGACAGCCTAGAGGGAGGTGGTCAGAGACCTGTCAGTGTAGTGCCAGGAAAACAACCTATCCCTGGCACTACAAGGGTCCAAGCATGGTCCAAGCATACCAACAGTCGAAGAGGGCACGACAACGGCTTTGGCCCTCAGATCCTCAAAACCTTCAATAGCTGCACCATCAAGAACACTGACTGGCTGCATCACCACTTTGTATGGCAACTGCTTGGCATTTCACCGCAAGGTGCCTCAGAGTGTAGTGCGTAAGTCCCAGTAATTCACTAGGCCGAGCTCCCTGCCATCCAGGACCTTTATACCAGGCAGCGTCAGAGGAAGGCCCAAAATATTATGAAAGACAACAGCCACCCAAACCACACTTCTCTGCTACCACATGGCAATGCTGCAAGTCTGGAATATGAACAGCTTCTACACCCAAGCCACCATACTTCTAAATAGCTAATCAAATGGCTACCCGGACTACCTGCATTGGATGTTTTTTTCCACCAACTCCTGCACACACACTGGACTCTACCCACACACAAAAGTATGTGGACACCCATTCAAATTAGTGGACTCTGCTATTTCAGCCACACTTGTTGACAGGTCTATAAAATCAAGCACACAGCCATGTAATCGCTAAAGACAAACATTGGCAGCAAATGGCCTTACTATTTAACAGCATGTGGGGATCTCTCTCTTGAATTGTTGTAACAGTTAAGAGTATTTTATGGCTGTGTGCAATGATCATGAAGTGTGCATCAAGTTGGCTACTTGCAGAGGATATCATATAGCTTCAAGTTGAGCCTAATAGAATATTTTATATTGGATTTAACATCTGGTCTCCCAGCAGCGTTTGAACCTCTTGATGGGTTGCCACATCATTTTCCACCACTATACTAGAAAGGCTAATGCTTCCTGATGTTTCGCCCTGTGGTCAGCCAGGGGTAAAAAAGACTGCTGCAACCTGATTGGCTAAACGCAGGGTGCACCATCAGGAAGTAGCATTCCTAGGCTTTAGCCACTCTGGCATGATGGTGGAAAATTGTGTTTCATAAAGAAAGTATGCATATTTTCCCGTTTTTTCCCCAGACGTTATTAAATCTAGTTAAGAAGGAGGGGAGGACGGCTCATAATAATTTCTGGAATGGAGCTAATGAAAAACCATGGTGTTTGATGCCATTCTACTAATTCCGCTCCAGCCATTACCACAAACCCGCCCTCCCCAATTAAAGTGCCACCAACCTCCTGTGGTGGAGATCCATAAGTCCATTAGCAGCTGCCCAGGCTAGCAGTAGACATATTGTATTGCTTTCCTTCGATGTCGATGATGATATTGCTCCCAGTAATTATCAGCTATTGGTGGTGTTGTTTTGGTGCATTGTGCTTATGCCAATGCATGTAGCTGTGCAGGCCGATGTGAAACACACATGGTTTGCTACATAAGGGGAATTACAGGGAAGGGGGACCCCTGCTGGTGGGCTATTGAAGTGGGTAGTAGTTCACTGTGGGATAAGAGCCATAGGGTGGGGCTATAGACCCGCAGACGGCACCTACGGTAGACCTACATACACTAGATATACAAAAGGTATGTGGACACCCCTTCAAATGACTGGATTCAGCTATTTAAGCCACACCCGTTTCTGACAGGTGTATAAAAATCAAGCACACAGCCATGCAATCTCCATTGACAAACATTGTCAGTAGAATAGCCTTACTGAAGAGCTCAGTGACATTCAATGTGGCACCGTCATAGGATACCACCTTTCCAACAAGTCAGTTCATCATATTTCTGCCCTGCTAGAGCTGCCCCGATCAACTATAAGTGCTCTTATTGTGAAGTAGAAACGGCTAGGAGTAACAATGGCTCAGCCGTGAAGTTCCAAGTTCCAAACTGCCTCTGGAAGCAAAGTCAGCACAATAACTGTTTATCGGGCGCTTCATGAAACAGGTTTCCCTGGCCAAACAGCCGCACACAAGCCTAAAGATCACCATGCACAATGCCAAGCGTCAGCTAGAGTGGTGTAAAGCTCACAGCCATTGGACTCTGGAGCAGTGGAAGCGCGTTCTCTGGAGTGATGAATCACGCTTCACCATCTGGCAGTCCAACGGGACAAATCTGGGTTTGGCGGGTGCCAGGAGAACGCTACCTGCCCCAATGCGTGGTGCCAACTGTAAAGTTTGGTGAGGAGAAATAATGGTCTGGCTCAGCCCCTTAGTTCCAGTGAAGGGAAATCTTAACGCTACAGCATACAATGACATTCTAGATGATTCTGTGCTTCCAAATTTGTGGCAACAGTTTGGGGGAAGGCTCTTTCCTGTTCCAGCATGACAATGCACCCTGTGCACAAAGCAAAATCCATTCAGAAATGGTTTGTTGAGATCGGTGTGAAAGAACTTGACTGGCCTGCACAGAGCCCTGACCTCAACCCCATCGAACACCTTTGGGATGAAAAGGGAACATGAGCCAGGCCTAATCGCTCAACATCAGTGCCTGACCTCACGAATTGCTTGTGGCTGAATGGAAGCAAGTTCCCGCAGCAATGTTCCAACATCTAGTGGAATGCCTTCCTAGAAGAGTAGAGGCTGTTATAGCAGCAAAAGAGGGACCAACTCCATATTCATGCCCATGATTTTGGAATGAGATGTTCGACGTGCAGGTGTCCACATACTTCTGGTCGTGTAGTGTACTTACCCAGACACCCCCCCAACACACACACTATTGTTATTATCTATCGTGTTGCCTAGTCACTTTAACCCTACCGATAAGTACAGTACATAGATACTTCAATTACCTTGTACCCCTGCACATAGACTTTGTACTGGTACATCCTGTATATAGCCATGTTATTTTCTACTCCCTATACAAAACATTAGGAACACCTTCCTAATATTGTGTTGCACCCCCTTTTACCCTCAGAACAGTCTCAATTAGTCAGGACATGGACTCTACAAGGTGTCAAAAGTATTCCACAGGGATGCTGGCCGATGTTGACTCCAATGCGTTCCAGTTGATTCAAGTTGGCTGGATGTCCTTTGGGTGGTGGACCATTCTTGATTCACATGGGAAATTGTTGAGCGTGAAACTCAGCAGCGTTGCAGTTCTTGACACACAAACTGGTGTGCCAGGCATCTACTACCATACCCCGTTCAAAAGGCACTGAAATATGTTGTCTTTCCCATCCACCTTCTGAATGACACACATACACAATACATGTCTCAATTGTCTCAAGGCTTCAAAATCCTTTAAACCAGTCTCCTCCCTTGTATCTACACTGATTGAAGTGGATATAAATAACATCATTAAGGGATGATGGACTGACCAGGTGAAAGCTGTGTCATGGAAAGAGCAGGTGTTCCTTATGTTTTGTGCACTCAGTATATAGCAATGTAATTCTTACTCTTTCTTTTTTGTTAGTCAGTGTATTTATTTCTCGTGTCACTATTTCAATTGTTTTATTTGATCTTCTCTTTAACTCTGCATTGTTGAAAAATGACCCTTAAGCATTTTACGGTTAGTCTATGAAGCATGGGACAAATAAAACATTATTTTAACACCAAATGATAGAATTCATCATGGATTAATGGTGCCATATCCCTCCAATAGAATTCCAGACAATTGTAAAATATATGCCAAGATACATTGAAGCTGTTCAGGCCAAACGCCCCATTAAAACACTTTATGATGGCATTTCCTTTATGTTGCCAATTACCTGTACATAGAGTGCAAATCAAGAAGAGCACAGGTTGAAAAACGTTTACAGTAAACGAGGACATAAAATGGCCCAGGCATTGTTCTGCTGAGGCAATTAGAGTCTTATCCAGGATAATTACAGTGCATTCAGAAAGTATTTAGACCCCTTCCCTTTTTCCACATGTTGTTATGTTCAAGCCTTATTCTAAAATGAATTCATATATATCCCTCAATCTACACAACACCCAATAATGACAAAGCAAAAACAGGTTTAGACATTTTTAAATGTACTGAAAATAAAAAACAGAAATACCTTATTTACAGAAGTATTCAGACCCTTTAATATGAGACTCGAGCTCTTGTGAATCCTGTTTCCAATGATCATCCTTGAGATATATTTCTAAAACTTGATTGCAGTCCACTTGTGGTATATTCAATTGATTAGACATGATTTGGAAAGGCACACACCTGTCTATATAAAGGTCCCGCAGTTGACAGTGCATGTCAGAGCAAAAACCAAGCCATGAGGTCGAAGGAATTGTCCGTAGAACTCAGAGACAGGATTGTGTCGAGGCAGAGATCTGGGGAAGGGTACACAAACATTATGCTGCATTGAAGGTCCCCAACACAGTGGCCTTCATCATTCTTAAATGGAATAAGTTTGGGACCACCAAGACTCTTCATAGAGCTGGCCGCCTGGCCAAACTGAGCAATGGGGGGGAGAAGGGCCTTGGTCAGGGAGGTGACCAAAAGGCACCTAAAGGACTCTCTGACCATGAGAAACAAGATTCTCTGCTCTGATGGCCTGAATACCAAGCGTCACGTCTGGAGGAACCCAGGCACAGCTCATTAACTGGGCAATACCATCCCCACGGTGAAGCATGGTGGTGGCAGCATCACGCTGTGGGGATGTTTTTCAGTGGCAGGGACTGTGAGACTAGTCAGAATTTGGGGAAAGATGAACGGAGCAAAATATATGGAGATCCTTGATGAAGTCCTGAGCACTCTGGAGCAGGTTCTCAGACTGGGGTCAAGGTTCACCTTCCAACAGGACAACGACCCTAAGCACACAGCTCAGACAACGCAGGAGTGGCCTCGGGACAAGTCTCTGAATGTCCTTGAGTGGACCAGCTAGAGCCCGGACTTGAACCCGATCGAACATCTCTGAGACCTGCAAATAGCTGTGCAGCGACACTTCCCATCCAACCTGACCGCGCTTGAGGATCTGCAGAGAAGAATGGGAGAAACTCCCCAAACTAGCGTCAAACTAGCGTCACACCCAAGAAGACTCGCTGCCAAAGGTGCTTCAACAAAGTACTGAGTAAACATTCTAAATACTTATGTAAATGTGATCAGTTCCTTTTTAATACATCTGCAAAAATGTCAAAAAACTTGTTTTTGCTTTTCATTATGGGGTGTTGTGTGTAGATTGACGAGGAAAAAAACAATTGAATCAATTTTAGAATAAGGCTAATGTAACAAAATGTCAAAAAAGTGAAGGGGTCTGAATACTTTTAGAATGCACTGTATATGTAAGAAGCTTTTATAGGTGTTAATGGATGTCAATGACTGTGTTCATAATTTACCATTAGGCAAAGATTTTAAAGGGAAAAATGGAGGGTATGCCGGGGGTCTGAATGTGTGCTGCTGGTCAGAACATGTAGAAACAGGTCTGAATATGTGCTGCTGGTCAGAGCAAGTAGAAACAGTCTGACTGCATCAATGCAATGCCTGATGCTTGTCCTCTCTGCCTTCTTCATAGCAAGCAATAACAGAGTGCGAGGCACTAAAAATGGCTTGGGAGGCAAGAGGGCTAGAGGATCCAGCCTGTTCAAACCCACGCACTCTTCCCACTCAACTTCAGTCTAGAACAGTCATCTAGCTCTGATATCCATCTCCTACTCATTCCCAGGAAATAAACAGCTGAGGATTCAGTCACTGCATCATTCTGCACTTTTAAAAATATTTTAACTGGCACTGTAGAAGTTTAATTCCGTTTCAGAAACTGCTTAACATAGCATCTATGGTAACTGCAGGAAAATCCACTGCTAGGCCTTCAATTCAGTTTTGAAATGTGTCTGGGGGAGATTCCGATGGAAATACATACATTTGTAAAATATGAGTGTTTAGGATGTAGGTGTGGCTATTTCAGTCTGGAACAACTATTATCACAATAAGTTTATGCGGAATGTTTTCAGGCCTATTAACAGATGACAGTCCTCTCGACATTCCACAGCAGTGAGTATGCCTGTCTGGGTAAATGCTCCTCAATCGTTTACTTGTTATTATCCTCTTAAACAGTTGGCTGAGGTCTACAACCCAGTCCTCTCTTTGGCAGCTACTACAACGCATGTGTCTGTATAAGAGACAAGCGCGCATGTGGCATGCCGTTGGTAGTGGTACCCGTCTGGTGCATATCCCATATATCCCACTTGGCCAATCCCTTGCCAAGTGGAAGATCGCTCAAGGATTTGAACGGAATAAATGTTTCCAGAGAAGTAACCTACAACGATATACACATTTTCCACTATTCCCCATAATCTTCAAACAGACAGTTAAAGGCTACGGCTATAGTTAAAGTATGTTGTCTGCTGCATCAAATTCTCTCATGTCTCAAAAGAAAACTAAGGGCGCAATTATTTCTATGACTGTCCTTATACCCTTACATAGGCTTATGTAGCCACTATTATCGTAACTTTACCGGGAGCAATTCATTATAGGCCTCGTCTGCATGTCATCTGAATAGCCGGCTACACATTGTCATAGAAGGATACAGATGGTGCGGTTATCGGTGCTAAAAATGTAGGCTAACGATAATGTGCAAATACAGTTTGTTAATCTAAAAGATAGTGCAATAGGCCCATAATTTCTCAAGTGAATGTTGTTGACCTGCATCAAAGGCTTTGTGGAAATTCGGTTACAATGTATTATCTGAACATAAAAATGTATACATGTCTTGGTTAAAAAGCGTAAGAAGTCTACTTATTACTATGTATTTTTTCGGTTGCTTCAAAATGCGAAAGGGGAAAACATGGGACCTATTAATAATTAATAAAATATTTAAGCAGACTTACCAGTAAACTTTCTAAGTTTATCGCAGATCTTGGATCTTTGATCATGGCCTCCAGCTTTTTCAACCGGTTTTCCATCCTTCTCTCTGCACCAAGCGACATCTTTGCGATTGATTAATGCCCGTTTCGTTTACATATAAGACGAGCCTTATGAGAAGTCTTAAGAGTTTACATGAGAAAAATTATTTTAGTTCTTGAGCAATCGCCGTGGGCCTAGCAGCCTCCGACTCACCGCCCTCTGAAATCGCTTCGGAATTACAGTGTCCACAATGAAGAGGAAAACATAATCCACCGTGAAGGGAGAAGCGCCGCTCCTCAAACTTGCCAATTAGTTAGGAGATGTCGTTGAACGCAAATGAAGGTAAAAACTTATCGTAACATATTCAATATAAATGTTCTCTAAGGTCCACACGGCGATTAAGTTAACATTTTTACAAGATTCAGCAACAGGGCGTTTTCTTTGACCCCCCTCCCCTTCTCTTTTTGGGCGCTCCGAAATGCTTTGCTTCAATTTCAAAAATGTGTTTCTAAAACAGTCCGCAGTGTTTAAAATCCAACTTTAGAAACTCTCAAATTACATGGATTTTGTGACTGCCTCACAGTCGTAGGCAAATGTACAGGGTAAGAATGGCGTTCTCCAAAATAGCTTGCGTGATGAATCGTTAAACTTTCTATGATCAGTTCTTCTCCCATGCACTAGATGGGTATTTATCCCTGCATGCCCAAAAACAAAGGTTTGTCGGAATGGCTACAGTTAGCCACCATGGAGTCCTCGTACACTACATACTCCACTTCCAGAGCTAGATCTCTCTCCTCCCTCTTCTGATATCAACATGCAAACACAGCCGTCTCATTTACCCATAAGCCTCCTCTTGTCTATATAGCCTGCTGTCCAACGTGGGAAGCTGTATGATGAACCATAGGAAGGCCTATGTGATGAAAGCTCTCCTAAAGTTTTACAAATACGTTCTTCACACTGAGAAATGATTCATCTGATTGATACATTATTTCCACTATTTAACAGCACATAGGTATCTATCTCTTGATATTGTTGGGATTTGAACCTGCGACCCTACAACTGTCCATGTGACTATCACGCGAACACCTTGTTACAACAATAGGTTTGAACCTCTTGATGGGTTGCCACATCGTTTCCCACCACTATGCTATAATGGGTAATGCCTAGGAATGCTATACTTCCTGTGTTTCGCCCCGTGTTCAGCCAGGGGTAAACAACAGACTGCTGCAACCTGATTGGCTGAACGCAGGGCGCAACATCAGGAAGTAGCATAGGCTTTATCCACTCTAGCCTAGTAGTGGAAAATTGTGTGTTCATTAAGAAAGTATGCATATTTTCCCATTTTTTTTCAGCCTTCTCTTTAAATCTAGTTAAAGAGGAAATCGAAGCCTTTGCAGCCTGAATGGAGAATGTTTCATGTACGAACCGGTCGCCGGGGGACTCCAGTGTATTACCAGCTGTGCACATCAAGCCCAGACCCTAGTGGAGAACACAGGAGGCTGCTGAGAGGAGGACGGCTCATAATAATATCTGGAAAGGAGTTAGAGGAATGGCATCAAACACCTGGAAACCATGTGTTTGATGTATTTGATACCATTCTACTAATTCCGCTCCAGCCATTACCACAAACCCGCCCTCCCCAATTAAGGTGCCACCAACCTCCTGTGGTGGAGATCCATAAAGTCTATTAGCAGCTGCCCAGGCTAGCAGTAGACATACTGTATGGCTGCCCTTCGATGTCGATGATATTGCTCCCAGTAATTATAAGCCATTTGTGGTGTTGTTTTGATGTATTGGTACCTACAGTAGAACTACATACTGTACCTTCAGTAGAGTATCAGTATGTCACTGTGGGTGCACCAGTCTCTCCTTTGTTCATTATGCTGTATCGGCTGGTGCAGACTTTTTGCTAATTGCCACCCCAAGTGTTCTGTGATGCGCAGAGAAGAATAAGACACAATGTGTCCAAATAATATTTGAGTGTTTTGCGCCATGGTAAGACAAGGGGAAATAACGTGTGTGAGCGCGTGTCTGCAGTTTACATGAACGGATATTGACAAAGATGAAACAAGTTGGTGTGTGCCTCTATTTATTAGTCTCCATAAGCAATTCACTGAATAAAGCAAATACTGTTACAGAACAACATTATTATTTTCAAAGCAATCTTGGCAACAAGTTATAGTAACAACTTCATAATAAAAAGACAAAGGTTATTTCCATTTCTTGCAGTTTTTTTTCACTTTAATTATAAAAGAAACAATTGACTCTTCACCAAGCATTGACATGTAAATAAAATGCCCAGTCCAAATAATGTAATTTTGTCAATAATAAATAATACTATAAAATGTACACAAAAAGGTTGAGAATACACCATAAGATAAAATATAGAAGGGGTAGGGGGATGCGTGGGACAAGTAGCAGTTGTTGGTGCTGTAGGAAGAAGGGTCTTTTAGCAAAATGTGAGGGTTGGGTTTACAAGTCACAAAAAAAGTTGATCAGCTATACATCAACACAACAAAGTTGTTTTTTTGTCTATTTTCTTTTGTACAAAGTAGGGAGTCTTACTAGCGAGCATCATCGTATGCACTGTGGAGTAGTACACAAGCGAGAGTTAAGGCAGCTTTTCTGTTCACGTTTGAAAAGTGACATGAAAAATGTCATGTTTTTGTTTTGTATTTCTACTCTTTCATAAAGATTTTGAATATGAAGTTATCATTGCATATCTTAGGCTGTTGACCTAGCCTATTTAATTTCATTACATGGGTGCTGAATGTTCTCTTTTATTATTAATCTCTCCGCCATAAAATAGGCAGATGACTTTAACCAAATACAATTGGCTTTCCACTTCATTCCTGTAAGCATTAGCAAGACTGATGATGCTGGCACTGGAGGGTTGAATTGTCTTTTCGGTCACAACGATGAAGGTGATATTAAGGTGTGTGTGTGTTGTTGCCATTGTGTTCGGGTGAGTAGGTCTATGCGTCAGGGCCACTCAAAGGTATGTGGAAGTGTTAGAAGGGGGCTCTGCTAAAAAAAATAAAAAATGATCATGGTTGTATTTACAGGCCCACTGTTGGCAGCAAAGAATATCTACCCTGACACCTAGTGGTAATTCAAAGCATTACATATGTTTATTTTTAACTGAGACGCACCCAGACAAAGACAGCAATGGTCAGATGATATCAATTCAACACGTGCATGCACACAGACTGGAAAACACATTTCTGCAATCAGACAGAAACCCGACCTGTTTCATTGTCTCAGTTTCAACTGTCTCCCACATCTGTCAAGAACCGTAGACACTACACGTTTCCAGTTTCAAGGCTATATTTGTCGAAGTATCTCTGGTTCACATTACACATGGTGGTGAAAGTGAATGAAGAAATGGAAATGATTCCTCAGAATTTCTGTTTCTTATGTGATCTCTGATTTTGGTTGGAATCATTGAGAATTAGTCTGTACAAAATTTAATTGTTTGAAAATGAATTGCTACTCTTGGAGTGTGCACTATAATGACTACAAAGGCTAGGTGGCCGAGTCTGGAAATATAAAAGACACATTAAAAAAATATATATAAAAAATAATAATAAGCGAGAGACTGAAATTCAAGGCAATGATTACTGTGACACAGAATCTCAGTCTTGGCAGGGGACAGGCAATGCCTAAATGCCTGACTATCATCAACACATGGCAGATTGTGTTGCAGTGCATACTCAGAGTCAACCGACTCTAATATGAACATTGGCAAACACTACTGTCATCAGCAAGGGAGTCAAGAGAGAGGAGTTAGAACAATACATGGATGGAAAGAGAATGAATATCTAAACTTCATTTTAGTAGGTGTATGTGCGTGTGAAAGAGAGAGTACATCATAGAGCGTGGTGAGTTGTTGCTTTTGACACCTCTGTGTGTGTGTGTGTGTGTGTGTGTGTGTGTGTGTGTGTAAATGCACGCATGTGTGTGTGTTTGTGTGTAACTCTCCTATTTCTGTAATAAAACATGCAACCCATAGCTCTGGAGTGTGTGTGACATGACATTTCCCATTGGTGTTCAGTGGAAGAGATAAAAGGTTCAGACTCAAAGGAAAAGGGAGAGATGGAAAAAGAAGTTGGCAAGAAGGTGGAGGTTTTGGCAGGAAAGATTGCACATGAAAATTGAAAAAGCTAATTTGATGTTGAAAGAATTCTATGGGGGAGAAATCGTTTAATCTTTGCACCAAAAGATTTGAAGACATACTAGATATACAAGATAATTGAGCAAATAATTCCTCCATGAAACCATAGCAAATGTAATGACACCAAAACATAGTAAATAAATAGATGGCAAAAATGTTAGTGTCTACTGGCAGTATACACTCTGATGAAGCAAAATAAACTGACAAAATGTTATAATCCAGACAGATTAACACTGGGAAATTACAAAATGTAGAACAGGATGAAGGACAGGGAAGTGAGATGATTCCCCATATCATAATAAAAGTCCAGGCTGCATCACATCCGGCTGTGATTGGGAGTCCCATAGAGCGCACAATTGGCCCAACGTCGTCCAGGTTTTGCCGGGGTAGGCCGTCATTGTAAATAAGAATTAGTTCTTAACTGGCTTGCCTAGTTAAATAAAATATTAAATAACTGTTAAAACAATTTTTTTAGAATGTAAATATGACTATCTATGACAACATGTGTGACTGATTAAAGAATTGTTACATTTTTTTCAGTAGTTTGGCTTGACAAATAGTTTGGACCATTGTTTCCAGAAAATTATCCAAGAATGACAAGCAAATTTGATTGTAAGAGAGAGTCGGCATCACTTGTCAATGGTAAATCCTAGTGCAGCATTACAACCCTGAACACTAGTGATGAAACAATGCTAATGGCTGTGGTCTCAACTCCTGATTGACGCAATCCCTTAGCGGTGTGATGAGCAGCAGTCCTGTTTTTGCTTCCATGATGGAAGTCACTCCATTACCATAACATCAGAGATGTGGCTGAAGATACAGTACATCATTATCATCAATAGCATTAGGATGTGAAAAATGTAAATATATAAATTATGATAAGAATTAGAATTACACATCTGATCCGGTCTGACCAGGGGCTTGCAGAGATGCAAAATGGCCTCCACGATGGCAGAGATTGCACATAGTCCACAGTTGCCCACCATCATTTGCTGGTGAGATCGCTACCCTGTTGTCCACAAATCAGTGAGTGAGGATATACATGAAAATCCTTGTCTTTTATGACCATGAAATTCACTGAAGAGGAGCAGATCAATAGTGCCAAGGTCTCCTTTTATTGTGGAGATATCCCCATTGCTCTACTAGAGAAAGGCTCTGTGGTGGCAGGGGGCCTTGGTATCTCCAGGGATGGAGAGCGCTACAGTCAGAACACAAGGATTTCACCGCTCCTCTTTTTCCTTCTTATTCCTGAACCAACGAGGCTCAGAAAATGTCTCCTTCTGATTGTTACCTTCCATCATGAGATGTCTCTTTTTGGTTATCAGTTAAAAACAAAAGTCCTGTTACTGTCAATGGTGGGATGGGGGTTGGAGGTTAGCATTTTGTACTGGTTGTGATCATGCAAATGGGGGTGGGGTGGGGTGAATTTAGCCTGAATTTCTTGCCACAAGAAAACTCCCCCTTTCACTGTGGGACAGACTGGCTAAAAATGCTACCTTAGGACTCTTCCAGTGAACATAAAACTGCTGGTAAACCTATTGGGTTAGCATTGTGGCTTCTCCAGTCGGAGAGCAGAGATCTGACAGAGCATTTGCTTTGGAAGGGAGACGGGCAGTGTGGGTGGTCTGAGTGGTCAAGATTAGGGTTACATGGCTGGTTGGCTGGGAGAGAGGTTCGTGGAGTGGAGGAGCGGATGGTTGAAGGCTAGTGTAGTCAACAGCTTCAAAAGCGTCCCTCATTCTGTTGGGGAAATACTGCCACCTTTCTGAGCTGAAATGTGAAACAAGAAAGAGGATCCAGAATTAGACATATTAGATCAGACGAAGGGAATCCCCATTCTACAGGTCTATTTTTCAACCAGACGCATCTCTCGCTCAGATCCAGTTGATTTTACTGCTGCATGCTTGACTAAAATAGCATTAGCTTTTTATCAACCCTGACTTCAGAGTATATCTTCCCTGATGCTGGTACATTTCTGTCAGCACCCCTCTCAGATCGGGTCGAAAGCTACAGCGAGGGCAGTAGTGAGAGGGAAACTTTGCAATACATCTATGCAGACAAAAAAGGTCAGTTTATGCTTGATGAGGAAACTTTTATATATATTTAAACAATACGATCAAACATCAGTGCAATTATATACACACCATCATATGCTGCAAAGCAGCACAAACACCTTCCACATAGTTAAATCAGACATCTTAATGTTATGAAGACCTTTTTGTGTGACATTTACACAAAAAAAGCTGTCATTTCCACACCACCTGTAGTAGGGACATGTACAAGGCAGAGATTATGAGAGGGGGACCTCTTTGGATCCTCAGTAGGGGGCACCATGAGACCAACCTTTTCTGCCTCATTTGTTCTGATTGCGTATTCGCAGGCACCTCCTCTTTAACGGTGGCTCCAGCTCGGGGCTCCCTGCCGCCAGAGGAGCGCTGATGCTATAGGACACAATGGCTGTCTTGTCGCTGGGCTTTGGCCCGGGCTGGATAACACAGCCAGCCTTGGGCAGCAGCAGTGCATAGGCGTGGTCGTCATCATCGTCTAGATCCATAAGGTCGCAGAAAGCTTCTAGCTTGCCTTCATCAGTGCCCCCCTGTGCTGCCTCGTCACTCGGGCCTCTCTTACCTGGTTCCCACTCTGCCACTGCGCAGCTGTTCTCCTTCAGGGAATCCCGCTCCAGCTCGCAGTTGGCCGGTTCGCCACCTCCTCCTCTCCGACCAGGGTCAGGCTGAGGTGTGGGTAGCGTGCTCCTGCCGGGACTGTCTGTGGATTGACTGCTGCCGTTTACTATGACATTAAAGGGGGCAGCGAGGTTGCAGGGCTGGGTCTGTGTGGTGCCAGGGTGGTTTGTGAGCTGGGTGAGGTAGGAGTTTTCGTTTGGCTGGGGGGATGGTGATGTGGCCTGGCAACAAGATAGAGAGTTTGGCTTCAGAGAGACACTAATGGCCTCCCTGACCTCCTGGCTCATGTCCTCTAGGCTGCTGTCCCCCTTCCCAGAGACATCAAGAGAGGATGGTCCAGAGGGTGGGGGGCTGGATGAGTCTCCTTCCGGTTCCACCTTCACCTGGACACTGGGCACCACCCGCTGGGTGACCTGCTGCAGCCGCGACCGCTGGCCCAGAGTCAGGTCGATCACTCCCTCGGAGAGGGAGGCTGCGGGGCCACCAGAGAGCGAGAGTCCCAAGGTGGTGGCACTCTCCGGACTCTCAGTCTTCACAGTCAGGTCCACCACGCCAATCCTACTTCTCTCAGAGCCAAAGCGGTCCAGAGTATAGCCAGAAAAGCCCAAGGAGTGCACCCCAGAACTTGAGGGCCCCAACTTCAGTTCCCCTTTGGAGGAACCAGAGTAGAAAGGCTTGGGCTCCGTCAGATCAGTGTTCTCCCCCGACGCACTCGGAATGGGGTCGTTGTTGCTGCTGGGGTTGTCCTTGGAGGTCTTGGGGTTGAAGGGGAAGGGTATGGGTATAGGGATGGGCACGGGCAGGGGCACAATGACAGGGTAAGGGACCAGCAGGGTTGGTGGGGGCACCAGGGGGGCAAGGGAAGGTATACCGAAGTTCATCATGTGCGGCATATGCATGGGCCCGTTTGGCATCATGTTGGAGGTGAAGGGAAAACCAGGTATGTGTAGGCCTGGATAGGGTGGCATCATCCCTGGAGGGTTCCCTCCAAGGTTGGGGTTGTTGGAGGGGTGGTGGTGGGGTGAGAACTGGGGCCTATGCATAGGGCTGGATGGCGGAGCCAGAGTTCTGGGTGGTGGGGGTGGTGGTCCGATGCCAGGGATCATTGGGTTGGACAGAGGGCTGTTGGGGCCTGGGAGGTGGGGAGGTGGGCGGAGGAACGAAGGGCGCATCTGCTGCATCATCTGATGCTCCATGAAGAAGGGCAGGGGCACAGGCCCCCGGGGCGTCATCACCATGGGGGGGCTGCCCGAGGGGACTCCCATGGGAGGGTGCAGAGAGGGGTGTGGGGGAGGGGGTAAGGTGGGACTCTCGTGGGGTCTGGGTGTGGAGTTTTTGGCGGACGAGAAAGAAGGAGAGCAGACGGTGCCTGTCTCAGAGGGAGAGGCAGCGGTGGAGCTGGAGGGGACTGGCACAGAGGGGTTTGCCCCAGGAGAAGGGGCTTTGCGACGTAAGTCACCCAAAGGTGTGCCCCAGGAATCGGGTGTTAAAAGCTGCAACCCAGTGCTGCTCTCTGACTTGCCCTCCACAGGGCCGTGTCCTGGGTTACACAGGCCCCCTGGCAGCGCCGCCTGAGTCTCTTTGTAGAAGATGTCCATCTTGTACTGGTTCAGGCATTTGGCACTGCAGAACTGCAGCCTCCGTTCACCGGCACCAAAGTCCAGGTACTCCTTGGTGTGGCGGATGTGTTTGCACCAGTCACACACCTGTAACACAAAAAGAAACACAAGACCAAAGACATCATCAGGTACAATGCACTACAGACACCACACATAAGCAGTTAAAAAGTCAGAAACATTATACACTGAGTGTACAAAACATTAGGAACACCTGCTCTTTCCATGACAGACTGACCAGGTGACTCTAGGTGAAAGCTATGATCCCTTATTGATGTCACTTGTTAAATAAACTTCAATCAGTGTAGATGAAGGGAAGGAGAAAGATTAACGAGGGAATTTTTAAGCGTTGAGACAATTGAGACATGCATTGCGTAATTGTGCCATTCAGATGGTGAATGGGCAAGACAAAATATTTAAGTGCCTTTAAACAGGGTATGGTAATTTCTCCAGGCGCACCGGTTTGAGTGTGTCAAGAGCTGCAACGCTGCTGGGTTTTCATGCTCAACAGTTTCCTGTGTGTACTGTATCAAGAATGGTCCACCACCCAATTGAAATTCAGCCAAATTCGACACAACTGTGGGACGCATTGGAGTCAACACGGGCCAGCATCCCTGTGGAACACCTTTCGACACCTTGTAGAGTCCATCCCCGACTAATTGAGGCTGATCTGAGGGCAAAAGGGGGTGGAGCTCAATATTAGAAAGGTATTTGCCCTTTTGCCATGTTGTTACTCTATAACAGGGATGGGCAATTGGTGGCCAGTGGGCTCATGCCCCCTTTTGTAGGTCCACGGACCAATTAGATTAAATTCAAATTCAATACAAAATTGGGGGGGGGCATTGATCATCAGTTATCATATTAAAAATTGCAAACATTTGCCTCCACCCTATGTCAAAATGTGTAGATTTGCTTTAAATCTTCGCTGTCATGAGGGGGGACCAATTAAATGTTTTGCTCGTAAGGTGGGGGGGTATGGATACGTAGAGCTCAGTTTTGGATCGTAATGAAATTACTTGGTCAAATTCTGTTTCGTTACACCAAGTAAATAAAAGTCCATCTGCACTGCACCTGTGCATGTTTGTATCCTCGTTAGGAAAACCCATCTGTATCTTTGTGCAAACCCTTCTATATTTTTGTGCAAACCCATCTGTATTTTTCTTCCACTGCATAACGCTGCATACTCTACCCAAAACCCACAAAATTTGATCGAGTGTGTGTGAGTGAGACAGAGATTTTCATAGCAACTTCATACTGCTATGACCCTTGCGGTGCAAATACTGTCCTACACATGGTAACACCTTGATAAATACAACCTGAGGAAAATCCAGCTTCAAACTGGCTTAAGTGAGTGCAAATCTGGATGGGTGTACGTAAAGCTTTTAAAAGGACAACACTTTCTCCAGACATGTAATTCCCATTTGCACTTGCCATGGGGTTGTCACCTCTTAAACCTCCTCCATAAGGAGGAACCACTCAGATACACATTTAGCCACTGAGCCGCGTGTGACAGTGGCCACAGGCACAGCACATACCAGCCTCAAGTAAAAGGTTTTCCCCAAGGTATGATCATGAGTGGGGGTACGTGATTGTGGTGGGTGAGATGGACAGACTGAGACAGTGAACAAGCTGCCAGTAGGGGGCACAGAAGAGAGACTGACAGCTGGGCGGAGTTCTACATGTTCAGTTGGCTGCTGAGCACCACCTAGGAAGGTGCTATAATGCGTCGCTATTCACTACGGATGTGCAACTTTAGTATGAGTGTTTGGTATATTTTCATTACATAAAAAAGCCTATTTGATTCATGATTGACAGCATTAAAATATAATTTACAGCATTAAAGTGGAATTGACAGCATTAAAATGGAATGGGATCATCCAACCCTACCGTGGGGCCATTACACACATTGGGCAGTGCAGGGGAGCAACCTAGCACAACTTTTCAATACTGGGATGTCAGGATATTTTTTATTAGCTACAAACATTTCCAAAATGCTCAAAAACACTGAACGTCCAATCATCACGTGGCCGTTCTCATTAGAGTACCTGAAATAATGAACGTGACCCTAGTGAGTGGAAGGCAATGGGTGGGCCAGGGAGATGGGGCACACAACTCACTCTGCCAGCTCAGAGGGACGTGGCAGCGACTCACTGGAGATAATTAAGGCATTAATCAGCTGTCAGACCCCTCAACGACGTCCATCCATCACACACACCCTAATCCCCTTTGCTGAATGCTAATACGTTGTGGGATGCTACTGGAAGACGACTATGATCCTACGCATACAATCTTTCTGAGATTCACGTATATGCCTGCTGCACTTGAGTCACATGTTGATTAGAACACACGAGCACGCAGACACACGCACGTCATGACAACTTCAGACTTGGAATGGTCATGAAATCTACCCAAAATCAACATCAGCTTTGGAAACCCCCATCATTTGGCTTTCACAGTAACGTGGCACTCGTGTCATCCTCCGCTGAACCCTGGCCTGTTTCATTGATTTGTTCTTCATTTGTCACTCTAGTAGTTTAAGACCTACTGACGTACCGACTCAGATCTCTGTTGATAGGATGCCCTGATTCATTCACTCTCCTCTTTTATCTCTCTTTTCCATGGACAAATCAGTCAATAACAATCTTGTCCATAATGGAATTTTAATGTTAAACAGAGATCTCCTCCATCAGCAGATGTCAGTCAAACGGCCACTGTGGGAGAGGCTGTCATGATGTAGACATGACGATCAGACCATCTCTGCAATGCTCTGTTATAGTGGCCAGCATTACAGGGTTAATGTTTCATGTACTGTGTTGGTACTGTTACAGGTGAGTGATCCATAGTCACCTTTCAGCGAGCGTTGATATCTGTAGTCTTCTTTTTAAAACTGTCTATTCGATCCCGCTGGAACGCAATGAGCCACAGCAAAAAAAAGTCTGAAAAGTGCTCTGAGAGTTGGGTTCAATGATTGTAAGCCCGGATATTTTAAATTATAAGTGTTGAAATTTTCCTGGGCTAAAAAAGAAGACAGATGGAGAGCACTTAACGAGTTTCTGCACCGTGAGTGAAATTTCACTGTGCATTACCCTGATGGAGTTATTTCTCTCTCTCTCTCTAGTCTCTCCCTCTCCCGCACACAGATGTTTGCAGTTGAATATAATTATGGTCATTTATTTCAACCGTGGCCATCGTAATAGCGGTCGCTCCGGCTCCGTTTAACCATTTGCATTGCTGTAGGCATTTACCTAGCTACCTACCAAGTACACACGGACATCATGGGGCCATTTATTCCTTGATTATCTTTCAAGGACCTGTTACACGATTTCACAGTCTTGTTTCTAGTGCTCTTGAACTGGAATGTACAATTATTAATAATATGGTATGATTAATTAAAGAGTAATTAATAGATCATTATTATGTTGTAATCACTTTGACATGACATTGTTTAAAGTACTTGTAATACTGATTTCTCATTTATCTAATTAATTTAGTTTTGAAAATCCATCCATCTCGCAAACCGTCTGGTTAAACACTAAGCAGACTGATCAGCAAGGGAACAGAGTGTGATACTGTGTGTGATAGTACGCATTGGAGGAACAATATCTGATGGGAGGACAGTATTATCCTGGACAGTATATTATGGGGGAACAATTTTGATCATGATGAGCTTATGAAGCCTGCAAAAAAAAAGCATGAGTCTATTCCATCACAAATCACTTAAATGAATGAATTGAACCAGATACAATTCAAATATAAAATGGCCATTATTGTAGAGCTAATATTGACATGTGAATCGTATGTCCAATTCAGTTACTGGATTGAAATGTATTGATGTCACCAAGCCCAAAATGGTAATGATCAAATTGGCAGAAAATTCCCTAAAATTTTCTTTGGAGTGAACATAACATCTGAATCTAACACAGTGCAGAATGAAAATGAGAAAATAAAACTATTTGAATGAAAAAAAGTATGTTTTTCACATTAACAGCACATTCTCTAAAAACAAACATCTCTACATTATTCAACACATCAAACAGTCATCAATATCAAAATATGCCATTACATTTCTACAGTTAGCCATCAAAAACTATCTTGTTGTTAAATGTTTTAGACCTTACAAGCACATCGCTGTTTGTTTTGAAGACAAGCCTGGGCGTATCCTTAGAATAGCTGTGCTGGGGTAATTTCTCACCATGGCCGTCTTCGTCTCTCGCCTGAGGGGAGAAATAACGGCCTCTTTTTACGAACTGACAAAATAAACAGGTGGACAGAAAAGAAAGGAAAACAACATCAAACGTATGAATGGAAAGACACCGACAAAGGTGAAAAGGTGAGCATGCTTTGGGTTGCGGAATCATAAGCAAGTTCTCATTATCATAAATGAAAGCCATGTGGAAAAGTGTGTGTGTGTGTGTGTGGGTGTGTGTGTGTGACTATGGTTAAATGTTCACATTGACAGCTGAAGAGATGTTATATTGGCCTTATCATTATGAACTGTGAAAGAGGGGAATTCTAATCTAATGTAACCAGGGAGGCTGGTTAAAAGGCTACATTAATCAGATTTAAAGACTTCCATGGAGAAACAATTATTTAACAATGTCACAAAAATCAAGGTTAAAGGAAACAGGATAAGGGATTTAAAATCCACCAGCACTATTTCGGCACCGTGTAGATACACATTGATAATAATTTAAATGTACCACCCCCCTCCACACACACACACACACACACACACACACACCATTGTGTCATTACCCAGTCTCCATTTTGTGCTGTGACCCTCTGGCCCTGTGCCAATTCATTTACATATAGTGCTAATGAGGTGCTGGCACGGTGGATGAGGCATGAGGGTTACACACACACAAACAGAGAGAGTGAGACAGCGAGGGAGAGAGAGAGACAGTGAGGGAGGGAGAGAGAGAGACAGCAAGGGAGGGAGAGAGAGAGACAGCAAGGGAGAGAGAGTGAGAGACAGCAAGGGAGAGAGAAATGACCCAGCATGAAAGTTCAGTCATACAATGGGGACACCATGTCTTTTACTGTGAATCAGGTCCACCACTGTTGTATGAAGAGACTGAGAGCATGAAGGAAAACAGACTACCTGGAGACAAACACAGACACGGGCTAAGAAAGTATCTACCCGCCATGGGTTAAAAATGAGTCCTCCGGAGATCTCAAACCACCTTTTGAAACAACTTCCCATCCCAAAATAATTTTCTAACCATCAGTTACTATTGCAGGGATTATGGGAGATGTCCCACTCTCCACTTTCAAAAGTTACTCTTCCTCAAATTACTTCTTGGCTATTAGACATTTACTTTACGCAACTATTACCACAGTTGGTTCCTCTGAAATATTCAGTGACATGTCTTATTGATGGCCGCACCATGTCAGCTAAATACAGCCGCAGTCCGGCTAAATGGTCTGGTGTAAACATGGCATCACAGTTCCACGCCACTGGTATGTGTGCTCACTGGTGACTCCAATGCCCAGAAGGAGTGGTACAACAGCTGTCGCTGTGAAAAGCTCCATCTGGGCATCTGTGCCTGCCCAGGTGTGTGTGTGTGTGCGTTTCACCTGCCAAGAGGTGTTTTACAAAATATACTGACGGGTATGCCCTCACAATTGTACACACACAGACCCACAACAAGAAACAGACATTCACGGAGATGTCCCATTGCACAAATCCTCACACACATCTAACACAAATGGAACATTTTTCACCCACCTGGGACAACACACATCTTTGGGCCAGCCCCCTCCTTCTGTCCTCTCATTAGATTACCCAGCTAACAGGAAATGTTCCTTGAACATTCTCTTCTTGTTCCCATTTGGTTGTGGGATAACAAGCTTGTTTACGATAGTCAAGTAACTTATGTACTGTAATGCCATTCTAAAAGGGGTCTTCATATCATAGTACAATGTTTCTCGGAAGTCAGTGTTTATTAAGCTGGCTAACAGATAAATAATGAAAATTGCTGATTGTTCCGTCCAAGCCGCGATTTGTAAGGATCATCCACCTTTACTCTAGCTGGGCTAGTTAGACTTTCAGAAGGAGAAAGAGCATGACATGACCATCTCAGTGTAATGCAAGTTCAAGCTCCAGTTTCTTTCTAGAAAAACTCCTCTCAAAGTTACCCTTTCCCTTTTTTTGTATTAAATCACTGTCAGCTATGAAATAATCCCCTCCCTCACTAGGTTCTCCTGCTGCGACAAGGGGGCCTAGACGGAGTCACAATGCTGACAGTTTACACACACACACCTCTATTATCCAGTGTGTCTTCTTTGACACTGGATCCAGAAGCTAAAATAAATTGCAGAGTGTGTCAGAGCAGTGCAGGCAACCGCTAGCCGGTGTGTAAAGACTTGTGTCTGTTTGAATTGATGTGACAATACTGTGGTGACGTAAAGAAGCACTCTGCCCCCTCTTGCCTGGAGGGACCTCAGAGAGAAAGACACAAAGTCTCTTGAGGTGTATGGAAAGATTCCTGAGCCATGAAAAAAAAGAGGCGTATTGCAGCGAAAATGAGATGTAAATTACAAGCTAGGGTCTCTTCACTTGGACTTTACCCTCCCTCTCTAGTGCTTTTACATGATGTGAGAGAGCGCGCGCGTGTGTGTGTGTGTAAAACATTTTTCACAACATCAGTTTTATTATTCTGTATTCTTGAACGTCTATGTGAAATAAACCAGACTAGTCATTAGCTGAGCTCAAAACTGGATCAAAACTCTTCTACCCCAAGCCACCCTATCATATGTCTAAATGTTGGTATTATTCCTGGTGCACTGGATGGATGGTGTTGTGCAGTGGCAATGGTAGAAACTGAATCCTCCCCACCCGCTCGCCATAAGAGGAGATTGGGTTACGCGGACGAGGCAGCTGTAGATATTTAGCGAAACTCAATGCGTCTCCACTGCCCACCCCTTTGCCATCCTACTGTCCTAGCTCCCCTTTCAGACACACACAGACACAAGACACATTTTCAGCCATGCAATTTTTTGTTGTTGGAAAAACTGGAGGGTTTGTTGTTGTGGCCAACCTTGTGGGTGCATGAAAAAAGAAACATGTGGATATCACTTACACAAATGGCCTGCATGAATGTGAGAGTGTGAGACGTAATATAGAATCTGCACCTCCTCAGCAGACAAGGACTTTCTGTGCTCTAGCCATGTCTGTTTTCCTAATGTGGGAATTCTTGTCCCTGGATAACACTTGACTTTGTTCCTTACTCACTGAAATACAATATCTCTTCTGTTGTGCTTTTGTTTATATATACATACATAAAGTAGTGAGTAAGGAACTTAGATTTTAGAGTGAACTATCACTTTAAGACTAGCAATGCTTAGCAAACGTGTGAAGAAGCACAGCAGGCACAAGGCAACTCATGCTGTGAAAATAGATAGTTTGAACAGGAAAAAAATGGGTTCACGTATCTTGAAAACATTATCATACATATGTGTACTTCCATGTCAACAGCTAGTAGCATACATAGCTATGCTAAGTGATTATGTTTGGGTGAAAAATGTCCTTCAGACAAACAAGGGAAAATAATAAAGACATATCATACTTACCCTGTAATTCCTTAAATATCCAAGCTTAGGTATAAGAAAGAAAGCAGAATGTTTAACTTCAGGAATCAGGACAAACACTATTTAACTTAATGACTGTCTGTCTTTGGAAAGACAATATATACTGATCATTGGAACCAATGCATGTTTGAAGGTAAACTGATCTGCATAGGCCATGAGAGTTTAAATTACTGAAACTGTGTTTCTGGATATCCAATGATGAAACCACAGGCCAATCCTGGATATTGGTTTCATGTTCATCTACTACAATGGGTACTCAGAAGCGAAAGGTCAAAAACTCAGGAGTGAAATATCCAAAGAACCTAAACTTGTGGGCACCTTACCCAGCCAACTACTGTACAAAGCTGAAAGTTGGTCACTACAATTCCTAAGGTTTGACAAGTGTCTTACAGTGTCTTAATCTGAGATATCAGGAAGAGTGGATGTAGGGAGGAAGTGATGCATGTCAGTACACATGTATTTATCACATGGTCTTGTGTGCACTTTCATAATTGGTTAAGTAATAAGGCAGGAGTGTTGAGAAGGAGCTTACCTTGTTTCTCTTGAAGTAGGCTCTGCGGCAGGCGGCAAAGCACTTCTCACTGCAGAAGCTCTTTAGCTCAGTGCCCATGTTGAGGGAGTAGCGTTTGACGCCAACCTTCTGACACCATGCGCACATGATCTGGACGTTAGACACATCCTCGTCTGGGGGACCACAAACACATGATCTGGACGTTAGACACATCCTCGTCTGGGGGACCACAAACACATGATCTGGACGTTAGACACATCCTGGTCTGGGGGACCACAAACACATGATCTGGACGTTAGACACATCCTCGTCTGGGGGACCACAAACACATGATCTGGACGTTAGACACATCCTGGTCTGGGGGACCACAAACACATGATCTGGACGTTAGACACATCCTCGTCTGGGGGACCACAAACACATGATCTGGACGTTAGACACATCCTGGTCTGGGGGACCACAAACACATGATCTGGACGTTAGACACAGCCTCGTCTGGGGGACCAGAAACACATGATCTGGACGTTAGACACAGCCTCGTCTGGGGGACCAGAAACACATGATCTGGACGTTAGACACAGCCTCGTCTGGGGGACCAGAAACACATGATCTGGACGTTAGACACAGCCTCGTCTGGGGGACCACAAACACATGATCTGGAACACCCCAGACAAATTTGCTGGAACTGGGACAAAGCATAATGATAGTCCAACCGTTGGCCCCCACCCCAGACAAATTTGCTGGAACTGGGACAAAGCATAATGATAGTCCAACCGTTGGCCCCCACGCCATAAACTCCGCCTCCTCCCCCCTTCCCCAACCCCCCCAACAATCTGACAGCCACCTGTCAAATCTCATCATGTGAATGATCCCACCAACAATGCATCCTGACCGTATTCCCCTTCCAGGCAAAATAGGACAGTGCTTCCTACCCCAAGGGGTTTTTGCTGCAGTCATGAAGGCAGTACGAGACATTCTAACCAGACAGAGATACCCGAAAGCATGTCTGTGGACAGAAATTGGTTGCCGATTTTACGAAAATGTTTTAGCTGAAGTTTACCTAATTAAATTGCAGAGGGCTTCATTGGAAATTCATTAGAAAATGGAAACTAAACACTATTCAGCCCTCCATGACATCAAATGGGTCTGTCATCTTAAACAACGGCTGCTGGGTAATTGCCATTGGTTTTTAGCCGCTTACTGTAGTACTATGTGGAGAGAGTTCTTCCTGTGAGACTTCCAATAACTTACAATTATCACATTATGACTATGTGTGTGCAAAGGTGAAAAACAATGTGGCCATTAGTGTTTCACCTTCGCTCACCCTTTTATCACACTGTGTTGGGTACTGGAAAGGCTTTTTCCCTCTTGTTAAGCTTAATGGATCTATAGTGCAAATCCTTTTCAAAGTAAAGACTAATTATCAATTAAGGGGAATAGCTCCCAGGAGGCCCAAAGTTAGCACAATGGCCACAGCATGCATATTATATGCTCCTGCTGCATGGTTAATCTTTTCCAGTGAAAAAGATTGATTTTTTCCTTTCAAGCAAATATCATTTTAGAAAAGTTAAAAAGTCCAATCGCAACCTTGCAGTATTGAAATAAATGTATGGCAACAACACACAAGTTGAAGTGTTCATTTGGAAGTATCTCATTATTTCATACAAAAAGGTCACTTGAGGTGGTTTGTTTGCATTCAGATTTTTCTGGCCTTTTTCTCATCTCTCGTTATGCGTTCTCTCAAACAGCTCACGTCTGCTGGGAGAGAGCCTGGTACTGTAATTATGCAGCGCCCATATTAAATACCTCCATCATCCAGTGTACCTGCACCTCAAAGGCCCCTCTGTTGCTCTAGCAGGGCATATGAATAATTCAAAAGGGGTACAAGTCGGGTGTTGAGCTGTTAAAAAGGGACTATACCATCTGTTTTTCCCGCTGTGCATTGCGAGGTTGTGCGAAGCTGTGGGTACTCCTCTAGAGTGATGCCAAGTCACTCTCCTCTCCCTATGCAGGCTGATGAGCCTCTGGAGTCTCATGGCACACTTGTGGTTCAATGAAGCCCTCTGTCTGGCCAGCAGGCCATGTACATTTCCACTGAGAGTTGACTGGGTGATACTGACACTTAAACAGCTGGAGGAGGGGAAGCAGGTTTGTGTGTGCAAGTCTTTATGGAACGTGGGCCCTCATCAGGTGATTGTAAAACCTGACCAAGGATTTGAGCACTGAAATGGAAGTGATTTGTTAAATTTGTATAACACCGTTTTGTATATTTTGTACCAGATTGTTGGTTACATTCAATTGGTCCTTAAAGTGCAAGCTTAAACACATGTCTTATTGTTAGGTGTGTGTTTGTGTGTGAGAGGTGTTTTACCTGCTGGTGGCTTGATCATGGAGGGTGGGATCAGTGGGACTATGGTCGGCATATTCCCATGCTCCCTGGTGCTGGGTGTGGAGGTGGATGGGGTGGTGGAGGACTCTGTCACTCCATTCCTTGATGTTGATGTAGAGTGGGAGCTATTGACTTGGTTTGGGGAGACATCGCTGTTCTCCCCCGATCCTCCTGGGATTTTTGGCAAAGAGTTTTCTGAGGGAGACAAAAGTCAGAGCGTTGGTCTTTGACTTATTGTATGTAAAGCAATGTAAATGGACATCATCGTTCACTCCAGCAGTACAGCTCTGGAAGATCTGCAGAATAGTTTGTTTCAAACTGTAAACATTGTTTTGGTGTGTACATGAATCCAAACAAATATGCTTTTAACGCAAGATGGGTATCCTTTTTGTTATCCTGGAAACCAGGTTAGCAGCTTTGATTGGATAAGGCCCTATGTTTGTTCAATTACTGACGTGAATCTCTCAAATTTCAATCAGGAGTCACCATGTAGAGATTCCAGAAACACCTGTCTAATCATCAATAGAAAAGCAAAGTGCAGTTTCCTGCTGAAAACAACTACACCATATTGACTGGATGAAACATCTAGAACATGTTTTAATCTGGATAGCCTGACTGAATTGCCTCATCAATCCTGGTGAACTACTGCCAACCGACTGGAACAAACTGGTTGAATCTGTCACGCCCTGGCCATAGATAGGCTTTTATTCTCTATTTTGGGTAGGCCAGGGTGTGACTAGGGTGGGCATTCTAGTTTCTTTATTTCTATGTTTTCTGTTTCTATGTTTTGGCCAGGTATGGTTCCCAATCAGGGACAGCTGTCTATCGTTGTTTCTGATTTGGAATCATACTTAGGCAGCCTTTTTTCCTTTGTATTTTGTGGGTAGTTATCTTTGTTAGTGGCACTATAGCCCTAGTAAGCTTCACGGTCGTTTCTTGTTTTGTTGGCGACATTTACATAATAAAGGAAAATGTACGCTCACCACGCTGCACCTTGGTCCGGTCATTTCCACCATGACGCCCGTGACAGAATCAATGTTTCCATGTCATTTCAACAATAAAATGTATGTGATGGCATTGAATCAACGTGGAAAGCTTGGATTTGCAAAAAGTAATCTGCGTAAGGGAATTTCTGATTTTTTTTCACCCAACTTTCACCTAAATCCAATGACATTTCACGATGGATTCACGTTAGTTGACAACTCAAATGTAAATCAAAACTAGACCTTGAAATGATATCTTTGCCCAGTGGGAAGTTGCAGCAGTATCTTCCTCAGCCTTTTCATCACAACATCACTTGTATTACCACTTGTGAAACTTTTTTTTAGCCTCTTCAAAGAATCAACAACTGCAATGTCCAGATAATAACATATTTATCTCCATGGTTATGCTCACCTTTCAGGACAGAGATGTGTTGTACCTCTCCATCTGGGTAGTTCCGTATGTCGATGTTGTCCTGGTCTCTCAGGTCTACCTTGTCATAGCCGTACCAGCCCAGCAGCTCGTTCATAGTGTTCTCTGCAAAACTCTGCAAGACAAGAGACACCATATTGGCCATTAGGGTTAACAAGCATGAACCCTGTTTCACTATTACGTCACAGTGTTATGAGGGGGGCAATAAGGGATAAAAGGGTTTGGTAGCATATGATTATGAAGATGCCCCGCCCCCCCCCCCCCCCCCCCCCCCCAAAACACACAAAAGAAATGCAGTATTATATGTTTGCTATATGAAACCAAGCTGCATGTTTTTTTTAAATGGGTCTGCCCAATTTCCTCAACCATAATGCCATAATGTGTAATATGTTCACAGCAGCAAAAGATTCACTAGTGGCAGAACCCTTACCAGACATATGTGCACACGTATCAGGACAACTTGACAGTTGACTTATCCCAGACTGGTTTGATCAAGGCCTCAGTGAATTATGTTTTTACCAGCTCATAATCTAAGTTTTCTTTCATAGCTTCTTACAGTTCATTTCCAAAAGCAATCCACATGAGTTGCATGTAACTTTCCACAAATAGTCTATACTGATCACATTACAAAAATTCCACATTGTCTTATACAGAATTCCCAACCCATCAAACCAGGAGAACTACCACAGATGTATTTTTACTGCACTTCCACTGCAAATCTACACAAGCAGTAACATCCAACCTCACCTCCTTACATGTAAGGTGCACAATAAATGTTCTTCTATTGAGACAAAACTATCCGCCAATCATTCATTAAACCTGAAAATCTCAGTAGCAGCAGAATCGTATGTAGAGAGAGTTTGGTCATCTTTGGAGGTGCTACTGTATGTTCATGTTGTAATTCTAACAGTTCAATTAGCTATCTGTGTTTCAAATTCACAAGATTATATGCTATTAGTGAATGTTAGGCTGTAAAGGAAACATTAACATGGCTGCCATAGAATTATGTGATGTTATGTAAATGGAATAAATACAGATGTTTGGCTGAAATCTCTCTATATATGGCTCAGAGTAGCACTATTGTCTCGCACGGACAAAGGGGCTCACCATGGAGTAGGGTGGGTTGCCATGGAGATCACCCGCCATGCCTGCCCATGGGCGGGCCCGCTCAGCCCGAACCTGATGAGACATTAGTCATTTCATTACATTCTGGCATTGAACTGTCAATCAAATAATACTCAATCAAGCATTTAATTGTCAATTACGGGCTGCCCTGTCAATACCATTGTATCGGGGAAGTAATTTCATTACATGAAAGCATAATCAACGTTAGTTATAACATCAGCTCTGAATCAAAAACTGCAGACATGGAATCAGAAGGCATGAGATACAAGTACAATTCAGAAACAGGCAATCTTTAAGAAACACAAACACTGATATACTTATATCTTAAACCAAGACCAGACTGAAACAATACTAGGCTACCTGCTACACTGCTGTTCATGTACTGTATACCTAATTTATACAAAGTTTATAGTCACAACTATTGTCTAGGGTGGATTCTGCCGCACTGCTTCATTCAACAACTGCTGGGGTTTTGACATGTTACAGAAGAACATTGACTCAATCAGTAAGTGCTTGCTTGACTCAGATGTGACTGCATCCCATTACTCAAACAAAATGAAAAGGTGTGAAGCCAGCAACAGTCATCTGTCTCTATCTTCAATAACGTTTGCCCTCGTCTTTGCTCCCTGTTCCCTCTGTCACCCTGCCACTTCCAGAAAGAGGGAGTGGTAAAGAGAGTGGAACCCAATCTGTATGGCAGGTCATGAAAGCAGCACACAGGCTTGACTCAGGGTGAGGTGGGAGGCAGCGCTATGGTGCAGTCTTGGAGCAGAGTGTCAACTGTCCACTGCAGATGTGCAAACTCTCTGGACTGGACTAAATCTCCTCTATGGTTATCCAATTTATAATTTATCAGGGTGTGTAGGATTTTGTTTCTTCTGCCCAAGACTAATACACCCGATTCAACGAATCATCAACAGAGATCAAGTTATCAATGTATGAGAAAACTCTATTTATACAAAATACCACCATTCAAACCTAATATCAGCTCTGCAAAACACCAACTTGCTGCCACTGTTCAACCCTGGAACAGTCTAAACTTTAGCAGTTTAGAATAATCATATTATTTTGATAGATTAAATCAAAAGCAGTAGTTCCCTTATTTCCTTCAGTTAGCAAGAGGTGCTGCTGGTAAGGGTGAGCAGGGGGAATCCGATACCTTGTGTGCAGAAACCAGAGTAGGTCACAGTACACCATGATAAAATTCCCTAATCCGCATGCCAAGTTTCCTTGAGTGGGCCCTCCTTCAGACTCTCCTGGCCCACACTTTTCCATTCCCTTGTTCATGCTCTCCTCTCTCTCCCACTGCTCCGCTTCCATTTCCTCTACCTTCCTTGACATCTGATCCTGTGCAGACGCTCAGGTTTCAGTTTTTACAGCTTAGGCAGCCTATTGCTGTATACATTCCTTTCTCCCCTGCTCTTAACCTCCACTATCCCCTATCCCACCAAGTACAGCCCCCCTCTCCTCCATTACTTACTGTGGCTTATTTTACCATGGTGCACATTAAAGCGGCACAAGATGAAGGAAACATTGTCAGACTGTTTGGTTTCTCTGAGGTATGATCTCTCACAAGGGCACATTGTGTGGTGGGTTTGTTTGACTGCTTTTTCGAACAGACAAGGGAGAAAATAAATACATAAAAGTATCAAACGGTTTAAAGTAGCGAACAGGCCTTCAGTCTCTGGTTTAGGGAGAGCGTTATACTGTAGCATGTTTGGCAGAGAATGTTGAAGATAGTGGGTTTTGAGATAAATACTGTATCTTAATCTGAACATTAAACTAGGGCTACTTTGTCATCTGTATCCGCTAGTCTTATTGGTCTTTGTTCAAGCAGTAACAATTTTGTCACACTGACATAAATGGGATACCTACATAATAAATCAGTGTTCATCAAATCCAATGAACACATTCAGGGCCAGATTTGATTTAGTACCAGGTGCAAAGTTTGAACCTTATTTTTCTAGGGGGAAATTACTGCATCTCAGACAAATAAAGTAAATTGTGATTGTGTGCCCATATGAGTCTTGTTTTAGAACAGTTTGTTGACACGACAGCACATTCTATGGCCACAAACTGTTTAGGAACGCTACTGGTCTCTAATACCATTACCATCTCCTTCATAATCACTTATCTGGATAGCCTGACATAGAACTTCAACTCACAGAAGTAATTGAAAGATATACATTGTGTTTAATGTAGAAGAAAGCACCTGTATGCCTGGGTGTATACAGTTGAAGTCGGAAGTTTACATACACTTAGGTTGGAGTCATTAAAACTTGTTTTTCAACCTCTTCACAAATTTCTTGTTAACAGTTTTGGCAAGTCGGTTAGGACATCTACTTTGTGCATACCACAAGTAATTTTTCCAACAGTTGTTTACAGACAGATTATTTCACTTATAATGCACTATATCACAACTCCAGTGGGTCAGAAGTTTACATACACTAAGTTGACAGTGACTTTAAACAGCTTGGAAGATTCCAGAAAATGGAATGGCTTTAGAAGCTTCTGATAGGCTAATTGACATAATTTGAGTCAATTGGAGGTGTACCCGGATGTATATCAAGGCCTACCTTCAAACTCAGTGCCTCTTTGCTTGACATCATGGGAAAATCAAAAGAAATCAGCCAAGACCTCAGAAAAAAAAATTGTAGACCTCCACAAGTCTCGTTCATCCTCGGGAGAATTTTCCAAACGCCTCAAGATACCACGTTCATCTGTACAAACAATAGTACGCAAGTATAAACACCACGGAACCACGCAGCCGTCATACCGCTCAGGAAGGAGACGCGTTCTGTCTCCTAGAGATGAACGTATTTTGGTGCGAAAAGGGCAAATCAATCCCAGAACAAGAGCAAAGGACCTTGTGAAGATGCTGGAGGAAACAGGTACAAAAGTATCTATATCCACAGTAAAACGAGTCCTATATCGACATAACCTGAAAGGCCACTCAGCAAGGAAGAAGCTCCTGCTCCAAAACTGCCAGAAAAAAGCCAGACTACGGTTTGTACATGGAGACAAAGATTGTACTTTTTGGAGAAGTGTCCTCTGGTCTGATGAAAAAAAAATCCAAATGTTTGGCTGAAATGACCATCGTTATGTTTGGAGGAAAAAGGGGGAGGCTTGCAAGCCAAAGAACACCATCCCAACCGTGAAGCACGGGGGTGGCAGGATCATGTTGTGGGGGTGCTTTGCTGCAGGAGGGACAGGTGCACTTCACAAAATAGATAGCATCATGAGGAATTATGTGGATATATTGAAGCAACATCTCAAGACATCAGTCAGGAAGTTAAAGCTTGGCCACAAATGGGTCTTTCAAATGGACAATGACTCCAAGCATACTTCCAAAGTTGTGGCAAAATAGCTTAAGGACAACAAAGTCAAGGTATTGGAGTGGCCATCACAAAGCCCTGAGCTCACACCTATAGAAAATGTGTGGGCAGAACTGAAAAAGCATGTGCGAGCAAGGAAGCCTAAAAACCTGACTCTATTACACCATCTCTGTCAGGAGGAATGGTCCAAAATTCACCCAACTTATTGTGGGACGCTTGTGGAAGGCTACCTGAAATGTTTGATCCAAGTTATACAATTTAAAGGCAATGCTACCAAATACTAATTGAGTGTATGTAAACTTCTGACCCACCTGCAATGTGATGAAAGAAATAAAAGCTGAAATAAATCTCTACTATTATTTCACATTCATAAAAATTGGGTGATCCTAACTGACAAAAGACAGGGAATTTGTACTAGGATTAAAAGTCAGGAATTGTAAAAAACTGAGTTTAAATGTATTTGGCTAAGGTGTATGTAAACATCCGACTTCAACTGCAGCAGCACCTCTGACTTTTGCTGTTGTCTGGCTGCCAACAGATCTAAATTGGAGCTGTGTTATTCAATATTGAAGATGAATCATATTGGTTGAACAGGAGACATCCAGGATGCTCTACATATGGTGATGATTATAGATGTGTAACCTTCCACATTTTAAACTAAGCTCATTAACAAGGAGATGGAGCAGAAGATTTGGCAGCTTCAGAGAATGAAAATAATGATTGAGTCATTTTCCAAACAGCGCAGAAAACTTTTGTCTGTCTGTCTGACACATAATTTGATTGATGGAGACAACGAAACAAAATTACATACACAGAATACCATTATGTGCTAGTCAAAATAATTCCCAATTCAAATGCTTTTTGTCCGTAGTATAGCCTGTGTTCTTTCAATTTTAAATAACTGCTGTTTATCTTTATTTTGCACATGCAACTGCCTACAGATATGCCACTCATTTTTAACAAATGCAAATAAACCAATAAATAAATGGCATGCATTAGGGCTGAATGTAGCACAATGTGACCAATGTCCCGATGGGGCTATATCTGTCCCCTTTATGGGTCCCAATGCAACGATTCATAAAATGTTAAAATGCTAATATTTAGCATTCCTCAAGAGAAAAAAATGGTTTATTTGAAACCCAAGGCCAGTACACACACCTCTTGCACGAGAAGAGACATTATGCGCACGGTGTTAGGCTTTCCTGAATATATTTGTTCATAATTCCTCTGAATTAATACATCAAAATAAAAACCAAGCTCTAATAACAGGACCATATATGACTTTGCTCTGGTAATTATTCTGTATTGGGAATTATTTTTCTCAACACAGGCATATAATATGTACAAACAGTGAACACATGATGAAACCCCGAGACAAAGCAGCGATATCGTTAGGTTCCCTGCATGCCATACCCTCTTTTCTCCGCAATTTATTCCAACACAGCTGGAAAATATATTTCTCTCTGCAAAATATTTATATTAATACATGACATGCATGGTTGTACCATCGGGTACGCCGTTACGCTTATACAGAACAGTACAACAGTACAACGCACGATAAACAATGGGCTCTTATCCGGCACCTGTAGACACATCTGGAGTACACGTTTCGGGTCGTCCACAGCAGGACAATACACATAGTTTGGCTTACGTTAAGAATTTGAATTAAGTTTATTTCCTTTCATATATCTAAACATCCTCCCCATGCGATTTTATTTTAATTGCGTCGCCTACGGTCAGTGTTGTTTCAGCGGGAGCAGAGGTAGTAATAGTAGTAGTGGCACTGTTGACGCCTTGACTGATGCACTGGATTTTCCATTTAGCTTACTCCAATGGAATAATCTAAAGAAAACTCCACAAATGACAATAAATGGGGTCCTAATTATCGATAATATGTTTCCCCATTCATTGACAAAAAGTACATGTAGCCTACTGGTATGTGGAACAACAAAGACGGTGTAGCCTATAGGCTATAATGTATAACGCATGGCAAGAAAATCGACCCTATCGATTTGTATTCAAAATGCGGTGGACATGGGACTAGGTTATGAGTAGGTTTAAGTCATTGCCAAAAATGAATATGACAATTGAACTTGTTGGCTATTCATCCAACAAATTGCAGTTCAATTAATCAAAATGTTTAAAGAGGATGCGCGCTTTACGCATCCACAGAAAATCACGCGCTTTAATGAGCGTTCTGTTTCCATGCGTAATCCTAGTCAACTGGTCTAATATCGATCACTTACCTTCATTTCTTCGTTGATTTCCCTTTTCACGGGGTGAGCCGGTTTTCTGCTTCTTTTATTTTCGGGGGGTCTGCCCTCTTTTTCCATCTCTGCCATTGTTTATAATAGCTCTGTCAATATTTGCGGTGGTGGATGGCTGGATAAGGCGGGGCTGATTTAAAGTTGCCTAACCGCGAATGTCAAGCTTGGGAACAGCCCGGGTGATGTTGATGATGCTGTTGAGAGCTCGCGATGCCCGGTAAAGTCAGCCATCTTCTGCCCCTATTTTTCCACGGTCTGTGCGCAAATTGGTGTGTGACTGCCTCTGAGTCAAATGAGAGGTTGAGTGAAAAAAAATATCTAGACAGGGGGAGGAGCGTCCACTGTACATAATATGACGTTGCTGATCAGAGGCTGGCTATTGCCATGTTCACGTGCTAGTCGGAATTAGAAAACTCGGAAATGTCCGACTTGCTAATAGGTTGTAGTTCAACCTGGTCTCAGAGCATTTCGTATTATTCTGTATGTAAATTCGAGGCAATCCATTTAGTATAATATGTTACCTTTCGTATGGTAGCCTATGTATTCATTTGTGGATGACCATCATTCATTTCGTATGATATGTTACTAATTACAATTCACATGATATGTCATGAATTTGCTAAATGTACAATATGTTATCAATTTGCTAAACTTATGGTATGTTATGAATTCTAATTTGTTGTGGCTAACATTAGCTAGGTGGCTAAGGCTTACAATAGCTAGCTGGCTAACGTTAGCTAGGCTAGGGGTTAGGGTTACGGTTAGGAGTTAAGTTCATGGGTTAATGTTAGGGGAAGGAGAAGGGTTATGGGAAGGGTTAGCTAACATGCTAAGTAGTTGCAAAGTAGCAAGTAGTTGAAAAGTTGCTAATTAGCTAAAATGCTAATGTTGTCCGTGATGAGATTCAAACGCACAGCGTTTGGGTTGCTAGATGTTCATGTCATACACCCATCCGACCAAATCAAACAACCAACCACCCGCCTTTCCTTTTCCTTCTGTCTTATGTAACCATATCAAATGTAACATATGGTATTCATTTGAGTGCCCTGGATTTACGTTTACTATGTAACTTCTAGTGTATAAGACCAAGCTGTGTAGTTTTACACATGCTGCATTCAACCTACAAAGTCGGAAGTTTCAGAGTTTCCTAGCTCTGACTAGCACTTGAATGCATAATATTAACTCTCGATTTTCCACAACATTTTCACTTTGGGCCCTCCTCACCTCACCTCTGGTGTTGAACGCTGAGCTGTATTCAATGAAGAGCATTCTCACACAAGTGTCTAGGTGGGAGAGGGCAGTGTGGCGTGCAATAGAGATTGCATCGTCTGTGGATCTGTTGGGGCGGTATGCAAATTGGAGTGGGTCCAGGGTGTCTGGGATGATGGTGTTGATGTGAGCCATGACCAGCCTTTAAAAGCAATTCATGGCTAGAGATTTGAGTGCTACGGGACATAGTCATTTAGACAGGTTACCTTGGTGTTCTTGGGCACAGGGACTAGGGTGGTTTGCTTGAAATAGGTCGGTATTACAGACTGAGTCAGGGAGAGGTTAAAAATGTTAATGAAGACACTTGCCCCCTGGTCCATCTGGCCCGGGGCCTTGTAAATGTTAACCTGTTTAAAGGTCTTACTCACATCGGTGAGCGAGAGCGAGATCACAGTCGTCCGGAACAGCTGGTGCTTTCATTCATGGTTCAGTGTTGCTTGCCTAGAAGCGAGCATAGAAGGCATTTAGCTCATTTTGCAGGCTTGCGTCACTCTGCAGCTCGCAGCTGGGTTTCCCTTTGTAATTTGTGATAGTTTGCCAGCCCTGCCATATTGTGGAGGTATCATGGAGGTATTTGTGCCCCATCCTGTCTGCCACTGCTGGACAGATGTTTCTTATCTGTTGCCATTACAGATTTACAATATAAATTGTGCACGCCTCTGACAGGTGAGGTGGTCCCAGTCAAGTTATTGAGCTCTTCAGTATGATAGAATCAAGGAGTTTGGGTAGAACTCAGTTACAGCACTGGCAAAGTCCTAACACACTTGCATGCTCACCATGATCTTTCTATGGTAAGACGAGGCCAATGCCCTCCTATTTCACATATTAGCTACCTGACTTTCCACTTGGTGTATCTACTGTAAGGTGGCTGACTTCTCCTCCAGTAGGCTATAATTTATTTTACTATCCTCAATGCTAATGAAGAAAAGGAGAAGCATCATCATCAATCCACAGAGGAGTCCCAAAAAGGGGAGCTCCTTGTTCTAAATAAATGTTCTTGAAATATTCTCTCTCTCTCTCTCTCTCTCACACACACACACACACACACACACACACACACACACACACACACACACACACACACACACACACACACACACACACACAGCTGGCAGTTGAATATTGTTCCTTTGTAACATGTTACATTAACTGAAACAAAATAATTTAAAACTTGTTTTTACTGTAGAATAGTTCAAACCAAATGTTATGTAGCACAGCTCTTTCCACTCCACCAGATCCTGCAGATATCTGCAATTGGTTATACCACAATGTTAGTGTAATTACACCAGCAACTTATAATTAGTTATTTAAAAAATATCATAATAATTGAATTATTGAATATTCGAAACATACAATATACTTGCAGTGAAGCCGCTCAACAACTACATCATACCAGTCATCCAACAGATTCCCATTCACAGCGACACACAGACGCATCCAGTGTCAATGCTCTGTTCAAGGGCGCGTTGACCGATCTACCACCAGGCCAAAAAACGTGAACCCGTACCTCCAAGATCCCCCCACATTTCCCCAATAGCTGTACCTCAACCATTCAAGACCCCACAGTCCCCCCAACCCCCAGAAGAAAAATAAAAAATACAATTAATTTCATTCCCCACCCCCAAGAACCCCCCAATGCACCAACAACCAAGAGAATGAACTAAAGAGAAAAAAGGAAAAGACAGAAGAAAACAGCAAACAACAATGCAAAAATAATAATAAAACAACATAATAAATTTACAACAAAGGACATCAAGGACAACTAAAATCATAACAGCAATGCCAACTGTATATGTTTGTGTGCATGTCTGGCACTATCACATGTATGTGTGTGTTCTTGTATGTGTTCATTTGAATGAGAGTGTGTGTATATATATGCATGTGTACAAACACCTGCACGGCATCAGCCTCAGGCAAACCGGCATTAGTTGTAAAAACACTGCCCCTCAGTGTCATTCAAATGTACTTTTCATTATGTTTTATTTTGGCTTAAACATAAAAAATAAAAAAACGTTTATCTTTGACCATTATTCTATCTCCCACACGACGAACCATCAAACAGGCAAAGCGTCAAATCAGGGCTAAGATTGAATCATACTACACCGGCTCCAACGTTCATCTTATGTGGCAGGGCTTGCAAACTATTACAGACTACAAAGGGAAGCGAGCTGCCCAGTGACATGAGCCTACCAGACGAGCTAAATCACTTCTATGATCGCTTCGAGGCAAGCAACACTGAGGCATGCATGAGAGCATAGTGCTGTTCCGGACGACAGTGTGATCACGCTCTCCGTAGCCGACGTGAGTAAGACCTTTAAACAGGTCAACATACACAAGGCTGCGGGGCCAGACAGATTACCAGGACGTGTGCTCCGGGCATGTGCTGACCAACTCTCAGGTGTCTTCACTGACATTTTCAGAGAATGCTATTCATTGACTACAGCTCAGCGTTCAACACCATATAACCCTCAAAGCTCATCACTAAGCTAAGGATCCTGGGACTAAACACCTCCCCCTGTAACTGGATCCTGGACTTCCTGACGGGCCGCCCCCAGGTGGTGAGGTTAAGTAACAACACATCTGCCACACTGATCCTCAACACTGGAGCTCCCCAGGGGTGCGTGCTCAGTCCCCTCCTGTACTCCCTGTTCACCCACGACTGCATGGCCAGGCACGACTCCAACACCATCATTAAGTTTGCAGATGACACAACAGTGTAGGCCTGATCACCGACAACGACGACACAGCCTATAGGGAGGAGGTCAGAGACCTGGCCGGGTGGTGCCAGAATAACAACCTATCCCTCAACGTAACCAAGACTAAGGAGATGATTGTGGACTACAGGAAAAAGAGGACCGAGCACGCCCACATTCTCATCGACGGGGCTGTAGTGGAGCAGGTTGAGAGCTTCAAGTTTCTTGGTGTCCACATCAACAACTAACTAGAATGGTCCAAACACACCAAGACAGTCGTGAAGAGGGCACGCCAAAGACTATTCTTCCTCAGGAAACTAAAAAGATTTGGTATGGGTCCTGAGATCCTCAAGAGGATATTATACAGCTGCATCATCGAGAACATCCTGACAGGTTGCATCACTGCCTGGTATGGCAATTGCTCGGCCTCTGACCACAAGGCACTACAGAGGGTAGTGCGTACGGCCCAGTACATCGTTGGGGCTAAGCTGCCTGCCATCCAGAACCTCTACATCAGGCGGTGTCAGAGGAAGGCCCTAAAAATGGTCAAAGACCCCAGCCACCCCAGTCCTCGACTGTTCTCTCTACTACCGCATGTCAAGCGGTACCGGAGTGCCAAGTCTAGGACAAAAAGGCTTCTCAACAGTTTTTACCCCCAAGCCATAAGACTCCTGAACAGGTAATCAAATGGCTACCCGGACTATTTGCATTGTGTGCCCCCCCCAACCCCCCTTTTTTACGCTGCTGCTACTCTCTGTTTATCATATATGCATAGTCACTTTAACTATACATTCATGTACATTCTACCTCAATTGGGCCGACCAACCAGTGCTCCTGCACATTGGCTAACCGGGCTATCTGCATTGTGTCCCACCCACCACCCGCCAACCCCTCTTTTACTCTACTGCTACTCTCTGTTCATCATATATGCATAGTCACGTTAACCATATCTACATGTATATACTACCTCAATCAGCCTGACTAACCGGTGTCTGTATGTAGCCTCGCTACTGTATATAGCCTGTCTTTTTACTGTTGTTTTATTTCTTTACCTACCTATTGTTGACCTAATACATTTTTTGCACTATTGGTTAGAGCCTGTAAGTAAGCATTTCACTGTAAGGTTGCATTCGGCGCACGTGACAAATAAACTTTGATTTGATGTCAATGATGCTACTTGAGAAGAACAATTCAATCCAAAATCGAAAGAAAATACAAAAAGGCATGTTTTTCTTTTCATTTTTGTCATTATTTCACTATTAATGTTGAATCCTTCACAGTTAATCAAAATTAAACAATGTTTTGTCCATTTTAAATCCACAGGCAACCCAAACCTTTATAGAGTGGACTTTATAACAAATTTTACAAGATACATGCACATCTATTCTTTTTGGTGATACTAACCACAAGACAGCGTTCACTTGTAGCCTATTTGAAAACTGATTCCAAATGCTGATAAATGGGGCACAAACATGGAAATATATTTCTATGGGCATAGGGTACTGTTGTAAACGTTTTGCGACATACCGTAGGGCGTTTCGTCAAGATGGTGGCCTCCTGTGTCAATGCTTAACTTTTTAGGTCCTGTGTTGCGGAATATTTACAATACTTTATAGGATATCTCAAAGGGAATAAGTATCAAATTAAGTAGGGTGATAACCCAGCATTATACCCAGGACATACGTGGCGCCGTAATGTAAAGTACTTAAATTAATATGACTGTCGCCAGCGAGGATGACACCCATCATAACGTTACAGGTGTTGCTAACATGATATATTGTAGATATGGATAGCTAACTAGCTAGCTAGATATCTAATTTAGTAAGTTAATTTAATTTCCTGACATCGTTTAGTTTATTTGTTTAGTCGACTTATTCTAGCTTGTGCTAAGCTTTGATCGAAAACTCAAGGGTTTGCTTTACCCTTGTTTCAAATTAAATTAGTAAAAAACCTTCAGCTGTAAAGATGACAGTAATTTGGTTTCGACTCTCGTGCATCAGTTTGTTAAACCGTGGACAGAGGAACATAAGTATTTTCTCCAACGCAACGCCTTCTAATTTGAATAAAGTGGTCTCGGATGCAGAGAAAATCGTGGGTTATCCGACCTCCTTCGTGAGCCTGCGCTGCTTGCTGAGTGATGAACTTAGTAATGTAGCAATGCACGTGAGGAAACTGGTTGGAACAAAACACCCGTTACTCAGCGCTGCGAGGTATGGTTCACACACAAACATATAGTATTGCAAATGATATTACCTCATGTTTGTAATGCAAGTATTTACATACATTGTTTGTGTATGATAAAATTGTGTAACTCTATGTTGGCTATCTGTGGTTTTAGAAGACTTGATTCTGTCAGATATGACTGTGATGTCAATCACCATCTTCCCAACCATAACTTCTGATCAAGCTGATCCAACCAACTTCTGCCTCCTCAACTGACCTGGTCACCCCCACAACAACGCCCCAAAATGTAGGAACAGTAAAGGGCCTGTTTTCTTTTCACATATGCTTATAGCAGCTGGCACCATATGCCATCAGGCCAGTTCAGTTCCCTTTAAGTGACTCAAGCCATGCTGCAGTTAACCAGGGTATCAGTCTGTTTGTGCCATCATGACACTCCATACCATGGGAGTTGACATGATGGCACAAACAGATCTGGTACCAGGCTATGCTTCAGTTTGCAATGTGAGAAGAAAATAGACCCATCCACATTGGGTGCACCTACTGTAGGTCAAATTAGGTTGTATTTAGAGTGCACAATCCTATTAATTGATTTACTGAGGAATACCCTGGGTTTCAGCTTTATACAATTACAAATACAGTTATTCTCAAATATTTATTTTCTCTTTTACGCTGTGTGCACTGAACTGAGATGCATGATTGTTGATGACACTCTGTTTTTCAGATGAAGGGAATGAAATAGTCTATAATGCACACCACAGTAGCGCTCAACCCAGACAGTGGTGTGTAGGCTCCTGTAGCTGTTGGCAAAGTAATTCAAAGCCTGTAATTTATCACTCAGGATGATACTTTCCAGTGCTACTATTTTTGCCATGGAATGTTGTTATTAAAACAGACCCATAGTAGAGTAGTTTACCTATTTACCTAGTCGGCTTGTTGTTGTGTGTTCTATGTGAAATAAATATTCCTCTCGAGGCGCATACATTCCGAGTGCCATAGGAGGGAAACGTATTCTGACAAGCAGTCAATGCACAACAATTCTTAAAGCGCTACTGCCTTTAAAAAGCAACGTATCCCTTTGAAAATGGCCTATGTGGCATCGATATGAGTCAGAAACAGTTATTCTAGTGTCAAAATGTACTACGAAGTGTAAATAGGATCATGTTGGTCATAAAGTCAGTCTCGTCTAAAAGGGAGTTTGGAACATCCGTGCTTCACAACAGGTAAATGAAGGTTGGGTTTTGATTTGACGATATACATTAGCCCACTAACATGGGGTGAACAGCTGCGGTAATTGCTCTCTATCCAATAGACCATGAGACCGACCTGCCCAGTAGACTTTGTTTACATAAGACGTCACATTTTTTTATTTGAGAAATACTGCTCTAAACACCTTAGTTAGATGTAAAATTGCCAAACTAAACGTCCTTGGCAAAAACATAACTCATGAAATCTGTAATAAGTTTTAAGTTTTATCGTAGATTCATTCTGGAGATTTTGTGAAGTGAAATAGGATTCCGCATCAATAGTGTTTCATGGGGGACAAACATCATTAACCATACGTGGAATCAGTCAGGAAACACACCCCCGAGATTGAATTCTAGTTTTTCTAATGAACAACAGAAAAACACACTTTGGAGTGTTCAGTGGCTCTTTAATGCAATTGCAGGAAAATACATTTCGGCAAATATATTTTGAAAGCAGTTTGGGCCTTTTGTTTAAAAAAGAGAGGGATCCTGGTTTTATGTTGTTAGCATGTTTATTTCTCTACTCCTTCAATTGTGTGGAATCATTTTACAAATGCAGTTTTACAACCTCAATTTCAAGCAGGGTTTAGGAGCAGCTGCGCAACAGTTTGCCATGGGATTTTTGTTGTTGTTTTGACCGCTGGTGTGTTAAAGATGCTGTTATTGAGAGCAAGTGTGATGACTGGATGATAGTCACAGCTTAAGCCCCATAATTAACCGTCCTTATGTCTCAGACAAGTTTTAATTTGTTGTTATTTTGTAAGCTGCTTCATGATTTGTACCGCTCCCTGAGAAAGATGCTGGTGTCTTGGGTTTTTTTAGCTGTAGAGGACTGAGCTGGGTAGAGTGTCTTCCCTCTTGTGGCTTGTATTGGCAATTCAATTGTCTCCTCTCCTTGAGCAGTGCCTACTGGTATTGTCAACAAAGTTATGTGTAGACTAGTGACCTCAGACAAATAGTCATCCAGTAAATGTAAGCAAAAGAGAAGCCTGGAAAAAAAACTGCCTACACTAAATCAAATGGAGGATTGACATAAGAAAATAAGAGTGTCTCAGATGATGCAATGGAAACCAAAATAATACAATTAGTGTGATTTTCCTTCAGAGAGTTCTAGCCTGCTAAAAGGTTGAAGCAAAATAAACACACTCAAAATGTGTCTAATTTCAATGATAAGTTCCATGGAATCTGTGCTGTGTAGATTATGTTAGGGCCAAGTGCTGTCAAACTTGATTTTCCTGTGTTTGATACAATGAGTGTACAAAACATTAGGAACACCTGCTCTTTCCGTGATTTCGACTGACCAGGTGAAAGCTATGATCCCTTAATGATGTCACCTGTTAAATCCACTTCAATTGGTGGAGAAGACAGGTTAAAGAAGGATTTTTAAGCCATTTAATTGAGATGTGAATTGTGTGCGTACCATTTAGAGGGTGAATGGGAAGACAAAAGGTTTAAGTGCCTTTGAATGGGGTATGGTAGTAGGTGCCAGGCGCACCGGTTTGAGTGTGTCAAGAACCTCAACGCTGCTGGGTTTTTCACACTCATTTTCCTGTGTGTATCAAGAATGGTCCACCACCCGAAGGACATCCAGCCAACTTGACACAACTGTGGGAAGCATTGGAGCCAACATGGGCCAGCATCCCTGTGGAATGCTTTTGACACCTTGTAGAGTCCATGCCCTGACAAATTAAGGCTGTTCTGTGGGGTAAAGGGGGTGCAGCTCAAAATTAGAAAGGTGTTTCTATACTCTGTGTATATATTTCCAAACTGAGGTTGGAATAATACTGTGAAATTGTAAAAATTATGATAATGCCCTTTTAGTGTAAGAGCTTTTTGAAAAGACAGGTGGTAAATCACCAGGCGGTAAATGTGTTATTAGACCAATAAGAAAGACTTCCAAACCTGTCTGCCAATAACAGATCATTTTCGTTTTTCCACTCCTCACTCAGACCACTCCCAGACAGTCCTAGCAAATTCTTGCTTGAGAAATTTCTCTTTGCTAAGAAGCCATTTTTGTTTATTTTTGTCCTTTTTAATTGAAGACAATCAAAGCTATTTAATTGTTACCCAGATATTATTTGATATTGAGGTAAAAAACAGCTGCTTTGTTCATTTAAATGCTCAAACCCAAATGAGTGTGTAACATGAGTAGGCAGCGTGATATGAACTCAACTAAACATTTGACTTTGGTTTTTCCTTTCATTCTTAAAAAATTCAGTTCAGCTAAGTCTGGAGTTACGGAGTGTGGCAATGCAGAACAGAGGAACTTTCACTTTGTTGCAGGGAAAGACCTTGACCCAGTTTGACTTTTCTCTTCAAGTGGCTTCCATTGTTTTCAACTGAGTTTTTGTCATCACATGTAGGAGTTCAGGAAATATTTAGAGGTAGATGCCAAATCCTATTTTGTACACTAAGGAGTTTATCCAATTGCTACCCTCAAGTGATTGTGTTCTCAATTAAGAAAATGGGTATTGATGCTTTGCTCCAAAAATTGTCGCACTACATGTGATACATTTTAAGAGCTGTGCAGTATTAGGCCATGTACTAGACCAACAAATAAGATTCAGAGAGCGCTGTAGTAGTGCTAGCCATTAAAATGACATTGACCCATCTCTCTTTCTGTCTCCCTCTTTCCCAGCACTCATTCTGTTAAATTTTGGAATAAACTTAGCACTTAGTTCAAATGGATTGATTACAAAGCCTCATAGCTGAATTTTTCTTAATTAGCCCTTTAAGCATCTACCCTCCCACCACCACAACAAAGGTATGGCAGGTGAAGAAATCACATTTTTTACCTCTAAACTATCATCCAGATAGTTAGTTACCCTTCAGTGCCATCTCTCTTCAGTTGGGATGAATGGCTCTTCACTATAAGAAATAAGCAAATGGACAGGGAATGATAAAAAGAGTGCAGGAATTCAATCCTGCAATGCACACAATCCTGCCATGTGTTGGAAACCATATAGCCCAAGGATGTAATAACCTATACACCTACATCTGATATGACAATACATTTCAGTGTTGTAGCGCAGGGACAAAGTGGACCTCTGACAGGCTGACTCCTCACCGTCATCTTTGGTTGGCTGGCTTGTATTTCCTACTGTCTCTGTCCAAGACGCTGCACAGATCAAAATATCCTCAATAGCAGACAGGCAGACCCTTGTGGAGTTGTGTTTCGGTTTTCCCTTTCCTTTCATTCTTAAAAAATTCAGCTCAGTTAACTTTGCCCAAAGTCTGGAGTTACAGAGTGTGGCAATGCAGGAAAGAGGAACTTTCACTTTGTAGCAGGGAAAGACCTTGACCCCGTTTGACTTTTCTCTTCCATTGTTTTCCACTGAGATTTTGTCGTCACATGTAGGAGTTCAGGAAATAGTTAGAGGTAGATGCCAAATCATATTTTGTACACTGAGGATTTCATCCAAATGTTAACCTTGAGTGATTGGGTTCTCACAGAAAAATGGTTATTGATGCTTTGCCCCAAAAATGGTCTAACTACATGTGATACATTTTCAGAGCTGTGCAGTATTAGACCAACAGATAAGATTCAGAGAGCGCTGTAGTAGTGCTACCCATTAAAATGACATTGACCCATCTCTCTTTCTCTTTCCCTCTTTCTCGGCACTCATCCCAGCCCCACCCCTTTGCAGGAAGGGGGTTATGATTGATTGATGTGCCATGGTGTGGCGACTGGCATAAATATTAATCAACTGCCATCTTCAGGCTGCAGACTTGGCCAGTCTCGCCACAGGCAGAGAACATTTTTGGTGTGGTTGCTGTTCTTTCAATTGAAAGCTATAGGAATTTCAGTGTAATTTCACACCTCATAATGCCAGTTTTTACCTCTCAATAAATATTTTTTGTTTACCTAGGGCTTGATGTAGGAGAAATTTTAGAAACCTGGCAAAAGTGTACTGAATTTGGTTGAGGTTAACCTAGGCTACATGCTGTTATTTTTGTTACAATTATGAACACAGGAAAGAATCAGATGTCAACTTGTTTCATGTGATGGTTTTCCTTAGGTTCCACTGAGATAGGGATTTAACAGATAAAATTAGACCTGTCAGTTTCCGTACTTATCTGTTGCACTAACCGTATCTCCCATCTTCCCTTTTCTCTCTATTCCCCTCTCCCTGTCCATCTCTCCCTCTCTCTCTCCATCCTTTTCTCTTGTTCTCTCTTTCTCTTACTATTTCTTCCTCTGCCTCTTGCACTTTCCCTTCATTCTCTGTCTGTCTCTTTTGTCCTCTCCTTTGCTTCTTTCTCTCCCCGGTTAGTGTCTGGGCGCAGGCGGAGTGGGTGGTGCTCGGTGTCTACTCAGGGCTCTAACGAGAGTGTGATTCATGGCACAGGGGGCTCCCTGGGGACAGGATTAGATGTTCTCTGTCTAACCGCTCCCTCGGGACCACAGTTATTTTATCTTCACAGTGGCCAGCCCACCACTAGAGCCTTGCAGCTCTGCTTGAATTGTGTTTGGGGCCCCGTTCTGCTGGCAAACAATGTGTTGTGCCACAGCTGATCAATATGGTTCGGTCTTTAATTAATCATTAGTCTCTTGTCTAAGCTTGCTTGTTTAAAGCTACACTCAGATGTATTTATTATTCTACTATAAAAGGGTGGGTTCCACCAACAAAAATGCAAGCAATGGATAAGGTGCATTCCAAGGTGCATTCCATGACATGAATATTCACAAACAGAACATTTTTAGTTTTTCCCTCACCTTCCTTCATAGCTGTGCTCTCAGGTTGACACTTCCCCTAGCAATTAAAAAAAGGTTGTCTGGCAATTCAGCTACTGAAAATGTTTATCAAACTCTTGAGTTGATGTCTTGAAGGTATGCTCATTGAATATAAAGCCCTCCACCACTTCTTTGACAATGCAGTTGAATTAATTATGATTTTGAAAGGCAGTTGTCTCCATGAGTGTGTTGACCTTTCTCTATGTGCCACCCCCATGAAGCAGCAATTAGCCATTTTCTTTGCTTAGCATTGATGCGAGGGAATAAAGGGATTTTTGGGGCGCCCCTGGAGAGAGGCGTTGAAAGCTACACACAACCTCATTAATATAGTGTCGCACCACCTCTCATTTCCATACAATTACTGGGAATTTTCTTTGTCATTGTTAAGAGGCTGCTTACTTAGCCTGCAATTCCACGCCAATTCCCTGCTTGCCATAATAGATTTTGGGATGATGAAAATACGTACGTTTCTTTTTTTTTTTTTTTTACTCCTGAAGGACATTTTATTTAAATGTATGGGAAAGATGAAATATCATACATGAAATGGAACATTTTGGCAAATTCAAGATGTGGCCCAAGGCATGCCTGATTTGTGTCGATCTCACCTACAATTAATTTTTCTGTCTTCATTCAAATGTCTTTTCTGTGTATGAAAAGAGCATATCTCCACAAATGTATAAACCCTTACCCAACAATAAATGCCTGATTGATGCCTGGCTCTCTTCTCAGGGGCCTCATCTATGACAGCAGAAACAACCTTCAGATGAGGGGTCTGGTGGTCCTGTTGATGTCCAAGGCAGCTGGTCCCAGCCAGCACACAGCCTCAGACCACCTGCCCCAGGACATGGTCAGCGGCATCTACCCCAGGTAAACACGCCTCATGTTCCTCCATAGCTTTCTTTCCTTGTCTCCTTTCCTTCATTACCACTGACTTGGTGAAAAGACAGGAACATACTTTTCATTGCTCCTGATCTGACAGCACCCACACACACCAGCTCCAATTTATCATTTTTTCCGATGACAACATTCACTTACTCACTCACGCAAGCACACCGCACACATACAGAATGTTGCCCAGAACATGGAATTTTGTGTGGAGATTACTCTACAACCATGCCAAGTGGTTACCAGAAGTCGCTGTTGTGTTTGGCAGGTGGTACACTGGGTGTCTGAATGGCCTTTTTCTTGCTCCTAGCTGGCAAGCAGCACTGCCTCAACTATAGCTTCAGTGGAGAAGTCTGTCAAGCAGGACGGGAGGGGGGCTAGTGTGGAGTGGCTGTAATGAATATGCTTACAGTCTGACTTATCAAGTTATCGACCATCCATACGATTAGGACTCCAGCTATTGAAATGACCAACAATTCAAAGTAAACAAAAGCAATACATCAGCTACTTTAGCATCCCCATACTGCAAAATGTTGCATCCAGTTTCATGAGGATTGTGTCTTCTACTCAAATAACATTGTATTTGTCACATGCGTAGTAGACTTTACTGTGAAATGCTTACTTACGATCCCTTTCCCAACAATGCAGAGTTAAAAAGTATGAAAAATGAGCAGAAATGGTAACACAATAAAATAACAGTAACAAGACTATATACAAGGAGTCCCAGTACCGAGTCAATGTGCAGGGGTACGGGGTAGTTGAGGTAATATGTACATGTAGGTAGGGGTAAAAGTGACTAGGCAATCAGGATAGATAATAAACAGAGTTTCAGCAGCGTATGTGAAGAGTGTATGTGTGTTTTGCGTCAAAATGAATGCATGCGTGTGTGTGTGTATGTAGTCTGTTGGAATGTCAGTGTAGTATGTGTGAGTGGGGGGGGGTAAAGTCCAGTGAGTGTGCATAGAGCCGGTGCAACGGAGTCAGTGATGTGTCATGATGATTAACTATATTACATCATACTCCCTGTCCTTTGTATTTCTGTCTGACTTTCTCTCCCTTTGACCCCCTCTCACTCTGACACTTTCTCTCACCCTTCTCCTTTCTCTCTTACCCCTGCCCCTCTCTGCCCCTCTCGCTCTCACTTTGTCTCGCCCCCTCTCCTCTGTTGAAGGAATGTGGGCTCATTAGCACCTGGGCCAGAGCACTGATGGGGGGATTGATTTATACCTCCAGGGGAATTTTCTCCTCCCTCCTGACAGACAGCATTTGTAAAATGTCTCCCACTCCAGTGCCCAGTACTGATGGCTCACCAGGGATCTCAGCATAGAGAGAGGGCCAGAGCTGTATGGAATCCGAGAGATGGAGAGATGGACAGACAGAAAGGGAGACAGACAAAACAGCCAGATACCCAGAGACAAAACACAGATGCACAGCTGTATTGCGGACCCTGTAGAGGGAGGAAAATGGAACAGAACACTGAGGACAAGGGGCGTGTTAGGGGCGGGAACGCCTCAGCAAGATGGCATGAGTTGCTATGCAACCGGCTGCCGAAGCTATTTATACACAAGTCCCCTTCTCCCCCTTTTCCTCCCCTGGCTCCAACACTGTTTATCATGAGTTGAAGATCTGAGGCAGAGACTGCGAGGCTTCTTTAGGGGTCCTAGTGTGGGGTGGGAAGTGTCTGTTGGAGGAGTGGTGGTGGTGGGAAGTGTGTCTGTTGGAGGAGTGGTGGTGGTGGTGGGAAGTGTGTCTGTTGGAGGAGTGGTGGTGGTGGGAAGTGTGTCTGTTGGAGGAGTGGTGGTGGTGGGAAGTGTGTCTGTTGGAGGAGTGGTGGTGGTGGGAAGTGTGTCTGTTGGAGGAGTGGTGGTGGTGGGAAGTGTGTCTGTTGGAGGAGTGGTGGTGGTGGGAAGGGTGTCTGTTGGAGGAGTGGTGGTGGTGGGAAGGGTGTCTGTTGGAGGAGTGGTGGTGGTGGGAAGTGTGTCTGTTGGAGGAGTGGTGGTGGTGGGAAGTGTGTCTGTTGGAGGGGTGGTGGTGGTGGTGGTGGTGGGAAGGGTGTCTGTTGGAGGAGTGGTGGTGGTGGGAAGTGTGTCTGTTGGAGGAGTGGTGGTGGTGGGAAGTGTGTCTGTTGGAGGAGTGGTGGTGGTGGTGGGAAGTGTGTCTGTTGGAGGAGTGGTGGTGGGAAGTGTGTCTGTTGGAGGAGTGGTGGTGGGAAGTGTGTCTGTTGGAGGAGTGGTGGTGGTGGGAAGGGTGTCTGTCGGAATAGCTACCAGTGCCAACATTATTATTATTATTGTTTAGCTGCATTTGTACAGGATGTACTCAATAGCCTGCTTTATACTTTTGCTGCAGGAGCAATACGCTCAGTATTTGTCTAAGATCTGTACCCAGGTTAAGATTTGATGTAAGTAGTGGGACCAGATAAATTAATCAACTGCATTGAATGTTGAATCCATGAATCAAATGTTAAATTAGCCTAAATGTTGAGAACAATTTATCTATGTAATTTTCATCCCTAACTTGTAGTCTGTTAAAATGTCTACACCGACACATTTTAATCCTGTGTGTTAATAACATCAATGCAGTGGCAGGGATTGAAATGAAAGGTATTGTCAAAGAGAGGCCAAATGTACTACTCTTCACAGAAGGGGGACAATGGGTATGATTGAGCAGCGAAATAAAAGACATTATAGCATTTTACTAACAACTCTCTCTGAGCAACTGTAGAACATGCAATTACCTGCTGCCAGACAAGGCATGCATGTGTACGGTGTATTATGGGCAGGAACAACTAGAATTGACAGATGACTGGATTTGAAATGTCTTATCAGGACTGTTTCACACCATCTGAAAGATGGCCCTAAAGTGTCCATCAGCGCACCCATCCCTGGCTCCCTCCACAGACTGATCCCCCCGGTCGGTATGTCTGTCTTGCCCTGGCAGGCTCAGACCATATGGAGGGGGGATCTAATTATCCCCCAGCAAAGACTGAATCAACGTTTGATTACAGCCTCCCTCAGACTATGTGCAAAGGCTCCATTCAAAAACAATTTGCATGTCTTTTCTCTGGTAATCAAGAATAGCTGTTATTTCTAATGACTATAATGGAATTTAGTAAAGGCTTATTTATTTTTCCTCAATAATGGAGAACTTTTTATTTTTAAAATGTATTTCAAAGATGCGTTCAGGAAGATTGAACATTACCTCGCTGTTTTTTAAACCTGCCGTTTTGGACTCGACGTGTCAGTGCATGGCTCATACATGCATAATGAACCATCTGCAGTCCTATCCCAGTACATTCTTATTACCTGGCATCATTTAGTGCACGAGATACGCGCTCGTTCATGTCCTGTAGTGAGCGCGCGCTCTGAAGCGAGATTACCTGGATACGTGACTTTACCATTAGTTATTTAGATAACAACGAGAATATATCGATCAAATCTTGCAACCTAAGTTTGAAAATTTGAAGTTAGATCTGTTAGACCTCGGTTGTAGTTTCATTTCTCTCTTTCAAAAGACTCAATTTCCCTGTAATAGTGTTGAGCGATTAACCGAATTGTATGTGTTTTTTCGGTTATTAAACAACTAAATGACCGACTTTGAATTCCATTTAGTTCGTTTTAGTGAGCCCAACGCACGGTTTCTCTAGAGATAAATCGAATCATTGCAGTTGATTGCCAGCGATCATCATTAATCAGGTAGACACTAGGGCTATATATTATCACAACATGACTTTTAAGTAGTAAGTCATTCGAAGCAAACATATTGTAAGTAGGTTATAACTTTTCTATTGTATAAATTACATTATCACAATAGATTGCTTACCATACTAGTCTGTACAGCAATGGGAATTAGCCACAACCATGCTTAAGGGCGGGTTTGGGTAGGTTACTTTCTAAATGTAATCCGTTATTAGTTACCTGTCAAATTCTAATCAGTAATGTAACTTTTGGATTGCCCAAACTCAGCAATGTAATCTGATTACATTCATTTACTTTTAGATTACATTTCCCTTGAGGGGCATTAGAATAAGACAAAAATGTATTTTACCAATTGAAAAACATCTATTGCAGGATAAATCAATGTAAAACTTTACATAGCTGGCATATATGGATTTTACATTTTACTTTATGGGTTGGTTATGTAGGTCTCTTCTAACCCATCACTTTCTACTACATATAATAATGTGATTAAATTATATCTTTACATTAAAAACCAATGTCTATCAGAATTCCAGTTATTCCAATAAATGTTATACCCCTTGATCTTCAAGAATAGGACTTGGAAATATGGATGTATAGATTAGCCAAATTGTTTTACCTGAGCATAACCCCAAAAACTAAGGACTTATTAGCCAGCTCTACTCTGTTTATGATTTTGTTGTCATGGAGGACTGATTGGGCTCATTGATTCGAGTTGAAAAATAAATGCTGCGCTCATGGAATGGTATGCTTTGGAGCACTACTGAAAAGTGCTTTTTACATGTGAAAAATGAATGCCATATACTGCATTTGCTATAGGCCTATTGTTTACCTTTTTGTTAGTGACACTTTGACATCTTGATAATATGCAGCTGTTTAAAGGGCAAATCCACAGCTGAGAGATGTGCCTGGAGAAATGTAACCACTCTCAGATTAATAGACAGAGCTATGGATGCAAGGACTGACTATCCACAATATCAAAATTATTGTTTTAACCATGTTATGAATCTATGAAGTGTTTGTTTTTCTCCAATGTTCGTAAACATTGTAAATAATCTTATATTTTGGCACGTTGTGTTAGCCTTTTAAAATGATCAACTTGGATTAGCTAATTGATCGCTAGAAAACCCTTTTGCAATTATGTTAGCACAGCTGTAAACTGTTGTTCTGATTAAAGAAGCAATACAACTGTCCATCTTTAGACTAGTTGAGTATCTGGAGCATCAGGATTTGTGGGTTCGATTACAGGCTCAAAATGGCCAGAAACAAATAACTTTCTTCTGAAACTCATCAGTCTATTCTTGCTCTGAAAAATGAAGGCTATTCCATGCGAGAATTTGCCAATAAACTGAAGATCTCGTACAACGCTGTGTACACTGCCTTCAGAGAACAGAGCAAACTGGCACTAACCAGAATCGAAAGAGGAGTGGGAGGCCCCGGTGCACAACTGAGCAAGAGGACAAGTACATTAGTGTCTAGTTTGAGAAACAGACGCCTCACAAGTCCTCAACTGGCAGATTCATTAAATAATACCGCAAAACACCAGTCTCAACGTCAACAGTGAAGAGGCGACTCTGGGATGCTGGCCTTCTAGGCAGAGTTCCTCTGTCCAGTGTCTGTGTTCTTTTGCCCATCTTAATATATATTTTTTGTCCAGTCTGAGATATATGGCTTTTTCTTTGCAACTCTGTCTAGAAGGCTAGCATCCCGGAGACGCCTTTTCACTGTTACCGTTGAGACTAGTGTTTTGTGGGTACTGTTTAATGACGCTGCCAGTTGAACAAATTAAAATATATTTGACATTCTTCAAAGTAGCCACCCTTTGCCTTGATGACAGCTTTGCATACTCTTGGCATTCTCTCGGCATTCTCTCAACCAGCTTCACGAGGTAGTCACATGGAATGCATTTCAATTATTCAATCAACAGCCTTGTTAAAAGTTAATTTGTGGAATTTATTTCCTTCTCAATGTGTTTGAGCCAATCAGTTGTATTGTGACAAGATAGGGGTGGTAAACACAAGATAGCCCTATTTGGTAAAAGACCAAGTCCATCTTATGGCAAGAACAGCTCAAATAAGCAAAGCGAAATGACAGTCCATCATTACTTTAAGACCTGAAGGTCAGTCAATCTGGAACATTTCAAGGACTTTTAAAGTGTCTTCAAGTGCAGTCGCAAAAACCATCAAGCGCTATGATGAAACTAGCTCTCATGAAAACATCCACAGGAAAGGAAGACCCAGAGTTACCTCTGCTGCAGAGGATAAGTTCATTAGAGTTACCATCCTCGGAAATTGCAGCCCAAATAAATGCTTAACAAGGTTTAAGTAACCAACACATCTCAAAATCAACTGTTCAGAGGAGACTGCGAGAATCAGGCCTTCATGGTTGAATTGCTGCAAAGAAATAAGAAGAACAGACTTGCTTGGGCCAAGAAACACGAGCAATGGACATTAGACTGGTGGAAATATGTCCTTTAATCTGATGAGTCCAAATGTGAGATTTTGGGTTCCAATCACTTTTCTTTGTGAGATGCAGAGTAGGGGAACAGATCATCTCTGCATGTGTGGTTCCCACCGTGAAGCATGGAGGGGGAGGTGTGATGGTGTTGGGAGGTGCTTTGCTGGTGACACTCTCAGTGATTTATTTAGAATTCAAGGCACACTTTACCAGCATGGCTACCGCAGCATTCTGCAGCGATACGCCATCACATCTGGTTTCAACAGGACAATGACCCAACACACCTCCAGGCTGTATAAGGGCTATTTGACCAAGGAGTGATGGAGGGCTGCATCAGATGACCTGGCCTCCACAATCACCCGACCTCAACCCAATTGAGATGGCTTGGGATGAGTTGGACCACAGAGTGAAGGAAAAGCAGCCAACAAGTGCTCAGCATATGTGGGAACTCCTTCAAGACTGTTGGAAAAGCATTCCAGGTGAAGCTGGATGAGAGAATGCCAAGAGCTGTCATCAAGGCAAAGCATGGCTACTTTGAAGAATTTAAAATATATTTTGATTTAACACTTTTTTGTTGTTGGTTACTACATGATTGCATATGTGTTATTTCATAGTTTTGATGTCTTCACTATTATTCTACAATGTAGAAAATAGTAAAAAGGTGTGTCCAAACCTTTGATAAAAATGGTTGTAGCAACTACAGATTGCCCCTGTAAGTCTTATCAAAAGTGTGCGAGTTTGAGCATGTGTCCATTAGGCCAATGGATGTACTTCGCAGCATTTGCAAGAGCGCATTTTTCACTGGCTGTCCACTGGTTTCAAAAACAATGATTGATAGGCAGCTTAAACTTCTTGAATTCAACCATTATTGGGTTCAAATACACATTTAGATTTGTGAACAGCCATCCACAACAACCCATTTCGCAAAGCACAAATAGCTAAATGAGAGAGCAGCAGTGTGATTCACATCAATGCGCTAAGTAGATATCAATAATAAGTTATATTTATCTGCCGCAATCACCTCATGTTTCAGCATAATCCATAGATTTGGCCCTAATTTATTTATTTAAATTGACTGATTTTCTAATGAACTGTAACTCAATAAAATCTTTGGAATTGTTGCATTTTATATTTTTGTTCAGTGTATGCTTTACTGATGACAATTCGACAATGTATATATTTCCTCTGTAGTCAGAGGAACCTGGCTGAAGTCACAGAGCTCATCCACACGGCCTTCCTGGTGCATCGTGGGATCATCAACCTAAAGGAGTGGACCAACTCTGACGGTCCTCTGAAGGACATGCAGTTTGGAAACAAGATGTCCGTTCTCAGTGGGGACTTCTTGCTTGCCAATGCTTGCACTGGACTGGCCCAGCTAAACAATACTAAGGTATGAAATAGTCATCATATAACATTCTGTTGGAGATGGACACATTTCTTGCCCTGTAGCTTTTTCGTTCTGCCTTTAAATGTCTTCCAAAATGCAATCTGATTTCAGCCTTTTACCTGTGAGGTTTCAATAGATTGTCAGTGAGATGAAGATGATACTTGACAATGTTGAGATGACTGCAATACAGATAAGGAAATTGATGAGAATACAAACTGTATAAGCAGAGGAGTTTAAACACCACTTACATCAGCTTGCTGTGTCAAGTTCTCCTGGCCGTTGTGGATTGATCGAATCAACAAATCTATTCTCTCACTTAGGCCACTGGCAGGCAGACTGATACTCACACACACAAAATATGCTTGGGTGGGAATAATGCACCCCCATTTACACAGGTTACATTATCTTACGCTCTTCTACTCATTCTTACTAAGCACTTCTGCAGTGTGCGTGTGAGGGCATGGGGGTCACAGTTCACTTCCAGTTCACTTCCAGTGCATACACTGGCAATCCTTTGCTGACAGAATGTGTCACCAACCTCAACTTTCAGAATGTGTCCTCAACGGTCGGAATGTGTCCTCAACGGTCGGAATGTGTCCTCAACGGTCGGAATGTGTCCTCAACGGTCGGAATGTGTCCTCAACGGTCGGAATGTGTCCTCAACGGTCGGAATGTGTCCTCAACGGTCGGAATGTGTCCTCAACGGTCGGAATGTGTCCTCAACGGTCGGAATGTGTCCTCAACGGTCGGAATGTGTCCTCAACGGTCGGAATGTGTCCTCAACGGTCGGAATGTGTCCTCAACGGTCGGAATGTGTCACCAACGGTCAGAATCTGTCACCAACCTCTACGGTCAGAATGTGGCTGCACAAGAGGATCATAATAACCTATTTTCTCTCTGCTTTGCAATCTTCCAAATTCTCCCCTCAGCTCAGATTGTTCATGCTCAGACAGACAAACAGGCATTTAAAATGCCACCTAAAGACACTGTGATCATGACAATTCTGATAAAAGAAGTACCCTTGTTTCTTTAAATTTGAGCATTGTCAAATTGATATACATAGGCATTTTTAACACCTTACATGAACATCATGACACTCATTTGTTTTGCAGTATAATTCATATTGTCGTCTTTTCAATAATGTAATGACATTCTAGAGCTCCCCCTGTTGGACATACATACATGTGCCCCCCACTCTCCCCCTAACAGTAAAATGTTCACAAGAGTTGTAAAACACGGCCTACTTGAAATTAGTACTCACATGTGTCTAAACTATGGTCATGACACTGTCTCTTAAATAAACGGACAGTCACAAATAGAGACCCCTATTCAATACTTGATAGAGAATAAAATGTTCACACTCACCAATTGCTTGATATTTTACATTTTTCAAGGATTGTTGTGGGTTACCAAGACAGACATGACTGTAGTAGCAGTCATAGCATAAGCGCTTAGAGGTGTATAAGCATTTCACATAAACCAGGGAATTTTTTTAGGGGAGCAATTGATCTGGATTATGTGTTCCGGCCTTGAGAGGAATCCTAGGCCGGTATTAATGGTAAAGTGATCGCGGAGCCCAGCTCCGGTTTCTCTCCCTCACAGACCTGTCGGCAAAACACGATCTGCCTGGATTTGGGAGTAGAGTAAGGGGGAGGCCGTGGCTTATCTGATACTTTCCAAAAAAAGACTCCCCCCTCCCTTCATTTTCCTCATTCACAGCCTAGCAAAGACAGCACATCTGGGAACACTGTAGGGGTATTGTCCTTTTGGGCCTTTTGTGAGGCTTGAGTTTCTTTAATATTTCCTAAAGGATCTGGTTACCCCGAGCGCACTATGAAGACTCTGATAGAGACACGCTCTCAAATCATGAAAAAACTTCTTGACTGTAAGAGAGTACAACATATGGATTGTCTTTTCATCTACCTAGAACTGTAAATCTTTGTGCCCATACGCTGTTTTTTAGGAGCAATTGATTGTGAAAGAAGATAAACCTGATAAACATGGTGTTTGAGATTATTTAAACTCGGTCACTGATTTGGACAAGCATATAAAATAAGGTGCCTGACTGAATTTACTTTGTAGGATTAGTATCATGCGTGTGAGTGAGGGTGCAATTTAAAATGTAGTCCTGGATTCCCACTGCAAGAGGGTCTGGGCAACTGCAGACAGATGACTCAATATGATGAGTTTTTTTTACATTCATTCCACTACATGCCCACACACTTGGACCTAGTAGACTTGTGAGAATTCCTCAAAGGCGCGGGAGGGAGCTAGTGTAAAACATAACAATAAAATGATGAATATACAATACCGCCCAGCCACACCCTGTTGAGCAGAGTGAAGTTATATCTAAAACAAGAAGGTATCAAATTGATAATCAATTCTGAGTTGGGTTGTTGATAAGAGCCCCAGCACCAGATGTCAGACCACTGCTCCAGAGCCTCATCAACCCCTCAGCCCTCATGACATTTCCTGATTTCTGCCTTGCCATCTGCCTTTCAGCTTCTCAGACTGGATACCTGATAAAGCCTCATAATACAGTTTAAACTGGGGGTCGCTATAAATAAGATTCAAATTGATAAAGCTCAGTCTGGGTGTGCTTAATAAAAACAGCAGGCAGTCCTCAGTCAGTCCACACTGGTCTGATAATGAGCTGGCAATGTGAGGAGTTAGAGCTGGCCAATTTACAACCCAGACACCCTCTTAGTCTAAACCCCATCCCCATCTCTCTTTAGAGCAATTTCAATACTACGTAAAGTAATGGTGGTTAAGCAAAGCTTTTTTTCTTTTGCGTTTGACAGGTTGTGGAGTTGATATCGAGTGCCATTGGTGACTTGGTGCAGGGAATCTACCATGAGATCCACAACAGTTTGGAGGTAAGATAATTACAATACCACTACCAGGGTCACCCTAGCCAGCTAAAGTTACAGGTAACTACCAACATAAAGTGTCTTAATAGTGAACAACCTCAATGCACCTTGGCACAGATTCTACAGGTGTCTTGAACTCCACAGGAGGGATGTGACACCCTTCTTTTCTTAATAGGGAACAACCTCAATGCACCTTGGCACAGATTCTACAGGTGTCTTGAACTCCACAGGAGGGATGTGACACCCTTCTTTCCATAAAATATTCAGTTGATTTAGTGTTTTGTTGATGGTGCTAGAAAACACTGTCTCAGACACTGCTCCAGAATCTCCCATAAGAGTTCAATTGGGTTGAGATCTGGTGACTGAGACCCCCCTTTCAAAGCCACTGAGATCTCTTCAAGCCATGGTAGCCAAAATAATGGGCAACTAGGCATTGTTGAATACATGACCCTAAGCATGATGGGATGTTAATTGCTTAAATAACTCAGAAAACCATACCTGTATGGAAGCACCTGCTTTCAATATATTTTGTTTCCCTTATTTACTCGTGTTTCCTTTATTTTGGCAGTTACCTGTAGTTACATGACATCAGTCAAACTGAGAACATTCCTAAAAAAATCTGTCAAGGCATCCCCTAATACAGTTATGGTCATAATAACTAAAAAATGTACGTTTTAAAAATTTTTTTTTACAAAAAACTAATTTGGACAAACTATTTAGTGGGCTTAAATGAATAACACTGTTCTATCAGGTATCTGCTATTATTATGTACTGGATGCTACTGGACGTACCTGATTATTTGTGCAGGTAGAGAGATACGGTTTACACCTCACCCTTTGAAGAAGAGCTTTCCCAGCAGAACTCAGTGTTGTGTTCTACCTCAGAGGAGGTTACAGTTTCAACCTGGGCTCTTCTCTCCTTGGAGCTTTGTACTGTGTTTATAAATCACAATTTTTAACAAAATAAATAGTTTTAGTCTACAGTTTATTTTTCCAGTGAAATGCTCTTATGTACTATATATTCTATGGTTGGAGCTGTTATTGGAAATATAGATATTTGGATAAAATGTACTTCTTCATAATGGAAACAGTCATAACTGAATACATACCATTTGATGTAAACTGCTCTTCTCAGGACAATAGCCTGACTGATGAAATCAACATGGACATGTGGGAGGAGCAGACATTCTTGTCCCATGGTGCCTTGCTGGCAAAAAGCTGTCAGGCAGCGATGGAGCTCGCCAAACATGACAAAGATGCACAAGGACTGGCTTACAAATATGGCAAGCATCTATCATTGGGCCACAAGGCAAGTATTGCAGGAAACCTGAAAGATTGTCTCTGCTGAAAAGTATAGATTCATGCTGCTTCCCTTGTCTTTCCTAAAAATGTGAAAATGCGAGGGAAAAGGACACAGCGTGTATTTGCAATATACTGAGAGATGGTGAAATGTAACATGTAAGGATCATGATTATAGTCTAATGCTGTCATTCCCCCCTATTTAGTTGAATTCTGACCTGCAGCTATTTGTAAAGAGCAGCAGCTCAGCAGACCCAGTAACCTTCAGTTTTAACTCGGCCCCTGTGGTTTTCCACCGTCAGATTGTGGGGCAGGAGAGATGGTGTCATCAGCTGCAACAGGTACTGAACCACTTATCCTGTGCTATTACTTTTTCTGACATTTTAATTGTTTATATAGCTACAAGGTAAATATGAATACTTCTTGAATTTTCTTTCCCATCATCTTTCTCTGTAAACAGGCAAAAACTATTGGAAGACAAATGGACTATACAAAGGTCAGCAGGGTGAATGTACATACAGTGGATGTTTTTTATTGTGGTATGGTAGCAAGGTGGGTTGCAAGACTGCCAAAGATGCTTAGATAGTGTTGATATCCACTGTAACCAATCTCAAGTTTGACATTTCCTTCCCAAAGTCAGTTAGAGAGGAAAGGAGGGGACAGATGGGGGTGCAGGAAGAGACAACGGGGGGGCGGGGGATCTCTGGTCACGTCTGAAACCAGATCGTGGGGGATTAGGTACCCAAGACTATTTGTGGAGGAGACAGAGAGACCGAGACAGTTGCATTGTCAGAGAATCTCCTTCATGAGGACACGAGGGGGATATGGGGAGAATGTATCCTCCTAACTGCACCACAGTCATTGTAGCTACAATCATTTTCATATAGATTAGTATTTACAATATAATACATGTGTCCTGCTTGCCTGGGCTTTTATGCTGAAATACATATTGTGTCAAACACTAGGTGTGCCCTGTGCGCTGCTCCTGTTAGTCTTAAATGTAATGCAGTCTGAACAACCATGGAAATGGTCTGTCAGACCATATTTTGGATATCTTGGCCACCTGTTGTTCAACATAAGAAGAGAAAGTGATGGACAGGACTTTCTGGGGACTAATGGAGTGTGGAGGAGACTTGGAGTTTGCTGTGTCCCCGTTTCCAAACTGAGGAGCGTGCACCCACATTAAGTGCAGTGGAGCAATGCTCCCTGCCTGCTGTTTTTTAAGCGAAAGCCCACAGGGTCTTTTCAGTCCCAGAATTCATTAGGTAGAACGCCCTAAGCAAAAAGGATCTCCTGACTGAGCCAGAGCAGAAGGGGGGGAAAGACACCCAAGACTACTCAGTGTGTCTGGGGGAGGGGGAGTCTCATGACCAATGTAGTTTTATATAGACCACTGCACATTCCCATCCTCAGTGTTCACAATAGGATGCTCATTTCAACATTTGCTTACATAAAAAAATGCTGAAGTCATGTCCTATGGTCTCTTCCTGTAACAGCTGCGGTCCACGATCAAATTGGAGAAAGGTGTCACCTCGACAATAGATCTGTGCCGTTACCACGGCAACAAAGCTCTGGAGTCCATCCAGTGTTTCCCTTCCTCTGAGGCACGTTCAGCCTTGGAGAACATCGCTCGCGCTGTCACCAAGTTCTGACCCCCCTACTCTCCTGTGGCCTCAGGACAACGTGCACAATCAATCGATGCTAGAAAAACAATCTTGGTTCCATTTAAGCCAATCAGTGAGCAGAATACTCACAACCCCCTAAGTCCGACTGCCATTTACCGGAAATTAAACTACAGATCACACCTTTAAAACTCCATTTAACTGTTTGCTATTAAAACAATTCACATCCAGTCATCTTGAGTTATTTTGTGTTTACTACTTTACTGCTATTATGACTTTGCTCAGTTACTGTGCAACAGAAAACAAAAATCTAGGATGGGAAAATGTCAACTTTCATTGGCCGTGCCACGAGGAGCACACTTGAAGCTCCGCCAGCAGTAATTATTAATGAGTCCCATTCCTGTGACCTGCAGCAAATGGACAGGAAATGCAAGGGTATTGATTGGGGCGATGTGCACTGTGGGTTGGCGCCAGGGTGGTGGCCTGTGGTTTCCCTGGCACTCTCGGCAGGGGATAGCCAAGGTGTGAAACTGGGTAGAGAACAATGTTCCCTCTAAGCATGAGATTGAACTTCACTCAACTTTCTAGAGTTTTCCCCATTAGTTAACACTATCAACATTTCCCTTTACTGTGGGAATTGTGATCGAATCAACACAATATTAGCCACTTTCAATGCAACATACCGAAACAAAACAAACTATGCAAGACTTTGTATGCAAAACAAACTTTGAAAGAGATTTTGTTGTAGGCTTGGAGTATGATTCTATTGCATTGACAGGCATGACTCAGGCCTGTACTCTACACAGACCGGTGAGCCTTAACCAGTCAGCTGCAGTATTGCAAAGCAGACCATTTATCATATGGATTTGTGCCATTCACTTTGAACTGGAGTTTTACAGCATGAGCGGTCAGGATTATTATGCGCTTGTTTTGAGATCAAAGCAAGAGCTGCATGTGTGCACATTTGTTCATATTCTTTGCTAGTTAGTGAGTCATTGGCCCAGTTTTACTTAATTTGTAGTCAGCAATGTGGTAGTGATTGCATCGTACAAGAGCACAAAACCTGTACATTTCTAGACATCTTTGAAAAGCAAGTCAGGTAAAGAGCTTTTTTTGTCCTAAAGGGGCAGTATTGTATTTTGAGACAGACTTGAATAAGCTAAGTAACCAATAGGGAGAGGGTAGCATCATTTGTCTGATTCTCTGTAATGATGGTAAAGAGACTACAAAATAAACTGCATTATTTTTACAAAGTGGTTTTTGCATCAAACACCTAATTTTCAGTCACCTTGTCTGAAGGACAAGTGGATGAACAGGTTAATGTCAAGCCCTGCATGTTTATGTCAAAAGTCTCATGGAGTGTAGGCCTTCATTGAACACCACACATTGGCTGCTACTGTAGGCTGAATGATAGAACAGCTATTTCCATGTTAAAATGTTGTGATGCATTTTCTCCATAGTTTTTTTCATAATAGGCCACTGGTAGGCGTACATTAAATAGCCACAGTATCAAATAGCCACAGTAGCCTAAAACAGTAAATTAAAGCGGGTACAATAAACGCGCACCGGAAGTTGCACAAAAATTTCACAAGATTCAAGTTTGCACTCAACAGATCTGAAATTTGCTCAGTGCCAAAAAATAGAGGGAACATTGGTGGAGAAGAGTCACCACTACCATCAGTGTCTCTGTTACATGTGGCCTGGCCTGAAGGGCATGTGGTACAGAGGAAGGGGAAAAGACTAGGACTGCGAGGCTGATCCAGTAATGCAGAGGGCATTTAAATAAAAATGTGCATCTCAGTCGATGGGATGTGGGTAGTAGTTTGAGTCCACTCCTATGTTTTTGGCTCTGTTAGGTTAGCTGCAGTGTTGCCTCCATTTAGTAGGAACATTGTGTACAAGAGCAAGCCTCTGGACATTGATGTAATATTAATCCATGCCGTGAGCAGACAGGAGGAAAGAAACGGGAAGTTAAAGGGACCAAACATAAAGAGGAGACTAGGGGGAAACCGATTTGGGCCTTCAAATAACTAAAACAAAAGTTTTTCTTAACTGGGATTTTTTTTCCTGAGAACATTTACCTGTCTTTCTTGAGATCCTTGCTACAGGCCCAGAATTACAGGTGTGGATCTCTAGTCCTTGCACTTCAAGGCAGGGAGGGAGGAAGGAAGGTTGCAGTTTAGAAGTCTCCATACAGAGTGACCGCTCCATGTACAGTATCATACATCTGCAACCCAACACTGTTATTGCTCATAGAGATGATTTTTGTGGTTTGCTATCCGTCGCACCCAGACTGCTAGGTTGACAAGATGGCTGAGTTTACACAAATAACATTGTGGAGGGGGCAGCAGGCAGCAGCTACCCCCTGTGAGTGGGTGTCTGTGTGGTGTAATTACAGATGGGGCGCAGTGGAGAGCCAGCCAGCACAGCAAAACAGATTCCATTACAGCATCCCCACATCATGCTCTTACAGACAGAGGACAATGCCACTTCAAAGTTCACAAAACAGAGACTTCAGTCTTCAACGAGTGTCTTCAAGGGGCGGCAGGGAGCCTTGTGGTTAGAGCATTGGGCCTGTAACCCAAAGGTTGCTAGATCGAATCCTCGAGCTGACGAGGTAAAAATCTGTCGTTCAGGGGCAGGCCGTCATTGTAAATAAGAATTTGTTCTTAACTGACTTGCCTAGTTAAATATTTTTTTAAGAGGGCATAATCTCTACATGACACTCGAAAGAAGACGTGAGTACTCTGTGGTCTATGGAACATTTCTGGGATATTTTATTTCATCTCATGAAACATGGGACTAACACTTTACATGTTGCGTTCATATTTTTGTTTTATGTATTTTGTGTGAATTTGAAAGATCTCTAATCAATAATAGTGCCATGATAGACTTTCAATTAGTCTTTTCACAAATTACCTTTCCGCGAACACCTGTTAATACCATCACATGGCTGACTGTGATGGATGAAACCACTCGGTGCATTAGGAACAATATGCTGTTCTCTCTTCAACAGAAACGAGCATATTGTCCAAAAATGACATTTTAACGAGCACTTCAAAGTGTTAAGTGCTGAATCCCAGCCCCTTTGGTGCAAGCCTTTGCTTCAGTGACCTCCGACTTTCCAGCACAGGTCTCGCACTTCATTGGCTGACAGATCAGACTGCCACGCCACACACTGCCACTGAGACAGCTCATTACACAAATAATGACTGTCGCACCGTCTCAGCTGCAGCGCATTGTCTTGTTATATCAGCCCTACATGAACACATTTGTGACCAGTCAGTGCTAGAACATTGGGTACTAACTGGTGTGCGTGGATGTTAGATATGATACAGTATGTCCTCGACAGAACAAGGTCAAGTTGTGCTCCCTACATTGTGATGGCACTGAAATATCTTTGTTAATTTGCAGAATCCGTTTGTAATGCCATGGAATTATGGTCTGGGATTTGGAACCTGTCCAATATGGTAATTTATGGACAATTATTCTTGTTTATTTAGGGGACCCTTTTTGGCAAAAGAACAACCCAGGAGCCAAAGGTTATTATATCCTCTTTTTGTATAGCCTTTTTAAGGGCAGTTCATGGGTCTCCCACCAATTCGGTGCCTTTATGATTTCACATAATTAAACAATTCTGTCATAATGTTTTCCCATCTCATGAGGTAATTTTTGTTTTACTATAGTAAGTGTCTATTAAAGGCCCAGTGCAGTCAAAAATGTAATTTCCTGTGTTATATTTATTTCCACAATATGAGGTTGAAATAATACTGTGATATTGTGAAAATGATGATAATGCCCTATTAGTGTAAGAGCTGTTTGAAAAGTCAGTCTGATATTTCAACCTGTTTTAATGGGATGGAGTTTTGGTCTTCCATGTGACAATTATACTGAAGAAGAATATAAACTCAACACGTTTCATGAGCTGAAATAAAAGATCCCAGAAATGTTCCATACGCACAAAAATATTTCTCTCAATTTTTGTGCACATCCCTGTTAGTGAGCATTTCTCCTTTGCCAAGATAATCCATCCACCTGACAGGTGTTGCATATCAAGAAGCTGATTAAACAGCATGATCGTTAATTACATAGGTGCACCTTGTGCTAGGGTCAATGAAAGGCTACTCTAAAAAGTGCAGTTTTGTGACACAACACAATGCCACAGATGTTTCAAGTTTTGAGGGAGCGTGCAATTGTAACGCTGACTGCAGAAATGTCCACCAGAGCAGTTGCCAGAAAAGTGAATGTTTTAGAGAATTTGGCATTACGTCCAACCGGACTAAAAACCACAGACCACGTGTAACCACGCCAGCCCAGGACCTCCACATCCGGCTTCTTCACCTGCGGGGATCGTCTGAGACCAGCCACGCAGACAGCTGATGAAACTGAGGAGTATTTCTGTCTGTAATAAAGCCCTTTTGTGGGTAAAAACTCACTCTGTGTAAACTATTGGTCACTAACGGTTGACTGGTATGCCTCACCCGTCTGAGCGGTCGGCTATGAATGCCCTCACCCGTTACATACTTATAACTGATTGGTTTGGTTCTGTCGTCTATAGTGCTGTGCGGTTAGAACATGATGTTGAGGCCCATACTGAACACTTGGTCACCACTACATGCACACACACACGCAGACACAGCTGTTTCCATTTGAAGATGTTTATATGATTTTGGTCATCTGAATGACTTGGAATCTTCAAATGGAAACAGCTGTGTGTGTGTTATCAGGGGATCAATCAATCAAATGTATTTATGAAGCCCTTTTTACATCAGCCAATGTTACAAAGTGCTATACAGAAATCCAGGCTAAAACCCCAAACAGTAAGCAATGCAGATGTAGAAGCACGGATCCCCATTGGGAGGAGAGGACGACTCCACAACCAGAACAGGCCCCATGGCAGCGACTGGCTGTGGCTCCACGACTGGAGCAAGAGTCTCCTTAACTGTGGCTGGTCAAGGAGCTGGCTGAGGAGGGTGCAGACCTCGATGTCATGGACTGTGCACTCTGGAGTTGTCTTCATCTGCTTGGGAGCTAGGCCGGTTCCGACGATTCCGTGCCTCTGGTTGGGGGGGCCAAGAGGGACATCGGTCGGGACAGCAGCTGGAGGCACTCCCGACGATCTGGCAAATACGACTAATGGTCCCATGGAGGTGGCCGGGAGGGCCTAGAGTAGTGTCTCTCAGGGGAGTAGCCGGGCCGACTCTGGGAGGACCGGCAGTGATAGCGCTCCCGTGGCGGTGATGATGGCTCTAGCCGGGGAGGTCAAGAGCGGTGGTGGTCAGAAGAGTAGCGCCTGTGCTCCGCGGTGGTGACTCAGGCCGGGAGAGCCTAGAGTATGCCCTCCTGCCCTCTTGCTGCTCGTGATGCAGGTACTCATATTCTCTCATCAGCTACCAAATGGTGAGGGTGTGGTCACTCCCTGACCACTGAGGAGGCCTGTAGCAGGGCTGGTAGTCTCTTAGATGAGAGAGGTGTGTAGGGCCTCGCAACTCATCTTCCTTAAGAACATGGGTCTTCTCCCTTCGGATGTCGATAACACTCTGACCTGAATGGGCGGGTACAGTGTCCAGATGTGCATTTCCAAGCTCTCTGATTCGTTGAGAATGGCAGAGCTATGATGGGTGAGGGATAACTTACAGTTTAAGTCGGAAGTTTACGTACACTAAGGTTGGAGTCATTAAAACTTGTTTTTCAACCACTCCACAACTTTCTTGTTAACAAACTATAGTTTTGGCAAGTCGGTTAGGACATCTACTTTGTGCATGACAAAAGTAATTTTTCCAACAATTGTTTACAGACAGATTATTTCACTTATAATTCACTGTATCACAATTCCAGTGGGTCAGAAGTTTACATACACTAAGTTGACTGTGCCTTTAAACAGCTTGGAAAATTCCAGAAAATGATGTCATGGCTTTAGAATCTTCTGATAGGCTAATTGACATCATTTGAGTCAATTGGATGTGTACCTGTGTATGTATTTCAAGGCCTACCTTCAAACTCAGTGCCTCTTTGCTTGACATCATGGGAAAATCAAAAGAAATCAGCCAAGACCTCAGAAAAAAATTGTAGACCTCCACAAGTCTGGTTCATCCTTGGGAGCAATTCCCAAACGCATGAAGGTACCACATTCATCTGTATAAACAATAGTACGCAAGTATAAACACCACGGAACCACGCAGCCGTCATACCGCTCAGGAAGGAGACGCGTTCTGTCTCCTAGAGATGAACGTACTTTGGTGCGAAAAGGGCAAATCAATCCCAGAACAAGAGCAAAGGACCTTGTGAAGATGCTGGAGGAAACAGGTACAAAAGTATCTATATCCACAGTAAAAACGAGTTCTATATCGACATAACCTGAAAGGCCGCTCAGCAAGAAAAAAGCCACCGCTCCAAAACCACCATAAAAAAGCCAGACTACGGTTTGCAACTGCACACTTCCCAAAATAGATGGCAGCATGAGGAAGGAAAATGATGTGGATATATTGAAGCTGGAAGTTAAAGCTTGGTCGCAAATGGGTCTTCCAAATAGACAATGACTCCAAGCATACTTCCAAAGTTGGAAAAATGGCTTAAGGACAACAAATTCAAGGTATTGGTGTGACCATCAGAAAAACCCTGACCTCAAATCTATAGAAAATGTGTGTGCAGAACTGGAAAAGTGTGTGCGAGCAAGGAAGCCTACAAACGTGACTCAGTTACACCAGCTCTGTCAGGAGGAATGGGCCAAAATTCACCCAACTTATTGTGGGAAGATTGTGGAAGGCTACCTGAAATGTTTGACCCAAGTGAAACTTTTTAAAGGCAATGCTACCAAAAGCTGAAATAAATCACTCTCTACTATTATTCTGACATTTCACATTCCTAAAATAAAGTGGTGATCCTAACTGACCTAAAACAGGGAATTTTTACTAGGATTAAATGTCAGGAATTGTGAAAAACTGAGTTTAAATGTATTTGGCTAAGGTGTATGTAAATTTCTGACTTCAACTGTAGTTAGCCTGAGCAGCCAAACTAACGGGACTGAAGGGAAAATGAATGGACTGTGAGGGGAGGTTAGGTAACGAGGAGAGGAGCAGGACAGCTTTTTTACACTCTGATTGGCCTGGCTCTGCAATGGGTGGGTCTGGCTCCCAAGTGGGTGGGCCGATGCCCACCCATGGCTGCGACCCTGTCCAGTCATATGAAATCCATAGATTAGAGACGAATGAATTTATTTCAATTGACTGATTTCCTTACATGAACTGTAACTCAGTCAAATCTTGAAATTGTTGCATGTTTTGTTTATATTTTTGTTCAGTTTAGTTAAAAGACCAATAAGCAAGAGAGTTCCAAACCTCTCTGCCAATAACAGCAAATTCTAAAAATGTTCCTCCCGACTCAGACAACTCCAGACAGTTCTAGCAAAATTCTTGCTTGAGAAATTGTCCTTCGCTAAGTATAATTTTTATAATTTTAATTTAACATTTTAAAAGGTACTTAATTGTTACATAGAAATGATTTGATATTGAGATAACAGCTGATGGACCTACCCACATGTACATTGTAATATTGTTGTTTGGTGGTATTATACATTTTGTATTGTAGATATGTAGTGATGTTTTATGTGTGATGTAAGTGCCTTAATGTGTTTAGACTCCAGGAAGAGTAGCTTCTGTCTTGACAGTGGCTAATGGGGATCACTAATAAATACAAATAAAGTGGCAGGGTTGACCAAAACAGGGTTGACGATTTCATCTTAAATCAGCCATAAATCCTCTTGTGACAGGGGGAATGGAATGGAAGCTGGTTGTATGCAACAGGGAGGGGGCAATTGGATGCAAGCCTCACAAAACAAATGCAACTGTTAAAACATTTCTAGCCTGCCTATCTATGGGTTGACAGGGTTGATGTATAATGCTAGACCCTCTGTTTTCCACCACAACACCAGAAAAGAGTAGGACCAGCTCTCCTGCTTTACATTATGATTTGACTATTTGACTGATTTGACAGTTTCTTTTGAAAAACATATTTAAAAAGTAATAGTTTCACCATATTCAGTCTACGTAACAGGGTTGACCTTAAATTTAGGGACATATGTAAATGACTCACTAATCACGTTAAATAATTAGTATTCTTCAGAAATGACTGTCAAAACAACAAAATACCTAAAACTTGGAGAAATGTAGGGGTTAAGTGGGTTAAAATCTTCCTAGAAGTTGCAGAGGGGCACAGAGGGACTTGGTTAAAATCTTCCTAGAAGTTGTAGAGGGGCACAGAGGGACTTGGTTAAAATCTTCCTAGAAGTTGTAGAGGGGCACAGAGGGACTTGGCAAATTGATGAATTTTGCCACTTTAGCAAGTCTTTATTCATATAAAAAATATGATTAATTGAATTCTGCATATAATCATTTAAAAGGGTAGGAGAAATCATAAAGGCAGCTACATTTGTCTACATAAAATCTTAGAAAGCCTCTAATCCTCACACATGCATTTATCCCCTTACAAAACTGGATTTGTGTTTTTGGATGCTGACATTCTTTGGATCAAATGCAGTACTTAAGTAAAACTACTTTCAAGTACTACTTAATTAAGTCGTTTTTGGGGTATTTGTACTTTACTATTTACATTTTTGCCAACTTTTACTACATTCCTGAAGAAAATAATGTACTTTTTACTCCATACATTTTCCCTGACACCCAAAAGTACTCGTTACATTTTGACAGGAAAATGGTCCAATTCACACACTTATCAAGAGAACATCCCTGGTCATCCCTACTGCTTCTGATCTGGCAGACTCATTAAACACAAATGCTTTATTTGTAAATTATGTGTGCGTGTCTAGTGTGCTTTTGATACTTACGTATATTTAAACCAAATACTTTTAGACTTTTACTCAAGTAGTATTGTACTGGGTGACACTTTTACTTGTCATTTTCTATTAACGTATTACTTTTACTCAAGTATGACAATTGAGTACTTTTTACACCACTGATAAAATGGGATGATGTTGGATTTAAGGCGTTTTAATTGTGAGAAATACGATTTACTTATTTTTATCTGGGAAGCTGACTGGGACCTACAGTAGTGGGCCAAAGTGCCATTTATTCACCGCCACCCTGTTGTAAATGCAATTCCATTTGAAAACACAGGAGGGAGACATATACCATAGTAATGTTACTTTTTATGTTCAGGTTGCAAGTGGAGCTAAAAAGGGTTGTTAGTTGATTGAAATGTGTATTAATTAAAGGACGGGGTTAATAAATCACTTTGATCGATGTTTTCATTGTCATTGAATACATTGTTTATAAAGTCTTCCATCACAAATGTTTAGGTAGGCTATGTAATCTCATGGAATGTAAGTGAACACTAGAATTCACTTTGTGCAGGTGAAAATGACACTGGATGCATTTTCTCCATGGTTTACTATTCGTTCGTGGCCCACTCTGCGAAGGTACTGCACATCTTCAGATAGCGCTATTAATTGCAGCTACCTGTTGAAATGCAGAGAAAATCTGCTGTTGGGCCGTATTCTGCCTGTAGGCCAGCTCACGTGAAATAGCCTGCAAGGCTATCAAGTCTCATATGGGGATTCGCAAATTAGCCACAAATAATATAGCTAATTTACCTTTCGATTCATGGCATTTTCGCGCAATTTGGGTCATCGTTTATCTCTGTTGTCATCATGCAACAAGGCCCACGGCCACACAAAACACATCCACAGCTGTGCGGAAATGACACAGCATGCGCGCGCCCAATCACGTCACGCGAGACGGCACAGAGAAGAAAAAAAAAGAGGAGAAACACGAACAACAGTTATCCGTGTGTGAAATTCCCACGACATTCTCGGCAAATATGTTAACCCAACCTTCAATTACTGCAAAGGACTCCATGAAATCGTAAAGGTGAGCTCGAGCATCTGCGTTTTTGAGACAATTCCACGAAGACGAGTGGGAAAAACTCGTCCGAGGATATACACTGCCTCGTCACTAAAGAAGAATCCCTAAAAACAATGATTAGCTAGCTTTAATGCGAAGTAGAAATATACATTTGCTGTGTTTTCAAATAAATCTCATTGCATTTTTAATTGCCACGAAAGACTCAAGTTGACAGCGTGAAAAGTATGACACAGCTGTGTGTGTGTAGTCCAAAGAGTATCTATTATATTGGCAAGATAGCCGAGTGACCGCTCTAACAATGGAAAAACATGTCCTTAATGATTGAAGGCAAGGGAGATCAGGTGGGTCCATTCTAGCCAGTGTGAGGGCAGATATGCGTGTGAACGCCAGGCACAACTAAATGCGTTTTCTCAAAGTTGTCGAATGCCACGTGCATCCACTTATATCATTGTATTTGTAACAGCCTAAACATTATATTCGTTTAAATAAGCATCACGTTTTAAACACTCAAAGACCGACGTACAAAAAGGGGCTTATCTCACGTGGACAGATCTTGGGCGGAGTACATCCTCTCGTTTCGCCTCTTCCTCTCTCTGTGTACTCATGTTTTGGTTCATGGGCTTCTAGTGGAAGAATGAGGAAGTGGATGGGACAGAAACAGAAGTAAAAGGGGGCGAGTGAGAAGTCATAAAGCCTCTAGTTACAGACGTTGAGTCCTCTCTTGCATCACTACGAGAACACAACTCACCCACTGTTAGAAGTTAAACAGCAGAGCACAAGTGTATTATATTTATTTGTCAACTGAATGTAGCTTGAATGTAACCCAACATTTTCGATTAGTAAACATGCTCCCAAGCAGCTGATCAGGGTTCAGTATGACATCATATAGGCCTAATTGCCTATGAACATGTTCAAGCAGGTGAAGTAGACAAAGTGAACTTGCAAGTGAACAAGGGCCTATTTGATTACGAAAATAATAACATCATAGGCTTTACTTTCTATGGAACAACACTCACAGTTATGTTGTTGAATATAGAATGGGACTTTTAATAATTTTGAAATATCTTATGAAAGATTAAGTCTAACAATATAGCACAATTTGGACAATGGAATTAATGTAATGGGTCTATTTAGTCAAGATTACTTAACAGTGCAGTGACATTTTAATTCTTAAACGAATAAACAGATGTTACAGGTTTGATTTATTTTTATCATATTTTTTCACTATAGGATATGAATTCCTCTGACCATGGGGAAAAGTCGGATGGAGAAAAGCTTGAGAGAGGTAAGTCTATAAAAAATGTAATTACACTGTGATAATGCAACTATCCACTTTGAAACGGTTTGGATTGATCAACACCTAAAGTGGGAAAATCAAATTAACTTGTAAATAACATAACATTGATTTTAAATGTTTTTCTGCAGAGAGAGAACCCATTCAAGACATCAAGTTAGAGACGGATGACTGTGCTATTAGTGAGACAACTGAGGGACCACAAAGATGGTCTCTTGGAACTAGTGAGGCCAACAGCAAACGTACTGTTATGGACATGGGCTGTGACGCTCACAATTCTGAATTGGACCAGTCTACCAGCAGCAAGAGAGTCAGGGTCTCTAGTGAGGTAAATTAATGAAATGGCATAATCTATACCTCATGCCTAACTGAACTTGCTAAATAGGCCTGTCTATGTGATGACATTTGTCCATCTATTTATTTAGCATGCTTATTCTAGTTCTTATATGACTTAGAAAATACACCTGAGATAAGAAATGGATAATAATTTTGTTGTCTCTGTGTAGGCCGGGCAACGCTTACTGAGGAGATTGTCTGAAGAGTCCACGAGGCCTCAACCCCTTTGCCTGACATCTGCTGACCAGGAGAAGACTATAGCCTCTTACAGGAAGCCTCTCTACAGCATCTCTCACAGAATCACAGAGAAGAAGCTCACATCAAGCCTTGACCAGCATGCTCAGCATGAGGGAGGAGTGCGGCTAAACTACAGCAGCCTCTTATCTCCTCAACTGGTCAATACAGGGGAGCACAGCCGAAGTGAACCCCTCTCTGCCCTGGGGGCAGCAGGGTCCATGGCTTCAACAGACTCTAATCTATACTCCCTCATTGAGAAGATGTTTTTCATCCTCAATACGCTCAACTCAAGCATGACCCAACTGCACAGCAAGGTGGATCTACTTTCCCTAGAGGTCACTCGCATCAAGAAACAGATCAAACCCTCAGAGATGGCGACTGAGTTCCATCCTCCGCCAGAATACCTGTTGACAAGTGAGGAACTGAGTCAGCTGATGGAACAGACATCAAATGCTGGCGAGTTGGGTTGTCGATTGCTGGTACACCTCTTCCCAGAACTTCTTAAAGCCAAGGAGTGCACTCGTGGTTGCATCGCCAACAAGAGAACGTTGGATTCCTTACATCTGCAGCTAATACGCAACTATGTGGAGGTGTGTTATCCTCTGGTTAAGAACAACAACATTTGGCAGGATGAATGCCTATTACAGATGAATGACTTCTTTAACCGCTTCTGGGCCCAGAAGGATATGGAGAGTGGGCAACAGTCATGTGGGAAACAGATTATTACAAGCTTTGGTTTCAAAGCTGAGCAGAACCAGCCCTGCCATTTTATAAATGAGGAGGGGCAAGAAGTGTACCTTGACTTAGATTCCAATGGTGACCACACCAACAACAACAAAGTAGTGCCAGACCTTGTGTTTGACACTCAGGAGGTCCGAGAGGATCTTGATGAGCTTTCTTCCCCTGAAGACTTTATGTTTCTTGTAAACCGACTTTTCCCTGAGGTTTTTGAGGAGGGGAGATTTCCAGAAGGTAGTGTGGGAAAGATGATCCTGGACTCTGACAGGATAGAAATTATCCGTAAATACATGGAAGCAAATTTTCCTGATGTCCCAGAGGATAGTTGGCTGCAGGTGTGTGTGCAGCGCATAGAAGACGCGATAGAGGGTTCTCACAGTAACGGCAATGGAAGCGATCCTGAGAACATGAACGATGAAAGCTATGACTCCACAAGCCTCCCTGACGATGTCTCTATCATCAAGATCAGTGACTTGTGTGACTACGAGAGACCAGGTCGTAGGTCAAAAAAGTCCTTGCTTGTGCCAGTCGATTTTGAACAACTTGAGATGCCCCCACCAGATTTCAGTGTGCCTCAAGAGTATCTGCTCTCTAGGGAGCAGCTGAGGAACAACTATGACTGTAGCTTGTCAATTGGGAACTTCGCCTCTCGCCTGTTGGTACTTATGTTCCCTGAGCTCTTCACCTACGACAACGCACGGAAGCATTACAACTGTAGTGGCTCACTCGGGAAGAAACAGCTTGATCCTGTGCGGGTTGACCTTATTCGCCACTACGTACAGCTCCTATATCCACGGGCCAAGAATGACAGAGTGTGGACCCTAGAATTTGTGGGTAAACTGGACGAGCGGTGCAGGCGACGAGACACGGAACAACGGCGGTCGTACCAGCAGCAACGCAAAGTCTATGCTCCTGAGTTGGAGCAAGAGCCTGTGGACTTTGTGGCTGCTTGCCAAGTGAACCAGCTCAACACAGAGCGCTTGAAGGACTTTGAGATTCCTCCACTACCGCCTGAAAAAAGTAGCAAAGACTTCTGCAAGATCCCCCTGGAGAAATTGACGGTGTCAATCCCGGACTTCCAGGTGCCTTCGGTCTACTGGCTCTCCGACGCTGAAGTACGAGAGATTGTCCAGCAGAGCCTTTCTGTTGGAAACTTTTCTGCCCGTCTACTGGTGCGCCTCTTCCCTGAGCTCTTCACTCAGGAGAACCTGCGACTTCAGTATAACCACTCAGGCGCCTGCAATAAGAAGCAGCTGGATCCTGTGCGTCTCAGGCTCATCCGCCACTATGTAGAGGCCGTGTACCCAGTTGAGAAGATGGAGGAGGTTTGGCATTATGAATGCGTGCCAAGCATAGATGAGCGATGCCGGCGGCCCAACCGTAAAAAGTGTGACATACTGAAGAAGGCCAAGAGATCAAATACTGTGTCCTAGTCAAAGCTGAAAGCAACACTTAATTTTTTTATTCTAAATATTTACACAAGTACATAAGCTGAATAGCATAGTGAAGCCTTTGCACACAGTCCTGTGTAGGATAAGGCCAACTCTTAAAGGCTTTTCATTAGTACTTAATGGATGTATTTGTAATATTGAACTACAGCATTAGTCGTTTTTCATAGACGATATCATGTTGATAGACTGTTTCCATGTACAAAAACAATACTGTAATAGCTCATCTAACTTACCCTGTAGATAAGCTGTTGTAGCCTTAAAAACAATAAACATGTATATAGTACAAAGACAGTAGATCAGTCAAATATGGATAGAAATTGTGATATTATTTTGTTCCATCGCACATGTTGTAGCAGTATGGCTCCACTGGTCTTTTATAAAATGTTATGTTATACCTTCTTATAGAAGTTTGTACTATAAATCTGTATTAAACTATAGCAACAGGTCATGTTAACCCATTTGTAATAAAATCTGTTGAATTTAGCATTTCACTTTATTAGCATTTAGCTAATTAAATACTTATCCCACACATTTTCTTTGCATCTGATTCAAGCCATGACTATCCATTGCTTAATTATGTAGAATGACTTGGAGACTGTTCAAAATAGTGTCAAGGCTATTTGAAACCAGATAAGCCATTGATGACACGTACAGTTGAAGTTGGAAGTTTACATACACTTAGGTTCGAGCCATTAAAACTCATCATGGGAAAATCAAAAGAAATCAGCCAAGACCTCAGGAAAAAAAATCTAAAAAGTCTGGTTCATCCATGGGAACAATTTCCAAAATGCATGAAGGTACCACATTCATCTGTACAAACAATAGTACACAAGTATAAACACAGTGGGACCACGCAGCATTCATACCGTTCAGGAAGGAGACACATTCTGTCTCCTAGAGATGAACGTACTTCGGTGTGAAAACTACAAATCAATCCCAGAACAACAGCAAAGGACCTTGTGAAGATGCTGGAGGAAACAGGTACAAAAGTATCTATATCCACAGTAAAACGAGTCCTATATCGACATAACCTGAAAGGCTGCTCAGCAAGGAAGAAGCCACTGCTCCAAAACCACCATAAAAAAAGTCAGACTACGGTTTGCAACTTTGCATGGGGACAAAGATCGTACTTTCTGGAGAAATGTCCTCTGGTCTGATGAAACAAAAATACAACTGTTTGGCCATAATGACCATCGTTATGTTTGGCGGAAAAAGGGAGGCTTGCAAGCCGAAGAACACCATCCCAAACGTGAAGCACGGAGAAAATTATGTGGATATATTGAAGCAACATCTCAAGACAGCAGTCAGGAAGTTAAGCCATTTTGCCACAACTTAGGAAGTATCCTTGTGGTCATTGTCCATTTGGAAGACCCATTTGTAACCAAGCTTTAAGAACAACAAAGTCAAGGTATTGGAGTGGCCATCACAAAGCCCTGATCTCAATCCTATAGAAAATTTGTGGGCAGAACTGAAAAAGCATGTGTGATTAAGGCCAACAAACCTGACTCAGTTACACCAGCTCTGGTCAGGAGGAATGGGCCAAAATTCACCCAACTTATTGTGGGAAGCTTGTGGAAGGCTAGGTTTGACCCAAGTTAAACCATTTTAAAGGCAATGCTACTAAATACTAATTGAGTGTATGTAAACTTCTGATCCACTGGGAATGTGATAAAATAAATAAAAGCTGAATTAAATGTCAGGAATTGTGACAAACTGAGTTTAAATGTATTTGGCTATGGTGTATGTAAACTTCCAACTTCAACTGTACCAAGAGGACTACTGTAAAAACTGAACCATTCACTTTGATGTAACATCATGCAAAATGTAGATAATAAAATTCCCTTGTCAATGGCGAGAAGTATAGTCAGTATTGTCCGCTGAAAACTCATTGTTTGAAGGCATCCTGGAAATTTCAAGTTTTTCCAGCGCCTCAGAACAACGTTGTACTGGTCTCCACCCTTGGATTTGCCCAGTTCCTTATTCATTAATGATGACTCTCAAAAGTGTGACAGTGTCCATTTCTTTCTCTGATAATACCAGGTCCAAGTTGTCTACAACTTTAACCTGAAGAGAGAACCAAAGATCAGTACAGTGAAGGAAACTTAAGACTTGAGCAGGGTGGGGTGTTGATTGGACTGCTCTACCACTTCAGTGCACGGGGGATGGATTTGGGTCCTTACAGTCTTGTAAGATGTTGAAGGTTGGCAGAAATATGTCTATTATATAAGTCATTACTAGGCACAAAAGTAACTCCCCAATTTACTTTTGTTGATGAGTTTCTGTCCATTTAGCCGTAGCTTGTTGCCATAGAATTCATCCTCCACTTTGCAGAAATAAAGACAAAAAAAATCAGTTAGCCACTGCAGGTAGGCCTAGAGCCTTTTAAATAGTAGGGCAATTCCATTCCATATCAATCAATTCATTTGACCTCATCTCTTCATTCACCCGTGAGCGAAATTGTATAAATGTGATTTCAAGACCTGAATGACCAAGCTTTAAGGAGAGGTGCTCAAATTCGACCCATATGGATCCCCTCAAATTGTTGCAGATATTGATGCCAAATACTAATGATACCATTACCCATTTTTTTTCTCATTGAGTGCATCCCATTGAAAATCTAAAGGCATAACTCTGTAACCACTCACTTGCGTGCTATATCAAGGCCAACTTTCATGATAACATAATGAAAGGACTGCACATATTTCTCCATGTCTTTGTAGTCTTTGGGTACACTGGGGAGTCATCCTCAGGTTCATCCTCATAGTCACTGTGCTCAGGATCCTTTTCATCATCTTCCTCCTCATCCTGTACAGCCTTGGCGCCTCCTTTTTTGCCGCTTTTGAACCTCACTTTATGAAGACCTGACCAGTTCTTAGCTGAACTCCAGCGTGTAGGGAGCTTGTGTGTCCCAATGGTCATGGAGGAACACAGCTGGCAAGTGTGTAGTGTCCAGTAAGGTCCGTGTCCAGGGTTCAGCAGCTTGTGGGTACTCCACCTTAGCAACTGTCTCAGGGCAAGTGCCTGTACAAACAATCCCTGCATGCTGTAGCTCCTTGAAAAAGTAGACATTTACAACACAATAAAGTTACAAAGGGCAGTCGATTGTGATTTTCTGGTAGAACAAGCCTTTGGGAAATCAAGAACTATATACATGTAATGTCATAGATGGGAAACATTGTTAATTAACAGTTATGTTGGTGGTCCACTCTATGGTAATGCTAATGGATGCTCACATTACAGTGGGGGTGTGGCCATGAGAGCACGTTAACTGGCTAATGAATGGCCCCACCCAGCAGTCTGTCGACCAATCGTGTTGTCATGCTGCGTCACGCTGTTGCTGAACTAATCGTCACCAAAGATTATGGATGCACTGACAAGATACATCTCTCCGCCCTAGAAATAGGAGTCATTGTCCACAAAGCGTCATGACTGGCTGTCTAGCTCCCCCCTATCCTTTTTTTTTTTAGATTGGTGGATACATCTCATTATTGTAATCCTTTTTGAATATTCTATGAGGGTTGTTGAAGGCAACCACCTGTATTCAATGGAGAGGGAGAGGCTATCCTACTATCATGAATATCCATAGGCATTATCGAGACAACTCCAGTATTGCTTTTTTCTAAAAGTTGCCGACATTTCACATATCCTACTTATATCAGAACACTCCAGACAACTTAAGCATTACGAAACATATATTCGATTATATAAACCTCACGTAGCAAATAAGCCCTAAATGTTTTGTTGTTGACCAAATTCGATACACATTGACCTCCATACAAAAACTTGTTGGGCAAAACAACGAAAAAACGCCACCTGCTGGAGGGAGACAGATTTCCCGCAGAGTTGGGCCTCGCTCTTCATCAGCCATCACGCAATCCCTTCTCAAAGTCAGGGTATGGGTCGAGAAACCTGCCTATTTTCCTCGAAAGTACGTAATGTGTCTATTTCTAAGCTATACGATATTACAGTGAACAAGTTAATTATCCCACATATCTGAAGATATTCTTGTTCACGAAATCATGCTAATGTCGGTTTTTGAGCTAGCAATCAATTTTCTCCCATTCACTCCTTAAAAGAGAGTTTTCCTTGTCCAGAATAGCCCAGCCCAGAATGCACCGTGCCCATTGACCACGCATGGGCAACATTGACTATGGGCGTTTTCAGTGGAGTTTGCCAATATCCTCAAAAGTATCTCTGATTTGACCCTTGTGAAGCTTGCAACAGTCAAATCACTTCCGCGTCAAGTTTGATGATCCTTCAAATTAAAAGTCTGACCTGTAAACGGTGAAAATTAATGTGAAGGCAAAAATATGGAAAATGTGCACCATTATCATCATATCCTACCAATAATCAAGCGCATAAGAGACATCGTAGAGGAAAATACAATCTGCACAAGCAAGAGTATCAGTATGTTGCTTTTTATTGGAAAGAGAGTGTAGCCTAGTACAGGTGTATTTACACCTCATGAAAACTACACAAATAAATCAGAGGCGTATGGGCGACATTCTTGTTTTTTCCATAACATTTAAATGAATATTTTCCAATATTTCAATCAAAAATTTTAATCAGTATTTGTTCATGCTCTTTTTAAAATATATATATATATATATATTTTAACCTAAATGTTGGTTTGTGATCAGTACCCCACTGGGCACACACTGGTTGAATCAACGTTGTTTCCAAGTCATCTCAATGAAATGACGTGTAACCAACGTGGAATAGACATTGAAATGATTTCTGTACCCAGTGGGAGGTTTATTTTTTCAATCATTCAAAGGATACAATGTGCCTCACAAACTGGTGACAGTGTATTTATTATTTGTGATTATTTTGTTGCAATATCTTATTTGCATTGCACAAGACTATGGAATTACTTTTCCCATCACTGTCATATTTTATGTATTTTCCAGACATGTTAATATATATATTTGTCAATTTAAACACATACTTGCTACAAAGTTTGAGAAGAAATATACATTAACATTCATATACAATTCAACATTTACAGCTACAATTCATCATGTCTAGTGTGACCTTAAGTGATTATTAACAGATATTTGTGAGTTGTTGGAAAGAATTGGAGCCATGTTCTTATATGAAAATATGTCTCATGTGCTTCATATTATTAAACCAATGGGAAAACCAAAACCCCTCTGAAAAGTGTAGTTGTATAACTTGCAGAGGAGCTGCTTATTGCCCGGTGACAGCGCTCGCAGTTCTGTCTTGTTAAAAAGGTGTTGGGGCACCACTTGCAGATTAAGTAAGCAATGTTACATTTCAATAGCCTATGTGACTATCATATAGTGTTCAAATAGAACTGATACAAACAAAAGGAAGTCATAGAAACTGTGCCATTGATGTTTGTTTTCATTTGGCAGTTATCTCAACATGTTGGTTCCAATTATGAGAGAATGGTGAAGTCATAGTTATTGCTGTTGATTTTTTTTCCAGATTACTTTAATTTGAAAAACTTCTCTCAACTGATGTGTTGAATAAATGTGTATTGTTATTTCATAATTAAGAGGAAGACTTTATGAAAGTATTTATGAAATGAATGCAAATACAATTATACTCAATACACTTATTAACGTATATAGAACATAGACTCCAGCATCCATCCCCACCGGCCTTGGCTTATGCCTAAAGTTTCCCAAAAAAATTACTTGACTGCATTGAATGTGTACATTTCTTTTTTGGTAACATCTCCATATTTTAGAGTTGTCACTGCCTAAATGTAACCCCTAGTGATCACTAGTTAAAAGGTATTGAGGGAATATGCACCTAAGATTTACATCTATCCAATCCCATTAACAATCTTATGCCATGAGGTTTTCTGTAGTTGTTAGTGTCACACGGGGCAAACATCTTTGTTCACACACAAAGTCATGCTATCTGTGAATACATTGCATTGTCATAGAGAGGTCTCCACACAGGACCCATTCCTATGAAAGGACCTGTGATTGTGGCAGTTCTCACTACAGTGAAAAATTAGCACGGGGAAGCAGAGGGCATCTTGGTAATCTGGGGGGTCCTCGTCGTCAGTGGTTAGGCGCCCGGAAAGGCAGCGGGTGTTCTCACTGGGACTCAATTGCTCATCCAAACTGCTTCTACTCCTCCAGAAACAGCTGCGTCGCGATCCGTAGCGCCGGCCCAAGGAGAAGCGGCTGCCACTGTAGGGCACCCGGCCGACCCGCGGGCTACTGCTGGTACATATGCTGAGGGCACTCCTGGAGAAAACAGAGGAGCTGCTCATTGCCCGGTGACAGCGCTCGCAGTTCTGTCTTAAACCGCCAAAGCCACCAGAGGAGCACTGGGCCAGTTCCATGAGTCCGGCCTCAGAGTAGCTAGGCACTAACTGCTGGTTAGAACGGATGTGCCACTCCAGCTCTGTGCTGTCGATGGTGTTGACCCGGGGGATCCGGTGGCTGTAAGGGCGTTCATCGAGAGGCGTCACAGGGACGTAATCCGCCCCGAAGAGTTTCTCCACACGGTAATGGACGTAGGCAGTGCGGTACTCTGTGAAAACCCTCAGGGGCCACGATAAGGTGAGGAAGGATGCTGCCCAGAACACATGATGAGACACATACCATGGGTGGTGGTCAGGTTCAGAAAACACAATCACACACTCCTTTAAGTTAATGTCCTTCAGGTGCATCCCCTCCCGTGCCTCCATATAGTCATCAAGCCCCTCATTGTCAGTGAAGAACCTTGCTCTTTGGGTGAGGTAGGAGTTCTCAGACTCCACATTTGCAAAACTAAAGCACTTGGTGAACCTCAGTTTGGTGAGTGGGGCCTTCTCCAGACCAAGCAGTTGTTTTGAGATGTCCTTCATCCCGCAGTGACCATAGTCATAATCAGCCTCAGCCACATGGGTGTTGACCCGTTCGTGGTAGACCTGTGTGCTGGTGTAAGCGTCCCCATTACGATAGCGTGTGACCTGCCGAGTCCGTCTAACATAATGGTAGCTAATGGCCTTCCACCAGATACAGGGTTTTGCTTGCTGCATCCTTTGGATACGTTCATAAATGCCCTCTACATCCATTTTATGCTGCAGCTCACTCTTGGCATTGCAGTGCCAGCACTCCACCAAGTAGACCAGGTAGAGCATGAGCAGGAAAGCCAGAGGGATGTAGATGTATCCGTCAGAACAGGGGCTGTCATGGTACATCATGGACTTCCCTTTGAAGGCACTGTCAAAGGTGAGGCGAGTCACCTTGGTGACATGACACCACACCATGGCTCCCATGCAGCCGTACATGAGCATGGAGAGCAGCAGGCATTTCCAGAAGCTCTCTCTACACAGGGACTTGCTCAGGGATTGCTTCAAGGGCCTCTGCTGTTAATTCAAAGCATGCAAAAAAGAGTGGATACAGTGTTGGTAAATGTAAACGGACACACCATTACAAAATTCTAACCATTCAACATTTGATTCCTTTGGGGGCTTCTGACGTTTTGTTATCAATATGTTTTCCCCCCTTCTTCTATGAAGCTCCTATTTGATGCACAGCAAGGTAGCTCAGCTCTTACATTAATCAGTCTAAACCTATAGTCAATTGAAACATATAGCCTACCAACTCTTAATAGGAAAATACTTGGTAAATAGCTATTTATCTTGCAAATACTATTAACCAACATCAAATGATCAAAATAATTGCCATACCCCCTGATCGATTGTCATGAATATCAAATAATGTAGGCTATGCAACATCTGTGACATTCAGCCAAAAACATGGAAGGGGTTGGGTGCTTTATGCCTGAGGTTATGAACATGTTTTATTATAGCAAGGCTTCTGGCAATTTTATGGCAGCATAATATGATATGAGAGTGGTACCTCTTCTCTGGTGTCTTCCTCGAAAACGGTGGTTGTACTGCTCTCACTCGCTGCCGCAGCGGAGGCTGGAGGGGACATTGTGGTACCGATTAGCAGTAGGGCGTGGAGTTGCGAATTGCGCTTAAATTGCTTGCTCCGACGTTGAGATAGTCGCTTGTATCTATCCAGTGTCCTTTGTTAATTTGCACACAAATATCTTGATTTATTTGCTAATCATAGCCTTTATACCCCATCAAGGCAGCAGCCGAGAGATCTGCTAGCAAACATTTCATCGAATAAAACATGCAGGTAACAGACCAATAAATGACCCATTCTGAGCTGTGATAAAAATGTCGCAAACAAGAAAACATTTATGCCAGCGGCAACTTGCAAGAGAATCAGTCTATTTAGAATAGTGTTTGAATTCTCCCTCACTCAGATTGAGGAACATGACCTTGTCGGTACGCTGAAGTCACACTGTCCACTGAGCATTTTGTAGTCAACCTGAACATATAAGGTCGGCTCATACACCTGTTATAATGCCGTTGTATAATATGAATAACAACCTAACAATAATACCCAATAGTAATAATAATATTAGCATGACTAATACAAGCCTATAACAATACTACTAATTCTAATTACGCCTATTAATACTAGCCTACTAATAATACTATGTAGGCCTACTATAGCCTAATTTAATGTATACTCAATACATAACATACATAAACACAACAAAACACAGAAAAAAATGGTAAGAAAACAAAAAGGCAAAAGCATATAGCTACTTATATGGGCAAGACATGGTGAAATTGTTATGTTGGCTATGTTTAAAAAGAGATGTCTTGAGTGCAAGTTAAAATATTGTTCTGAAATGCAAACCCTAAATGAAACAGCAGATGGCATCGTATGCACATGTACAGTGCATTCAGAAAGTATTCAGACCACTTCACTTTTTCCACATTTTGATATGTTGCAGCCTTATTCTAAAACTGATTAAATTGTTTCCCCCACTCATCAATCTACACGCAATACCCCATAATGACAGGGCAAAAACAGGTTTATTGATTTTTTTGCAAGTGTATTAAAAATAAAAAACGGAAATATCACATTTACATAAGTATTCAGACCCTTTACTCAGTACTTTGTTGAAGCACCGTCAAGTCCGGGCTCTGGCTGGACCACTCAAGGACATTCAGAGACTTGTCCCAAAGCCACTGCTTAGGGTCGTTGTCCTGTTGGAAGGGGAACATTCGCCCCAGTCTGAGGTCCTGAGCGCTCCGGAGCAGGTTCTCATCAAGGATCTCTCTGTACTTTGCTCCGTTCATCTTTCCCTCAATCCTTGTTATTATTATTATTTTTTATTTCACCTTTATTTAACCAGGTAGGCCAGTTGAGAACAAGTTCTCATTTACAACTGCGACCTGGCCAAGATAAAGCAAAGCAGTGCGACTAAAACAACAACACAAAGTTACACATGGGACAAACAAACCTACAGTCAATAACACAATAGAAAAATCTGTATACAGTGGGTGCAAATGAAGTAAGGAGGTAAGGCAATAAATAGGCCAATAGTGGCAAAGTAATTACAATTTAGCAATTTACACTGGAGTGATAATGTGCAGATGAGGATGTGCAAGTAGAAATACTGGTGTGCAGAAGAGCAGAAAAACAAAAACAAATATGGGGATGAGGTAGGTAGTTGGTTGGATGGGCTATTTACAGATGGGCTGTGTACAGCTGCAGTGATTGGTAAGCTGCTCTGACAGCTGACGCTTAAAGTTAGTAAGTCTCACTGAAGTCCCAACTTCAGGGATTTTTGCAATTCGTTCCAGTCATTAGCAGCAGAGAACTGGAAGGAAAGGTAGCCAAAGTAGGTGTTGGCTTTGGGGATGACCAGTGAAATATACCTGCTGGAGCGTGTGCTACGGGTCGGTGACCAGTGAGCTGAGATAAGGCGGAGCTATACCTAGCAAAGACTTATAGATGGAATCCTGACTAGTCTCCCAATCTCTGCCGCTGAAAAACATCCCCACAGCATGATGCTGCCACCACCATACTTCACTGTAGGGATGGTGTCAGGTTTCCTCCAGACTTGACGCTTGGCATTCAGGCCAAAGAGTTCAATCTTGGTTTCATCAGACCAGAGAATCTTGTTTCTCATGGTCTGAGAGTCCTTTAGGGGTATTTTGTCAAACTTCAAGTCATGTCATGTGCCTTTTACTGAGGAGTGGCTTTCGTCTGGCCACTCTACCATTAAGGCCTGAATGGTGGAGTGCTGCAGAGATGGTTGTCCTTCTGGAAGGTTCTCCCTTCTCCACAGAGGAACTCTAGAGCTCTGTCAGAGTGATCATTGGGTTCTTGGTCACCTCCCCGACCAAGGCCCTTCTCCCAATTGCTCAGTTTCAAAAATTGTGCAATTCACGCATGTTTCTGAGCAATCGGGGGAGAAGGGCCTTGGTCAGGGAGGTGACCAAGAACCTGATGGTCACTCTGTGGAGATGGGAGAACCTTCCAGAAAGACAACCGTCTCTGAAGCACTCTACCAATCAGGCCTTTATGGTAGAGTGGCCAGATGGAAGCCACTCCTCAGCTCTAGGAAGAGTCTTGGTGGTTCCACACTTCTTTCATTTAAGAATGATGGAGGTCACTGTGTTCTTGGGGACCTTCAATGCTGCAGAATGTTTTGGTACCCTTCTCCAGATCTGTACCTTGACACAATCCTGTCTCAGAGCTCTATGGACAATTCCTTCGATCTACTGGCTTGGTTTTTGCTCTGACATGCACTGTCGACTGTGGGGCCTTATATAGACAGGTGTATTCCTTTCCAAATTATGTCCAATCAATTGAATTTACCACAGGTGGACTGCAATCAAGTTGTAGAAACAGCTCAAGGATGATCAATGGCAACAGGATGCACGTGAGCTCAATTTCGAATCTCATAGCAAAGGGTCTGAATATTTATGTAAATAAGGTATTTCTGTTTTTATTTTTAATACATTTGCAAACATTTCTAAAACCTGTTTCCAGGGTATTGTGTGTAGATTAATGAAGAACAAAATTAATATAATAAATGTTTTAATAAGGCTGTAATATAACAAAATATGGAAAAGGGGAAGGGGTCTGAATACTTTCCAGAATGCACTGTATGTGGAAAAACTAAGGCAGTAACAAGGCCTACAAAGTTGTAATTTGTTGTGTATGTCAACTGCAGCTATTTCTATTAACAGGCCTACTGAATTTCGCGCAAAATATATCAGAATATTTATGGGTAATTTTCCACTCCAATACATATGGCAGCATTTATAAATAACTGAAATTGGTAACTATTTACATTGAAATTAGGCTTATGTAAAATAGTTTCAGTATAGGCCCATAGACCTAATGGTGAATTATTAGTTAAGTCTATATATTTATACATCTATAAATAAACGAATACATGTTCATTAGCTGTGTGCACTGGAAATAATAACAGGTTATTAATCAATAGGCTACAGTGCATTCATAAGCTCACTATTTGGCAGTGGAGGAAAAAGTACACAATTGTCATACTTGAGTAAAAGTAAAGATACCTTAATAGAAAACGACTCAAGTAAAAGTGAAAGTCACCAAGTAAAATACTAAGTAAAAGTCTAAAAGTATTTGGTTTTAAATATACTTAAGTATCAAAAGTAAATGTAATTGCTAAAATATACTTATGTATCAAAAGTATAAATTGTTTCAAATTCCTTATATTAAGCAAATCTATTTAATTTAGGGATAGCCAGAGGCACACTCAAACACTCAGACATAATTTACAAATGAAACATTTGTGTTGCATGAGTCCGTGAGTCCGCCAGATCAGAGTCAGTAGGGATGACCAGGTATGTTCTCTTGATTAGTGCGTGAATTTCAGTCCTGCTATGCATTAAAAATGTAACGAGGACTTTTGGGTGTCAGGGAAAATGTATGGAGTAAGAAGTACATGATTGTCTTCAGGCATGTAGTGAAGTAAAAGTACTCGAAAATATAAATAGTTTAAAAAAATACCCCCCCAAAATACTTAAGCAGTACATTAAAGTATTTTTACTGAAGTACTTAACACTAGCCTACTGCTATTTGGCAACAACAACACAAATCTACCAATGTATTTTAACTGTTTATTACAGGTTCATAAACTATTAATAAACCCTATATACACGATGTATTAACAGTTTATAGATTCAATAAATCCTAGACCTACCTACCTTATTAATATAAAGTGTTTCCAAATATGAGTAGCTCATCACTTTGTCTGTGGAAAGAACGGGGGAGACACAAGCATCTCGATTTAAAAGGTAGCTTACAATTGCTGATCCTCGCTAGGGGCGCTGTTTGAACACAGTGCAATAGAGAAGACAATGTAGCCACTCAGTGTCAGCCAAATCCATGATATTAACACAATCTAAAGAGCAAAGGGGAGTTTCCAAAGTAATCAAACCCGTCCAACTTTCTCATTTACAGCTATAGACCACTGAAAATGGATCCTATTAGGACTGCTGCTCCTTTGCTATGGTTTTCCCTGTGCTTTGGGAATATTCTGGAGGCAGCGGTACTTGGATCATTGCAGTACCCCTCTAGCGCAGATGATAACGGGCTTGTTTCACATCTGGATGAGCAGAGTCGGAGAAAGCCGATCGCGGTGTCCAGGAAAGACCCTCCGATAAATGATACTATCGTCCCCCATGACTATATGGTATCGCTATACAGGACACTCTCTGAAATAGAGAGAAGAGGTCTTAACAGCAGTGTTCCTCGCTCCGCAAGACATGCCAACACGGTGACCAGTTTCGTGGATCAAGGAAAAGGTGGGTGAAAGTCATATCAGTAGCCTAGGCTTATTATTATTACTCGAGTTAGACTGTTAACCATGGTGGTTGTCATTTATTCTGGGTATGAAGGCTATTCATGTAGCTGTTTATACTGCATTTAATAAGTTAGGTGATTAATTGGTTAGCCTATAATCAATCAGTTATCCAAATATCTACAGTGCCATTTGCTCAGCCTATGTGGACTAGCCCACGTTGGAAAAGGATATGGTAAATACGAGACTGCAAAGGCAACATGCAACAAGTGCTTTGGGTATATTTACAAAAATGTCTGTCATAGGATTAACTTTTTTTCTCCATATTAATTCATTAAAATCGCAACTCATCATTCAAAAAACATAAATTGCAATATCTTTAAAAAACCCTAACAGCGAATTGCTTGACAATTTCCTTCTTCAGCATCCATTATTTATGAATGCATTAATTTCAAATGCGCCCCTATAGGCCTACACATTCCGACAACAATGACTTATTGAAAAGTCGAAAGTAATGTAGGCTACGAATGAAACATTATTTGGGAAGGTATAGTACATTTGTTTCACATTTATTTGGGAAATACTCGAAATACTTCGAACTAAATATGTAGGCAAATGTCTCCGATTTCCAACATCTGCGATGTATAAAACCTCACGGGCACCTTGAGCTAAACACTTCGAAAAGGCCTGCTTTCCCCCAGTCCAGGTGTTGCTGATAAAAAAGATACTTGTAATTTAAAACTGGTGTTCAAAGATTGTCACAAAATATTAGTTTTAATAAATATACTCTTTCAGTAGGCCTATTCCATAACATTTTATTGCAAGAACAAGTCACTAAACTAGCTATGTCCAAAACACACATATCCCTTAACTACAGTATATCCAAAACGATTGTTTTCTATTGGGCTATTGTGAATTTTTGCATTGTGCAATTTATTAGTCAGGACTCGGAATACATTTGTATGTAATATAAATAACAATGTTTTAGGATAATTTAAACCTATAAATGATAACAACAATAATGAAAAATATAATACTAACAACAACAACGATTATTATAATTTTTGTTTGTAGGGACCTGTGGCAAATCATTCTTTCTCTACTCCCTCTCAAAACATGTTATACTGTGTGTTAAGTAATGTGTTATTCTTTTCAAAGGAGTTCAGTCATTTACATTGTCTTTTTGGTGATTCCAAACTTGTTTTAATTTTCAAACAAAATTAGGAGGTACAAGTGCAGGTAGATTCCATAAAAGGCATGAATATCTTTTCTGTCTTGATGCAATATAATTTAAATTCATCAATTATACAATAACTATAATTTTATATCCCTGAAGAGTCATTTCTTGCATTTTGGTTTCAGAGTCAGCGGCTAGTATCACAACAATATTATAGTTTTTTATTGATGTCATTTAGTTCCATCTATTTATTTATTTATCAATGTGCACCTGCATGTGATTTTGAATGTATTGCAATGATTTTCTTATTCACTTGACCCAATAAAACTCTGAGGGCAAGTTCACCTCAGGTACATGTAAACACAGAAGGGATGAAAAGAATCCAGGTAATCTTTTATCATCTTTTATAAACTGAGACTACAGCATTGTCTGGGTTATGTCATTGTTTTGTCTAGCAAGCGGATATTTGCTAGGATAGTGCTGCTCCCTTCACCTTTCATTGTCTGGGTATTCCACTTAAGCCTGCCTGGCTGGTCTTTCTCACAGGGGGACAACGGTTACAGATCCTCTGCATTCACCAAAGCCTTGTGCGTTCTTTTCCAGCAGGAGCCTCACTGTGCACAATTATGTTTTATTTTGAGGTCCCTTCAATAATGCATCAATGACATGATGCCACAATCTGGCCTTGGATTCTTATGGTACTCATCTGTATTGGAGAGGAAAGTCCCTTCATGTTTTACCATGGAACTGTGGTTTTGTCCTCAGGTTGCATTGTATCCCAGGACTTCATGCTTGGGCTGGATGTCAACATCAAAACTTTTGAAACAGTCTGTTCCCTCTTATAAAGCTTTCCCCTCTGCCACATCTCATGGTTGCAACTGTGGTATGGTTGACATACGGTGAATAGCTGTTACGTGCCTATTTAAATTATCAGTGGAGAGGAGGACGTGGACTTGACTAACACATTAGAGATGCATAGAAATGATTTAAAGATTCTACTGTCTTTCCTTTTCATGTATGTGATACCTCATCAGGAGGTGAGTGCCAGGTCGCTCGCTATCTGTTTGTGGATTACAGCTGAATGTGCACCCAGAACGTTATGAAATCCAAACATTACACTAAACTTACATTACATTCCCATCACTTTGGTGTGTTAAAATCTCAAAAGCCACCACTCCTCTGAAATGTGTAACTATGGACAGATGAAGAGAGGGAGTTGAGGCCACTTCAGTTTAAATTTCTCCAGTGTCTCGCCAAGCCCTCCGCTCACTCAATCAGTGTAATTAGTGCATTCTGCCAAGGGCTTGGGCCTGACTAGAGGTCAGCCAAGTGCTTTCCTCCTGGCCTGCTCCTGCGGCTTTCGTCAGCTCTGTTGCTTGCATGTGGACTCAGGCGATTCAGGCCCAAACAGTATTCCCACCGAGGGGGACACACACAGACAGCGCTTCATGGCTGCATGCTTTCTGTCCACCTTAGAAAGCCACTGCAATTGACCAAAGGGGCGTTTCTGCCAAACGTTGAATACTTGTTTACATATGGTCACAGACACTCAAAGAGATTTAAGTCGGCTGACCAGTGCTTGATTTCGTTTACCACCCTCTTTTTGAGTAACTGTGTTTTAATAACTGTGTATGTGTTGGTGTGAGATTCAAATGACTAGCCTGTGTTTTCTTCCCCTACAGATCCCCCCTCCTGGGGAAGTGGCCAGCGCTATCTCTTCGACCTCTCCAGCCTGTCCAGGACAGATGAGATCGTGGAGGCAGAACTGAGGATCCTGAGAAAGCCATCGCTGGATCGCCTCCCTATGCTGACGTGGGGCAGGAACCTTTATCGCCTCCTCCTCTACACATGTTCCTCTAAGGGGAACTCTGGGAGACGGCTGCTGGACTCCAGGACAGTCGACGTTCTGGACCGCGAGCCTCCCAAATGGGATGTATTTGACGTGTGGGCCAGCGTGAAGGCTCGGCGGAGGAGCCACAGGACAGCAGCGGGCAATGACCTCCTCGTGGCCTGCTTTGACCTGCTGGTTGTTTCGGAGTTGACCAAAGAAGCAGCCAACCCTCTTACAGTAGGGCTGGGACGCCGGTCTCGGCAGCCCCAGGAGAGGGCCTTGCTGGTGGCTTTTTCTCGCACCCGCAGGACAGAGAACCTGTTCAAGGAGATCAGGGATCAGATGAAGGCAGTGCGAAGAGACTTGGGTTTTCTGGACCCTTCGGACCTCTCTGGTGATGTGATTGGTCACCTACCCAGGCGACGCCAACGCCGGACTGCCCTCACCGGCCGATCTATAGGCGGAGCTGGTGGGGGAGGAGGGGGAGGTGGTGGTGGAGGAGGAAGGGGAGGTGGAGGGCGCAGGAAGACTCGCTGCAGCCGTAGGCCGCTCCATGTCAACTTCAAGGAGTTGGGCTGGGACGACTGGATCATCGCACCGCTGGATTACGAGGCGCACCACTGTGAGGGCGTGTGTGACTTTCCGCTGCGCTCACACCTGGAGCCAACAAATCACGCCATCATTCAGACACTTATGAACTCTATGGACCCTGAATCCAGCCCGCCCAGCTGCTGTGTCCCCTCCAAACTCAGCCCCATCAGCATCCTCTACATTGACTCTGGCAACAATGTGGTCTACAAGCAGTATGAGGACATGGTGGTGGAGAGCTGTGGCTGCAGGTAGCATAGCAACAGAGAGGGGTGGTGGTGCTAGTCTTGCGTGGCGCTAGTCTCGTCATTCTGGAATTTTGGACTGGGGCTTGCAAAGAGCGGAGTTTGTTTGTTTTGTGGGAAAATACGTTGGTGGTTTAAAGCGCTTATTAACACTCGCCTCCCCCTATCTCTTCCCTCTAAACCAGCTGTATTTTGTGATTTGTTGAAAAAAGTACAGACAAGTATGCTCATTACTGATCTGCCTCTGCTTATGGGGAACATAATCTTATTTGCTGCTTAATTTATTAAAACATGTCATTGAGCTGCCATTTTATTTCTTGAGCTCTTTAGCATTTTTTTTTACTCCTAACATGCTCTGGCTCTCTCTAGTTTCTCTCTCTCTCTGTCCCCATGGCTCTGCATGTTGTTCGATGCTGTCAACTTCAGTAAATGTCTGCTATGCTTCTGACTTTGGTTCTAGAACACTGCTTTAGTAGTGTATAAAACATCAGCCCTAGCTTTGAATTTACTGAGCAGCAGACAGAATTTGTTGGGAGGAATAAAACAAGCCCAGATTTATAGTGTTATGATAACAGTGCTAGAGTACATTTGTGTGCCTATATGGAAAACTCAAAATAACATTAAGTAAATTATTACATCTCACAAGACATCTGTCCAATAAACTGCTCCCATTGTGCTTGCTCTTACCAAATAACAACATTTCAAATGTATGAGAGGACACAATCAAAAAGGACTTTTGTATATTGCATTTTGCAGTTGCAGCACATAGCCTACACACGTCTTACTTAAGACACTACCGTCATCTCTTGGACATGGTTAAAATATAGTTTTTTAGATAAATGCTGCGCTCGGTGTTGTGAGCAATCTGGATATTATTATTAATCTTTTGAGCAGGACAGAGAACATCACCCATTTTCTGGAGTTATCAAATCAAATGTATTTATATAGCCCTTCTTACATCAGCTGATATCTCAAAGTGCTGTACAGAAACCAAGTCTAAAACCCCAAACAGCAAGCAATGCAGGTGATTGCAGGTTAAATAAAATTTGATTTGATTTGCTGTAGAAGCACAGTGGCTAGGAAAAAACCTAGAGAGGAACCAGGCTATGAGGGGTGGCCAGTCCTCTTCTGGCTGTGCCGGCTGAAGATTATAACAGAACACGGCCAAGATGTTCAAATGTTCATAAATGACCAGCATGGTCAAATAATAATGATCACAGCGGTTGTAGAGGGTGCAACAGGTCAGCACCTCAGGAGTAAATGTCAGTTGGCTGGTCATTGAGAGTCTCTCTACCGCTCCTGCTGTCTCTAGAGAGTTGAAACAGCTAACAGATAAGCTAACAGTTATCTGCTGTAGAAAACCTCTGTCTATCAGCCGAAGGAACAGTGATCTTTAGTTAGGGGTATGGTAAGGGTCCCATTCACAATGCTAACTTCCATCAGTAGCTGTGTCACCATGCATTTGCTTATATGCACTCTATGTCATTACATAGATCATTACTATGCAAAGATCCGGGGTTTATGATATGGAATATTTAACAGGCGATATGGAGAATTTGAAATATATTTTTATGGCACGAAGACTGATTTATTATTTCTTGCAACTGAGAAAAGTTAGATTTTTTCAGGGTAGGCTATGAACTACAGCTGGTAATGTATATGACTAAAACAAGCAGATCCCATGATCACTTGAGATTGAAATGGCGATTCAACTCCATGTAAACAGCACAGAAAAAATAGGCTATAATGTCCATAGAAATTCCTTGTTAGTCAGTGAAATTGAATATTGAAATTCACTTTTTAGCACTTCAGGTACTGAATTATAAGAGCACATGATTTTGCAAAATAATATTGATCAAACAAACGTGTGTTGGTCTTTGGATGTCATTTTCACTTATTGCGTTTTATTTTACAGTTCACTCTACTTGCATATTAGCCTGGTGGTCCAGATATGTTTGTGCTTTAGCCAACTCTTCCCTGCCGTGTTTGTTCATTGTCATTCCAAACGTAGTTATCACGGCAAGACGTAAATTAACACCTGCTTTTCCAACGTGGTAATTACGAGTAAACTCCCCACTGTATATTATTTCACAAATCCCAGATGAATCACATTAACACAAGGTAAATAAATATGCACATTCAAGACAAAGGAAACAAAACTACTTGCAATGAGTAAACTAGGCACAGGTCATATGTGATGTCCCCAAGAGAGAACTCTTGCGCAGATGTTTCATAGTATTGGTAAAAGCCTTTTGCTCTAAACTCTCGTGAACACTTTGGTTGCAACGCTGTTTGTGGTAACGTCATATCACTGAGTCTCAGTTTGAATTGAATTATATTTCCTGTCATTCCAAGTTAAACTCAATTTCTTGAATTGAATTTGAGATTAGCGAACCCTTCTGCATGACCCTAGCCTGGTGTATTGAGATCTATAGATTATTTTCTTGAAGTAGATATATTTCCATCTTTTTGCACAAACGGCAAATAGGTGATACTTTGTACTAATATCATATTTGAGCGTTTGCTGCTTTTGTTTGAAATGATGTGTGTTAAAATATTTCATTTACTTTCTAACCAAAATCCAAAGCAGCTTTCTTGCATTTTGTTCTACATTTTTTCATCCAAACCAGAGATTGTTTATTTTTTACGGTTTTCTTTCACGATTATGTTCAACCGATTTGGTTCTTTGTGAATTAAACAAAATCCATCTAAAATGACTATACTGGCATTTTGAACTAAGGACTATGCTCAAAAACAAACCGACCGCAAGAAAATCTCTGCTTGTGGTTTATTTTCAAACAGCAGAGGAAATTCAGTGGCAGAATCTCCAGGAGGCAGATAATACAGCTCCCCCAACATAATTGATATCACCTAACAGACATTGAACAATAGCAAAGTTCCCATCAATTTGCCATGATTTCTATAAATGTTTAATACAATTTAAACATTAGTCAAATTAAAAGGGGGCATAATGATATAACATCCTGTAAACTCCTCTATTGTACACATTTTCTAAGAAAAGTGGTCACTATTTTCGCTGATAGTCCTGTTGGATAGTCACAGTTCGCATTTTCAAAAAAAAGTGACTCTCCTTTTTGAAGATAGCAGAATGTCACTGCAGTTGAAACTCAGTGGAAAACCGTTACCATAGAAGCTTCTTGATTAAAAATGACATAAATATGGCAAAGGATAATTAAACAAAAGTGTCAGGCAGAAAATAAATCCCCAAAGCTAATGTAGTCCAGAGAGTAGCTCCTCTAGTATGCTGTGCCTTGATATCAGAAACATTTCTGTGTGTCTGCTTTTCTTGTATCCGTGTCCTATTACAACTACTTTGTACAATTGCTTTTTTCTGTTTCTTTGTGAATCATCATGCCAAACACATTTTCATAAAAATGTCAGGACAAGGCAGTGATTGGATTGTTCCATACTTCATTGCATGTTTACTTCACCAAGCTTGTCTTAGCACGTCCATTGTCTTGAAATAGTATTCACACCCTGCACAGTTGTCACATATAGTTGCACATTTTGTGACTGTGAGTAAACTTTAATCTGCTTGAAAATCTGTGGCTGTAAATCAATGATCGCCATTCAACTTGACAAAGATTGAGCAATTTTGCCAAGAACAATTGACACATGTTGGGATGTGCTTTGAGTGTGTGGAGTGTTGTGGAAATCTTTGGGGGAAAATGCCTCAAAATCCCAGACTCTAAGCCTAAGGCAAAAAAAGGTGAAAGCTGTGCAATGGTTAGGGTGGAGGTTGTTTTGAGACTCATGGATGCTTCATCAGTACAACATGTTGCTGTGAATGTATGACTGCATTCTGTCTCGAGATCTGCATGCTTAATTCTAATTTAACCATATTATCAGTTGCAGCTTGATCTAGCAATGTTAAAGTTAGTATCTGTTAACACTGACATCTTTTCTTTGTAAGCACATTTATTCATTATTGAAGTGAGATTCTGATATGAAATGCCCAGTACTTAACATCTATGCAATGTGTATTTCCCCATCATTTTGCTCCTACCTATTCAAATATGCAGTCTTCCCCATTCTTTGAAAGGGAAATTTGAAAAAAGGTAGCCTTTCCCTTTCTTTCCCCTCCTTTCCACATTTATTATGTGGATTTTTTTTGAACAAGAGAGCATTTGCTTTTTGGCAAAAACCCATATGAAGTTCACAAACACAAATTGTATGAAAAACATGTATGAGGATTATAGTACAAGTAAAAGCTATTTTGTTGAGAAGGGAAATGTTTGAGATTTAACCGTTAGACGGCCATTAGTTCTACATGTGTTCATGTAAAGTGCACTGTGTGTATGTATGTATGTATTCTATGGGTTATAAAGGTCTGTAAATAATGTCATTGTAAATTAACTGTAAACAGCTCTTTTCTCTTTTGGAAATATCTTATAGTAGTATATATTTGAAAAATAATATGTAAGCACACTTTATCCTCATTTTCTGTTCATCTGTTTTTTTTGTACAGAATATTTTATAAAATATTGTATTGATGATAATAATATGTGTAATCTTCCTGTCCTCCTGACTGTAAGTGCCAGTGAGAGCCTTCGTAATACAGGTAAGAGCAAAACTGTGATTACCACAGTCTTCCCTGTATGGCACTAGCTAGATTTGAAACATAGACATCAATGGAGACAGGAGCTTTTGACCTTGGGACAAAAATAACCCATAGTTGATGTTGTGGGATTTGGATATGTCATAATGTAATTTTATTATAACAATTTGAGGGAGGCTGAAAATAAGCTCTCTTAATGTCATAACAAAACATAACAAAGGAAAACAATATAGGGACTTGGTAAAATTCTGATTTGTTGCAGACGATGGTGGAACAGGAAAGAACCAGAAAGAGACCTGCCCCACTAAAGAGACATTAAACAGTAATACTTGTTTGATTTGCCACAATTCAATCCACCAGTGCAAGATTACTACATTTCCCTCCACAAAATACCATTGTCTCATGGTTTAAATCAAGTATAAGCAAATTAAGGGTTTTTGTCATTCCCTTTAATGGGGGCCAAAAATGGAGATTAAAGTAGGCTTGGTTTACACAGGGATTCTTTCCTTCAATATCTCCACAATGCAGCTGGTGATGGTTTTCTCTACAGACATGTTTCCCTCTGTTTTCCATAAGTAAAAACTAGCTTGGGGTTTGGGTACGGTAAGATATATTTACCTAAAGCAGATCTTTGAGCATGCACAGGTGCCTCGGCTGTCAGTCCATGATCACTACCAAGTTCCTTGACAGAAAAAAAATTCATTATGACCACGAAGCATGCAACAATGTGTAGACAATGCTTAAACCAAGATGTAGTCCTCAGAATAACAATGTTGCCGGTATTGTATAACTAACGTCAGTTTCTCCTTGCACTGGCCAACAAATAATATACTTGGGATACTGCATTTCCCCAGTGGCAGTCTTGGAATCCATATTTTCACTCAGCTCGTTTGAAATGTAGGCCCGCTAGGTGAAATGTGAATCCAATACCTGTTTGAAGACTTGGTGGTTAAGACTTAAATTCAATGTTTAGTTTAATCCACTGGTGTCATTCCTGAGCTTGAGGTTATTTCAATCAAGCAAAAACCAAATGGGAACTTGTCGAAAAACACGTTTTATCTTAGATGACTTTGCCCAAAGGCAATTCAAGAACCTTATCCTTTTACAGTCCTAGAATTTGCAATCCTTCAGTTGCCAGCAAGCCCAACACATCCTTCCAGACCCAAAAAGGGCTGACAACTTAAAGCTATAAATGCTTTCTCTGACAAAAGCAAACTCTTACTTCTAAGATTATATCATTTTTTGCTCAAATAATAGTCTTGGTTATTGCATTCAAAACACAGAGATCACCTTCACTTAAGTGGTCAAGAAATGGTTGAATTCCAATAATTTGCCAGATTCCAAAAAATAAATGACATTAATTAACGAACTGCTATTCTGGCAACTTGACATTTATACACTGGCAGAAATAATTGCAAAGTATTTTGGCTCATATTTTGACTAAAATGAGTAGGAGTGCTGATCTAGGATCTGCCCCCCCTGTCCATATAATCAAAACTGATCCAAGATGAGAACTCCCACTCAGATTCTTTATGAATATGGGCCCTGGAGTCTGTTTTAGGTCCCTGCCTCGGTTCAACCCAACTGAGGTAAATGCCACTACATCTTTAGAATGGGGATAATTGTCCTGAATCAGTTCTTGTGTGTTTTGCCTGCACATTTCAGTCTCTATTGCCATCTAGTTGTACTTTTATGGAAGAAATAGACTATTTAACCCCTCCTAAAGAGACGGAAAGTAGTCACAGGACTTTCTGAATTGTGGGCAATTTGATAAAGGGACCATGCCATTGCTTTAAATGGACATGCGCAAATGAGAGAAAATATTAAACTCAGACACCACTACATTGTTTTTCTTTGTGGGAAATAGAATTTAAAAACCCAATAGTTTGTCATCAATGATACATTTCTTTGTCACACAAAATATTTCTTAGGAGTGATCCCCATTTTGGGGGGGTTAAGAGAAATGTGAAAGAGTTAGGGGACTGCAATCACAAAGCAAGTCAATGGATGTGAAAGAACATACAACGAGTATACAAAACATGAGGAACACCTTCCTAATATTGAGTTGCACCCAAGCCTTTTGCCCTTAGAACATCCTCAATTCGTTGGGGCATTGACTCTACAAGGTGTCGAAAGAGTTCCACAGGGATGCTGGCCCATGTTGACACCAATGCTTCCCACAGTTGTGTCAAGTTGGCTGGATGTCCTTTGGGTGGTGGACAATTCTTGATACACACGGGAAACTGTCTAGTGTGAAAATCCCAGCAGCGTTATAGTTCTTGACACAAATCGGTGTGCTTGGCACCTACTACCATACCCCGTTCAAAAGGGACTTACATGTTTTGTCTTGCCCATTCACCCTCTGAATGGCACACATACACAATCCATGTCTCAAGGCTTAAAAATTATTCTTGAACCTTTCTCCTCTCCTTCATCTACACTGATTGAAATGGATTTAACGCGATTGAAGAGGACGAGCCGATCGTCCTCGCAGTGGCAGACCACGTGTAACAACACCTGCACAGGATCGGTACATCCAAACATCACACCTGCGGGACAGGTACAGGATTGCAACAACTGCCCGAGTTACACCAGGAATGCACAATTCCTCCATCAGTCCGCAATAGGGTGAGAGAGGCTGGACTGAGGGCTTGTAGGCCTGTTGTAAGGCAGGTCCTCACCAGACATCACCGGCAACAACGTCGCCTATGGGCACAAACCCACCGTCGCTGGACCAGACAGGACTGGCAAAAAGTGCTCTTCACTAACGAGTTGCGGTTTTGTCTCACCAGGGGTGATGGTCGGATTTGTGTTTATCGTCGAAGGAATGAGCGTTACACCAAGGCCTGTACTCTGGAGTGGGATCGGTTTGGAGGTGGAGGGTCCGTCATGGTCTGGGGCAGTGTATCACAGCATCATCGGACTAAGCTTGTTGTCATTGCAGGCAATCTCAACGTTGTGTGTTACAGGGAAGACATCCTCCTCCCTCATGTGGTACCCTTCCTGCAGGCTCATCCTGACATGACCCTCCAGCATGAAAATGCCACCAGCCATACTGCTCGTCTGGGAGTGATTTCCTGCAAGACAGGAATGTCAGTGTTCTGCCATGGCCAGCGAAGAGCACGGATCTCAATCTCATTGAGCACGTCTGGGAACTGTTGGATCAGAGGGTGAGGGCTAGGGCCATTCCCCCCAGAAATGTCCGGGACCTTGCAGGTGCCTTGGTGGAAGAATGGGGTAACATCTCACAGCAACTGGAAAATCTGGTGCAGTCCATGAGGAGGAGATGCACTGCAGTACTTAATGCAGCTGGTGGCCACACCAGGTATTGACTGTTACTTTTGATTTTGACCCCCCCCCCTTTGTTCAGGGACATGTTATTCCATTTCTGTTAGTCACATGTCTGTGGAACTTGTTCAGTTTATGTCTCAGTTGTTGAATCTTATGTTCATACAAATTGTTACACATGTTAAGTTTGCTGAAAATAAACAGTTGACAATGAGAGGACGTTTCTTTTTTTGCTGAGTTTTTATAATCAAAAGTCATGTAAAACCAAATTGACACGAGCACAACTCGCAAACATATGTTCAGTAGAGGATTAACAGTATAATAAACACACGACTTTACTGCACCACCAATTGGTTTGTGTAATGAATTTCTAATTTAGTCTGTTTCTGAATTCTAATTTAGTCTGTTTCTGAAATGACAAGGAAGAACGAAACCCCATCTAGCCTGTAACTCTCTCACCCTCTCAGCCCAGATCTCATCCATCACAATGGTATAAACACATTCGTCTCAGTGTGTATTCAACAGGAGCCTAAGCTTCAGATAACACTAAGCCTTCCATATTCATTTGCAGTTCAACATGGCAGATATCGAATATATCTAGCCAACTAATAAACCAAGGTTTAGAGACTCCCTGTCAAACACACATACCAAGGAAGGCTTTTTGAAGAGAGCTTTCCTGTAAATGGTTACATCACCAGTGGCTGGTGGCCAACAGTGGAAGGAGTACTCTGCCAGAGGTTGAAGGTCAAAGATGAACACCAAGTCTGCAGATTCCTGTCAGAAATAGAGTTTCTCAGATTTCCATAATATAGGAAATCCAACTTTAGATGGAGTTAACCTTTTGGAATGATGAGCATGCCTTGTCATTGTTTCATCACAGATAAAGGGCTGAATTCAATAAATATGCACTGCTGTAAAAACACATTGTTCTGGTACTACACCTTAGGGCAGGAAATGGAAAAAGCTATCTGTATCAGACTGTGTTGACAGAACACAGAAAAGTCTAAATAAAATACAACTGAGTTGAAGTGCAAACACATTTTGCCATGTGCAATCAAACATGTTCTACAGGAGTCTGGGATAATTCAGAAACAACATTTTTCTCTCCACGCAGCAGGAAAGCATGTTTGAGTTAATATGCCTTTGAGGTTGTTTGACACTAACGTGCATTTTTCCATGGCAAAATGGATGTTGTTTTTGATCTGTTCTGTTTTTATAGTGACATATGTTACATTACAGTGTAATTAAGAATGTCTGAACTAATCAAATGTATCAATAGTTTCCAGCTGATTTTGCTTGGTCCTCTTCAGCAAACAAACCATTACTTTACAAAGTGTAGTATCACAATTTCCTGCCAACCCCAAAAAACATTTGGCACCAACAAATACATATTTACATGATTGGTGGTACACAAATAAATACAATTAGATTAATAATATTATCAAAGTTTTGTTCATTTTACTTCACTTCGCTATATATTAAAATACAAACACATCTTAAAATAGAAATGGGATATAAATCCAATGTCCAAATAAAAGCTTGGTTGTTGAGGCCTACCTGATATCTCTGTAACTATAAGTCAGTGATGGTACTGTGGTGGTTAAAATCACATGTTATAGGGAACTAGTTTAGTTTGGTGAGTACGAAAGAGCATTGACAATGATTTTCACAAATATCATAATGCTTTAATTTCACATCCAGATGTAGTCACTCAATTTATTTAGGTAACATAAACCTATAATATCATTATCCAATTGAGATTTCGATTACAATTTCATTACATCACATTCGCACTGTCATGCCACTTGGCTAGAGTGTATTTGAAACTAGCTCCATGTTTGCAAATTGCCGTGGATCCATTCGACGATCATATCAGCCACTTCCTTTCCTGTGTCCAGGACTAAGGCGTGACGAATCCCGACTACACAGTCTGATGTCTCCATTTGGAAAGTCCCTCTTGGTCTCCTGATGATACTGCACATGGTACCAGTGGTCACAGGCTCCTTAGTAAAACACAAGTTGAACATAGGAATGACAAAACATCCACAACTAACATAGCATTTAATCTGTGAATATACTTCGCACTACAATGTCCCTGTCACTGCAAGATTTAAAGGTTTTCATTCACTTATTCAAATTCTTCTGTGCGTAGTACAGTTTGTACTATCACCTTATTTACCAACAAAAGATGAAGTCCAAAGACTGTCAGCCAGTGCAGATGCCTCCACTGCCGATCTGGTTAGCCTCACAGAGAGGGAGAGAGTACACATACACTCATGCACCGAGAGGCAGACACATTCTTCTCATTATTCTTGATGACAAAATGGATAAGGATAAAGTGGGGAAGAAGAAGAGAATATGTGTGAGAATGTTATAGCTACAGTGTAACCCATAACACCTTCACATCTGCCGACAAGGAAACGTTAAAACGTGAGGGTATTTGAACAGCAGAATTATGAGGCTAATAAAATGGATCAACTGAGACATCGCTTAACTGCATTTTGTAAGTGTTCCACTGCATTGGGCCAAGAGCCCTCAGGAGCTCAACACCTCTCCATAGGTAACTGGATGGTGTGTAGGAGGATATGATGCAGGTCCTCCATTAGTTTAAATGGGTCAGAGAGGGACAAACAAGTTGAAGGACTGGCACTTGGGAGAACTTCGATCACCGTGTTTCGAACAACAACTTTTCCTAATATGTCAGTCCATCTCTCTATGTGTCCACCATAGACTGTTTGTTTTATGGTCTATAATCACCCTGTAACATTCCTCAAGCCCGTAATGGAGACTGAGTTATATTCCAACAAGGTCACACTGAGCATAAAATACATTTGTAGCATCATTGTTTTAACATTTAAAGGAAATTCAAAGGAAAGAGTACAATGACTAAGAAATTAGATATTCAATGTCACACACCCCCCCCCCCAATTATCCATCTCAGTCATCTTATACAGCTGGAAAATATAATGGGGGGACATGGATGGCTTATTGGATACCAGAAATGATAATGCAAAAAAATGTGAGTGAAAGAGGGGGAAACCCCTCCCCAGAGAGCAGCGTAACCCAATGCCTTTGATTCTATGTTCCATTACATTTCCCTTTCAGCAGCATGTACTTTTTATTAAAAACATTAGTTGAGGGCCATTTTTTTTCAAGCTGCACTCACTGGAAAATATTGCTGCTATTTCAGATGTTTGAGAGTCCGTCCATAACTCATACACGCACACACACAGTAAAAGTAAAGATACCTTTACAGAAAATGACTCAGGTAAAAGCAAAAGTCACCCAGTAAAATAGTACTTGATTAAAAGTCTAAAAGTATTGGAATATTAAATATATATCTAGTGTATTAAAATATACACTAGATATACAAAAGTATGTGGACACCCCATTCAAATGAGTGGGTTCTGTTATGTCAGCCACACCTGTTGCTGACAGGTGTATAAAATTGAGCACACAGCCCTGCAATCTCCATAAACAAACATTGGCAGTAGAATGGCCTTACTGAAGAGCTCAGTGACTTTCAATATGGCACCGTCATAGGATGGCACCTTTCCAACAAGTCAGTTCATCAAATTTCTGCCCTGCTAGAGCTGCCCCGGTCAACTTAAGCGCTGTTATTGTGAAGTGGAAACATCTAGGAGCAACAATGGCTCAGCCGTGAAGTAGTAGGCCACACAAGCTCACAGGACAGCAGTGCTGAGTTCCAAACTGCCTCTGGAAGCAACGTCAGCACAATAACTGTTCATCGGGAGCTTCAGGAAATGGGTTTCCATGGCCGAGCAGCTGCACACAAGCCTGAGATCACCATGCACAATGCCAAGCATCGGTGTAAAGCTTGCTGCCATTGAACTCTGGAGCAGTGGAAATGCGTTCTCTGGAATGATGAATCACGCTTCACCATCTCGCAGACAAATCTGGGTTTGGCGGATGCCAGGAAAACGCTACCTGCCCCAAAGTATAGTGCCAACTGTAAAGTTTGGTGGAGGAGGAATAATGGTCTGGGGCTGTTTTTCATGGTCTCAGATGGGCCCCTTAGTTCCTGCGAAGGAAATCTTAATGCTACAGCATACAATGACATTCTAGACAATTTTGTGCTTCCAACCTGTGGCAGCAGTTTGGAGAAGGCCCTTACCGGTTTCAGCATGAAAATGCCCCTGTGCACAAAGAAAGGTCCATACAGAAATGGTTTGTCGAGATCAGTGTGGTAAAACTTGACTGGCCTGCACAGATCCCTGACCTCAACCCCATCGAACCACTTTGGGATGAAATGGAACGCCGACTGCGAACCAGGCCTAACATCAGTGTCCGACCTCACTAATACTCTTTTGGCTGAATGGAAGCAAGTCCCCGCAGCAATGTTCCAACCTCTAGTGTAAAGCCTTCCCAGAAGAGTGGAGGCTGTTAAAGCAGAAAAGGGGAACCTACTCCATATTAACGCACATGATTTTGTAATGAGATGTTCGACGTGTAGTTTTGTACTTTTGGTCATGTAGTGTATTTAAGTATCAAAAGTAAATAGAATTGCTAAAATATAGTTAAGTATCAAAAGTAAAAGTAGAAATATATCCCATATCTTCGCAAAAGTGAAGACTCGCTCTGTCACAACTCCTGCTCGCAGACACACATGGGCTCTGGCATGAACCCCCCCCCCCACGCACACACACAACCTCAACTCATTTCAGCTCAACACAATGATTCAAGGAAATGTTCAGTGAGAGTAATCTGTAACTAGGTTGTACTCAGTGGGTGGATAGGGAGGAATATACAAAGGAGAAAACTGTTAATATCTTGTACAAATATCCTCCTGTCCAAGTTCTCTCTGAGTGGTCACTCACGCATATCTCCTCACTGCCACGGCCCTTTTCTGGATGAGGTGTTGGCAGTGGGGGGTTTGTGTGTGTGTGTCTGTGTGTTTGAGTGTGCATGCATGCATGCGTGCGTGCGTGTGGGGTGGGAGTCAGATCCCCTTATCTAGCTCCTAATTTTTCTATCTTTTGCTGTTTCGAGGAGAAGGAAGCGATGGTCTGTTTGCACATCCTCAACGTGCGTATGTTAATCATAATCTGTGAGCGGTATCGCCTTGTATCCGGAGTGTTTTCACACGCTTTGTACCTGGCACAGGGCAGGAGAGAAAGAATGTTTTTCCTATTTCCACCCAAAAAGCCAAGGGTAAGAGGCAGAGAGAGTGAAACATCAAAAGGTCCAAGTCAGTAAAGAGGGTGCGATTCTTTCATATATCACTGGGTTGTTTAGTCTGAGGTAATTTCCTACATTTGGAGGATTTAGTTCAGGGTTGTAAGGCAGATTGTACATCTCCCAGAGATTCCGTTAAGTTTCAACAGCGTCATGGCAACAAGAGGATCACATTTAGCTCTCTGATTTATGCTGCAGAGGAATGGCCAACAGGAGAGAAGGGCCTTGTGAATGCAGGCATTGTGCGAGTGTGTTTATGTGTGTCAAAATTTGTGTGAAAACTGTGTGACTCCCTACAACCTGAAGGATCTCAAAAGATGTGCTGCACACACAATTCAGTGGCCAATGTCTTAGGTAAACTGTACCAGGTCGGACCCCGAGAACAGCATGAATTCTTCAGGGCATCAATTCTACAGGGTGTAGGAAACGTTCCACATGGTTGTTGGTCCATGCTGATGTGATGGCGTCACGCAGTTGCTGCAGATTGGATGGTGGTACATTCATGCTGCCAACAGCCGTTCAATCTCATCTCATAGATGGGTTTGGTCAGCAACAATGTTCAGACGCGCTGTGGCATTCAAACGCTGCTCAATTGGTATGAAGTCACCTAGCGTGTGCCAGGAGAACATTCCCCACACCATCGCCACCAGCCTGAACTGTTGGCACCAGGCAGGATGGGTCCATGGACTCATCCTGCTTACACCAAATCCTGAATCTGCCATCAGCATGACGCAACAGGAACTGGGATTCATTGGACTAGGTGATGTTTTCCACTCTTCAATTGTCCAGTTTTGGTGATCACATTCCCACTGGAGCCGCTTCTTCTTGTTTTTAGCTGATAGGAGTAGAACCCGATGTGGTCGTCTGCTGCTATAGCCCATCTGTGACAAGGACCAACGAGTTGTGTTCTGAGATGCCGTTCTTCACACCACTGTTATACTATGCCGTTATTTGTCTGTTTGTGTTCCGCCTGTTGCCTTGCATGATTCTTGCCATTCTCATTCGACCTCTCTCATCAAAAAGCTGTTTTAGCCCACAGGACTGCCGCTGACTGGTGCGACAAACAAAAAGCATAAATTCTCTGTAAACTCTAGACACTATCGTGTGTGAAAAGCCCAGGAGGGCAGCAGTTTCTGAGATACTAGATCTGACATGCCTGGCACCGACGATCATACCACGCTCAAAGTCGCTTACGTCACCCGGTTTGCCTATTCTAACGTTCAACCAAACAGTAACTGAATGCCTCGATGCCTGTCTGCCTGCTTTATATAGCAAGCCACCGCCACGTGACTCACTGTCTGTAGGAGCGAACCATTTTTGTGAATGGGGTGGTCTACCTAATAAACTGGCCACAGTGTAAGTTCCTAAAATAAACTGTAGACGGTCTTGAAAATGAAATTAAAATGTGATATTATATTACGAAAGACAAATGCATATCTGTTAATCTTCTGGATATTGAATAAGCAATTCAATTGTACATCTAAGATGAGTGCTTCATAGCTTTCAGAGACTCTTGAGTCCCATGGTCGTGACTTGAAAGATGGGGGGAGGGGGGTACTACTTTAGATTGAATGATAGGAAACATTTAAACCTCACCGTAACCCTGTCTAAATCAACATATAGCTGTCTAGAATAACTAAACCAGTAACTCCTGTTTGTGAGCCATCTTCAGGTGCTGAGCCGGGTCTTTATGGGCTACATCCTACATTCCACACACATTTTTTACTCTCTCCGTAAATCTTCACTATGTAAAATCCAGCTTTTTCCGAGTGTGTAAATAACTTCATAAGAGCATCCCCTTAGTTCCAAAGGCCTTTAACCTTGTCAAGCTGAACACTTTCTCTTCACACCATTGTGCAACCACTCGGAAATGGTTAATCTAGTTCCATTTAGTTACACAGCCTTACTGTTGCCTATGGAGCAATACGGTGTCAAAATAAAGGTACTCCTCTTTATGGTATGCACATCTGATAGTGTGGCTTTATGTAAAACATGGTTTGAGTGTCACACTAAGGAGGTTCACCGCAACCAACTACGCATGTGTTCTCTCCGATATTAGCAATATTATGTTTAAAATATTCTGTTTACCCCAACCACTCACATGTCCAGATTGAACATAGTACCCGCTAGGCTAAGTTTCTGGTCTTTCTATAACACACGATTGAGGATGAGGGCAGAATTGAAACTTGAGGAAGTCAAGGTAAACCATGCATCAATATCAATGGAAGACTTGTGATGCAGCGTGAGTTACATGTAAGTAAAAGGTGAATTAGAGAAGAGTAAGGAAAACTGATGGGGAAGGCACACAGACAGATGTGAAGAAATGCAAGTAAGGAACTCAGAGAGGTAGGGATTGAGTGAGAGAGAGAGAAAGAGAGGGGGGGGAGAGAGAGATGAGAGCGAAGGAGAGGGAAAAATCTAACCTGCATATCTGCAGAAGGGATCTGCTGGGGGAGACATCCCCAGCTGTTGCTAGCTCCCTTATCTCTAGCAGTGGAGTTGGGGGGTGGATAGGAGGTACAGCACGGCATTCCAGACCAATTTACAGATTCTCACACATGTGGCTCGTTAGCGACTGGCTGAGGAGAGAAGGCTGGAGAGGATCAGCAGCACAGATCCCAGATCAGACTGAAATCACTGTCTCACTGCTGCTACCAGTACTAATAGGTAGCTATAGCGGCCTTACAATAGCGAGACACTACTACCTGAAACAGGCAATAATTTAGCTGTTTTTGTGAGGTGTAAATCCACCTGTAGCATGAGATTTATAATGTAGAAAAGCAAAGACCAGTGCGATGAGAAGTTGGTATTTCCAGTCACCTTTACCCTATGTTCAGGTATTGACGGTAAAACATTAACGTTACACTTATCAAAGAAAGTTAGTGCAAGAGTTAGTGCTCTTCCCAGTATGGAGTATGTGGAGAGGACATATTGTTCACTGCGCTACTTGGACTTAAGAAGAAACAGGTGTCAGAAACAAGGCCAGTCTCCCTCCAGCTGAGTGATGACATTGCTCTACCTGGTGCAAGGTTGCCTGCTTAGGAGTTTAATCCCCTTCCTGCTGTACTCTTGATGTATGTGCAGCTTTCTCTGTTCCACTTGGCCCCGGAGTCTGAAGAGACAGGCTGTGGTGTCAGGCTCTGACTAGATTGCCAAATCACCAGCAAACCGAGGAGGAATACCAACAACAAGAAAAGGCATGCAGGAATGAGAGAACAATGAGATGTGTACAAATAAGCTGAAGAACAAAACAATTTTTGTATTCCAAGAGACAAATGGGTGGGATGGAGTGTCAGTGACACAGTACAGTTAATAAGTAACATTATTAAAACAGTAAGGGAAATGGTTACAAATGCCAGAGCCCATGTGTGTCTGCGAGCAGGAGTTGTGACAGAGCGAGTCTTCACTTTTGCGAAAATATGGGATATACATTCTAAAATTAAAATACAAATATATAATTTCTTTAATGATGGAACGGTGCCAACCCTATATCCTAGACATCGACCTGAGCAATCCACCCCCTAAGGAGAAGTCCAGTTTTATAGGCCTATTGCAAGTAGCCTACGCAGCCATTACAGAAAGGTGAACTAAAGCAGCCCACTAAATCAGCACTGCACTCTCGAGAGTCAGAGCCTGCCTGCCAGGATTGGTCCAAAAGTCAAAGCCCCCAAATAATGGGTGAGCATAATATACAAGGATTTTCTCAAAGCTGCTAATGAGACCCTTGACGACCTCGTACCTAGCCGGTAGGAATTTCGGTAGAGTACCTCACCCAGGTAGTGGCAGTGCTGGCTATACTCTGCAATAACCCATGGGGAGTGAGTCACACTCAGACAATCAGAGAGGGTGAATATTATTGTGACCCTGGCGGCACAGAATAATCAAACGGTCTGACTGCACAGAGGTGCTCCTTTTGTCATAACTGGGACCAGCATGTGTGGATGTTGGGGGAAAGAGAGGTATACGAGCTCCACCAGCTAGGGCTAGATGTTGGTTAATCAAATCATCCCATTCCTGCTCAATTATCATGGTAATTCTTAATGGTAAGTTTACAAACATATATTATGGTAAGTATAATCGAAAGTTGTATCTCATAATGATAAGTGGTGAAATTAGCATAGCTAGTTATAATTGTAATGGCTTAGCAGATAATAAGAAAATAAGATGAGTCTTTATCTGGCTAAAAGAGAGGTAATATAATATATATTGTTTGCAGGAAATTCATTCTATACCTTCAGACGAAGTTGTATGGAAAAAGGACTGGGCGGGGGCGAAATATATTTCTCCCATGGGCAAAGAAATTCAAAAGGAGTGATAATATTAATTAACAATAATTTTAATCCGAACTGTTAAAACAGATCCGCAAGGAAGGTGGATCCTTTTAAATATGCTACTAGACCTTAAACAGATTTGTCTCACAAATCAGTTTACACAAACTCCTTTCCTCTGAGCCTACGTCATCAGACTGCACAGCTGAGCACTGTATGCTGGAAACAGTTGGTTTGTTATTTTTGACTAAAACATAACCAATATTCGTTAAATATAAATGCCAAACTTGTTTTTGCGTGAATCCGGCGACACAGTTAGCTTTTAACAGCTAAGACCGCTATTTCTTGTCCCGGAATCCACCTTAACAGGCAGGTTGAAACCTGATTGACAGAGCCGCTAAGCTGCTAGCCATCAAGCTAACGAAGTTAGAGTTTTGTAATGGAGCCCACTTTGTCTGGAGAAATAAATTAATGGTTTTAGCGCTGCAGCTGTATCTACTACGCTGTGTTTCTGGACAAACCGGATTACTCATGAATTCCAATGCGGCAATTGTTTGCTTGCTGAGGATTATAGGCTTGAGATGGCTTCCTTGATCACGCAGGTCGCCAGCCTACGTAAGAAACTGGGGAAAACGTAGAGTGGAATGTTTACCTTTTCTATGCCGGTGGTTGGATGGCGTTTGCGCTTGTTGGATGCATCTCCGCCTTGTCGTTTGTCGTTATCCGACTGGCCGCTGTTGCCAGGAGCTCCTTCATCTGACAGCGGAGTCGAAGGAGCACAGCAAGAGGAGCATGGCAATCAACCATGGTCGCATGTCACGACCCGTGGAAGCCGAAGACAGCGACCTCCTGCAAAGCAGTCTACACTCCAAACGAGAGACCAGGAGCGGATACAAACAATTAATAGTTTTGCCATCCTGGAGCCTGATCTTCCTGCACCTTCGTCACTGGGGTACCTGTGTCTGCGGCCTCAGTGCCAACTCCTACGATTTCGAAGTCGACAACCTTCCGTCCCTGCTCTGGATTGAGCGGGGCTTCTCCATCTGTCAGAGGCCTGCACCGGGAGCAACAGGCTCAAGTTATCTCGCCTGTCCATAAAGGGTTCTCCGAATCCTGTGCAGCGTGGGAGTGGGCGGATTTCCTCGACCTTCTTGCCAGCCGTGATTTTGGGCAGCTCCATGGTAAGAAATGTGACCGTTCCTGGTGCAAAAACCATGTCCTTTCCCAGAGCTTGAGTAAATTACATTACTAATCTGCTTCCGGATGTACTACGTCAAGACATGGAAATCAATTCTATCGTAGTCCATGTAGGTTTAAATGACATTATGAAGGGCAGCTGAACTGTATTTTAAAGCGCTGATTGAGTCTCTGCTAGACACTAATACAATACCCATCATATCTGGCCCTGTGCCCTCTGAATCGTTGCATTGAATGCTTTAGCAGGATTCTTTCTCTTTTTTGTAATTTTTTATGTGACTATTGCAGCTCAATGGGTGTAATTTTTGTTGACAATTTCGATATATTTTGGAAACAAAACATAACGAGGATGCGATCAACCCAAATCATTTGGGTTCATGGATCTTTTCATTGCATTATAAGGCTGCATTGAGACAATAACTTATCAATGACCCAAGCCCAGCTCAGTTAATCCCTACCATTGTGACAGTGAGTTGTCATAATTCAAATGTACATTATACCAGGGGCATTGGTAAAAAACAATGTAAGGAAGCGAATTTGTGTCTCTCTAACTGCCCTGAATTCCTCTGCTGATCCTACAGCTATGAACCAGATTTATACTGAGGCGGTGGGCCCTAGTAGGAACATGAGCATTTCTACTTCTACGAAGCATCCCAGTAAAGCAATGAAAACAAGTAAACATCCTAAGAGAAAAGTGCTCTAAATAGTCCACGTTAACATACAGTTGAAGTCAGAAGTTTACATACACCTTAGCCAAATACATTTAAACTCAGTTTTTCACAATTCCTGGCATTTAATCCTAGTAAAAATTCCCTGTCTTAGGTCAGTTAGGATCACCACTTTATTTTAAGAATGTGAAATGTCAGAATAATAGTAGAGAGAGTGATTTATTTCAGCTTTTTATTTCTTTCATCACATTCCCAGTGGGTCAGAGGTATACATACACTCTATTAGTATTTGGTAGCATTGCCTATAATGTGTTTAACTTGGGTCAAACGTTTCGGGTAGCATTCCACAAGTTTCCCACAGTAAGTTGGGTGAATTTTGGCCCATTCCTCCTGACAGAGCTGGTGTAACTGAGTCAGGTTTGTAGGCTTCCTTGCTCGTACAGTTCTTCAGTTCTGCCCACAAAATGTCTATAGGATTGAGGTCAGGGCTTTGTGATGGCCACTCCAAAACCTTGACTTTGTTGTCCTTAAGTCATTTTGCCACAACTTTCGAAGTATGCCTGGGGTCATTGTCCTTTTAGAAGACCCATTTGCGACCAAGCTTTAACATCTTGAGATGTTGCTTCAATATATACACATACTTTTCCTTCCTTATGAAGCCATCTATTTTGTGAAGTGCACCAGTCCATCCTGCAGCAAAGCACCCCCACAACATGATGCTGCCACCCCCGTGCTTCAAGGTTTGGGTGTTCTTCGGCTTGCAAGCCTCCCCCTTTTTCTTCCAAATATAACGATGGTCATTATGGCCAAACAGTTCTATTTTTGTTTCATCAAACCAGAGGACATTTCTCCAAAAAGCACAATCTTTGTCCCCATGTGCAGTTGCAAACCGTAGTCTGCCTTTTTAATGGTGGTTTTGGAGCAGTGGCTTCTTCCTTGCTGAGCGGCCTTTCAGGTTATGTCGATATAGGACTCGTTTTACTGTGGATATAGATACTGTTGTACCTGTTTCCTCCAGCATCTTCACAAGGTCCTTTACTGTTGTTCTGGGATTGATTTGCACTTTTCGCACCGAAGTACGTTCATCTGTAGGAGACAGAACTTGTCTCCTTTCTGAGCGGTATGACGGCTGTGTTGTCCCATGGTGTTTATACTTGCGTACTATTGTTTGAACAGATGAACGTGGTTCCTTCAGGCATTTGGAAATTGCTCCCAAGGATGAACCAGACTTGCGGAGGTCTACAAATCTTTTCTGAGGTCTTAGTAGATTTATTTTGATTTTCCCACAATGTCAATCAAAGAGGCACAGAGTTTGAAGGTATGCCTTGAAATACATCCACAGGTACACCAGCAATTGACTCAAATTATGTCAATTAGTCTATCAGAAGCTTCTAAAGTCATGACATCAATTTCTGGAATTTTCCAAACTGTTTAAAGGCACTGTCAACTTAGTGTATGTAAACCTCTGACCCACTGGAATTGTGATACAGTGAATTATAAGTGAAATAATCTGTCTGTAAACAATTGTTGGGAAAATTACTTGTGTCATGCACAAAGTAGATGTCCTAACCGACTTGCCAAAACTATAGTTTGTTAACAAGAAATTTGTGTAGTGGTTGAAAAACTAGTTTTAATGACTCCAACCTAAGTGTATGTAAATTTCCGACTACAACTGTACATGTAGGTAGAGTTGATGTGACTATGCATAGATAATAACAGAGAGTAGCAGCAGCGTAAATTGAGGCGTCTGGGTAGCCCTTTGATTAGCTGTTCAGCAGTGTTATGGCTTGTGGGTAGAAGCTGTTAAGAAGCCTTTTGGACTTAGGAGAGCCAAGTGCGCTCCGGTACTGTTTTCCATGTGGTAGCAGAGAGAACTGTCTACGCCTAGGGTGGCTGGAGTTTTAGGGCTTTCCTCTGACACAGGCTGGTATAGAAGGTCTGGATGGCAGGAAGCTTGGCCCCAGTGATGTACTGGGCTGTACGCACTATCCTCTGTAGTGCCTTACGGTCGGCGGCAGTTGCCATTCCAGGCAGTGATGCAACCAGTCAGAATGCTCTCGATGGTGCAGCTGTAGAACTTTTGAGGATCTGAGGATCCATGCCAAATCTTTTCAGTCTCTTAAGGGGGAATAGGCTTTGTCGTACCCTCTTCGCGACTGTCTTGCTGTGATTGGACCATGGTCATTTGTTGGTGATGTGGACACCAAGGAACTTGAAGCTCTCAACCTGCTCCACTGCAGCCCAGTCGATGAGAATGAGGGCATGCTTGGTCCTCCTTTTCGTGTAGTCCACAATCATCTCCTTTGTCTTGATCACATTGAGGAAGAGGTTGTTATCCTGGCACAACACTCCTCCCTATAGATTGTCTCATCACTGCCAGTGATCAGCCCTACCACTGTTGTGTCATCGGCAAACTTAATGATGGTGATGGAGTCGTGCTTGGCCATGCAGTCATGAGTGAAGTGGGAAAACCAGAGGAGACTGAGCACGCAACCGAGGGGCCCCGTGTTGAGGATCAGCGTGGAGGATGTGTTGTTACCTACCCTTACCACCTGGGGGCAGCCAGTCAGGAAGTCCAGGATCCAGTTGCAGAGGGAGGTGTTTAGTCCCAGGGTCCTTAGCTTAGTGATGAGTTGAGGACACTATGGTGTTGAATGCTGAGCTGTAGTCAATGAATAGCATTCTCACATAGGTGTTCCTTTTGTCCAGGTGGGAAAGGGCAGTGTGGCGTGCAACACAGATTGCATCATATGTGGCTCTGTTGGGCGCTATGCAAATTGCAGTGGGTCTAGGGTTTCTGGGATAATGGTGTTGATGTGAGCCATGAGCAGCCTTTCAAAGCACTTCATGGCTACAGACGTGAGTGCTACGGGTCGGTAGTCATTTAGGCAGGTTACCATAGTGTTCTTCGGCAAAGGGACTATGGTGGTATGCTTGAAACATGTTGGTATTACAGACTCAGTCAGGGACAAGTTGAAAATGTCAGTGAAGACACTTGCCAGTTGGTCAGCGGAGTACACGTCCTGGTAATCCGTCTGGCCCTGCGCCTGGTGAATGTTGGCCTGTTTAAAGGTCTTACATCGGCTATAGAGCAGCTGATGCTCTCATGCAAGTTTCAGTGTTACTTGCCTCGAAGCGAGCATAGAAGTAATGGTAGGCTTGTGTCACTGGGCAGCTCGCGGCTGTGCTTCCCTTTGTAGTCTAATAGTTTGCAAGCCCTGGCACATCAGATGAGCGACGCAGCCGGTGTAGTACGATTCAATCTTAGTCCTGTATTGCCTGTTTGATGGTTCATCTGAGGTCATAGTGGGATTTCTTATAAGCTTCTGGGTTAGAGTCCCGCTCCTTGAAAGCGGCAGCTCTACCCTTTAGCTCAGTGCAGATGTTGCCTGTAATCCATGGTTTCTGGTTGGGGTATGTACGTACAGTCAATGTGGGGGCGACGTGATCGATGCACTTATTGATGAAGGCAGTGAATGCCATCGGAAGAATCCTGGGAACATATTCTAGTCTGTGCTAGCAAAACAGCCCTGTAGTTTAGCACCTGCTTCATCTGACCACTTTTTTATTGACCGAGTCACTGGTGCTTCCTGCCGTTGTAGTTTTTGCTTGTAAGCAGGAATCAGGAGGATAGAATTATGGTCAGATTTGCCAAATGGAGGGCGAGGGAGAGCTTTGTACATGTCTCTGTGTGGAGTAAAGGTTGTCTAGAGTTTTTTTCCCCTCTGGTTGCACATTTAACATGTTAGTAGACATTAGGTAAAAGGAATTTACAGTGCCTTGCGAAAGTATTCGGCCCCCTTGAACTTTGCGACCTTTTGCCACATTTCAGGCTTCAAACATAAAGATATAAAACTGTATTTTTTTGTGAAGAATCAACAACAAGTGGGACACAATCATGAAGTGGAACGACATTTATTGGATATTTCAAACTTTTTTAACAAATCCAAAACTGAAAAATTGGCCGTGCAAAATTATTCAGCCCCTTTACTTTCAGTGGCGCAAACTCTCTCCAGAAGTTCAGTGAGGATCTCTGAATGATCCAATGTTGACCCAAATGACTAATGATGATAAATACAATCCACCTGTGTGTAATCAAGTCTCCGTATAAATGCACCTGCACTGTGATAGTCTCAGAGGTCCGTTAAAAGCGCAGAGAGCATCATGAAGAACAAGGAACACACCAGGCAGGTCCGAGATACTGTTGTGAAGAAGTTTAAAGCCGGATTTGGATACAAAAAGATTTCCCAAGCTTTAAACATCCCAAGGAGCACTGTGCAAGCGATAATATTGAAATGGAAGGAGTATCAGACCACTGCAAATCTACCAAGACCTGGCCGTCCCTCTAAACTTTCAGCTCATACAAGGAGAAGACTGATCAGAGATGCAGCCAAGAGGCCCATGATCACTCTGGATGAACTGCAGAGATCTACAGCTGAGGTGGGAGACTCTGTCCATAGGACAACAATCAGTCGTATATTGCACAAATCTGGCCTTTATGGAAGAGTGGCAAGAAGAAAGCCATTTCTTAAAGATATCCATAAAAAGTGTTGTTTAAAGTTTGCCACAAGCCACCTGGGAGACACACCAAACATGTGGAAGAAGGTGCACTGGTCAGATGAAACCAAAATTGAACTTTTTGGCAACAATGCAAAACGTTATGTTTGGCGTAAAAGCAACACAGCTGAACACACCATCCCCACTGTCAAACATGGTGGTGGCAGCATCATGGTTTGGGCCTGCTTTTCTTCAGCAGGGACAGGGAAGATGGTTAAAATTGATGGGAAGATGGATGGAGCCAAATACAGGACCATTCTGGAAGAAAACCTGATGGAGTCTGCAAAAGACCTGAGACTGGGACGGAGATTTGTCTTCCAACAAGACAATGATCCAAAACATAAAGCAAAATCTACAATGGAATGGTTCAAAAATAAACATATCCAGGTGTTAGAATGGCCAAGTCAAAGTCCAGACCTGAATCCAATCGAGAATCTGTGGAAAGAACTGAAAACCGCTGTTCACAAATGCTCTCCATCCAACCTCACTGAGCTCGAGCTGTTTTGCAAGGAGGAATGGGAAAAAATGTCAGTCTCTCGATGTGCAAAACTGATAGAGACATACCCCAAGCGACTTACAGCTGTAATCGCAGCAAAAGGTGGCGCTACAAAGTATTAACTTAAGGGGGCTGAATAATTTTGCACGCCCAATTTTTCAGTTTTTGATTTGTTAAAAAAGTTTGAAATATCCAATAAATGTCGTTCCACTTCATGATTGTGTCCCACTTGTTGTTGATTCTTCACAAACAAATACAGTTGTATATCTTTATGTTTGAAGCCTGAAATGTGGCAAAAGGTCGCAAAGTTCAAGGGGGCCGAATACTTTTGCAAGGCACTCTAAGTTTCCCTGCTTTAAAATCCCCGGAACTAGGAGCGCGGCCTCGGGATGAACGTTTTCTTGTTTGCTTATGGCGTATACAGCTCATTGAGTACGGCCAGCATCGGTTTGACAGCTACGAAGAATATAGATGAAAACTCTCTTGGTAAATAGTGTGGTCTAACACTTTCTCTTTAGATACTCTACCTCAGGCAAGCAAAACCTTGAGACTTTGTGCACCAGCTGTTGTTTACAAATATACATAGACCTTGTCTTACCAGATGCGGCTGTTCTATCCTGATGAAAAAGCATAAAACGTGCCAGCTGTATGTTATTCATGTCGCCGATCAGCCACGACTCGGTGAAACATAAGATATTACAGTTTTTAATGTCCCGTTGGTACAGTAGGATATTCATGCTCGTAGTTAGTCTATTTTATTATCCAATGGAAAAGGCAGATTACCTACTCGATGTCGGATCCTTACAAGGCACCCAGACCTACCTCCCCAATATCTCTGTCTCTTTCTCCTGAGAATGACAGGGACGAGGGCCTTGTCGGCTGTCTGGAGTAAATCCTTTGCGTCCGACTCGCCAAAGAAAAATCTTCTAATCTTCTAACAAGTGCTCAGCATATGTGGGAACTCCAAGACTGTTGGAAAAGCATTCCAGGTGAAGCTGGTTGAGAGAATGCTGAGAGTGTGCAAAGCTGTCATCAAAAACCTACATCAAAACAGGAAATCTACTGTTATAAATAAAATTAATATTTCAATGAAAATGTGAATAACATTCAATATATTTCTTATTGTATAATAACTAGCATTAGGATATACTCTATGGTCGACTCAATTGTCTAGAGCAGTAATGGAGCTGAGGCTATTCCTATCCCTTCAAAGCCGTATAAGAATGGTGGCGGTCTGTGACTGCCTGCTACTGAGCACCCAGAACCCTCCTTCAGCACCAACACATCAACGTTTTCCCTTTCCTTGCAAGGGATTTCAGGAAAAATAAACGCTGAAATGTACGCAGGAAGTTCCATCTAATCGCAACATGTTTTGTTAATTAGGCCTGTCAACTGGCCATTTATTATATATGTCACACATGACAGAGAAACACTACAGCATTCCATCTTTAGAAAGGGGCCAATGTTCAATAGTGCAAAACCAATAAGGAACAACTCTATTCCAACTTGCCTTTAGAAATCAAGTAACTTTTTTATTTTAGAAAAAAGGTATACAACTATTAAGAATTGACGATGTTTAACGTCTTCTTTAACTAGTCAGAGTATAATTAATTGAGCAGGAAAACGCAAAAAAAAGGACCATGAGGGAATAAAGAAATTCCAAAAGCTAATTAAAGGGAAGTGCTAATGATTAAAAACATGCTCAGCAGTGACAAGAAAAATAAGATGCTTTCTGACCTCACAGAAAAGTGAGGGAGAAAGAAGGAAGAAGCTTCTGAGGCTGAGACACAGCATGGCTACTTGGCTAGAGAGAGCTTTTTTTGGCACAGGCCCTCAGGCCGCCACAACATCAATCTCTCCCCTCCCAGGACAGACTGAGGAGGAAAACATAGCACACTTCAAATCCGACAGAAAGAGCGAGTGAGCCAGGCTTTGCTTTCCTCCGCTCTATGCAGGAAGGAGGGATGGCCGGCTCTTCTCCTTCTCCTAGAAGCTGTCTTAATTACTTCCACTCATACCCAAATCCCCAGCCATCATCTGGAAAATTAAGAGGGGATATATTCTAGAAGTTGTAATAAATAATATCTAATCTCTGACAGTAAAATATGCCATCCTCCTCTTGGTAGCCACACCCGGCTGGGACTAGCTTTGCTTTATGTAAACCTAATTACAAACATTGTATTTCCTGATGCTACAGTAATGTAGGGCTTCCTTTGCCAAAACAGAGATATTTAAATTTCTTCTTTCAAAAGACTGGATAAATTATGACGTCTATCAACTGATTCAGTGCCGCAACACAATATGAGATTCCGATGCAGTTTTATTGGGGAAGTGATTACTGGATAGAAGAGAATACTTTAGGCAGCAGAGAGGAGGAAGACGGACAGGTAAGTTACATAGGCGCAGGTGGCACAGCACCGGGGTCAACAGCCTGCCCCGAGGGGTCACTGCCATGCGCTCAATGGTGGGGAACAGCATCACGGATTTCACCACCTCCACAAGAACATGTAGAAGAAAGGATGTTAGTCATACCAAACTTAAACCTCCTTCTTGGGACATTATCCTATGCATTCATTTAGTCTGTGTGTCTTACAATACATCTAGAAGCATAGATGTTCCATGACATTTATGGACCATTATCTGTCTTCAGATTTTTAATGACTTCCGTTTAAAGATGCACTATTGGACTTTTAGGGCATCATGTTCTAATAAATACAATGAATTTGGTTTTAGATCTTTTCCCAAACCTGTTGACAATGTGCAGGTACTGTATCTATTATTCCAACATTCAAGGTAGAGTTAAAAGTTGTGTGCAGCTCTTATGTTATGCTACATTAGTGCTGCCAGGGGGCACTATGTGAAGAAGGAGTTGCTTGAGTGGCGGAGCAAAGGCATTAAAGACAAAACAGTTGGAGAGAGAGACAGAAATATACTGTTGGTGAGAGCACGCGTGTGAAAGTGGTAAAAGCAATGAGATGTCCAGGAAAAGAGAGGGCGTGACATGGGCAATGCATGTGATTACATGAGATGGAGAACAAATAAAAGAAGAGAGAGAACAAGAGAGAAAGAGAGAAAATACATGTGTCAGAACACCAGTATTAGGAAACAGGAAACACCTGCCCGTTTGGCCAGCAGCAGACTGGAAGAGTGATAAACCTCTACCTAACAGCCAGTCTATGACCCAGAAAGAGCAAGGCCCATAGATTGGATGTGGACTTACTATGCATCCTTTGTGGTTGTTGGAATTGTATTTTTCTTACCAGTTCAAAGCAGGGATTGATTAACTAGCTCCAGAGATCCTTATGGGGACCCAGAGGTTTAACACCTTTTCAAGGAGTACATCGGGGACATAGGGAATGGATGGGGGAGAGGTGGAGGAGGGATATGTCTAGATTTAGGGGTAAAAGGGGCCAAGAGAGAGTGAGAGCGTTAGAGAGAGGAAGAGAGAAATGCCGTCCTCCAACGTGAGTGAAACAAACTCACTAAAATACTTAGGTATCCCCTTGACAACAGGGCAGTAGGAAGAAAGGCTGCTGTTTTGACATGGGGAGGGGGACGGGGGAAGCAACCACATGTTGTACTTCAGAGATAACATAATAGCGTGCTTTAACAGTGATCTACTGCTGTGAAACCTGTGGCATTCATTAGAGGCCCTCCCTATCATTGAAAAACAATTAACATTAATCTTCCATTTTCATGGCCTGCTTCGGCAATACTTTAATGTAAAGTCCCCTGTTTAAGGGACATGCGTGGTTCTGGTACCGCTTCCGACTGTGATTTTCACTTATAAATCAATCAATGGACACCGTAGATCAAAATAGCTTGCATTGAGCGGTAGCCTTGGTTCTCATGGACACAGTAGTATGTCTCTTTTGCCTGTGTGAAGTAGGATGTGAAATCTAACACCACTTGAAGCTTAGATGTCCCTCCTATTTCATTCGCTCTTCTGACGGACCATCAACTCCTGGATGAACCCCGAGTCACTGCAACTGACATGTGCCCGCAATCCTTACATCATAGCCCAGCAGGCGAGATTGGTTACTTCACTCTAGCATGTTCAAAAATAGATTTATAACGAACTTTATCAAAGTAATCTAAAATAATTCAAAGATTTTAAACTTTTAGTTTGTCACAAGATTAATATGAGACGAAAGGCAAGTTCCTAACGAGTTCACGGAGCCAAGCTAGAGCTCTGTCTGACGTTTACAGCAGTGGGGTCAGATGTTTTGATCAAGAGAGACCTTCTGAAAATATGCACTTTTTTTCCAAACACCAAACATCCAAATATGTATTTTACAATTATAAGGAAAGTAAAATGGTATAGTTGTTTTATTATACTATATTTAGAAAGCATATAAGTCATTTCAAGCCTTATTCATACCACTTTGTTGAATAGGAAATGAATCATAAACATCTTCATATTTTTTATCATATTTGTATTGTGTCCTCAAAAGTGACTACACCTCAGCAATTTATAACTATATTAACCAGAAAGGTGAGATTTGAAACTCAGCATTAGTAGTTATTGTTTATGGCCCTACCATGATAAATAATTACTTTAGGGGCTCCCGAGTGACGCAGCGTTCTAAGGCACTGCATCGCAGTGCTAGAGGCGTCATTACAGACCCTGGTTCAATTCCAAGCTGTATCAGTGCTAGAGGCGTCATTACAGACCCTGGTTCAATTCCAAGCTGTATCACAACAGGCCGTAATTGGGAGTCCCATAGGGCGGCGCACAATTGGCCCAGCGTCGTCCAGGTTGGGGTAGGACTTCATTGTAAAGAAGAATTTGTTCTTAACTGACTTGCCTAGTTAAAGAACGATTAAATAAAAATCACATGTAGTTACAGTTGACTGATTAAAACGTATTACCTACCAATGTAGCCTTGTAGCTATAGATTAATGAAGCTGTTGAAAGATACCAATATGTGGTAGTGTGAGTCTGAGTGTGACAGAAAATGAAGTATGTGTGGGTGTGAAAGAGAGACAGAGAAAGAGGTGCACAGAGGGACACAGGTGAGCTTTGATGTGTAAAGAGGTCGTTTTGATGGGAAGCAGCTCCTCTTCCAGAGGAACAGAGGAATGTTCTAAAGAATGCGGAAGGAAGAGGCTGGTCTTTAAACACTGAAAAAATACTAACTGACATAACCACTAATAACACACGCAAACAAACACAAAAACACACCTAGACAACCACACGCATGCACAGACACACATTTTACTCTTCATCTATCTCTAACACACCTACACAAGTTTTTATTTATAGATTTCTTTTTAAAGACGGGCTGGTTGTTTAGTAACCAAACCGATACGTGCTCAACTATGACGCAAAACAGGGTTGGCTTAGATTGTTATCTATATAAAAGGTGAAATAAATAAAAATATTTTGTCTCCAATGTCTATTGAAAACAAATACATTTCCACAATGAGCACTTGTTGTCTCTCAAATACATTGTTACAGTTGTTGGTTAGCTAACGTGACTCATTCAAAACACCTCCAAACAAGACATTAAGAACAAGATAGAACTAGCTGAAATGAGCCGCATACGATGGCAGCTTCTTAGAAAGGGACACAGGTGCTCTCTGGCCATCCAGAATCACATCACAACACAACACAACACAACACACACACACACCTGCCCCATTGAAGCGTGTACATAATTTTCGTGACGTTGTCAGCTAACCCATCTATTGTCAAATACATCGGATAAGGTGCAGTGAAATGTGTTGTTTTAAACTTTTCTTAGGAATTGTTTGCGTAGGACACACACACGACCGGCCCCTGCGGACAGGTCAGGACAGTCCTTGAACCTGCAGCATCTCGCTCTGCTTTGCTGTGGGGACAGAGAGGATGGACGGACGGAGTGGACTTAAGATGTCACAGTGAAAGGGGCTGATTTCTAAACACCTGAGCGCTAAATGTGACAGAGCAGGAAGGTTAATGTTTTATATGTTCTGCACCAGAGATGGAACCAACATGACACGTACACTTCACTTGTGACTGAATGTTCAGTCTGTTCTGTGAAAGAAAACACGCACGCATGCACACACACGTGTTTACTGAAGTCAACTCCTGAAGTCAAACTCCTGACACAGTGAAACATTTGGTAAAGAACACACAAGCTCAGATGACCAGCTTTACCCTGGAACTAAGGAAACCAAATGGTTTTCCGAAACAGGAACAATTTGTCAACGACTAAACCTTCCAGCCTTAGTCGTTTTATAGATATATTACCTTCCTTTTTTATTGTTCTGGAGGTGAGAAATGAAAGGAGTAGGAAAGAGAGAAGGGAGGTTCACAGAAGGTTCTGGGAACAGCATGGAACTTGGTCAGTGGCGTCCAGCCCGCCCTAACACCCTCTTTAACGAGGTCCAATGGGCTGACATGCCACACAGTGCCAGGCCAGACCCAGCGCACTGTTAGAAAGCAGGTGTTCCCCCGGTCGTAAAATGTTGGTGTGCAAGCCACCTGGCCATGGAGCGTGTGGAGAGCCTTGTGCAGCCCTGCCGCGGTTGTTAAGTGACAGTGTGGGTTAAGAGCTGCACTAAAGCTCTCCTCACGTACCTCTCTTGCACCTCATAAGACAGCAATAGCCTGGGGACTCCTCAGGATCCATTCATACTGTATGCCCACACTCCCTGCTATACGCCTGCTCTGTCGGTTTTCTGACTAGGAAAGAGGGGGCTGGAGATAGGGAAGGATGGAGCCTTCCTAGGGCTCACTCTCCAGTCTCCATGGCATATGGTGTCATGTCTACGTGCGTCAGCTGTCTCGGCTGGGAAGTGACATCAGGTGGAAAGTACAGTTATGGAAAGCTGGACCAGCTGAACTCATGTGGGGATGACAGGTAGATTGGTGACAGCACACTTATGGTGAAATTCACCATTTAATCTATAATCCTGAAGACAGAGAAAGGTAATGAGAGGTTTTTATTGCTTTATAGAAACACCATCATCATCTAGATGAACAACAAAGGCATATGAAAATGTCTCAAAATGTATTTATTTATTCATTTGTAAATGTAATATTCCCATCAGGCAGATGAAAACGATCCAGATAGAAAATTTGCCAGAGCCCACCCAAGCAGTCAACAAGCCATTAATATTCTCCGTTGTATCGAGGACCTCTAGAGCAGGGGTCAAACATGAGGCTAAAGGGACATTTTAGTCCCCCGCTTGTATAAACTGCTCGCTAATGCAGTCAATGCAATTGCCAAATTATTGGGTTAAGTAAGTCAGTGGAGGCTGGTGACTTGATTGGAGGATGGGAGACCCACGGTATAGAGACCCACAGAGAGGACCGCACTGAGACGACAACGCGTGCTTTCACAAATCGTCAAATACTAATTATTTCAACCTAAAGCATTTAATAAATACACTAATAGTACAACATTATGGGGAATGGGAATGAGAGGGCTACTTACAAAGTGTTGGGAAGGGATCACAGCAGTGATTGAATGAGGGTAGGAGGCATGAGTTAAGGTGTTCAGAGGCTTGACTTAAGTGTAGGACAGGGGTCGAGGTGTTCATATGCTTCAGTGCAGGACAGGCACATCTTGGATGGATGTTGTTGGAGAACAGCTCAACTCTTCTACTGAAGGCAGGACAGGATTTGACTGGAAAGACAAAAAAACAATAAAACAACATTTAGACAAAAGACACAAGAATTAGTTAGTCCAAGCAAGGAGTAAAATCATGTATGTGTAATGTGTTTGTGTATGTGTTTGACTTGACAGGTCTACTCAGTGCTTGGAGAGGAAACATTCAATTTGCTAGTGGATGAGAGAGCACATGAGACGCAGCTTTAGTTCATGTCAGGAGAGAGTTGACACTAGTAGTTGAGATCACCTCTTAAATCAGGAACCAGAAGAGGACATAGTTGTAAATACAAATAGCAGATACATTCCATTACAGCAGTGACATCATAGGTTTGGGTTTCTCAATGAAGTTAAAATCAGACATCTCAGAATTCACAAAGTCAAATGCACTGCGCATCTCACCCACTTGCTCCTGAGTGGAGCAGCTGTCTAAGACACTGCATCTCAGTGCTAGAGGAGTTACTACAGACCAGGTTCGATCCCAGGCTGTATCACAACCGGCCGTGATCGGGAGTTTGATAGGGCGGTGCACAATTGGCCCAGCATCGTCCGAGTTAGCGGAGGGTTTGACCCGGGGTAGGCCGTCATTGTAAATAAGAATTTATTCTTAACTGACTTGCCTAGTTAAAGAAAGGTTAAATAAAAAAAACTAATATCAAAGTAGCTCAAGAAACGTTCCTGAATAAAGCCCTGATCATCCACATACCTGACAATAACTGGCAAAAGCGAGCAGACCGGTGTTAAGAGAATTATGTTCTCAATGTTCATAAACTGAACTTCAATTAAACTACTCGGTCTGTTACCAAGAATTTGTAAGGTTCTTGTTGAAATGAAACAGACAGAGGCCAGTCTACAATAGTCAGCAACGTTTATTTACGAGAGCTCTGCTTATCATTTCCTGTACATTGGTTTATATACATCTAATTTCGTCATAAATGTCCCTCCTCCTCTCAGACAATAACAATATAGTTCACAAGTCTTCTCCTACTCATACATTGCTTATCCCATCCTGCCAACTGTTATACAATCTACTACAAACCCAAGGTTTCTCCCCTCCCTAACGGGATATGACAACAGCCAGTGAAAGTGCAGGGCGCCAAATTCAAACAACAGAAATCTCAGAATTAAATTCCTCAAACATACAAGTCTTATACACCATAAACGTGTTGTTAATCCCACCACAGTGTCCGATTTCAAAAAGACTTTACGACGAAAGCATACCATGCGATTATGTTAGGTCAGCGCCAAGTCACAGAAAAACACAGCCATTTTTCCAGCCAAAGAGAGGAGTCACAAAAAGCAGAAAGAGATAAAATGAATCACTAACCTTTGATGATATTCATCAGATGACACTCATAGGACTTCATGTTACACAATACATGTATGTTTTGTTTGATAAAGTTCATATTTATATCCAAAAATCTCAGTTTACATTGGCGCGTTATGTTCAGTAATGTTTTGCTTCCAAAACATCCGGTGATTTTGCAGAGAGCCACATCAATTTGCAGAAATACTCATCATAAACATTGATAAAAGATACAAGTGTTATGCATGGGTTTATAGATATACTTCTCCTTAATGCAACCGCTGTGTCAGATTTCAAAAAAGCTTTACGGAAAAAGCACACCATTCCTTTGTCTTTAGAAATGCAATGGAATGCAGGTCGCTCTCACGGCCGCACGCGAGACTGAGCTCATGGCTTTCTGCCAGACACCTGATTGAAACAGCTCTCATTCGCTCCCCCTTCACAGTAGAAGCCTGAAACAAGGTTCTAAAGACTGTTGACATCTAGTGGAAGCCTTAGGAAGTGCAATCGGACCAAATTTACACTGTATCTTGGATAGGCAAAGACTTGAAAACTACAAACCTCAGATTTCCCACTTCCTGGTTGGATTTTTTCTCAGGTTTTTGCCTGCCATATGAGTTCTGTTATACTCACAGACATCATTCCAACAGTTTTAGAAACTTGAGTGTTTTCTATCCAAATCTACTACTAATAATAATATGCTTATCTTAGCTTCTGGGCCTGAGTAGCAGGCAGTTTACTCTGGGCACCTTATTCATCCAAGCTTCTCAATACTGCCCCCCAGCCATAGGGCATCCCAAACCAGACGTCTTTCCAGGCGGCTTGTGTTGACGCCTTGCCAACATTTGTCATCACACCATAGTTTCTAAGGGAAATTCAACGATGCATTATACTTGTGAATTACTATTAATCACCACATGAGATTTATCACAATTGCTTAGGCTATCACAGGGATTCTCAACCTTTTTCAAATCAAGTAATTTTACTGCCATTTGAGAGTGGCACGAACTAGAGTAGGCACATTCATGGGAAGGTATAGGCTTCTGGCTGTTATAATATTTATGATATTAGTGGTTAGCGAATTGGTCGTGGTTGAATTCTATGCAGACATGGTTGGGTTGCCATAGCAGTCTCTCCTTACAGCGGGTTGCGCTGCGGTCCCAATATTATAGTGCCGGGTGCGGGTCGGATGCAGGTTATGTACTGTATACCCCCCATCCCCTTCTCCTCACTATTGGCTTAATGCCTCCCTTGCACTAAAAGGCTGTTAATAAACAATGTGGCTATTAACACCATTATAGACACATTTAGGGGCTGTAAAATATTAAAAGTCTCTTTAACAGGAAACTCTACTCTACAGTTAGAAACGTTGATTACACGCTGGATTTCCTTTCTTTCCCTCTTTCATGCCGTCGTTCAAAGCAGGGTGCTAAAAGAGAGTGAATGTGGACCAGCAGACCAGCGTGATCATTGCCTCAGGTTAGGGCCCAGCACTGAAGAGAAAAGGACGTGGCATTTTGTGTGGACCGGAATATCAACTTCCTCGTAACTGGAGCCTCACTACACCAGAATTTGGGAATTTTGCCAGTTTTTTGGAAATGCATTACTTTAGTATTCTGATTAATGTAATCAGGAAAGGTATTATTAAAGAGGGGGGCAGCAGATTCCTTCTGATTAGAACAAGTTCCAATTTACAAGTTCCGGAGGATACAGAAGACGAAACGGAAGGTTGTTGTGTCAGTTACCCTGCTTGACAACACATAGCCTATAAGCTAGATGTCATACATCTTCTTCCTCTACAGACATATAAAATTAGGTCCAGAGATCCAATACACCCCCCCCCCCCCCCCCCCCCCCGATAAACATATCTTCCCTCGCACTTGTCTGTTTATTTAGATGAAAAGTGCTTTTCCACTGTGTCCATCTTTATTTCTCTGCCAATCTGCTTTTGTCTGCCTGGCCTGATAATGGACCCCTGGAGAGGAACATAAAGTCAGTGGGGGGGCACCAGTGAAATCACCGTTTTGGCATATCATATCCAATGTTCTTCCAAACAGTGCTAAATCACAAATAACAATGTAGCCTATTAAAAACACAGTTCAGTCTAAATAGAATTTAGAATGTACATAGTGTAAGCACAAACAGGGGTTAAAGCAAAAATAAATCCCATGACTGAAACTTAAGTCGACCTCAGATCGATTGTCTGGGGCCAAATTAACCTTCCTTTTCATGTAAAAAAGTCACGACTATAATACTTTTAGGGAAAGAGGATCATTCTGTACATGTATTAAACTGCGAGCTTGGCCAATTCCAGTCCCCTTGCTTTGTTCTCCTGGGAAAAAAAAATATTTACACACTAAACACTATAAATATAAATAAAGAGAGTGGCACTCTATATACAAGTTCACAGTAAATGTATTGGGTGTGCGCCAGCTCGTGCTTTTTTTAATATACTGAACAAAAATATAAACACAACATGTTGAAAAGTGTTGAAATAAAAGATCCCAGAAATATTCCATAAGCACAAAAAGTTTATTTTGCTAAAATGTTGTGCACAAATTTGTTTACATTCCTGTTAGTGAACATTTATCCTTTGCCAAGATAATCCATCCAGGTGTGGCATATCAATAAGCCTTTTAAACAGCATGACCATTAATTACACAGTTGCACCTTGTGCTGGGAACACACACAAAAAAGGCTTCTCTAAAATGTGCAGTTGTCACATAACAAAATGCCACAGATGTCTCAAGTTTTGAGTCAGCGTGCAATTGGCATGCTGACTGCAGGAATGTCCACCAGAGCTGTTGCTAGAGAATTGGATAGTAATTTCTCTCCCATAAGCTATTATGTCAGGTCATGAAATGTGAGTCCAAATATAATTTGTACCTAACCAAATTATTAGATGGCCTGCAAAAAAAATGTAAGACAAAATTTAACGCACTGGAAAAAAATTGCGTGGACTAGAATGAGGCTCTCTCCCCCCTATATTGTTCCTGCACTAAGGAATTACCATCTTCAGAAAATGTTTTTATAACTCATCTGCGACTAATCGATGTCCGGAGCTCAAAAATGAATAGTAACAGTATGCAAATCAGGGAGGCAAATAAAAAGGCTCTTTCACCAAAAAGGTCTTGTTCAAAAAGGGTCGTTCGTTCACGAACAAACCATTACTGCTGTTGCGCAGCTGCTTCTAAACCATGGTTGAAACTCCGGTTGTAACTGCATTTGTAAATGATGCCACTCGCGCAATTGAAGGAGTAAAGAATTGAAGGAGTAAAGAAAAAAGTGATAGCAATGGAAAACTGGGACCACCCTCTTTTTACAAAGGACTAAAATGCATTCAAAAGTGCTTTCCAGGGATTGAATTATGAATTGTTGTGCAATAACTGCTTGTCAGAATACATGTTTCGCTCCCTATGACTCTTGCAACATTAATGCGGCTTGAGAGGCATATTTATCTTGCATAGAACACACAACAACAAGTCGACTAGGTAAATAGGTAAACTACTCTACTATGGGGTTGTCTGATTGTTTGAATGACAACATTACATAGCAAAACTGGTAGCAATGGAAAGTTGTATCCTCATCTGATTGATCAAGTATAGGCTTTGAATTACTTTGCCAGCAGCTACAGCAGGCTACACATAGCTTTTTAAGTTGAGCAGCAGTTGTGCACATGATAGATTTATTTAATTCCTTTCATCTGAACATCAAAGTGTCAGCAACAATCATGCATGTCAGTTCATTGCACACAGCTTAACAGAGAAAATAAAATATTTGAGAATAAATCTCTTTGGGAATGTATTTCGTAGTACAGACATGCTTCTGTATTAGGCTATGTAATCTCCAAACCAGCCCCAACCCACAGGAAAGTATTATTGTGGATCTACACTGATCTCAAAAACGACTTCTCCAGAATCCATATGACAGAAATCCGTCGCAGTGAAGAGGAAGTTTAACCCCATGCACACAGAACACACAGTATTGATCTATTGCAGGTAATAACCCACATAAATGTAGACTAAAATATACACTCTTGTCCACTGATATGGCCCATGAACTACTTGTGTCCACTGTTTTCACAGCTTCTAGCACCCCCTGTTGCAGTGGGTTGCAAGGCTACATTCCTGTGGCATATTTCCCCTGACCCCTCAGGCTTTTAGCTCTTCATGCCTGCACTCCAGCAGTGTTCCAGCTATTCCCTGCTACTGCACCCCACTGTCTGCTTCTGAAGCTTGGGCAACCAAAACCCCAGTAGTACTTGCACAGTAGCATAAACCTTCGACATGGAGGCAGGCAGTAAACAAATGCATAAATACTTAACAGGCCGGTTTGAATCTGGCCTTTCCTGCCATTCAAAGATGCCGTCTCTTGGCAGCTGTGCTCTTAGTCTTGGCCTTGGACAACGGTCTCGGGGGAGACCGATGTCAAAGTACAGTAGAGATCATTGTCTTCTGACAGGTGGCATCATTCTAACGTGAATTACTGCTTTTACTCCAGTGAGGGGCAGCCAGAAAGAGCCAGCGAAGGCCACTCTATTGAACCAACGTGCCACTGTGGAAACAGTGTGAGGTTTGCCACTTCAAACAACACAGGTTTGGCTCATTGTAACCTGCTGTGCTGTGCCCAGTGTCAGGATAAAACCCTCTCCATTTCTGCCATTTAAAGTCAATGTTATGACTACAACAACCCTTGTGGTCAAAGGTGGTAGGAAGAGAGAGCTGCCATGCTAAACACATTTTGAGACAGCTGGTTTCTTTAGAGTCATATTGTATGTATACAACATGATCTGATGGCTTTCTCGAGCCAACAGGGTCTAACCTGTCTTTCACATCAATGGAATTCCAGTTAGACCTGCCAGCCCCAAAGCTGAAAATGATTTAGATTAAGAAGGCTCCTCTGACTCGAGAATCACCAGAGACTCCTTACTTACATACTTACTGTATAAGCAATACGGAAAGCCATCTGTTGTCGAGTCAATGTGAGATGGTGCATGTGTCTAAATGACAGGCACAGAGATTGGAAAGAGATAGGGTTAAGTGAGTTGGCTTCTAAAGTGCTTTGTTTGTGACTCAGTTCTCTGTGCCTGTAAGGAGAACCGGATGGTGCTGCCAGGAAGATCAGACTGAGTGTTTCCATGACAACCTGACCAGGTGAATACAGGTGAAAGCTACCATCTGTAAACCTTGGTTTATTAGTTGGCTAGATATATTCAATATCTGCCATGTTGAACTGCAAATGAATATGAAAGGCTTAGTGTTATCTGAAGCTTAGGCTCCTGTTGAATACACACTGAGACTAATGTGTTTATACCATTGTGATGGATGAGATCTGGGCTGAGAGGGTGAGAGAGTTACAGGCTAGATGGGGTTTCGTTCTTCCTTGTCATTTCAGAAACAGAGACTAAATTCGAAATTCATTACACAAACCAATTGGTGGTGCAGTAAAGTCGTGTGTTTATTATACTGTTAATCCTCTACTGAACATATGTTTGCGAGTTGTGCTCATGTGTCAATTTGGTTTTACATGATTTCAGATTATATTACTTTGCAAGGGGTGAAATAACTAATAATTATGTACTCTACTCTGTATTTACTAAACATTTAGTAATTATGTCAGAAAAACATTTATTTTTAAATTAAAGTGACTTTTGTCCAACTTAAATATGATGTAAATAAATGTAGGAACATTATTTACCTGGGGCATGTACACAGAGTGTACACAACATTAGGAACACCTACACTTTCAATGACAGACTAACCAGGTGAAAGTCATGATCCTCATTGAATCCACTTCAATCTTGTTAAATCCACTTCAAATACGTGTAGATGAAGGGGAGAAGACAGGTTAAATAATATTGTTAAGCCTTGAGACATGGATTGTGTATGTGTGCCATCCAGAGGGTGAATGGGCAAGACAAAAGATTGAAGTGCCTTTGAATGTGGTATGGTAGTAGGTAACAGGCACACGAGTTTGTGTGTATCAAGGTTTTTCACACGCTGGGTTTCCCATGTGCATCAAGAAATGGTCCATCACCCAAAGGACATACAGATATAGTCAGAAGTTTACATACACTTAGGTTGGAGTCATTAAAACTCGTTTTTTCAACCACTCCACAAATGTATTTTAACAAACTATAGTTTTGGCAAGTCGGTTAGGAAATCAACTTTGTGCATGACACAAGGAATTTTTACAACAATTGTTTACAGACAGATTATTTCACTTGTAATTCACTGTATCACAATTCTGGTGGGTCAGAAGTTTACATACACTAAGCTGACTGTGCCTTTAAACACCTTCTGATAAATTATGTCAATCGGAGGTGTACATGTGGATGTATTTCAAGGCCTACCTTCAAACTCAGTGCCTCTTTGCTTGACATCATGGGAAAATCAAAAGAAATCAGCGAAGACAGAGAAAAAAAATTGTAGACCTCTACAAGTCTGGTTAATCCTTGGGAGCAATTTCCAAATGCCTGAAGTTACCACGTTCATCTGTACAAACAATACTACACAAGTATAAACACCATGGGACCACACAGCCGTCATACCGCTCAGGAAGGAGACGCATTCGGGCTCCTAGAGATGAACGTACTTTGGTGCGAAAAGAGCAAATCAATCCCAGAACAACAGCAAAGGACCTTGTGATGATGCTGGAGGAAACAGGTACAAAAGTATCTATAGCCACAGTAAAACGAGTCCTATATCAACATAACCTGAAAGGCCACTCTGCAAGGAAGAAGCCACTGCTCCAAAACCGCCATAAAAAAGCCAGGCTACGGTTTGCAACTGCACATGGGGACAAAGATTGTACTTTTTGGAGAAATGTCCTCTGCTTTGATGAAACAAAAATAGAACTGTTTGGCCATAATGACCATCGTTATGTTTGGAGGAAAAAGGGGGAGGCTTGTAAGCCGAAGAACACCATCCCATCCATGAAGCACGGGGGTAGCAGCATCATGTTGTGGGGGTGCTTTGCTGCATGAAGGTCAGGTGCACTTCACAAAATAGACGGCATCATGAGGTAGGAAAATATGTGTATATATATTGAAACAACATCTCAAGACATCAGTCAGGAAGTTAAAGCTTGGTTGTCCATTTGGAAGGCCCATTTGGAATGACCCCAAGCATACTTCCAAAGTTGTGGCAAAATGGCTTAAGGATAACAAAGTCAAGGTATTGGAGTGACCATCACAAAGCCCTGACCTCAATCCTATAGAACATTTGTGGGCAGAACTGAAAAAGTGTGTGTGAGCAAGGAGGCCTACAAACCTGATTCAGTTACACAAGCTCTGTCAGGAAGAATGGCCAAAATTCATCCAACTTATTGTGGGAAGCTTGTGGAAGGCTACCCAAAACTTTTTACCCAAGTTAAAAAATTTAAAGGCAATGCTACCAAATACTAATTGAGTGTATGTAAACTTCGGACCCACTGGGAATGTGATGAAAGAAAAAAACTGAAATAAATCACTCTACAATTATTCTAACATTTCACTTTCTTAAAATGAAGTGGTGAGCCTAACTGACCTAAAACAGGGAATTTTTACTAGGATTAAATGTCAGGAATTGTGAAAAACTGAGTTTAAATGTAGTTGGATAAGGTGTATGTAAACTTCCAACTTCAATTGTACAGTCAACTTGACACAACTGTAGGAAGCATTGGAGTCAACATGGGCCAGCAGCCCTGTGGAACGCTTACGACACCCTGTAGTGTCAATGCCCCGACGAATTGAGTCTAAGGACAAAATGAGGGGTGCAACTCAATATTAGGAAAGTGTTTCTAATGTTTTGAACACTAAGTGTGTATATGACGCATTATATTAGCACACAAACAGTTTTATACTTCATATTGTGTCAGATGCCAAACAAAGCCTCTATGAACATGACGTTAAAAACACAAGGCCTATAGCCTAGTGAACCTGGAGAGAACCCAGGGCATAACCTAGACAGTCTTATCAGCCCTTACACCCAATGTCCTTTTCAGGGACAAGCAGCGTGCCAGATGCTGTGCTCTGGAAGTACACAAACTTACCCTAGACTGGTCCCTACTACAAGCTCAACTCAGCCTCCTTTTCCGTTGGTAAGTAGTAAGTACACTAAAAACTCTGCCACCGCTTACCTAGGCCGTGCCGGTGCCCCAACCCATAAGGCAAGCCATTATTCCAACACAAATACCTGAGGCACAAAGGAACAGGAGTTTCTGATTATCACACATCATACGTTACAGGACATAATCGCTTGTGTTTGCTTCTTGGCAGCCTGCAATCTTCAGTGGGAAAGGAAGTATTTTTCTGCTCATTCTTTTTTTGCAGAAAATAATATGGCAGAGCCGGCTGGACCACAGAATGGGCTGAGGAGATACAGATGTAAAACCTTAATTTGATCACTCTTTTATTTCTTTTTCTTTCTTTTTTTTATAATATGTTTTTAATATTTTTATTTCACCCCTTTTTCTCCCCAATTTCATGGTATCCAATTGTTTAGTAGCTACTATCTTGTCTCATCGCTACAACTCCAGTACAGGCTTGGGAGAGACGAAGGTTGAAGGTCATGCGTCCTACGATACACAACCCAACCAAGCCACACTGCTTCTTAACACAGCGCGCATCCAACCCGGAAGCCAGCCACACCGTGCACCTGGCAACCTTGGTTGGCACGCACTGCGCCCAGCCCGCCACAGGAGTCGCTGGTGTGTGATGAGACAAGGATATCCCTACCGGCCAAGCACTCCCTAACCCGGACGACGCTAGGCCAATTGTGCGTCGGCCCATGGACCTCCCGGTCAAGGCCAGTTACGACAGAGCCTGGGCGCGAACCCAGAGTCTCTGGTGGCACAGCTGGCGCTGCAGTACAGGCCCTTAACCACTGCGCCACCCCTCACTCTTATATTTCTGAGAAATGCAAACTTGTAAAGTATTTGAGTTTTAAAAAGGCTTATAAAGTTTGTAATATCCAGACTTGATTTGACCGAATGAAAAATATATCAAACCCAACAAAAATGTCCATTAATTATAATCAACATAATAATGAACATTTCCTGTTGCTGCAGGATTATTTTCCTGCTGTAGCAAACTGGCTCAAATTAATATCCTACATCTGTACCAGCTCAAGGAGAGATGGAAAGGGAGATTAATGCAGCTCAAAGTTGATACATAAATGTTAGCCTATTTGGGTAACATGAGATCCAATAAATTAATCTGATAGAATTAGCTTTTTATGTATTGAATGTGTTCAGACTAAGCACTTTGACAGCAAATAAGTGATCATGCCTTGACTATTACATATCTACTGTAGGCCTACATATCATTAAGCTCTCTTCTGTGAGGAAAATGTTAAAGATAGCAATTAAGATTACACAGAGCGGTTGCCGATGCTTCTATATTTTGATCTCTACACATAGAACAGAGGAAGGAACCCCACAGAGAGGAGGAACTGCCAACAAGAGAAACAACACAAAAAAACAGTGAAAAGGCCATATTATAAAATAAGAGCTAGAAAATAAAAATGATGAAAAGCTTGTCTGAGTGAGAGAGGAAATGCCTCCCAGAAAAAAACGACAAGTTCTCTTGTTATTCAATCCGTTAACCTTTAATGTGGCGTCCAAAATGGGAGGGTTACAAGGGTCCAATCTCAGTTTAGGATGTTTTCACATGCCTTCTCGAACATGCACCTCTCCCATGCTGAGGCAGTGTTCTCACTGCACTTTGTAACATGCCAAGCTACCACCCTGGGACCAGCCTATCCCCTCACGGGACAGTAGGGTGCCATAGAACAGAGGCAACTAGATGGACATCAATGCTCAGAGAGCCCATATACACCAGACATAGTTTTCCCCCTCATTAATCTACACACAATACCCCATAATAACAAAGCAAAAACAGGTTTTAGGATTTTTCTTGGCAATTGTACTTCAAAAATAATAAAAAAACTGAAATATCACATGTACATAAGTATTTAGACCATTTACTCAGTACTTTGTTCAGACACCTTTGGCAGCGATTACAGCCTCGAGTCTTCTTGGGTATGACGCTACAAGCTTGGCACACCTGTATTTGGGGAGTTTCTCCCATTTTCCTCTGCCGATCCGCTCAAGCTCTGTCAGGTTGGATGGGGAGCGTCGCTGCACAGCTATTTTCAGGTCTCTCCAGAGATGTTCGGTCGGGTTCAAGTCCGTGCTCTGGCTGGGCCACTCAAGGACATTCAGAGACTTGTCCCGAAGCAACTCCTGCATTGTCTTGGCTGTGTGCTTAGGGTCGTTGTCCTGTTGAAAGGTGAACTTTCGCCCCAGTCTGAGGTCCTGAGTGCTCTGGAGCAGGTTGTCACCAAGGATCTCTCTGTACTTTCCTCAGTTCATCTTTCCCTCAACCCTGACTAGTCTCCCAGTCTCTGCCGCTGAAAAACCTTCCCACAGCATGATGCTGCCACCACCATGCTGCACCGTAGTGATGGTGCCAGGTTTCCTCCAGATGTGACGCTTGGCATTCAGGCCAAAGAGTTCAACCTTGGTTTCATCAGACCAGAGAATCTTGTTTATCATGGTCTGAGAGTCCTTTAGGTTCCTTTTGGTAAACTCCAAGCAGGCTGTCATGTGTCTTTTACTGAGGAATGGCTTCCATCTGGCCTGATTGGTCGAGAGCTGCAGAGATGGTTGTCCTTCTGGAAGGTTCTCCCATCTCCACATAGGAACTCTAGAGCTCTGTCAGAGTGACCAAGTGCCACGATCTGACCTTTATTTCCTTTGTTTTGTCTTTATTTAGTATGGCCAGGGCGTGAGTTGGGGTGGGCAGTCTATGTTTGTTTTTCTATGTTTGGTTTCTGTTTCGGCCTAGTATGGCAGTTGTCGTTAGTTGTCTCTGATTGAGAATCATACTTAGGTAGCCTGGGTTTCACTGTTGGTTTGTGGGTGTTTGTTTCCGTGTGAGTGTTTGTCGCCACACGGTACTGTTTCGGTTTCGTTCATGTTCACATTTATTGTTTTGTATTTTATAGTGTTCAGTTTGTTTATTAAAGTAATCATCATGAACACTTACCACGCTGCATCTTGGTCCGATCCTTACTCCTCTTCAGAGGAGATCTGCCGTTACACCAAGGCCCTTCTCCCCCGACTGGGTCGTTTTAGGGAAAAGGTGGTGGGTAGTTCGATTTGTTGTTGTTTCAACTGCTGATTGCCGCTTTAAAGCCTGACAAATCTCGATATGATAGACGTTACACTACAATTTCACAATTTCACTTCTACCATGGTATTTAATCCAAAGTGGGGTCTCACCTGCACCAACGTCAACATCTCCAGGATGATGTAGCAGCCGACGGAGTGGCCCATTAGGACCAGGCAAGTGTCCCTGGGAATGTGCTCACTGAGGAAGACCAGCTTGTGCTTCATCCTTCCATTCAGTCTGCAAAGATCAAGGTTCATCATTAGTATTCAGTATTACATCAGTATGACATCTATTTCACCATCACCCTGATCAAGGACATGAGAGCAGCATTGTTCATCAATGTCTCTGTACACATGTACATTCGTCAGCACCAGCACATGGATCACCCCAACATATGTAGGGACATGTTACGATAATATTCACCGTTTCATTTTGCTGATATCCTCAAATTAGCAGTTATCAGGATCCTTTGAAAACAAAATTAAAACAAGACCATCCAAAGGGAAATCGAAGTTGGGAAGTATTCCAAAAACATCTTGATCTCATTTCTGTAATCTTTTTGCAAAGCTATTTAGCTCTACTTTATTGAAATAATCCTGTAAATCTAGCCCCAGAACAAAAGTTTTGAAGAAAGAGGTTAACATTTCCCTACTTGCGCCGCGCAGTCAAATACAATAACCTTTTACGATTAAAGAGAGGGTATGAGCGAGGAGATGGCGAGATGATGAGAGGGCAAGAAAGAGCTGAAGGAAGTGTAGAATGTGTCTATCTATGGTGATCGAGATTTAGCGGGAGGAAAAATACAAATTCCAATTAATTTAAGAATTAACAAATTAATCCCCATTTTACATATTTGATGAGGGATTGACGTTTTATTCTTTCAGAGCGGAATTTGGCGAAGACGTTCTGTTCAGACAGCATAGGGATAGGGTGGGGAAGGTTGTGGGGGTTGAGGATATGTTTAAATATAATGGAAAAAAAACTAAATGAGTACAAATTGTGATTAATGGGTCAGTAAAGAATAACATATGGAAAAAATAAATTCCCCCACACAACCTAATGATCCTCTTGGCAAGAGAGAGGCAGGAGGCTGGGGCGGCCCTTTAAGCGATTAAAGCCTTTGCACAAATGTGCAATAAATGTGTGGTGCATTTTTCCTCCATGGGAAAGGTAACTGATTTCCTATGTGTCAAAAGACCCTCACTTGTGGTGTTACTGATTGCAACATGGGAGGTGGAGGTTCTTTTTTTAAACTCTCTCCTCAATATTTGGGTGTGGTTACATTTGCAAAACTTCAGGACCTCTGAATAATGTGACAAATGCCAACAACGGCAATGGTGTGGACACGGTATGAACACATCTCAGTGTAGTTTTGAGAGAAAGAGATGAGAAGGAGATTAGCAACAGCCTCCGTCCTGTATTTCACTGTGCATACTTCCTCTCAGCTCACAAACTTCCTCCTCAAAAAGTGTTTGTGAAGCTGGTTCAACATCTGTACCACAGTGGTAGCCAACAGTTGTCGACCTTGCATATAAAAACGAGGGATCAAGTAACAAGATAAAGTGAACGTTGTCTTGAAGTTATTTGATCAGATTGAGAAGCTGGGCATCAGACCAAAATGTCACAAAGTGGTAGTAAACAAAAAAGTTGAATTCCTGACATTCATTATGTCATTATTGAAATTTCTACTGCTTCGTGCCATTTGTCTCCTATGCACAAATCACGCAAATCTGTAGACGTGACCAACGATAGTGGAGGGAGCGTAATTGGAATCAGACGCACCATAAAAACATCTCGTTAAAATCCATAACCCTGATATTAGACCTTAGCTGTTCGACCCAGAAATATAGAGGGAAATGAATAGTTTAGTACTCTGGACACTAACAGTGTACAACTTAGTCATATCAAAAGAAGGAAAGCTGCTGGTGAAAAGTAGCATTGCAAACTCATTCTGACAAAATTAATGAGATCTGGGGCTCCTGGAGGATCCCATGACCCAGGGATGGCTTATTGATGTTGGCAGAGGGAGAATGTTCCCTGTGCTTGCATTAACAGATATTTTTAGAGGAGGCCCAATCAATACTGTTTCTCTGTATCGGCCAGGCCTTTCCCTGGACGTCCCAGAGGTTTCAGAGGCTGCTGCTCTACGATGCCACCCTGACCCTCAGCAAATGTAATGCTCTGACAAGGTGTAAATCAATGGCATTCAAGGGTTGACCAGGGTGGTCCGTCACCAAAGGCTTGGATTGAAACCGCAGAAGAGGGGTGGAAAGGTAGCCGATATGTCAGACGTGTTTGTGTTTCTGTGTTGGATGAGGGTAAGAGTCGAGTGGATGTGGAAAGTGTCATCCACACACCTCGTAAGTAATACTAGCCATAATGCATGACCACATGAGCGTGCAGGTCTAGCCTGGCAAAGAGTATTAAAAAACAACAAAAAAAGGACAAATGACTTACGTTTTTTTTGGTACAGCTTTTTTACTACATATACATACATTTTACCTATACCTTTTACATACATGGTACTTTTATATATAACAACAATACATTACCAAACAAACTCTTTAATCCCAACCCTCAGCCACACTCAGTCCATCCCACCTATCACCATAGACCACCCTTGTTTGTTTTGTGCCATATATTTTTCAATTGTACTGTGATGTTTTACAAAATGTTTTAATCTTTCTAATCATATATTATCCACAGATTGTGAGCTAAAGATGAAAACCTTTCCTATGAGTATTATCATATTATTTATTGATTGGCTATGGCTTTCCAGATCGGCAAATAGTATTAACAGTAGGCAGATTTCCCTGGATAAGGGCATCTCAAATGAAAAGGCATGATGCATGACTATTGAGATAAACATAGGGCTTGCGGCTGAACAATTTGAACCTTTCATCTTAAATCAGGACCGTAGTTAAGATCAGATCAGGCTTTGGGACAAAAGATGAGTTCTCTGTCGATCTTGAGATAGGGGTGACAGCCCTATCCCCTTAAAATAGGGGTGACACCCCCACCCCTAGCACCCTTAAAACACCCTTGGAATACCAGTCTGAACAGAGTGGTTTTGATTTATTCCCTCTGATGATCAAATGACATGCTACAAATTGGCAGGGGTGTCTGAAAATGTGTTAACTGTATCTACTGAATATCTCTAGAATTTGCCTTGTGTCCCATTAATCACTTATGAGTTGAGAGTTGACAAGTATGGCCACGTGTTCAGGATAAAACAGGAACTGTTCAATGCTTCACTTTGTTACATGAATGTCTATATAATCAAGACCATCTACCTCTGGTACATCATTTGATAATTCCCCCCCCCATAAAATTGTGATAGGGTTAGGTTCATGACCATAATCTGACATCTATATGGTCAAAATAGTTTATCTGATTGACCTGACAAAGTCACGTTGTCTCCAGGCGTTTGAGCTTTGTGAAGAGATGCCTGGAAACCAAGGCTTCATTCAAGTTTTCTTCAGAACTCATGCTAGTTATCGCACATCCCATGTGAGGCATACGGTACCTACAGGGGGAAACTCTGACAGAAGGTTACACTTACTGACACGTCATAATGACATGACACTGTCATAACCATATCATAATATGTTATATCAGCTGACATAACCTGTTATAATACAGTCATAACACTGTCATGACATATATTGTGTTATTTTATGGCTGGTTACGACACCTACATAAGAGTGTCAAAACCCCCAAAACCTACCACACAGGGCAAAACATTCCATTACACTATAGCCTAAGTGTCAACAGTATGTTCAGGATGGAAATATATTTTTTAAATTACCATATTCAATTATGATTGTAATTGCGCAAACATTGATATTAGACATGCACCTACCCCAATGCTCTGTTGCTGATGACTGGGATGAATGCAGAAGCAGATTTCAGGAGCAGGACAAGTCACCCTCTTTTTGACTGATGACGTACATAAGGGCATGTACGTGATAATCATATAAGCCAGATATGCCTATGATGGTCATAATGCTTCTTGACAGTGTCAAAACTGAATTTTCTTAGTTCAAGTAAAGTGATGGTCATAATGCTTCATGACAGTGTCATAAAACTCATTACTGCAACAAAGGATTTAAGAAACAAACTTTCAAATGAAAGGAAACTTCTTGGCAGGGAAAAACAAATGTAAATAAATATGGGTTTTGACACTCTTATGTAGGTGTCATAACCAGCCATAAAACACAATCTATGTCACAACAGGTGTAAATATATGCGTCATGACAAGTGTTATGACCATATTATGACAGGTTATGACACGTTATGTCAGCTGTTAAGATACATTATGACATGGTAATGACCATGTCATAACATGTTATGACACTGGGTGCAAAGTAAAGTGTTACTAGTGGTTCTTTAAAATCCTCAAGATGGATATGTCTTTTGTCATTTTCAAGATGGACAGATCCAAACTAGACCGTCCCATCCATCTCATGGCCCTCAGAAAAGCTGTTGCTTCCATCTGGTTGGTATTTAACTTATTACAGGTGAGGCTTTGGTAATGTCTTTCCCACGTATCAGGCACAATAAAATGTTCTCACTGCTTTATGAATGAATATTACAGGGCTCATATGCTGGTGCGGGCTGGAGAGGGAGAGGCCTCTTGGCTCAAGCTAACTCGTCCAGCTCACCTAACATTCCTCTTCTCCTGCGCCATCCTTAGCATTGTCTTTAGTATTGGCGAGTGAGCTTACAAGGAGGTACACATTTCAAAGCTAGCTAGTCAGTCATCAGTGGTCAGGAGATGTGCTGCTGATATGCAATAAAGCCTCATAGAATGTCCTGCTGCACAAACCACTTTCAATAAGAGATATGAATTAGTTACCGTAATTTCCGGACTATAAGCCGCTACTTTTTTCCCACGCTTTGAACCTTGCGGTTTATACAATGACGCGGCTAATTTATGGATTTTTCCCGCTTTCACAAGATTCATGACGCCAAAAAACTGAGCACCGTCACATAATGTGACGTAAATCGAGCGCGCTCAAACTTCCCATCATTCTGATTACGGTAGTAATTTTGTCACCCTCATCATGGCAAAGAAACTGAGAAATGCATATGATGCAGCTTTCAAGTTGAAGGCGATCGATCTGGCTGTTGGAAAAGGAAATAGAGCTGCTGACAGCGTGGAGCATTGTCAAAAAAATCCACTATCATCAACGGGTTTTGAAAGGCTGGACTGCTGCGTGTTGAAGAGGGCAGCGATCCAACATCGGATGAAGCAATTCTGAGGCTATTCAACTCCGACACCGAAGGAGATGACTTCAGTGGTTTCAGTGCACAGGAGGAGGAAGATAGTGACCAATGACTTTCTTGGTAGGCTACTGTTTAATTTTTGTTACAAGCCGTGTTTCGTCAAAGGCTGTGTAAAGTTAATTTGTTTCAATGTACCGTTAGGCACCTGCGGCTTATAGACATGTGCGGCTTATTTATGTACAAAATACATATTTTTAATAATTCAGTGGGTGCGGTTTATATTCAGGTGCACTTAATAGTCCAGCAATTACGGTATATACCATCAATCACGTCCATAGTATCAGGAGGCACAGTGTCCAGCATGGGTCACTGCCCACACAGGGTAGCACCAGCCCAACGTCTGGTGAAGCGTCTGCATAAAGGTCATGTAAAAGCCAATCACACCGGGGTTACCTATTTTCACAGTCAACTGTACCAGTTTCTTATTATGTCAATACATTTTCCACTGTACTCTTGAAGAACATCGCGTATGACGACAAAGCAGTGGCCACGTTATGGTCGTCCTGTCATTCCCTGACCTTTGCCATCAATCTCATCAGCCCCCACTGTCAACTCCGCTGCTAGCTAGGAACTGTATTTAGCTTATAGTACGGTTGAGTAATATCTTCCTACAGGTAAAAAAGTGAGTTTATCCTGGTTGGGGTTTATTTCTGTCAGGGTGAGATAAAAGGGCAAAAAGCTGAATAGCAGATGTTTAAGAATAAAGGCTACTCTGTGTGGTCTGTCTGTCCGTCCAATAGGAGAGAAGCTGAAGTGTGGCATTCTGAGTGTGTATCAGTAGCGTGTGACGAGTGACATTATTTGAGAGTAATCTGTATATATTCATACAGTAGGTGTTTTGTATTGTGCAAGTCACGTGTATAAGTGTGGATGAGAATCGGGGTGTACACTATGTTGCAGTAAGTTTATGACTGCAACACAGGGACACAAGGTTTTATTGGCATGCTTACAATGATGTAGGCATAGCCTGGCGTCCTGGCCAGCTGAAATGTAGAAGTAACTTTTGCCTACATCTGTAATTTCAGGCCATGGGATTGGTAATGCTCTCTGTTTTGAAATGAGATGAAGCCCTTTCCATATATAACTGCCTCAGTGACAGGGTGCTGAGAGAGAGCTGCAGGTCCAATCTATGGAGGAACATAAAGCTTTCTTTCCATTAGGCCGTGGAGTGTTATAACAATACATTGCCAATCATCGCTCATGCCACATTTAGGCTAAAGCATTTGGAACAATAAGTTAAAGCCATCTAACACTTTGGTTAATAGTGGACATTTTTAAGTTCATAAAACTCACCTGGGCGATTTTACATGACCACATGCTGGTTAAAATGGCATTGGTTTGTTGGTTGGATAGTTCATATGCCACTGTTAAAAATGCAGTAAAGGAGTGTACTCACTGCTTCTGTTATTCCTTTTAATCCATTATCTCCATAATACATCCAATTGGGTACATAAAACACAAATAAATATCTGGCAACACGCAGACCGCATACTATAAATGTATCACTTAGTACAGATGTAGGATCTTAAATTTGCTGATCCTTTGTTGCTGAGAATTTTCCTGTGCTGCAGGAAATGCAGATGAGCTTCGGGATTTACAAATTCACTGAAAACCCACACTAACAGAAGGTTAGATAAACTGTATTCCACTTTTCATGCAGCCTAATTTTGACCAGATAATTGCCTAACCACCGATCAAGCAACATTATGAACTAAGCATTCAAATCCTGTTTCTGCAGGATTATTTTCCTGCCACAATACAGGCCAAATTAAGATCCTACATCTGTCCTCAAGATGAATTAAACCCATTGCAAGATATGGAATCTAGATGTTTTTGTATTTAGGAGCTCTAAAGTCTTGGAGTTGAACCCACAATTATTGCATTGTGAAAGCATCTAACCACATGCCCCCATCAAGCTAACAAGCTAATAAGTAACAATCACACATTGTTAATGTCCTAAAAATAATTAACTTGTCTTATTTTGCCTGGCAGAAGGGCTTGGATTCCTTGTGAAAGCTAATGTGATCTTGAAACAATCAAAAACATTTACTATGAGTTCAACTCTATTTTTCTAGGGTGGGTGATGGCAACCATAAAGTACATGGAACTAGATGAGGATTTTGTGGGAAATAAGGACAAACAGTGGTTTGAGGGGGAGGGATATGGCATGAAACCTGTAGTCTGAGATTGAACTCTCACTACCGTGGGCCCGAGTTCAGAACACTTGTTGCAGTTCTCGCTAGTGTTTTCATATTTTCATTCACATATCCTGAGTCATTAATCAAGAACCGAGCGCAGCTGAAGACGTTGCGCAACTCTTTGTGGGAGAGCAAGCTTCTCTGCTGAGCAGAGTGCATATAAAATAAATATGGGAGACAAATAAAGACTTAGAAGTGTACAGATATTTATGAGGTACAAGTTATTATGAGGACAATTCCCCCTAGCGATAGTTCAGTGAGGTGGAAACTTTCCGGTCTTTTCATTTAATTGACAGTAGTAGGCAGAGGTTGTGTAGATCAGTGAAAAAAACAACAATTTTGAATCTCATGAAGTGCATGCCTCTACTGCAGTAGATCCATTAGAATGGACATCATGTCCATCCCACTATCTAGGAGAGCTTCCTGGTCACTTTGTTTTTACCTTTTGTAACCAACCATGACAGATAAGGCCCCCTCTTTTCTCTCATCGAATGGCAACCTCCACCTCTCTCAATATCTGCAAGACTCCCGCAACTGAACATTGTGTCTCCGCTCTCCACAAGCTGAGTAAACAGTAAACTCCCTCTTTCTCCCAGACAGTAGGGAGTGTGCAGGGGATGGGCTGTCCTTAAAAGCAGCACCCTTTTCTAAACTCCGTACGCAGCCCCTCCTAGCCTACTGATGAAATACATTTGTATGTTTTTATTCACGCTGGGTTTCCAAATCTCTCCCAGATGGCCCCAGACATGCTCAAGAAGTGGGCTTTCAGAAACCCGACCCATACCAGAGATGTGCCATTGGAAATGACAGTGCTATTTTTGCTAGGCACAACAATAAAGACACCCCCACTCTCCCGCTGGTGGCTTGCACTCCCAATAGAAGATGTAATAAAGGCCCCCCGAATCCCACTGTCACACAGCTTGAACCGTTTTGAACTCGAGGCAAGTGTAGAAAAGAAAACCGCTTGATACTTTAGCAGTCTGGGATCACTCCTCAGACCACCCATTTGTAAGGAATAGACAGGTACCCAAAACTGAACACATTATTAGGATGTGAACAAATAAACTTTCAACGGATACCTGGCCTACATGAAGATAAGCTTCAGTATTTGTATGAGTTTTGTCCCCAACATCTGTCTCTATCAGCAAAGAGGAGTTTGGAATGTGATTCGCTGGAGGATACATCTACTGTATCTGGTGTTCACAGCCAATTGAGGGGCGGGTTACGCAGGTACTATTTTGAATGTACCGCTCACTCAAGAGAGGTCATGAAGGTGACTGCATAGGTCCCCCTTTATCCGGTAAATAAAGTGGACAAAAAAAACATAATTAAGAGAGAAAAATTTCAATTAGGACATGAAAAAAGCCACAATGTTAAATCTGTGGGCTGAAAGAGAGTGATAGCACATACTGTAGAAAGAAGCCTGAATTAACAAGGGGTTAGGATTGAGCTGATGGAGAGAGATGACTGAGCTGATGGAGAGAGATGACTGAGCTGATGGAGAGAGATGATTGAGGTCTTACTGAGTCAAGAGTCAGTGACAGAGGGAAAAGCCTTAACTCCACAATAAGACTCTTCAGGAGTGGTGGTGGTAAACACATGATAACTGAATGATTCATGACAGAGGTATTGGAGTAGGGGGAGCAAAGAGGGTTTCCTATTGTTGTACTCTGTTAGGCAAAGCACAATAGCCCGATGAATTCAGATGCCATTGTTTTCAATGAGACAGCGACTGGAAATTCCGACGAAGTTACACCGTCTACAGCAACAACAAAGGCCACACCAGATGTAGGCTAGTCCTCAAACAAGTCACAACTAATCTTAACTAGAATGATAACTTCGTAGAGACACTGTATCCATGTGCAACTCAAAAGGTAGAGAAATGTAAAACCATTTTGGATTTCAGTAACTGGTACCAAAAATTGAAATATGAACTGAGTTAGGTCAGTTGTTGTGGTAATAGAGATGCCAATCGCCATATAAAGTCCCACAAAGAAAAAGCCTGGATGAAGGAAGAGATGACTACAAATGATTCGGTTGACAGTTTTATATGTGGATTAATTGTCGGAGTAAAGGACCTTGTGCATTTCAGGTAAAATGACAACTCAACGTTTATATCCCAGGTCAAATTAGCTAGCAACAGCAAGCTAGCTAAATAGGACAAATTAGCTAGCAACTGCAAGCTAGCTAGCTAAATGGCCATGTTTATTGCTTTTCGACATGTCCCCAAATTAATATAATTGGTTCAGAGTTTGTTTTGATATTTGAACCTGCGTGTCGTGATTGCATTTAGTGTGGGCGGACAAAATCAATTTGCACGCAATAGTGCACGAGCGCAGCCAGTTTGGGTACGGTGTAAGGCTACATATATTAATATGGGCTATTTTCAGCCATTTCCTGGGTAGCTTACCAGGGATAGACATAATACTGAAAAGAGCAAACAAAGCAAGAAAAACATATATACATTCAGCAGTCCATTAATCAATTGGTGTGTGTGTGTGTGTTGCGGGGTTGAAGCTACGAACCCATAGGCTTAGCTCTCTCGTCCCTTCCAGGCTTCTGGGAGGGAGGGTGGTCAATGAGCCTGTCGTAGCGGATGTAAGCAATGTCCCCACGCGCTCTGGCAGCTTTCATGGCTGAGATCAGTACTTTCCTCTTCTGGCGCACAGCTTCAGGATAGTCCTTGTTGAGGAAGATATACGTTCCTCTCAAGTCCTTGGCTCTTTCCAGAACAGCTACCTTGTCCTTGAACTTCAGGAACTTGACCACTATCGGCCTGGGCCTGTCACCTGGGCCAGTGGTGGGTTTTCCAGTCCTGTGGGCGCGCTCCACCTCAACCCTCCTGTGGTCCATCTTCAATTTCTCAGAGATCAGTTCCCTCACTTTGACCTCAGACTTCATTGTGTGGAGATTCTGTAATTCCGTCCACAACCATGTTGTTCCTCCTTGATTGTCCCCCGAGACATATGATTTATCTGTCATTGTTATCATGGATTCACACACAGAACATATGACCTCTCTCAATGACTTACAGATTGCTGTCATTTTGCGGTTCTCCTGTTTCAACTCATCAAGCTGACTCTGGAAGAACTGGAAACTGTTCTTCAGATCCTGGACCTCTCTGGTCAGGTCGTCCATTCTTTTATTAGTAGAATCCACAAGTATAAAACACTTGAAGCTATTTTCTTGTTGTGTCTTTTGTTTGTTTATAAGATCATTCATGTGTGATAGAGAGAGACCACTGTCCTCAACGGTACTCCCTCAGGCTTTGGTCTTTGTCACGGTAGCTAGCAACGTAGGTTACGCTGTTACTCCTTGCAGTTCCAGACAGGGCAGGTCACAGTGAAGATTGAAAACAAGAAACAGCAGGGATCTAGACAGCCACAAACCAGTGACAATCCGCGTACCCAGCCACAATGGCTTACCGCATTGCAGGCTGTGTTCAAGAAAACCCAACTAGCTTGATATGCAGCTAGCTAGCAGCTAGGCTAGCTCCTCAGACCTGTCCTTGGCAGGATCACTGGAAAGAGATAAGCAGTCCCAGCAAATGATGCCAACTGCGTTGCGGGATCCAAACTAAGAAGCTAGCAAGCTACCAAGAACTTTCCAATACACTTTCAAACAAACTTTTCAAGAAACCAAAACCGAGCTCTGCCACATTCTGTATTCAACAGGAAGAATCAAATCAAATTGTATGTCACATAAGCCGAATACAACAGGTGAAATGCTTCCTCACTACAAGCCCTAAGCCAACAATGCAGTTAAGAAAAATAAACTGAAGTTGAAAAAATAATTAAAGAGCAACAATAAAATAACAGTTACGAGCCTATATACAGGGGGTACCGGTACAGAGTCAATGTGCAGAGGCACAGGTTAGTCGAGGTAATTAAGGTAATATGTACATGTAGGTAGAGGCAAAGTGACTATGCATAGATAATAAACAGAGTAGCATCAGTGTAAAAAAATGCAAATAGTCCAGGTAGCCATTTGATTAGCTGTTCAGGAGTCTTAAGGCTTGGGTGTAGAAGCTGTTAATAACCTCTTGAAACTCAGGGGGCAGTATTTCATTTTTGGATGAAAAACGTTCCCGTTTTAAACGGGATATTTTGTCACGACAAGTTGCTCGACTATGCATATAATTGACAGCTTTGGATAGAAAACACTCTGACGTTTCCAAAACTGCAAAGATATTGTCTGTGAGTGCAACAGAACTGATGTTACAGGCAAAACCCAGATAAAAATCCAATCAGGAAGTGCCGCATTTTTTGAAAGCGCTTCATGCCAATGACTCCTTATATGGCTGTGAATGGGCTACGAATGAGCTTACGCTTTCTACGTATTCCCCAAGGTGTCTACAGCATTGTGACGTCTTTTTACGCATTTATGTTGAAGAATAGCCGTAAGGGACTACATTGAGCAAGTGGTCACATGATGGCTCCCGCAGAAAATCTTGCGTAAAGTACAGAAGTAGCCATTTTTCCAATCGCTTCTTATGAGAAACCAATTGTCCCGGTGGATATATTATCGAATAGATATGTGAAAAACACCTTGAGGATTGATTCTAAACAACGTTTGCCATGTTTCTGTCGATATTATGGAGCTAATTTGGAAAAAAGTTTGGCGTTGTAGTGACCGCATTTTCCGGTCGATTTCTCAGCCAAACGTGAAGAACAAACGGAGCTATTTCGCCTACAAAAATAATATTTTTGGAAAAAAGGAACATTTGCTATCTAACAGAGTCTCCTGAGTGAAAACATCCAAAGTTCTTCAAAGGTAAATTATTTAATTTGATTGCTTTTCTTATTTTCGTGAAAATGTTGCCTGCTGCTAGCAGGGCATAATGCTATGCTAGGCTATGATAAACTTACACAAATGCTTGTCTAGCGTTGGCTGTAAAGCATATTTTGAAAATCTGACATGACAGTGTGATTAACAAAAGGCTAAGCTGTGTCTCAATATATTTCATTTGTGATTTTCATGAATAGGAAGATTTTGTAGGGATATTTATGTCCGCTACGTTATGCTAATTAGTTTGAGGCGATGATTACGCTCCAGGATCCGGGTTTGAGAGTCGCAAGAAGTTTTAAGAAGCCTTTTGGACCTAGACTTCATGCTCCGGTACCGCTTGCCGTTCAGTAGCAGAGAGAACAGTCTATGACTAGGGTCTCTGGAGTCTCTGACAATTTTTTGGCCTTCCTCTAACACTGCCTGGTATAGAGGTCCTGGATGGCAGGAAGTGTGTACTGGGCTGTACGCACTACCCTCTGTCGTGCCTTGCGGTCGAAGGCTGAGCAGTTGCCATACCAGGCAGTGATGCTCTCAAAAGTGCAGCTGTATAACTTTTTGAGGATCTGAGGACCCATGCTAAATATTTTCAGTTTCCTGAGGGGAATAGGCTTTGTCATGCCCTCCTCACAACTGTCTTGGTGTGTTTGGACCATGATAGTTTGTTGGTGATGTGGTCACCAAGGAACTTGAAGCTCTCAACCTGCTCCACTACAGCCCCATCGAAGAGAATGGGGGTGTGCTCGGTCCTCCTTTTCGTGTAGTCCAAAATCATCTCCTTTTTTGATTATGTTGCGTGAGAGGTTGTTGTCCTGGCACCATATATCCAGGTCTCTGACCTACTCCCTATAGGTGGTCTCATCGGTGATTGTCAGTGATCAGGCCTACCACTGTTGTGTAGTCGGCAAACTTAATAATGGTGGAGTTGTGCTTGGCCATGCAGCCTTGGGTGAACAGGGAGTACAGGAGGGGACTGAGTACGCACCCCTGAGGGGCCCCCGTGTTGAGAATCAGCGTGGAAGATGTGTTGTTACCTACCCTTTATCACCTGACGCAGTTCGTCAGGAAGTCCAAGATCCAGTTACAGAGGGAGGAGTTTAGTCCCAGGGTCCTTAGCTTAGTGATGAGCTTTGAGGGCACTATGGTGTTGAGCGAGGTGCTGTAGGCAATGAATAGCATTCGCATGTAAGTGTTGCTTTTGTAAGGTGGGAAAGGGCAGTGTGGAGTGAAATGTGTATCTGTTGGGGCGGTATGCAAATTGTAGTGGGTCTATGGTTTCTGGGATATGGTGTTGATGTGAGCCATGACCAGCCTTTCAAAGCACTTCATGGCTACAGACACGACTGCTACGGGTCGGTATTGATTTAGACAGGTGGCCTTGGTGTTCTTGGGCACAGGGACTATGATGGTCTGCTTGAAACTTGTTGGTATTATAGATTTGGTCAGGGAGAGGTTGAAAATGTCAGTGAAGACACTTGCCAGTTGGACAGCGCATGCTCAGAGTACACGTCCTGGTAATCCGTCTGGCCCTGCGGCCTGGTAAATGTTGACCTGTTTAAAGGTCTTACTCACATCGGCTGGGGAGAGCATGATCACACAGTCTTCCGGAACAGCTGGTGCGCTCATGCATGCTTCAGTGTTGCTTGCCTCTAAGCGCGCATAGAAGTCCTTTAGCTCGCCTAGAAGGCTCATGTCATTGGGCAGCTCGCGGCTGTGCTTCCCTTTGCAGTCCGTAATAGTTTGCAAGCCCCGCCACATCCGATGAGCATCGGAAGCCGGTGTAGAAGGATTCAATCTTAGTCCTGTATTGATGCTTTGCCTGTTTGATGGTTCGTCAGAGGGCATAACAGATTTTCTTATAAGTGTCCGGGTTAGAGTCCTACTCCTTAAAAGCGGCATCTCTACCCTTTAGCTAAGTGAGGATGTTGCCTTAAATCCATGGCTTCTGGTTGGGGTATGTACGTACGGTCACTGTGGGGATGCACAATGCACTTATTGATGAAGCCAGTGACTGATGTGCCGTACTCCTCAATGCCATCAGAAGAATCCCAGAACATAATACAGTGTGTGCTAGCAAAACAGTCCTGTAGCTTAGCATCTGCGTCATCTGACCACTTCCGTATTGAGCGAGTCACTGGTGCTTCCTGCCTTAGTTTTTGCTTGTAGGCAGAAGGAGGATAGCGTTATGGTCAGATTTGCCAAATGGAGGGCGAGCTTTGTACAGGTCTCTATGTATGGAGTAAAGGTGGTCTAGAGTTTTTTTCCCGCTGGTTGCACATGTAACATGTTGGTAGAAATTAGGTAAAACGGATTTAAGTTTCCCTGCATTAAAGTCCCCGGCCACTAGGAGCGCAGTCTCTGAGCATTTTCGTGTTTGCTTATGGCCTTATACAGCTTGTTGAGTTAAGTCTTAGTGCCAGCATCGGTTTGTGTTGGTAAATAGACAGCTATGGAAAATACAGATGATAACTCTATTGGTAAATAGTGTGGTCTTCAGCTTATCATGAGATACTCTACCTCAGGCGAGCAAAATTGAGACATCCTTAATATTAGATTTTGTGCACCAGCTGTTATTGACAAATAGACACAGACTGCCATCCCTAGTCTTACCAGAGGCAGCTGTTCTCTCTTGCCAATGCATGGAAAACCCAGCCAGCTGTATGTTATCCATGTCGTTGTTCAGCCACGACTCTGTGAAAAATAAGATATTCATTTTTAATGTCCCGTTGGTAGGATAGTCTTGATCGGAGCTCATCCAGTTTATTATCCAATGATTGCACGTTGTTAGAGGTGGGTTAACCGCTCGCCGTCGGGTTCTTACAAGGCACCTCGACCTACGTCCCCTATATCTCTATCTCATCTTCATGTGAATGACGGGGATTTAGGCCTTGTTCGGTGTCTGAAGTAAATCCTTTGTGTTCGACTCGTTAAAGAAAAAATCTTTGTCCAGTATGAGGTTAGTAATAGCTGTTCTGATATCCAGAAGCTCTTTTCAGTCATAAGAGACGGTGGCAGAAACATTATGTACAAAATAAATAACAAATAATGCAAAAAAAAACACACAATTGGTTAGGAGCCTGTAAAACGGCAGCCATCTCCTCTGGCGCTATTACTATGAAAGCTATGGTGAAAGCTATGATCCCTTAATGATGTAACTTATTAAATACACTTCAATCAGTGTAAATGAAGGGGAGGAGACAGGTAAAAGAATAAAGTTTAAGCCTTGAGACAATTGTGACATGGATTGTGTATGTGTGCCATTCAGAGGGTGAATGGGCATGACAAAAAATGAAAGTGCCTTTGAACAGGGTATGGTGGTAGGATTGTGTCAAGAACTGCAATGCTGCTGGGTTTTTCACACTCAACAGTTTCCAGTGTGTATCAAGAATGGTTCACCACCCAAAGGACACCCAGCCAACTTGAAACAACTGTGGGAAGCATTGGCGTCAACATGAGCCAGCATCCCTGTGAAACACTTTCAACACCTCAGTATTAGGAAGGTGTTCCTAATGTTTGGTATACTCAGTGTAGGCTACAGTTGGAAATAGCAACAAATTATATTTTAATTTAAGAATGGCTAAGATATTATAACTCAATAAAAAATACATTCTTGTTCTTGTGTGTCTGTCACTAAAGGAATTCCATTTTAGCCACAGTTCAGATCATACATCACTTTAGTATTGGCAACAGCAGTTGTGCAAGTGCTTCTGGAGGCATAGAGCATGCACTGGCAATAAGAGAGTGACAAATGATGAAGCACTATTAATGTAGTGACATAAGTGCCTTAATAAGAGACTGACTCATCTCTTAGCTAAAAGAAGCACAATAGCACATTGAATATCTGTTAATTATTTAAATACAGATGTCTCATGACCAAATGTCTTATTTTTGGAAGAGGACAACTCCTGAATCACTCCAGGCTTGATTCATTCAAGAAAGTCAAACAACCCTCCCTGTCTTCCCCACTTGTTGTCTATCCTCCCTTCTTCCTTCACTAGAAAGGGTGCATTTCTAGTGTCTATGAATGTGGGTCTGCTGAACTGAACACTGTGGAGACCTCCCTCCCTAGCATCTTTGATCTCTCGGCGGCATGCCTGAAGTACCGCAGCACTGACGTAGTCCTGCACCTGCAGCCCACTTTGAGCTTCCACTGCACTTCCAAAGATTGAGTTAGACTTCCCAAAACACATTTGCCTTTTAGGCCTATTCTGCAAAAATCAAGTGGTTGAAATGATCAGTGAGCAGTGGTACATTTTACGGACTGCAGTCACCACACCTTAAAGTATGTATTTTAACTCACTTTAATCACAGCGGTATTACAGGGGCTCAATTCAGATGTTTACCTAATAGTGACATGCCTGGTACTGCTAATAGCATTGCGGCAGGTGGATTGAGGGCTAAGACTGGAATGTCAGCCCAAGTTATTGGTTATGATTATTTTCATGCATTGCTGAAATATTTGGTGGAATGTAACCTGGAGGTAACATTTGATTGCTATTCCCTCCCTTGGTCTTGCGGACCTTTTTGCCTCTCCTCCATCTGTTGAGAATAGAGGGTGGCCTGGAGGGAGGGTGGAGGGATGTATCGATAGAGGGTGGCCTATGTATTAAGTAGACTATCCTATCCATTTACCCTAGAGGCTAAAGCGAGTTGCTCCTGGTTACTTTTTCATCTGTTGAATTTACCATTTTTGATCCTCAGGAGGAAATTAAGATGTCACAGGCGCACACACAACACCATCACACAGAACAGACAGAGAAGAACATAGGCCTACACATGACAAAACATATCAGGTGCTGGTTTTAAAACATCAAACTTTTCACTAACCCATTTTTTTCACCAAGGAATACCGAATGTCTATGATTGTAGTAGGCTACACGCTTTGAGATTTTAGAATGATTGGCTGTGGCATCTGTGCTCTATCAAAACAGTCAAAAACACATACGTTTAATTGGAAGAGGTCAACCTCTATTCAAGTCGTCATGGTTTCCATTCATCAATCAAAACACACCTACAGAGAATACAGATACACCTGTGAGTGCTTTAGAGTATGAAACACTGCTTGTCCATAAGATTGGACACAAAGATCATTACTCTGATCACTGAGAAAAGGGCAGCTGGTCTACAATAACTGGGCCTTCACGGTGTCTCTGTCAGCCATAATGGGTCCATTGAGCCATATACTGAGTGATATTTAGAGGGCAATGAACGAGCTCCAGTCACTGCGACCTTTCAAAGGTCACTGGCATGACTGAGATTCTCCCCCTGACTCTATGGCTCATCTTTCTCAAAGTTCCCATATTTAACCACAAAGAAGTGGGGTGACATAGGCAGAGTAGTATCGAGGCACACGAGACCCAAAATATGTTTGTGTGCTATTTGGTCCGGACGTGGTGAGAACATAGTCATAGGATAGGACGTTTAATATCAACATCACATGATATGATGATGAGACACTAAGGGTCAATTAAAGCAAACTGCTCTGTCAGGAATACGATGAAACGTGTTGTATTAACGACACCACTTTTAAAAACTGCAGTTTAAAAAGCCTTTGAACATATTGTTAGGGGTGAGATTATGGCTAAGGTTCAGGATTGATTAAACCCATTGCAGTTTGCTTATGGGATTGGGAGAGGGATGGAAGATGCAACTGTCACTCTTCTTAACTATGTCCTTAAACATCTCGAGGGAAGTACAGTAAAACCCATGCCAGACTACTATTTGTTGACTTCTCTTCCACTTTTAATTGTATACAACCACATCTTAGCAGAGAGGCTATTGTCCAATTTTGTTCTTGATTTTAACAGTCTGGTTGACAGATTTGTTTTATCAAAATAACTCAGTGAGATTCAATGGTTCCCTACAATATCCTCCTCCACTGGTTCACCACAAGGTTGCGTCCTTTCCCCTCTGTTTGTACTGTACACTAATGATTGTCAGAGTAATCACGACAAGACATACCATTAAGTTTGCAGATGACTAAGGTTATCATGAGTGTGACAGGAAGTTGAGGTGAGCCATGGCCCAGTGATGGAGGAGAGTGTTGGATGGTGTGACCACTCATACTTAGAAATTAATGTCAAGAAAACCAAGGATATGGCTATTGATTTCTGGAGGAGCTCACTGCCGCCAATACAGACTGATAGATGGTGAGAGGCCGTCGATCCATACAAATATCTTGGAACTTTCCTCGACAGCAAATTGAGTTGAGAGAGATCAGCATTTGTTCTTTCTGAGGAAACTGCCGTTTCCATTAATTAAGAAAATGCTTTAAAGAGACTCACCTGAAATGACGAGAAAAAGCACTTTAGGGGGGATTACCAGAGTGTAGGTTACAGGTGACGAATTTGAGGACCTCTGTGACAGCCCCACAGCTGTATAGGTGCTCTGTGAAGGCCTCATCTCTATCCTCCATTGCTGAGGATCCCATGTCAATGGCTAGCAAAAGAGTGAGGCATGAAATGTTAGTTATTTCATTCATTTGGATATGCAATGTAGTTTGTTGAGGTTAGTGCCATGATCAAAGATACAACGGCGGGGATTTGAACAGACAATTCATTATTGGCTGCTGTCACTAACCTCAAGGCTATTGCCACCTCATGAGCCCTGATTATAACATGGCTGTAGCAAAGATATTAATAACCTCCATTATTATGCTGATAATCAGACATGCTCCATATGAAATAGCCTATTCATTTATTTAGAGAACTAGCCTAATATTTGCCATCCATCTATTGTACCTAGAGGTTCTTCTTTAGAAAATTGTCCAATTTGACTGAGATTCAAATTCTGTGATTGCATGTTGGAACACAGGCCACTGAACCGTTCACCTACTTGTTATCAGTTTAACGTTTCATTCCCTTTGACACCGACCCAGTCAGTTTCATAAATTAGCTGACTAGGGAATCGTTTTTAGGTTGGTTGACAACATGTACATTTTTAGTCACAGCCTGGGCAGCTAGCTATATCATTGCATAGAACATACCTGACTGAGCTGCTACGCTAATTATGTTGCTAATGTTGTTGGAAATCGGATAGCCAGCTAGCTACCTAATTAGCTAGCTATTACTCCTAAGATTTTCACTGCGACGATTACATACCAAATGCTTTGTCGAAATGAAATGTTTTGCTACGTTGATGACGGTCATGCCCTAGTACCAACGGACACTGAAGGGGCACGATTGGTTTGTGCTCACCCGGCTTCTAGCTGGTCCAGTCTGATAGTCTTGGTGGCGTTCCAGATAATCTTCACCAGATAACGTAACTTTTTATGAATTTTTAAGTATTTATTTCATCAAAACAAGCACATACAGGCTTCATAATTCATGTTAACTGATTAATATTATCTCATAGAACAAAACTTATAAGATCTCATTAGCCTGTGTTAACCTAAGACCTTATTTCAGGCTTTTATCCCAAAACCCCATTCTTTCCACATTCATTTTAGGACTAGCCTACAAGCTGGCGAACTCTATTGTCCAGCGCCCCTGGAGCAATTAGGATTAAGTGCCTTGCTCAAGGGCACATCCACTGATTTCTCACTTTGTCTGCTCAGGGATTCGAACTAGCGACCTTTTCAGTTTCTTGCACAAAGCTTTACCTGCTAGGCTACCTGGCACCCATAATGATCAGATCATAAAAAAACTACTATCGCATGTGAATGGATCTAAGACTATTTACATCTGTTTTAGATCTCTGTAAACATGTAAGAAGTGTTTAATATGGCAGGAATCCCATCCGTATGATTTAGCATTTTGATAATCTAAGCAACATGACTGCAATGTAGGCGGTCTGGAACACAGCCTCCTTCTTTGTCTTCTTCTTTCTCATTGAGATTTAATGCCAGTGCACAAAACAATGTTTAGGTGCATTACCGCCACCTTCTGAGCTGGAGTATAAACAAACATACTTCTAGCATATTTTATGCTGGTTAATTATCATGCCTTGTGTGTGTGTCTATGCCTTGTGTGTGTGTCTGTGCCTTGTGTGTGTCTGTGTGTGTGTTCCAGTGAGTGCTCCTGTGTGTGCTTTGATTTCAGGAAACAAGTTAACACGCAGGACTGAGAGAGCCTCTCTCTGGGGAGAGGAGATAAAACTCTCCTCAACCCGTTGGATCTGGCCAACACGCTACACCTAAATCACCTAGGAACATTTCAGAGCTTTAACTATGTAGGGGCTGATATATGCCTGACCAGGTCCATAAAACAGCAGCTGGGCAATGATTGAGAAACATATGAGAACCATTGCATGCTTACAACTACCGTGCATCACATCCATAGTCCAGCAAAATTGCTCACTATCACAGTGTGTTACTCGCTGTTGCACTTGCACCTTGTCAGATGGGGCAGCAACACATTCAAAAGTTGGTCAGCATTTCCTGTTTGGCCTTCGCATTCACAAAACACCAATCCCCCCACTTCCAACCCTTGCTCTCTCTCTCTATCGCACTCTCCTCTCTCTCTCTATGGGCACTTCCCAGATTCACGCTGGCGGGCTGCTGTCAGACATTTCCTGCCGAGTGTTACGCTGCACCAGCTGTGATCCCCAATGTAGCAAAGGTGATGCCCCCTTTGACCGTGAGTAGAGAGCCAGTGATGTGCAGCCTACAGAGACACCTGCAAGTCATTTGGGTCCAGCTGTGAAGAGTTCATTCAGAGAGTAGCTAGGCTTGGCCCTGTGCGTAATAGATTTGGATGTGCTCCCAAACCTGCAGGGAGGGAGAGCAGGATGGGAGGGTGCAGGGGGTGAGGAGGAGGACTGCGGGGCAACATGCAGCCTGTGGGAGGCAAAAGGGGTGGTGATGTTGCTGCTGTTGTTTCCAGCGGAATGTGACGTGATGCGATGTAGTCTGATGTGGTGTGGTGTGATGTGTTGTGGTGTGGTGTGATGTTATGTGGTATGATGTGTGTTGTGATGTGATGGAAGGCTGAAAAGTTCTGACCTCATTATTTAGGAACCACAAGCTGGGTGCTGTTAAAGCTCCAGGGCTAAAGGAGAGAGGACATCAGCAACTTGTGTGTAGCAATAAAATCCCTCCTCCTCCCAGGAGGTGGATGTCCCTCTCCTGCTGCCAGAGGTGCCCCACTGAGCACAAACTGGTTGAATAAATGTTGTTTCAACGTAATTTGTCAACGTATTGTGACGTAGAATCTATGTGGAAAATACGTTGGATATGCAAAAAGTCATCAACAGAAAATGTTGTTTAGAGGCTAATATTTCAACCACAGGATTATGTCATAATGGTAACCAATTTTAAACGTAGATAAATGTTGTTGAATTTGTAGCTTTGAAACAACATAAGATTTTTCAACGTTATATCCAGTATCAGAAAAAAATCAATGATGGGCAGAACCTCCTGGAGAGTTGAACTATCTACAGTTATCTTTTTGGTCTCCCATCCAGGGTTGTATCTAAGGCCATCCCTGCTTGGCTTTGATATTTGTCACTGACTACTATCAATGTGCTATTGTGAGAATTATTATTGAGAGATTTTTTTAAAATTTGATTTATTTCACCTCTATTTAACCAGGTAGGCTAGTTGAGAACAAGTTCTCATTTGCAACTGCGACCTGGCCAAGATAAAGCGTAGCAATTCGACACATACAACAACACAGAGTTACACATGGAATAAACAAAACATACAGTCAATAATACAGTAGAACAAAATAAAACAAAAAGTCGATATACAGTGAGTGCAAATGAGGTAAGTTAAGGAAATCAATAGGCCATGGTGGCGAAGTAATTACAATATAGCAATTAAACACTGGAATGGTAGATCGGCAGAAGATGAATGTGCAGGTAGAGATACTGGGGTGCAAAGGAGCAAAATAAAGTATGGGGATGTGGTAGGTACATAGATGGGCTGTTTACAGATAGGCTAAGTACAGGTGCAGTGATCTGTAAAATGCTCTGACAGCTGGTGCTTAAAGCTAATGAGGGAGATGTGAGTCTCCAGCTTCAGAAATGTTTGCAATTCGTTCCAGTCATGGGCAGCAGAGAACTGGAAGGAAAGACGACCAAAGGAGGAATTGGCTTTGGGGGTGACCAGTGAGATATACCTGCTGGAGCGCGTGCTACGAGTGGGTGCTGCTATGGTGACCAGTGAGCTGAGATAAGGCGGGGCTTTACCTAGCAGAGACTTGTAGATAACCTGTAGCCAGTGGGTTTGGCGACGAGTGTGAAGCGAGGGCCAACCAACGAGAGCGTACAGGTCGCAATGGTGGGTAGTGTATGGGGCTTTGGTAACAAAACGGATGGCACTGTGATAGACTGTATCCAGTTTGTTGAGTAGAGTGTTGGAGGCTATTTTATAGATGACATCACCGAAGTCGAGGATCGGTAGGATGGTCAGTTTTACGAGGGTATGTTTGGCAGCATGAGTGAAGTATACTTTGTTGCGATATAGGAAGCCGATTCTAGATTTAATTTTGGATTGGAGATGCTTAATGTGAGTCTGGAAGGAGAGTTTACAGTCTAACCAGACACCCAGGTATTTGTAGTTGTCCACGTATTCTAAGTCAGAGCCGTCCAGAGTAGTGATGCTGGACGGGCGAGCAGGTGCGGGCAGCGATTGATTGAAAAGCATGCATTTAGTTTTACTTGCGTTTAAGAGCAGTTGGAGGCCACGGAGAGTTGTATGGCATTGAAGCCCGTCTGGAGGTTAGTTAACACAGTGTCCAAGGAGGGGCCAGAAGTATACAGAATGGTGTCGTCTGCGTAGATGTGGATCAGAGAATCACCAGCAGCAAGAGCAACATCATTGATGTATACAGAAAAGAGAGTCGGCCCGAGAATTGAACCCTGTGGCACACCCATAGAGACTGTCAGAGGTCCAGACAACAGGCCCTCCGATTTGACACACTGAACTCTATCAGAGAAGTAGTTGGTAAACCAGGCGAGGCAATCATTTGAGAAACCAAGGCTGTCGAGTCTGCCAATAAGAATGTTGTGATTGACAGAGTCGAAATCTTATCGAAGTCGTTATCTCTTAACAACTAAATAGATTCACTGTTGCTTATTGAAATCATTTAAAGAGTCAGCTTAAAAGAGCAAATGAAATGTAATCATACTTTATACGTGTAACGTGTACATTGAGAGTTGGGAAGCAAGTACAGGGAGTGAGTGTTTTAATAAATAAAATAATAAACACGAAAACACAAACAACGCAACGACATGAAACAGAATCAATAACACCTGAGGAAAGAGCCAAGGTGAGTGACAGATATAGGGAAGATAATCAAGGAAGAGAGGGAGTATACATGACAATACGTCATATATCGTCAATGATACTAGGCATATGTAGCATTTGTGAAGTCATTAACAGCTATTGTTTCAATTCAACTCAAATGAAACAATCAAGTGATAGATTTGAAACAAATGCATGTCTGTGATTAAACAACCCCATGCCATGATTAGATAGTTATAAAACACACCAATCTCTTTCATCATTTCTTTAAACAATAAAAGCTAATTTACCAATACTTCTGAAAATGGATATATAGCGTTTTTGAATGAAACTCTTCATTTACTCAACCTTAAAATTAGTAACACATCCATGGCCACATTTTGAGGTTGCTGTAATGATTCAGTTGAAATCGGAAGTTTACATGCACTTAGGTTGGAGTCATTAAAACTCATTTTTCAACCACTCCACAAATGTCTTGTAAACAAACTATAGTTTTGGCAAGTCAGTTAGGACATCTACTTTGTGCATGACACAAGTACATTTTCCAACAATTGTTACAGGCAGATTATCACTTTACTGTATCACAATTCCAGTGGGTTAGAAGTTTACATACACTAAGTTGACTGTGCCATTAAACAGCTTGGAAAATTCCAGAAAATTATGTCATGGCTTTAGAAGCTTCTGATAGGCTAATTGACATCATTTGAGTCAATTGGAAGTGTACCTGTGGATTTATTTCAAGGCCTACCTTCAAACCCAGTACCTCTTTTCTTGACATCATTGGAAAATCAAAAGAAATCAGCCAAGACCTCTACAAGTCTGGTTCATCCTTGGGATCCTTGGGGCATCCTTACCACGTTCATCTGTACAAACAATAGTACGCATGTATAAACACCATGGGACCACGCAGCCGTCATACCGCTCAGGAAGGAGACGCGTTCTGTCTCCTAGAGAAGTACCTACTTTGGTGCGAAAAGTGCAAATCAATCCCAGAACAACAGCAAAGGACCTTGTGAAGATGCTGGAGGAAACGGGTACAAAAGTATCTATTTCCACAGTAAAACGAGTCCAAAATCGACATAACCTGAAAGGCCGCTCAGCAAGGGAGAAGCCACTGCTCCAAAACCAGCATAGAAAAGCCAGACTACAGTTTGCAACTGCGCATGGGGACAAATATCCTACTTTTTGGATGTCCTCTGGTCTGATGAAACAAAAATAGAACTGTTTGGCCATAATGACCATCGTTATGTTTGGAGGAAAAAGGGGGACGCTTGCAAGTCGAAGAACACCATCCCAACCGTAAAGCACGGGGGTGGAAGTATCATGTTGTGGGGGTGCTTTTCTGCAGGAGGGACTGGTGTACTTCACAAAATAGATGGCATTCATGAGGAAGGAAAATATGTGCATATATTGAAGCAACATTTCAAGACATCAGTCATAAAGTTAAAGCTTGGTCGCAAATGGGTCTTCCAAATGGACAATGACCCCAAGCATACTTGTTGTGGCAAAATGGCTTAAGGACAACAAAGTCAAGGTACTGAAGTGGCTATCACAAAGCCCTGACATCAATCCTATAGAACATTTTGTGCAGATCTGAAAAAGTGTGTGTGAGCAAGGAGGCCTACAAACCTGACTCATTTACACCAGCTCTGTCAGGGGGAATGGGCCAAAACTCACCCCACTTATTGTGGGAAGCTTGTGGAAGGCTACCCGAAACGTTTGACCCAAGTTAAACAATTAAAGGCAGTGCTACCAAATACTAATTGAATGTATGTAAACTTCTGACCCACTGGGAATGTGATGAAAGAAATAAAAGCTGAAATAAATAATTCTCTCTACTATTATTACATTTCACATTCTTAAAATAAAGTGGTGATCGTAACTGACCTAAGACAGGGGGTTTTTATGTCAGGAATTGTGAAAAACTGAGTTTAAATGTATTTGGCTAAGGTGTATGTAAACTTCCGACTTCAACTGTAAATATCTTCTTATGTAATAATAGAAAGTGTACATGCTCAAGATAGCACACAAAGGTCACAGGTCCGTGGAGATCTTCACAACTGCTTTAATAATACGAGCAGAATCACTTGCACTATGTACTTTTAACATTATTTCAATTGCAATCCAGGCCATTTTGGTTGTGCTATTAGACAAAGTACAATGACATTAAATTGTTGTAAAATACCAAATATCTGACATTGTATTCCCATTTGAACCTTAGGCTAGATTGTATCAGATCCGCGCTAGCCAACACCTGAATAGTGTTTTTTTTTTGGCAGTGTCTGAGGTGGACCTACGTTAGAGCTGTCAAATCCACAAGCGGCTCCCGGCATTATACATAGTGTGACATTAAGAGAAATCAGCTTTATTTACAAGTTCGAACACTAGCACATGAGATGTAATCTACACCTCATTTAGACTGATAGAATTCCTCTATTTTGAAGATTTTGAAATTTAAGTGTCCTTATTTCTATATAGCCTACACTTTCTTTTTCTGAACTTCTAACATGAGTGGGACGGGTGTGGCTTTGTAACTATGATCACACGAGCAACCACTTTGATTTGACAGCTCCACCTCCGACACTGCCAAGCATCAGCTATTTCTTGTTAACGCTTGATCTGATCCAGGGCTTTGTTGTGCTTTTAAATGGTTGAAAATGCAGTGATAGCACATGTTGATGACAACTAAACCATAATCCGACATTTTTTTTATTGGAATTTGGTTGTGCTTTTAGATGGTTGAAAAAATAGTAGTAACACATTGGGAATTCAACAAACTTCTGTCTGTCTTTTTGAGTGGGTGAATAAAGGTTGAAATGTCATTGATCAACGTCTCCAAATAATACCCAAATGTCCACGTTGAAATGACGTGGTGTGTCCAGTGGGGCCTCTCTTCCATTTGCAGATTTGTTCTTGGGGGCACCCTTCTTAATAAGGTAGGCGGTATTTTACAGTTGCACACAATTATCATGAGTATCATGACGTAATATTTCAGAGTGGCATAATATTGTGTTTATTTGCCTTTATGTGAAGTTTATGTTAGGTCAACTCAGATTGACTTAAGGAAAACCTTTTAATTTCAAACAGCGAAGGGTGTCAACAGGTGCGACAGGAAAGCTACTGGCTGGCGTTGGTGTCATTTTTAAGTAGCCAGTGTGTCTTCATCAAGGCCCTAATGGCACCTCGTAAATACAGACATTTTGTTTTCTTTCGCAACCTTGTTACTCCTTCACAGAGATGAGATTACTCATGGCTGGCAGTAATCCAATTCAGGGGTATTCAACAATAGGAAATCTTATTAATGACCTCTGAAGTCACTTTAACATCTGAGCAATGGTTTGTGTTATAGAGACAATCTTGTCAGTTAAGTTTGGCTACCTGCAGCCTACAGTGGCACCATCTTGGCAGGCCAGTAGATGCCCAGGTAACCTGCGGACATACAGTATGATTCAGTTCCATGATTGTCTGATACCTACCTGTACATACTACCTCAACTAACCGGTGCCTCTGCACATTGACTCTGTACTGGTACCCCCTGTATATATTGTTATTTTTTACTGCTGCTCTTTAATTACTTGTAATCTCTTATTCGTATCTGTATTTTTTGAAACTGCACTGTTGGTTAGGGGCTCGTAAGTAAGCATTTCACTGTAAGGTCTACCTGTTGTATTCGGCGCATGTGACTAATACAATTTGATTTGATTTGCCAGAGACTTAATCGTGTGTGATCGTGTTTGTATGACAATGTAAAAATAAATTAGGTATTGGATGGTAAGGATGAGGGTGTTATGTTTTTTTCCTTCATTTTTGGGGTCAGGTGGAGAGAGCAGCGGGTGGGATTGAAAATGTAAAAAAAAATGTGTGTACAACTGTATAACTCCACATTTGACTGTTCATCTTTATGTCTTCATAGAAATAAATGACAAAAAAACGAATTTACTACCGTCCAACACCAGAACACATCCTCATTTGTTGACTGCTATGAATATTTAAAGAAATATGATGTATGATTGCTCCTAAAAATAAAGCCACACTGAACTTCATTTTTTACATTTTCTGAAATTAACATGAAACTCATACAGATACTTGACCAAATTGGACATGTGACTTAGTCACTTTAATCTGAAGGAGATTGCTCATAATGAAGTAATACATGAAGCCAACGTCCTTTCTGACTCCACGTTCCAACAATGATCTTTAATCGTTTTTATTCTTATGTTAGTTATTTATGAGATATAATGCATTTCTACATTTTGATATTTTATATATGTTTTGAGCAAAGCTCAAACACAACACTTTTTGAAAGACTACTGTGGGAAAACTGTTTTCTCTTGCAACCATCACAGCCCTGAATTCCAAACAGATGACAGCCACCAAGCTTAGCAACATTTGTTATGGGCCCCTCTTTGATAGAGTATATGAAATAGCAGTGGGGGGCATTAAGTGTCCAACCAGGTAACCAGGGGAAATAAGCAGGGGGAATGTGGCACACATTATGAAAGAGAGCAAGAGGCTGTATGAGATATTGGGAGTGAGAAAGAAGGGAGGGCAAAAAGGAGAGAAGAGGCAGGGTGAAGGGTGAATAACTGGACCTACAGATGTAGGATCTTAATTTGACCTGTATTGTCTCAGTGAAATAATCCCGCAGCAACAGGAGTTGAACGTTTAGTCCATAAGGTTGCTTGATTGGTGGTTAAGCTATAAACTGGCCAAAATTAGACGACATGAAAATTGCAATACTGTTAATATAGCCGTGTATTAGTGGAGGTTTTCAGTTAATTTATGTAAATCCCAAAGCTCATCTGCATTTCCTACAGTGCAGGAAGTTTTTCAGCAACCGAAGAGTGATCAAATTAAGATCCAAAATCTGTAGCAAACAAAGGTTTTTAGCTTTCTATGTAGACAGTTAGAATTCTATAACCAGAAGTATTCCAATGAGTTGGACTACCCTGCCATCTAAAGGCCACATGATTTTAACTTGAGCTAGAACAAAAGAAGAGTCTTGGAGTCTGTACTTTATGTGTGTGAACCATCTTCTTTAACTTGTTGGGATGTAAGAATCTCACTTGAAATAACTCATATTAAATGTGTTGTTGACCATAACTGTAAAAATTCCCTTTATTGTCTCAATTAACATGGTCATCAAAAAGATGATTGTTCAGGTATTAAAAAAAAAAAACTAGCTTTTTTAAAAATGAAACACAGTGATATATAATAACAGCTCAAATATAATGTATATTTGTTAGTATAATATTTTTGGGTTTTCCACATAGCAAAGTCACAGCTCAAACATAAAGTATATGTTAGTATCACAGGAGGCTGCGGAGGGGAGAACGGCCGGAATGGAGCATATGGAATAGCATCAATTACAGAAACCATGTGTTTGATGTATTTGTTACCATTCCAATGATTCCACTCCAGCCATTACCACAAGCCCGTTCTCCTCAATAAAGGTGCCACCAACCTCCTGTGCTTAGTATAGTGTTTTCTTTTCATATAGAAAAGTACATTTGGTTAGCTGTTCTTATTCAAGTGGTGGTAATAAGCATTGCTCGCTCACTCACTGCCTTATCTGTGTTGGCCACTCACTGAAAGACTTCCAAAAGAAGGGAAGGGGAACATCAATGTCCATCTTTTTCAATGTTACTCTTATGTATGGAGCTGTGCTTTGCGATGCCTGCTCCATTAGGTAGATCAATTCATTGAGTCCCCCATAAAAGTGAGACTGGAAAAAATCGACAAGCTCCTTGAGGTCATTGTTCACACGATCCACTGTAACCTCGTTATAGATTTCCTGGATCTTTATTTTGGCAGTATCTTTGTACTCACTAGCTTTAGATTTTGTTATGTACATGTCACGCTCAAGAGAACGCAACATTTTCTTCAGGTCTTGTGTCTTCAGAGAGGCAATGAACTCTGCTGCCCTCTGGAAACATAGCTGCAGGAGGTTATGAACTTTCTGGATCAGGTCCTCCAGACTCACGTCCTCCAAGTGTCTCACTACCTTGGTCATCTCATCCTGGATGGCACTCACGACAGACCTCAGGTTGGCAACAATCTTGTTTCCGTTGACAACTACATTGCTACCAGGGATTGTTAACTGAACGCCTTTAATTAAACTTTCAATTATATCAGTTATGGTCTCCATGACATTTGAGAACCTTTGGGCAGCCCAGTCAATGGTTGCAGACACAGAGCGACTGGCCCTCTCGTAGAGCTCCTGTCCAGAAAGTCTCTCCTCTATTCCGGGCAGAGCAAAATTAGTCTCACGCAAGAACGTAAGAACACTGTTAAGCAGTTCAGTGATGTCGATAGACGGTATACTGTCAGCTGCAATCCTAAACATCTCTCTCATAGAATTCTGTAGTGTATCAAAACCCAATGGGACCTCATGATAGGCTCTCTCAATGATGTTGGAGACAGAGTTCTTCAGCTTAATGGAGGCACGGTTTACACTGAAGCCAAAGTGAGCTGTGTGATACTTGTTTATGAACTTGAGCAGCGCATCTGTGATGGCAGGCATCCGCTCTTTGAGCCCTTCGATGGTGTAATGCATGGTATTCATGTTCCAGGCAACCTGGAAACTTAACTTCTCAGAGTTCTTCAGAGTGGCTTTGACACTCACAATGTCCGTGTCCTTATCAGGGCTAGACTGGATGGATAAGGAACAAGTAAGAGGGGATTAGAATTGTTTGTCTCATTCCTTCAGTATAAACACTGATTAAGGCAACAACAACAAAAAGCTATGTATTGTGTCCATAGAAAATAACATCTTGAAAACTCTAAGCTTTCAGTTTGACAATTTATAGGCAGAGGTGTGTAGTATGCATATAAAACAAGTTCCAGTAATTCAGATGTGTCTTACCAGGTAGCGACTGAACACTTTTCCGTACACTTGTGAAGGTGACCTCCAAGTAAAAAGGAATCCGAGGAAACCAATCGATGGGGAAGCCATGGAAGTGGTGATGCCATCCTTGCGGGAAGCATAGCGGAAGCTCACATCAACAAAGGTTGGGCTGGTGATATCCACATTCAAAGTATGACGAGATACACTGAAAGATAAAGGACACTTTAGATTTTTATGCGATTATGATCTGTCTGTTGGGGAAAATCTGGGCTGAAAGGTAGAAATGTACAGGATGTCTGGGGCGGCAGGTAGCCTAGTGGTTAGAGTGTTGAGCCAGTAACCGAAAGGTTGCCCAGGTTCCCCGTTCTGCCCCTGAACAAGGCTGTTCCCCGGTAGGCCATCATTGTAAATAAGAATTTCTTAACTCACTTGCCTAGTAAAGTAAAAAAATCGAATTATCTTGTGGTACTTACATAGCATCAGGAGAGACTTGCCGTTTCATCCTAAGAAAATAGATTACATTTAAATCAGAAATATATGTTGTTATCTTATTATTTGGTAGCGTTGTATTTTCGAAAGCATCAGTCTTACTTTCATAACATATTTTACCTGAGATTTTGTGAGAAGACATGCTGCCAGTTGACATTTATGTCACTGTGAACCAAGTTGCATTTCCCATTCATGCGGACTGCTCCGTTCTCAAAACGAAGAGTGGCGGTGGCTGCAGGGACAAATATACAAAAAGAAATGTAAACCTGAAAGTACTTGGAGGAAGTAATCCAAAGTAAAAATTTTAAATCTTACCATCGAGGTCATACTCCAGGAATATCATAGTGGAGGTACAGATGGACTTCAGTGAAGTGACAACGTTGGACTCCTTGTTTTCCAGGTTTGCAGTTGATGTCACATTGTAAATTGGGGATAACACCTTCACAGTGGTGGAAAGGGCACCGAAGGCTGGGATAAACACACTTACAGGCAAGTTCAGGGAGATTTCAGGGATTTCAATCTTCTGTTCTGGGATGGTAATGGTTGGCATTTCAAAGTTGGAAATCTGACTAGCAATCTCATCCAAATTAATGGTGTGCTCACCAATGGTAATGGACTTGGAGAAGGTAAATGATGAGATAATGATTTCATACTGTGGCAGCTTCACTGACAGGAAGGACATTCTGTTCTGTAGCAACTCTATATCAATATCAAAACTGGGAATTTCCACCTTGGGCAGACCAGGCAGCATGATATCAAAGCCAGTGGTGCTTATCATCGTAGGGATCTCCAAATTCTTCAAATCAATTGAGAAGGCTGGCACATGGAGAGTGGTGAAGGGTACATCAAAAGCTGGAACATCGATGACAGGTGGCACTGAGACCTGATCTGGGAGATCAATATTTTGGAATCGCATGTCAATCGTCCTTACAGCCTTTGGGATCTCTTTCACCCAGCTAGGCACTGCTAGTGTCAATTCTGGGATATTGAAGGTGACCCCATTCTCAAATAATTTGGATGGTAAAGTGAAAATTAGTCCCTCTTTGTTCTTTGTGTAAACTACAGTGGTGGACAGATTGAGGAATTGCATGTCATCCATTCTGGAGACCTGCTCTAACTTAAGCACATCCCAAATAGTCTTCTGGTAGACAGGGAGCCGGACAGACTTCAGGAAAGCAAGAGATCCTTCCACAGATTCAGCAATATCTATCTTCACTTCAGCCTCATCATTTGACAGAAGTAAGTCACAGGAATGTACAACAGAGGCAAGTTGCTCTCTGCCACTCCAGCTGAATGTCTGCTTATCTGCAGCGATGGAAAGATAACATTTCTGATCCACTCCTGCGTCACCTGGAAGATCCATGTAATTGAATGGCTGGGTTGCACCAATGTCTACCTTAGCTGTCACCGTTGTTAGAGGAACAAAGTCTAAGTTTGCTTTAACAGAGTGCTTCCCATTTGTATCAAACCCTGCCCAAACAATGTTAACCAGATTGTTGCAGGTGTAATTCAAAGTTGCATACACACGCCTCAGAGATGCCTCAAGAGCTAGGTTGTTATTGATGTTCAGATTCAATATGGTAACCTTATCGTGAACAAGGTTGGAGTCTAGGTCAGTTTTCACTGTGGATCGCAAGCCATTTGCGTTTAGGTAAATGTTAGCCTCGTTGTCTATAGCTCCATAGTAAACAATCCTTTTTACTGTTATGTCAGTTTTTCCTTTGGTAGAGGTCTCCAGTGAGACATAAGATGTAAGTCCCTCCAATGCCAAGTTTTGATCAATGTTCCCCTTGCCTACAGCCTCAATCAGTGGCATATTAAGCATGTATTTTAGTTTAATCTTGGAGGCTACATTTGGTTTCGTCTTGGTATTTCCAAGAAGTTCCTGACTCAATTCCAGACTCACAAAGGGAAGGTTGACTCTTGCAACAGTTGCCAGAATAGCTTCCATGTTCCTTTTAGAGAGACTAACAGTACAGTCGTGGCTGCCTTCTATGTTCTTGTGCTCCCAGGACAGAGCAGTGGCAAGTTTTAAACCCCTTGACCTTGTCAGGCTGGTAGACCCGTCAAGTTTACCTTTTAGAATATCAAACATAGAAGTTGAGGAAGCTCCAAATCGGGCAACAATGTCAGACTGGTTATAGAGGCCTACATTAGCAGTCAGGGTAATCACAGTAGACTTGAAAGAGAAATCGCACGTCATGTTGCCCATGGCAGGGATCATGATGTTGTTCTGAATGGCAGGTAGTGTGAATGAGGGAAGGGTCAGCTCACTCAATGTCTCAGGAATATGTAAGACTGGCAGCTCCAGAGATGGCAGCACCAGGGTATAAGATGGCACAGAAAAACCCATTGTTGGAACTTTAAAACCTGGTGTACTGACCTCCTTAGGGATGAAAAAGCCAAATGCAGGTAACTCTGCTCTGAAGCTAGAGACTTCAATATGCAGGATGGGTATTTTGTATCCGGGGACTGTGACAAACCTGGGAGGTTGGTTGGATGTGTCAATCTTATATTTGTCAAAATGTGTCTTGGCTTCATTGTAAGAGGTTGTCAGAAGGTTTACAAGTTTGTTTCTCCCTAACTCAAAGTGAGCCCTAAAAATTTCTAAATTACTAATTGCATTGTAGAAGGGTTGTAGGTCATAATCAATGGTGTGCATGTCAGGGTTCTTCTGATACTGAAGCTTTAGGTTCATTTCAAATGATTGCCTAGGGGTGGTTAGAAGTTCCTTGAGGCCAGCATGCTCCCAAAGAGAAAGTTCTTGAATGTGAGGTGTTTTCAATCTAAGATAAGGCACTGTCATCTCAGGGATGGTGAGGGGAACGGTCAAAAAGTCAACATTAGCTTCACCGTTCATTGCTGCATAGATTCCAATGTCTTTCTGATTGTTGTCCACGGTGAAATTATGATAGTACTTGTACTGATTGAATCGAGCTAAGCCAGCCCAGTAGGCGCGCTGCATTTCAGAGTTAAGTATCACACCAAATTCATTTTGGAGATCAAACTTTCCTGTGAGTGTCAATGGGAAGATAACCTTTGAATTTCCTTCGTTTTTGCAATCTAGGACAATCTCAAAAGGACGGGCCAAAAATTCCAAAGTGTTAGATATGGTTCCACTCATTCTTCCCATAAGCTCTGCATTGTGGGAGGCTGTCAGTGCAATCTTTAGGTCTCCCACATGTGCATCTCCATTTAAAACCACAATACTGCTCTTGACGAAAGGAAATTCTGTCTCAGCCCTGGCATCAACAGTGAAGTGGCTGAAAATGACAGATTCAGCATTCATGGTTTGTTTCATTTTCAAGACCTTGCTTTCAGTTTCTCCAACAAAGGTTAATTTCGCAGTGATAACATTGATGTTGAATTCTAGATTGTTTTTGTGTGTGCCTTCATCTGAGTAGTCTTGAATGGACCACTTTCCATTTCCTTCATTTCGAACAGTCACAGAAATAATACCAGATTCAAGACTGGCTGCTGCAGTCTGGGTCATGGTGGCTTGGCTTGAAGTTTCAACAGCTGGGATGTTCAAGTTGTGGCTGTAGGTAGTGTCTATTGATGCAGAAATTCCACTCTTTAGGGACAGTGCAATGTTGTTCACCAGATCAGCTGTGTACATCTCAGTAGTGGCCTTAGCATTGGTCTTTGCAGTTGCTTCTGCAGAGGGTGCGCTGAAAGTCAGTGATCCCTCGTGATCTATAGAGAAGACCATGTGGGTGACATTCACAGTCTCAGTAAACACCAATGTTTCCATCTGAGAAGCTTCTAGACGAGCAGTGGCATCCAAGGAGTAGTCAAGGAATTCACAGGCTGATTTGGCCTGAGAAGTAAGCGTGGCTGTGAACTTGGAAGTCTCTGGTGCATCTCTATTCAAATTAATTGTTGTTGAGTTCTCTAATGAGGCTACTGTCACAAGAGTGTAATGGGGGGAGTTCACTCTAAACTCGCCATAGAGCTTGCCAAAAGCAGGAATTTGAACTTCACTGTGGACCTGAGGGAACTTTAACTCCGGAATTGGAAGCATTGTGATTTCAAAGTTCTCCAGATTCAACTTAGGGAGGTTGATGGCTGGAAGCTTGATCTCTAAAATAGTTATTTCTGGGAAGGTCAAGTCTGGGAGGTCGGATAAGTAAAGTGCTCTCAAGTCTCCAAAGATGGCCTCGGGTGGAGGCATTGGAAGCTCATATTCTCTTACTTGGTCGATGAATGCAATTATTTGTTGTTTGATTTCCTCAAAATCTATGTTCATGGCTGGGACAGTGTAAGAACTCAGGATGGTGAACTCAGGGACTGAGATTTGAGCCGGAATGCTTATGTCCTGCAGCCTGTTCAGGTTGATTTGGATGGCGGGAATTACGAGGTCAGTGAGAGGCACTACAAAAGAGGGAATCTCAACATCTGCTGTCTTCAGTGCATCCAGAATACCATCCACAGCCTGACTGATCTGGTTTAATATATCTTGGTCCTCAGCCACCCTGCGGATTTCCTCAATCAGTTTGTTGAACTGAACAGAAATGTAGGCAACCATGTTTGTATAGGAGTCACTTGCCCTTTGCAGATATATGAGTATCTCCTCTCTAATGTTCATGCCATCAACTCTATCTCTCATGTCTTGAAGGGCTTGCTGTACAATCGTCTTTATATCGTTGAAGGCTGTAGTGTCAATCACATCTTTCATCATCTTCACGACTTCTGCAATTCTTGTCTCTTTGAGTTGTTCCAAGTATTTGAAGATAGAACCCTGGATCTTTCTAACAAATTCTCTGGAGGCCTCTATTTTTTGTGCAATTCCATAGGCTTCAATCTGATTATTAACATAACTTGTTAGTTCACTGATCTTCTGGTTAGCATCATCAACAAACACATTGTAATCAAATTCCTTTATAATCTTGATGACTGAGCAAATGTATTCCTTTAGCTCATCAATACTTTGCTTGAAGTCAATTGATTTGAACTGATTTACAGACCCATCCAGTAGTTGCATAACGTTCTCATACATGACTTCAACGTCTATAGATTTCGAAGCATCAACCAGTGACTGCACAGTTTCTTGGATTCGGAATTCCTTGATGAGTACTACAGTCTGATCCATGAATATTTCAAATCTCTTGTCAAACTCATACCTGAGAAGCAGATCTCTGATATAAGAATACATAGCATTGATTTTGTCTGCAATTTCATATTCTTCAATCCAGTTGACAATTACATCCTTTATAGATTCAAGGACCCTGGCCATCTGCTCAGTGGGAATCTTAGCAGTTAGCTGCTCCACATATTTAGCAAAGTCAAAGTTGATTGAGAGGGTGTAGTCCCTCAGATTCTGGAAAAACATTGTGACATCAAAGGTCTCAATAACCTGTTTCAATTCACTAATTTTATCTTGAAGTTTTTCTTTGATTCTAAATCTACTATCAATGTCCCCCAACCAGGCAACACTGCTGTCTCCTAGCTTCTGTAGATCAATCTGTCTGATGACATCCTCAATTGCATCAATGACTATGACAATTGTTTCTCTGATATTAAAATGGTAATCAACATCCTTAAGCATATTTCTAATTTGTGAGAGGACATTTGAAATGGCGTCTGACAAGTCTCCCCTCTCAATGCTGCCCCTGACTGTCGCAATCAGGTCTCTGATTTTGGTTGCAATATCAAATAGTGTTTTTTCAATGTTCACCTTAAGATTCTCCACAGAGGCTTCCAAGTCCTCCAGTGTCACAGCATACTCTTGTGTCAAAATAATCAGTTTCTCTTTGACATCAGTCACTTTGTTCTCCAAATCAATCTCTGTCATGAAGTCCCTTACTTGCTGCGGAAGATTGTCCAAATGGACTCTTAGCTCACCAATTAGCTGGTTAATGTCTAAGCTGATGATATAATGTTGCATGGCCTCCAGAGCACTGACAACAGCAGTCTTGAGGAGATCAAAAGCAGCAGGAAGGCTTTTAATGAAGGGAAGCTCAATGATATGTGAGTTACTGTTCTTGTCATACTTCAGGAAACCGGAGACACTGAATTCTTGGTTTTCCTTCTCTGACCTTTGGTCTCCACACACTCCAGCCTCATTTAAAAGGTTTGTAGATATTATTCCCTCAAACTCAATTCCAATCATCTGAGCATTGTTGTAAGTGCTGACGTCTTGATTATAAGCGTGGTTGTCAAACTTGGATTTAGTTTTCCAGGTTAATGACTGTTCACTGGGTGTTAGAAGACCATCAAACTTGTTATCCAGGTGAGCAGCAGATTCCCAACTCTCCAGCATATGTGTGGTTGTGGCCCGGCAGTCATGTGAGTAAGCAAGTGCAAGAGGCTCTGCTTTAACAAGCAATTTGCTGTAGAGCTGCCCAGTGTGCTTCCCAAACAGGTCCACCTCACCATCACTGTTGATTATGGCATTGACAGTGACACTAAATGGCAGTGCCAAGGTGCGAATAGTGCTGACAAAACGTAATGATTCTGAGTTTATCCTTGCCTCACAGTTAGACTTGGAGGTCAGTCCTGCAATCTCAATTTCACAGTTGTGGCTCATCTGTGCATCCATTATCTTCCCAGTTGTACTACACTTCAGAGCGCCAGCTAGGTCAGCATAGTTTAGTTCATAAGTGTGTCTGAGCTCATGTTCGTCTCTGTAGGCTCCTCTTAAACTTCCACTCAGGTCCAGCTTGGTAGGCTCCATTTTTAACTGGCCTTCATTGTTCATACGGACGTCAAAGAGCTTGAGATAATTTTTCATGTCAATGGAGGTAACAAAAGGCTTCACGTCAACCTTTATATCATGCTTGTAGGAGGCGTCCTCACAGATGGAGTTATCTGTCTTAGAGCGGAAGGCCAGGGTCCATAATGTGAGAGTCAGACTATGGGTGTTTTCTGTCTTCATGTTCTGCAGAGATCCCTTCATGTTGTTGGAGAAGATTAAACCCTGCCTGTTCAATACCAGGTTTGTTGTACTTCTTGCGTTTGAATCATAGGCGTTGCCTCTGAAGGCACTGCCTAGAGAAGCCTCAGTACTTGATATTCTGCCCTCAAAGCTTAGCTCGGCTCTGCTGTCTTCAGCCATTCCTTTGATCGTGGAGGTCAGGGAGGCTCCACTACTATCTATGCCCCCATTGTAGATGTTCTCAAACGTCAAGGGACTGCACTGCAGGCTGTTGGTGCCACTGGTAACCAGGCCATTTCTGTTCACTGACACAGTGGCCTTATGCAATCCACGGCCTCCTTTAACGGTAAGGGAGCCTTCAGAGTTGACTTCAAGACCGTCCATGTTCAGGGAACCTGTGAGAAGGGAGTAAGCCTGGTTTGTTGCATCATCAGCCTGGGACTCAACTCTCAGAATGATTACCTCACTGGAGATTCCAAGTTCAACTTTGTTCTTAAGTATATTGCCCAGGGCATTGGAAACAGCATCACATTTTAGAGATAGTTGGCCATCCTTGTACTTGAGCTCTGCCACATGCTTGAGAGCATCATCCTGCACATTGGTTTTGGACACAATGGACAACTCGTCATTGGCATACACTCCCTTGATCATGTTCTGAGCCTGGATAAGTGGGGAGTTCACCCGCAGATTGGACTCTCCTCTTCCTTCTCTATCGAGGGGGCGAATGGCATAGTTATGTCTGTAGGTGGAGTCGGCTTTCCATGAGCCCACTCTGATGGTTCCATCCAAGCTACCATCCCCTGTGACCTCTTCAGAAGTGGATTCTGACATTGCTGAGTAGTACAGAGAGGTCTGCAGGCCCAGAGGACTTGAGGCTTCAATTTTGTAGTTGGCCTTAGCATTCAGTTTGTCTGTAACGCTCAAGGTTTCAAAGACACTGAAGCTGGCATCGATGAAACTGTGGCTCAGGGACCCGTTGACTAGGTACTTCAGATTATCTTCCACTGTTCCTGAAATCATGCCTGTGCCTTTATGAAGACAAAAGGAGATTAAACCTATGTCATTATATAAACAGTGAAATATGGTGATCTTCTATGTACTTAAATGTATGTGTGGAAAATATACAGTGCATTCGGAAAGTGTTCAGACCCCTTCCCTTTTTCCACATTTTGTTAAGTTACAGCCTTATTCTAAAATAGATTAAATAAACAATTTTCCTCATCAATCTACACACATTACCCCATAATGACAAAGCAAAAACAGTTGAATTTTTTTTTGCAAATGTATTACAAATAAAAAAAATACATGATATAAATAAGTATTAAGACCCTCTGCTATGAGACTCAAAATTCAGCTCAGGTGCATCCTTTTCCATTGATCATACTTGAGATGATGCTACATCTTGATTGGAGTTCCTCTGTGGTAAATACAATTGATTGGACATGATTTGGAAAGACACACACCTGTCTATATAAGGTCCTACAGTTGACAGTGCATGCCAGAGCAAAAACCAAGCCATGAGGTTGAAGAAATTGTCCGTAGAGCTCTGAGACAGGATTGTGTAGAAGCACAGATATGGGGAAGGGTACCAAAACATTTCTGCATCATTCAAGGTCCCCAAGAACACAGCAGCCTCCATCATTGTTAAATGGAAGAAGTTTGGAAGCACCAAGACTCTTCCTAGAGCTGGTCACCCAGCCAAACTGAGCAATCTGGGGAGAAGGGCCTTGGTCAGGGAGGTGACCAAAAACCCAATGGTAACTTTGACAGAGCTCCAGAGTTCCTCTGTGGAGATGGGAGAACTTTCCAGAAAGACAACCATCTCTGCAGCACTACACCAATCAGGCCTTTATGGTAGAGTGGCCAGACTGAAGCCACTCCTCAGTAAAAGGCACATGACAGTCCGCTTGGAGTTTGCCAAAAGGCACCTAAAAGACTCTCAGATCATGAGAAACAAGATTCTCTGGTCTGATGAAACCAAGATTTAACTCTTTGGCCTGAATGCCAAGCATCACGTATGCAAGAAACCTGGCACCATCCCTACGGTGAAGCATGTTGGTGGCAGCATCATGCTGTGGGGATGTTTTTCAGCGGCAGGGTCTGGGAAACTAATCAGGATCGAGAGAAAGATGAACGGAGCAATGTACAAAGAGATCCTTGATGAAAACCTGCTCCAGAGCGCTCAGGACCACAGACTGGGTCGACGGTTCACCTTCCAACAGGACAACGACCCTGAGCACACAGCCAAGACAATGCAGGAGTGGCTTCGGGACAAGTCCTTGAGTGCAACGGGTCTGAATACTTATATAAATAAGGTATTTCTGTTTTTATTATGAATACATTTGCAAACATTTCTAAAAACCTGTTTTCACTTTGTCATTATGGGGTATTGTGTGTAGATTGATGAGGGAAAACAAACCATTTAATCCATTTTAGAATAAGGCTGAAACAGATCAAAATGTGGAAAAAGTTAAGTGGTCTGAATACTTTCCGAATGCAGTGTACATTAAAATATAGCAGCGACCAGCAATGAACGGGGTTCACGGGATGACAGAAAGGACACAAGATCAGTTGGATAACACAGCAAACTGCAAACTCTATCGTGTAGGAACTATCTTCCTTTATGTGCAATCAGTGAAACATTACCATGTTTATCTCTCAATACCACAAGAATGACAAAAGTGAAGTTTAGTCTAGCGCTGTAGGTTGTTATCTTTGATTGCAGCAGGTAATCATTCTTAAAGTCATTACTTAATGTACTGAGTTTATATATCAATTCTGGAGTCAATTTGACTAATGGTTCATGTTAAGACTTGTGAAATAGTTTCAGCCTTAGTGTATGGGTATATTGCGGTCATCTTTGAATTCTGGGACTTTATTTTGTTAAACTCATTAGAGATTAATGTGGTAAGTCTATGTACCAAATATGGTTTTGCGTACAAAGGTGAAGACTAAAGTGTCTTATTAGGAATTTTCAAATCCGACTTCTCTATTGTGCGGTCTATGAGTTAAACTGCAGCACCGAAGTACCGAAGCAAGACTGTAGGTGTGGTCAAGAAAATCACTACACAAATATAATTTGAAATACTGTATATCTTATTTGACAGCATTAAATACAAAATCTGGAGTGAATCTTGGTTCATGAGGAGAAGATGATTGCAGATGATTTTGAGCATTAGCGTTGCATATGCAAAGAATTTGTTGTTAATAGTTTCCTTGTTTTTTGAGATATCAATACCAAATTCATTGTAGTTCATCTTAGGGACGTCCATAATAGCGATGACAAGTTTCAAGTTCAACAGCCACTGTGGAGCTGATTTACTGTGGTTTAAATGGACACATAAAATCAGATTTGTCAATAACTCAGGCATATTTTGATCAATGCCTTAGCTTTTCTCAAACTTAAGACAAAGTTAAGACATGTACCATGGGCCTACATTCTACATTTGGTGTCATTTGGTCGTATGGTTCATGAGAAGAAGATTTTCAAAGTATTTGTAGCATATTTTAACATATGGGCTAATATGCATCTACTGGTATACTGTGTACATCTTTGAATGCATCAACGTTATTTTCTTAAACTCTTTAGGGACTTTTGTGATGAGTCCAAGGCCCACATTTTGAGTGAATCTTAAGTTTAGTACGTACATGAGAATGAGTTTTTTTTTTCTGATTAATTTAAGCATTAACATTACATATTAAAAAAAGTTAATTGTTAATAGTTTTCTTATTTTTTAAGATATCAATGCCAAAATGTAACATAGTTCATCAAGGTAACGTCTCTGATGACCCCAAGAAAACAGGCCATTGTGGAGTGGATTTATAAAGGATTTAGATAGACATATAAAATCAGATTTCCTGATTTATCAATAACTCAGCCATCTCTTAATCAATCACTTAGCTTTTCTCAAACTTAAGACTAAGTTAAAACATGTACAATGGACCTACATTCTACATTTGGTGTCATTTGGTGTAATTCGGACTTGGTTTGTGAGAATATGTTTATTTATTTTTGTCCAAGATGGAGGAAAATCGATCCTGATGGACCTTATGGGTCCTTGAGGAAAATTTGTTCAGCATGATGACAGACAACTACATACAAAGTTTCAAGACTCTAGGTCAAATGGCTGGGGATATGAGAGTTTAAAGGAAAACTACACCCCAAAATGATCTTTTGGTATTTGTTGCATAAGTCCATTGTTGATATAGACCCAAAATGTTTTGCATGTCAGCAATCAAGTTCTCAAGATATATAACTTCCAAAATACAGAAATACAGGCGGAATGATGCATTTTACATCATACGATGCTGCGTTTTGCATCATATGATGCAAAGTGCATCACACCAGCGTCATCTATAGGCCAATCAGTTCAGTCATTTTTAACAAAGTTGCTCATGGCCTCTAGTTTCTGTATCCCCCCCCCCCAAAAAAAACAATTACCAATCTATGCTTGAGTTATTTGACCATGTCAAGGAAAAACAAAATGTAAGAATAACAATAGGTTACAGAGCTTCACTATGAACCCCTAATGAAACATGGAAAGATCAGCAAAGTTTACCTTCAAGTCTGTAGGCGAGTGGGCTGACAGGAGACTGAGCCTTGACTTTAAAATGAGCAATATAGCTGGGAACATCAACAGTGTTGTTGCCCCCGGAGATGGATCCCTCCCAGTTGTAGAAGTTGCTGTTTACTTTGGAGGTCACCTCAGCAAGGCCAAGCAAGGGCAGCACGATGTCAAAAGAGCGAGGTATGGTGAAAGTTGGGATTTGGATCTCATTGGCAGGAACCATCCAACCTATTTCAGGAACATCAATGGCAGGAATGGACAGGGTAGCGGGAATGTTTAACTCCTCAGAGGATTTTCCTCCCAAAGGCAAAACAAGGGAGATTGCCATTTTGTTCTGGTTGAACTCGTATCTGAATAAACTGTCACTGTAGTAAAAACAAAAAAGAAAGTGACAAATTAATTAATTGCTATTAGCGAAGAATTTATCCTGATTTCCCCTTACACTTTGCCATTATTACATTTAATTGTATCTCCTGAATTGAATCAAATCAAAGTTTATTTGTCACGTGCGCCGAATACAACAGGTGTAGTAGACCTTACAGTGTATTTCTTACTTATAGGCTCTAACCAATAGTGCAAAAAAGGTGTTAGGTGAACAATAGGTAGGTAAAGAAATAAAACAACAGTAAGACAGGCTATATACGAGGCTATAAAAGTAGCGAGGCTATATACAGATACCGGTTAGTCAGGCTGATTGAGGTAGCATGTACATGTAGATATGGTTAAAGTAAATGGAAAGGATTGACATGGAAATACAGTGCCTTCGGAAAGTATTCAGACCCCAAATGTATAAACAATTATAAAAAGAAATATCTTATTTACATAAGTACTCAGATCCTTTGCTATGAGACTCAAAGTTGAGCTCAGGTGTATCCTGTTTCCATTGATCATCCTTGGGATGTTTCTACAACTTGATTGGATTCCACCTGTGGTAAATTCATTTGATTGGACATGATTTGGAAAGGCATTCACCTGTCTATTTAAGGTCCCACAGTTGACAGTGCATGTCAGTGCAAAAATTAAGCCATGAGGTCGAGGCACAGATCTGGGGGTGTGTACCAAAACATTTCTGCAGCATTGAAGGTCGCCAAGAACACTGTGGCCTCCATCATTCTTAAATGGAAGACGTTTGGAACCACCAAGACTCTTCCTAGAGGTGGCCACCAGGGAGGTGACCAAAAACCCAATGGTGACTCTAACAGAGATCTAGAGTTCCTCTGTGGAGATGGGAGAACCTTCCAGAAAGACAACCATCTCTGCTGCACTCCACCAATCAGGTATTTATGGTAGAGTGGCCAGACAGAAGCCGCTCCTCAGTAAAAGGCACATTTCAGCCCGCTTGGAGGTTGCCAAAAGGTACCTAAAGACTCTCAGACCATGTGAAACAAGATTCTCTGGTCTAATGATGAAACCAAGATTTAACTCTTGAATGCCAAGCATCACATCTGGAGGAAACCTGGCACCATCCCTACGGTAAACCATGATGGTGGCAGCATCATGCTGTGGGGATGTTTTTCAGCGGCAGGGACTGGGAGGCTAGCAGTAATAAAGCCTCTCTTGAAAAAGCCAAACCTTGACCCAGAAAATATTAAAAACTATCGACCTATATCGAATCTCCCATTCCTCTAAAAAGCGGTTGCGCAGTAACTCGCTGCCTTCCTGAAGACAAACAATGTATATGAAATGCTTCAGTCTGGTTTTAGACCCCATCATAGCGCTAAAACCCAAATTGGTCTACATGGGCATGTTCTGGCCTGGTTTAGATCTTATCTGTTGAAAATATATCAGTTTGTCTCTGTGGATGGTTTGTCCTCTGACAAATCAACTGTAAATTCAGTGTTCCTCAAGGTTCTGTTTTAGGACCACAATTGTTTTCACTATATATTTTACCTCTTGGTGATGTCATTCGGAAACATAATGTTAACTTTCACTGCTATGCGGATGACACACAGCTGTACATTTCGAAGCCCCAAAATTACCCTCCCTGGAAGCCTGTGTTTCAGATATAAGGAAGTGGATGGCTGCAAATGTTCTACTTTTAGACTCGGACAAAACAGAGATGCTTGTTCTAGGTCCCAAGAAACAAAGAGATCTTCTGTTGAATCTGACAATTAATCTTGATGGTTGTACAGTCGTCTCAAATAAAACTGTGAAGGACCTCGGCGTTACTCTGGACCCCGATCTCTCTTTTGACGAACATATCAAGACTGTTTCAAGGACAGCTTTTTTCCATCTACGCATCCTTACAAAAATCAGAAACTTTCTGTCCAAAAATGATGCAGAAAAATGTATCCATTCGTTTGTCACTTCAAGGTTAGACTACTGCAATGCTCTACTTTCCGGCTACCTGGATAAAGCATTAAATACACCTCAGTTAGTGCTAAACACGGCTGCTAGAATCTTGACTAGAACCAAAACATTTGATCATATTACTCCACTGCTAGCCTCTCTACACTGGCTTCCTGTTAAGGCAAGGGCTGATTTCAAGGTTTTACTGCTAACCTACAAAGCATTACATGGGCTTGCTCCTACCTATCTCTCTGATTTGGTCCTGCCGTACATACCTACACGAACGCTACGGTCACTAGACGCAGGCCCTAGAATTTCTAAGCAAACAGCTGGAGGCAGGGCTTTCTCCTATAGAGCTCAATTTTTATGGAATGGTCTGCCTACCCATTTGAGAGACGCAGACTCGGTCTCAACTTTTAAGTCTTTATTGAAGACTCATCTCTTCAGTAGGTCCTATGATTGAGTGTAGTCTGGCCCAGGAGTGGGAAGGTGAACGGAAAGGCACTGGAGCAACGAACCGCCCTTGCTGTCTCTGCCTGGCGGGTTCCACTCTCTCCACTGGGATTCTCTGCCTCTTACCCTATTACAGGGGCTGAGTCACTGGCTTACTAGTGCTCTTCCATGAGGCCCTAGGAGGGGTGCGTCACTTGAGTGGGTTGAGTCACTGACGTGATCTTCCTGTCCGGGTTAGCGCCCCCCTTGGGATGTGCAGTGGCGGAGATCTTTGTGGGCTATACTCGGCCTTGTCTCAGGATGGTAAGTTGGTGGTTGAAGATATCCCTCTAGTGGTGTGGGGGCTGTGCTTTGGAAAAGTGGGTGGGGTTATATCGTGCCTGACCCTGTCAGGGGTATCGTCGGATGGGGCCACAGTGTCTCCCGACCCCTCTTGTCACAGCCTCCAGTATTTACGCTGCAGTAGTTTGTGTCAGGGGGCTAGGGTCAGTCTGTTATATCTGGAGTATTTATCCTGTCTTATCTGGTGTCCTGTGTGAATTTTAGTATGCTCTCTCTAATTCTCTCTCTTTCTCTCTTTTTCTTTCTTTCTTTCTTTCTTTCTTTCTTTCTTTCTTTCTTTCTTTCTTTCTTTCTTTCTTTCTTTCTTTCTTTCTTTCTTTCTCTCGGAGGACCTGAGCCCTAGGACCATGCCTCAGGACTACCTGGCCTAATGACTCCTTGCTGACCCAGTCCACCTGGCTGTGCTACTGCTCCAGTTTCAACTGTTCTTCCTGCGGCTATGGAATCCTGACCTGTTCACTGGACGTGCTACCTCTCCCAGATCTGCTGTTTCATCTCTCTAGAGACAGCAGGAGCGGTAGAGATACTCTGAATGATCGGCTACGAAAAGCCAACTGACATTTACTCCTGAGGTGCTGACCCGTTGCACCCTCGACAACCACTATGATTATTATTATTTGACCCTGCTGGTCATCTATGAACATTTGAACATCTTGGCCATGTTCTGTTATAATCTCCACCCAGCACAGCCAGAAGAGGACTGGTCACCCCTCATAGCCTAGTTCCTCTCTAGGTTTCTTCCTAGGTTCTGGCCTTTCTAGGGAGTTTTTCCTAGCCACCGTGCTTCTACACCTGCATTGCTTGCTGTTTGGGGTTTTAGGCTGGGTTTCTGTACAGCACTTTGTGACATCAGCTAATGTAAGAAGGGCTTTATAAATAGTCAGGATAGTCAGGATTGAGGCAAAGATGAATGGAGCAAAGTACGGAGCGATCCTTGATGAAAACCTGCCCCACGGTACTGAGGACCTCAAACTGAAGAGAAGGTTCACCTTCCCACAGGCCAACGAACCTAAGCACACAGCCAAGACAACACAGGAGTGGCTTTGGGACAAGTCTCTGAATGTCCTTGAGTGGCCCAGCCAGAGCACGGACTTGAACCCGATCGGACATCTCTGGAGAGATCTGAAAATAGCTATGCAGCAACGCTCCCCATCCAACCTGACAGAGCTTGAGAGGATCTGCAGAGGAGAATGGGAGAAACTCCCAAAATACAGGTGTGCCAAGCTTGTAGCGTCATACCCAGACTCAATTCTGTAGTCGCTGACAAAGGTGCTTCAACAATGTACTGAGAAAAGGGTCTGAATACATAAAACCTGTTTTTGCTTTGTCATTGTGTGTTATTGTGTGTAGATTGATGAGGGGGAAAAAACTATGTAATACATTTTAGAATAAGGCTGTAACATAACAAAATTTGTAAAAGGGAAGGGGTCTGAATACTTTTCCGAATGCACTGTAATCCCAACCCCACTTAATATGTGAATTGTCAGATAGTTACGATTGAAAGAACAGTTTCTCAGGCACGGTGGGTAGAGTGAGTTCTGCAAGGATCCTCCTGTTTCTTCCAGCAACTTTGTCCAGCCAAATGTTGCATGCCTAAAATGAGATGTACTTTTTAGGTTGAGAATTGTTGTAGAGAAATGTTATCAATGGAAACAAAATTGTTGCAATTTGTTAACATTTTGTATTTATCTTAACTTTATTTAACTAGACATGTCAATTGGGAGTAGAACATTTGAAAAATTACTGCCGATGCCATTAATCAAAAGATACAGTCAGCTCAAAGTATTGGGATAGTGACAATTTTTTGTTGTTTTGCTCTGTACTCCAGCACTTTGGATTTGATACAATGAGGTTAAAGCGCAGACTGTCAGCTTTAATTTGAGAGTATTTGAAATCATATCGTGTGAACCATTTAGAAATTACAGCACTTTTTGTATATAGTCCCCCATTTTAGGGGACCAAAAGTATTGGGCAAATTTGTATTGTGTATTAAAGTAGTGAACATTTTAATATTTGTTCCCATATTCATAGCACAGAATGATTACATAAAGCGTGAGACTCTAGAAACTTGTTTGATCCTGTCACGTTCTGACCTTAGTTCTTTTATTATGTCTTTGTTTTAGTATGGTCAGGGCGTGAGTTGGGTGGGTTGTCTATGTTCCTTTTTCTATGTTTTGGGATTTCTGTGTTTGGCCTGGTATGGTTCTCAATCAGAGGCAGCTGTTTATCGTTGTCCCTGATTGAGAACCATATTTAGGTAGCCTGGTTTCACTTTTGAGTTGTGGGTGATTCTTTTCCGTGTTAGTGTTTGTTACCACACGGGACCGGTTTGTTTGTTTCACTTTGTTATTTTGTATTTTTGTAGTGTTCAGTTTGTCTTATTAAAATGGACACTTACCACGCTGTAAATTGGTCCGACCTCTCTTACTCCTCATCAGAGGAAGACGACGAACGTTACAGAATCACCCACCACCAAAGGACCAAGCAGCGTGGTAAGGAGCAGCGCTATCTGGAGTAGGTTACAACATGGGAGGGATACCGGAGAATGGAGCTGTCACGTTCTGACCTTAGTTCTTTTATTATGTCTTTGTTTTAGTATGGTCAGGGCGTGAGTTGGGTGGGTTGTCTATGTTAGTTTTTCTATGGTTTGCTATTTCTGTGTTTGGCCTGGTATGGTTCTCAATCAGAGGCAGCTGTCAATCGTTATCCCTGATTGAGAACCATATTTAGGGAGCCTGTTTTCTATTGCGTTTCGTGGGTGATTGTTTTCTGTTGTGTGTCTGCACCAGCCAGAACTGTTTTCGGTCGCTTTTCTTTGGTATTTTTTGCTATTTCCGTGTTCATTTTAATAAATATGGACACACACCACGCTGCACCTTGGTCCTCACCTTCTTCCACCAACAACGGCCGTTACAGATCCATTTTCTATTTGTTTTGGTTGTGTTTCAGATTATTTTGTGCCCAATAGAAATTAAGGATAAATAATGTATTGTGTAATTGGAGTGACTTTTATTGTAAATAAAAATGTAATATATTTCTAAACACTTCTACATGAATGTTGATGCTACCATGATTACGGATAGTCCTGAATGAATCATGAATAATGATAAAGTTAGACACACAAATATCATACCTCCCCTCAAAATAAAATAAATGCTAACCTCCCCAGTTATTGTAATGGTGAGCATGTCTTGGGGTATGATATTTGTGCGTCTGTAACTTTCTCACTCATCATTATTCATGATTCATTCAGGACTATCTGTAATCATGGTAGCATCAACATTCATGTAGAAGTGTTTAGAAATATATTACATTTTTATTTACAATAAGTCACTCCAATTACACAATACATTATTTATCCTTAATTTCTATTCACAATTCATTCGGAACTAGCTGTAATCACGGTAGCATCCTTTATTAATATAGAAGTGATTATTCCCATTACTTTGGAACTCACTGTATTTTAAAAACACAACTCTTACCTCAATGGCTTTGGTAACAATGTGCCGCACTTTCATATCAGTCTTAGCCACCTTCTGATCTAGTATGTCATCAATGAACTTTTGTAGCGCCCTCTGGTAATCTTCTGTGTTTGGGATGAGTTTTGGGATCTCAGAGTTCAGGTCAGACTTCATCTCCACCTCAAACTTGTTGTCATCTGTATGGGAAAACCACATGTAAGACTTGAATCGTTTCTGTTTGTAGTTACATTTAGCAATTGCCTTTGTCAGGTCACACAGTACAGAGAAAAAGCTGTATGACACTTACCATATCTCACAATGACTGTTTGCATGGAGGAAGTCTCTGGAATATTGACTGCTGTCTCTAATTGCATGACTAGACCATCGGTGTTCTTCAGGGTTGCAGTAGCAGAGGCATCTGAACTCAGGGCCGGGATGGTCATCTGGACTTGCAGCATTCCATTTTCCATGGACTCAAGTCTAAGTTAATAAACATTCAAAGAAAGGCATGTTAGTTACAGTATTACCAACCTTGCCAAAATGGTAAAATATAATTCTGGGTTTTCTTTTACCTGGCACGACCAACTAGAGACAACTGTGGAATATTGTGGTTGGTCACATCTAAGGTGATGCCACGTATCTTCTTCCCATTCACATTGCTGTCTGTGACTGCCAGCTTAATCCCTGCCTCAATGTCATAATCAGGGACATGGACTTCAGTGGTCAGAGTGTTCTTGTTCCGGTTGTACTTCAGTGTTGCGGTCGCCTCTGTGGGCTCAGAACCTAATATGAAGAGGACAGATGTGCCTCAATTCATGTTATGTACATTCTATTGGGGTAGCTATATAATTTGCCAGTCTTAATTTGTTATTTAAAAAAAAATTGGACACACATACCTGACGCCCTCAGGGTTAGCTTCAGAGAGTCCACTTTCTGGCGTCCCTCCTTTCCCTCTCTGAGAGTTTCAGAAGTAATGGCAGCAGTGTATTCTGTTACCTCCTCTGTTGGTTGGATCTCCACAGCAAGCCTAATGAATTGATAGACATGTGTCTCTTAAAGACGATCTTTTGAATCAATAAAATGATGCAGTTGAAATCAAATGTGTTTGGAAATTCTGGCGATGGACTCAACTCTCACCTGCTCTCCCCTGTAAGGGGGTAGTACGGAGCATCATCTGTTGAGCTTGCATTGGTGTAACGCAGTGTTGTGCAGATATTCATACCAGTAAACAGGGGCTGGCATTCAGTGGAGTCTTTCATACCCTCCCCTATCGACGGCACCATCTTAGTCTGGGTGGAGGACAATGACATCAGCTTGTTGCTGGATTTTGAAGAGATGCAGGAAAATAATGACAAAATCTTTAATATAACTTTTTACATAGTAATGCTTAATATAACTGATTCAAGTTGAGGCTGGTTTATGTAAAAGTTTTTCTATGTTAAAAGATGATGGCATTTGATACAACTGGATTCTTAAGTCTGTACTGCGATTCACACTGACAACAGTATGTGAGTTACCCTTAACGTTCCAATTATATTTAAAAACAATTATTTTAAGTAGACATATGTTAAGTAGAAGTTAGAGTAATTCCCACCTGACACTGAATAGCTGAGTGGTTCCCTTGGGTGCAGGGATGGAGAGTTTGATCTCATTTCTGCTAATGGTGACTTTGGCGTTCAGGGAACTCTCATGGTACATGTTGGTGTGCATCTCAATGCCAGCCACCACAAACTCAGGAATTTGGATGCCCATTTGCGTAATAAACTCCACACCGACAGATGGCATGAAAGACAGCTGCTGCTACAGGTAAGAAAGGCATAATTCACACTTAAAAATAACCTAGGATCCTAAATGAATCATAAAATTTGTTCAAATAGGGTTGGAATACATTCAAAGTCTTCCATAAGGCATATACATTTAATTGAATAGAAACAAAAGAGCAGGCAGCTTACCATGCCAGGGGAGAAGCTCAGACCTCCCTTGGCTCCAGGGGCAAAGACACCAGACAAGGAGAATTTCAGGGGTAAGCCAGATGCGGAGGGCAGATAAAAACTCTCATCCAGGAAGATATAGTGGGCATAAAGCTCGTTGTCAGTGCTCGACATTAGAGACTGCATGACCTGTGCAAAAATAAAGAGAATAAGGTTAATTGAAACAAAAGGAATTTGGGTCAGTGGAGGCTCCTCAAAAGAAGAAGGGGAGGAACATTATCCTCAGTGAATTTCATACAAATTAAAATAGTGAAACATTTAAAAAGTTTTCCTTTTTAGATAAAACTATACTAAACATATTCACGTCACCAAATAATTGATTAAAACACATTGTTCTGCAATGAAGGTCTACAGTAGCCGGAAGACAGCTAGTTTTCGTCCTCCTCTGGGTACACAAAACCTAGGAGGCTCATGGTTCTAAGCCCCTTCCATAGACTTGCAAAGTAATTATGACAACTTTCCGAGGATGTCCTCCAACCTATCAGGGCTCATGCAGCATGAATTGACATGTTGTCCACCCAATCAAAGGATCAGAGACTCAATTTACTACTGAATGATAAGCTACAGCTAACTAGCACTGCAGTGCATGCAATGTGGTGAGTAGTTGACTCAAAGAGAAAGAAAGACAATAGTTGAACAGTTTTGAACAAATTCATTTCATTAAACATGAAGGAGAAGCGAAAGAGAGAGAGAGAGAGACATATTTAGTTGTATTTTTTTCACTTGCATTTTTACTTAGCTAGCGAATGCATCTAGCTAGTTTAGCCTACTCAAATAGCCGGCTCAAACAGAGAGGGATGCTATGTTAGCTAGCTGGCTATGGCTATCCAACACTGGAACTCTTCCAAGTCAAGGTAAGATTTTGAAATTATTAATTCATTGCCATCGAGGCCTGCCGGTGTAAGTGCTAAACTGCTTGCTGACTGTACACTGTACCACATGACTGTAGAGGGTTTACTAACACGTTAGTTCTAGTAGGTATGTTGACTAGCTATGACATTAGCTAATATGGTGACAATGATGTAAGCTGTGTGTAGCGGTTAGCGGTTATGATATGAAGGTTTGGCTTGGAAAGGTTTTTTCGCCTGGTCACAGACAGCTGATGTGTTGTGCACTGAAGTCCACAAGCGAAGGGAAAAGGTGAGAGGAGGAGAACGCGTAGATGCTAGAAGTAATTGTAAAATGAGCACAATGATCACACTGTGAGCTTTGTTTGCGTGTGATAAACATACCTGAATTTATCCAATTGAAACTCTCGTTTGCAACTGTTGGACTAATGATTACACCCTAGATCATCTAGATGCAGGTAAGAGTGTGAAAGTCAGTATTGAATGTCACCTTGATTACTCTAATTTTGCACCTAAGTTGTAAACTTTCATTCATAGGCCAAGTCGTAGCAACCTCATGATAGGTATAGGGAAAATTAGAGTATCATGTAGTAGCCTAAACCTATCGACGTTACGTTGAGCTGGGTGAATGGAATATGAATGACAGTCAGCAAATGTGCTGTAATAGAAATAAGGTATGCTTATAACAAAAAAAATCGTCCTCCCTCATCTTAAACATCACCGACCGACACTGCTTTTGGTGTGGGTAAGTTCACTTTAACTCAATTAGTGTATGGAGATAATTGAAATCATATTTCCCACTGGGCACAGACATCAATTCAACGTCTATTCCACAATGGTTCTGCATACACTGAATAAAAATACAAATTCAACATGCAACAATTTCTATGATTTTACTGAGTTACAGTTCATATACGGAAATCAGTCAATTTAAATGAATCAATTAGGCCCTAATCTATGGATTTCCCATGACTGAGAATACAGATATGCATCTATTGGTCACAGATACCTTAAAAAAAAGCAGGGGCATGGATCATAAAACCAGTCAGTATCTGGTGTGACCACCATCATGCAGCATGACACATCTCCTTTGAGTAGGGTTGATCAGGCTGTTGATTGTGGCCTGTGGAATGTTGTCCCACTCCTCTTCAATGTCTGTGCGAAGTTGCTGGATATTGGTGGGAACTGGAACACGCTGTCGTACACGTCCATTCAGAGCATCTCAAACATCAAACATGCTCAATAGGTGACATGTCTGGTGAGTATGCAGGCCATGGAATTGGGACATTTTGCTACCAGGAATTGTGTACAGATCCCTGCGACATGGGTCTGTGCATTATCATGCTGAAACATTATGTCACGTTCTGACCATAGTTCTTGTGTGTTTTCCTTGTTTTAGTGTTGGTCAGGACGTGAGCTGGGTGGGCATTCTATGTTGTGTGTCTGGTTTGTCTATTTCTATGTTTGGCCTGATATGGTTCTCAATCAGAGGCAGGTGTTAGTCATTGTCTCTGATTGGGAACCATATTTAGGTAGCCTGTTTTGTGTAGGGATTTGTGGGTGGTTATTTCCGTGTCTGTGTTTGTTTTACCACACAGGACTGGTTTTGGGTTTCACATTTATTGTTTTGTATATTTGTAGTGTTTTCTCTGTATTCGTCTTTATTAAAGATGTTTAACCCTAACCACGCTGCGTTTTGGTCCGCCTCTCCTTCCCAGGAAGAAAGCCGTTACACATTAGGTGATGGCGTCGGATGAATGGCACGACAATGGGCCTCAGGATCTCGTCACGGTATCTCTGTGCATTCAAATTGCCATTGATAAAATGCAATTGTGTTCATTGTCCGTTGCTTATGCCTGCAACACCACCACCATGAGGGACTCTGGTCGCAACTTTGACATCAACAGACCGCTTGCCCACACGACGCCATGCACGCTGTCTGCCATCTGCCTGGTACAGTTCAAACCCGGGATTCCAACGTGTCAGTGGCCATCGACGGTGAGCATTCGCCCACTGAAGTCGGTTATGAGGCTGAACTACAGGCAGGTCAACACTCTCGTGAGGACGACGAGCACCCAGTAGAGCTTCCCTAAAATGGTTTCTGAGAGTTGTGCAAACAAATTCTTCGGTTGTGCAAACCCACAGTTTCATCAGCTGTCCTGGTGGCTGGTATTAAACGATCCAGCAGGTGAAAAAGCCCGATGTGGAGGTCCTGGGCGAGGTTGTGAGGCCGGTTGGACGTACTGCCAAATTCTCTAAAACAACGTTGGAGGTGGCTTATGGTAGAGAAATGAACATTCAATTCTCTGGCAACAGCTCTGGTGCACATTCCTGCAGTCAGCATGCCAATTGAACGCTGACATCCCTACCGACCAAGCCCTCCCTAACCCGGACGATGCTAGGCCAATTGTGCATCGCCCCATGGACCTCCCGGTTACGACAGAGCCTGGGCGCAAACCCAGAGTCTCTGATGGCACAGCTGGCGCTGCAGTACAGCGCCCTTAACCACTGCGCCACCCTGTAGGCCTTTAATCAGCTTCTTGATAAAAAACAAAAACAATAGCACCATTTTTCAATGGGATTGTATGTGTTTTTTCCTTCAGAATGACCTGTTCAGTCAACCATGATTTACCTTAAGAGGCATGATCTTGAAGAACACCTCAGAGTACATGGCTAGGCTCTGGGCCATGTGTTCCATCTCACTGGACTTGATGTATCCAACTTCATTTTCAAGAATCCTTAGGTATGCCATAGCCTCAGGGGAGTCTTGAGAGCGAAGTTCCCTGACAAGCTTTTGGAAGTTCTGTCCAATATCTCTCATGAGGTCCTGTGGGGCCTGTAAGATATGGAGGATTAAACATGTCCTTAAAAGGCCAAACCAAAAAACTATTCCTTGAACATCAATACATAAAATAATACACTTTTACCTGTCTTTTCCTTCTGTCACTCCTCAAGGGGGGGATCCAGTTCTCCAGCACCTGCTTGACCGAGTCTGGCATCTTGTGACCCGCCCAGTACATGGCCTTGGAGACCGAGTCAGGGAAGAAACCCTGCTCTCCAAAAAGGGCCTCAAGTCTCGCTTCAAATCCATTACCTTCAATACCAACCTTAAAAAAAGAAGTGAGAATACGTTATAAAACTTAAAAAACACATAAAGGGGAGACAAGATATCAATGTAATCACACCAATATAGATGCAATTATTCTTTGAAATAATATACATTTAAATAAAATGTTTCATTTATTAGATAAATACACTTTTTGTATCATATTTACCAAATAGGTTTCTAAGTCTTTTCAAACATTACCTCTAACATGTCACTATTGTACCCAAAAGCTTTGAGGGTGGTCTCCAGCAGGACTTCCTTTGGCAGGGAGTCAGTGGAATCAAAGATCATGTTGCCCTTAATGGAGCCCATGGCAGTGTCCATTTTGTAGTTGCGGGACATTGTGGTGAAGGGGTTAGCAGGATGCTGATGGTCTTGCAATGCCTCCTCGATATACTGTCTTATTCTTGAGGAAAAGAGAAAGAGCGCTTTTCAGAACCCACAACTTGTTTGTGTTGCACAAGTGATTATGGGGATTGGGAAAATAAAGGGTATTATTTTGTTGCTGTGATTCTATTGAACACAATCATGTCCATGATTTTGTAGCTGGACAGACATGAAAAATATAACTAAATGAAGATGATTTTCTTACACAGGTGTCAAAAACATATACAGTAGGAGATGCAGAAAACAACGACACCTTCTACCACTGTGATCAAACATATTAAGTTAACCTTGCAAACTACGTATATAAACGAATAGGGAGTGACTGAACATATCATACAGAAAACAGTCACTTACTGCTGCGTTTTGGGATCATCAGAGTGCCGGATGTTGTCAAGGTGGGAGGCCACAAAGCTCCTGACCTGTGGGTCCTGCTCGTCATTCAGCGTGGTGATCACCTTGCTAAGGAGTGCATCATCAGGACTCTTCATAAGCATCAGATAAGCTGCCACACGTTTCTGGACGGGGTTCTCAGCATCCTGGTACACCTCCAAGAGACTTTCTCTGACCTGTCATTCACAGCACAAACCTTTTAGCTTATTTGTACAGATTGTTATTGATAGGATTATGAACAGTGTGCTAAGTAATAAAAGTATATAACTGAAGAGAACTCAAAGAAGAACGTAGAGAATTTATTGAGTAGGTTTAGGTGGTGGGTATGGTGGTGTTCATTGAATCACCTCCTGGTCGATGTCCATGAGTCTGAAGGCCTGAATTGCTGCCTTCTGGACAGATAGAGAAGCCCCCTTCTGCACACAGTTCATGAGGGACTTCTTCAAGCCCAGACCGACATCACCGGTAGATTTCATAGCTTTACCCATAACACCTACTACCTGGAATATGTTTGTGAAAGAATTAAGTTGCAAGGTGCAATACTGACTAGCTGTATATGTATGTTAGGTATACAACAACACAATACTTAAAACAATACTTTTAATATTGCGTATAAGCGGTTGTATACCCTTAGTGTCAGGAAAGTCATATCCTCATTCCCTGAGCAGTCTCCCAACATGGTATCCATGAACTCTTTCACATCTTTGACCTCGGCGGTGGGATGTCCTGGGTGGAACCTGCAGATGAGTGTTGGGAATATGTCAACAGTGCTGAATTGTGTTGTGACTAGGTTTGCACAATTCTGGGCACTTTCAATAAATTCCCTGGTTGTCTTGAAATCCCGGTTGGAGGAGTATAAGCATTAAGCAGGAAATCTGTAATTCTCCAACCAGGATTTCGGGAAAACCAGACAATTTATTGAAAGTTTTGCAACCCTAGTTGTGATGGTAATTATTGCCCTATGGTGGTTAGCTTCAACAATTAATTGAATAAAAAAATCTAAAAAGTTACAAAGCTGTTATGGTTACAGTCAAATAAACTTCAACGATATTCCCCCCTCCCAAAAAAAGGCAATTGATGAGATATCGATGATTTCAGTTATTTTGAGGTAGAGTAAAAATAGTAAAGAGTGTAATTTCACTTACTTCCTGACTGTGTTTGCCAGAGCGTACATAATGGCTTTGCTCTGCCTGTGTTGGGCCACACTGAGCATATCTCTGACCCGGTGGGAATCAGGGCTCGACTGGAGGCTAAGGGCGTACACAAAGGCATCCCCCTCCACAGCGTTGCTGTCCATCGTCCTGATGACTTGGAGGATGGCACTGGTGCACTCTGGTGTTCCACACTGGGCCAGGGCCTGCCAGGTCAGCATACCACCCTCCACCATCATCTCTTCCACAGCCGGGCTCAGTGTCTCGTTCTTAAGGGCACGGAGCTCGGAGACCAGCTTCTGGAAGAGACCTGGCCTCCTCTGGCCCTGGTCAGTGCTTGACAGACCGCTGAGGTCTCGCAGCGTGCTCAGCACAGCTTCTTTGGTCTGAGTAGGAGCCTTTTCCTCTGGGTACTCCATGCGAAGGGGTTGAATGCGGCTGGTTTCAACCTCTACGTCAACGTACAGGGAGAAAAGAACAGGTATGGAAAATCCTTCAAGAAGTTCCCTTCAACTCATGTTATCTGCTTAATAATTGACACTTTACTTGACATATAATGGCCAAACGACAGGGTCATGACCCAAGCCAAATGAGCTGAATTGAATGTTATAAACTGACAGCTTTCATGGTATCAGTATGTAATTGTTAACACAATGCTATGCAGCTCTTATAACAAGGGGATATTTTTAGCAAGAGAAATCACAGATCGCAACAAACACTACACTCACACTTCCTGATAGTACAGTACATGCCTTCATGTTCCTTACCAACGACTCTGTTGTTGATCTTTGCTGAGTCTTTCAAGGTCAGGCTCTGTGTCACCACAGATGATATTCCACTATTCCTGCAGATGGGTAAAAATTGGCTTTACTGAAATCAATTCAAATATTTTTGTAACACGCACAATTTAAGGTTGAATATTTTCCAGTGATAATTACAAGAAATTACCGGGATTCAGGTATTCCCGTTGTGACGACCCTCCCACTCTGTCTGCCGTATTGTCTCTTTGTTCTTGTTTCCTTATTAGGATGCCGGTGGGCGGAGTTGGGAGGGTCGTCAGCTACATGGGAAACACCTGGGCCAGGTGTGTCCCAGGATAAATACACCAATTCCCCATTCATGGAGGAGACTCTCTCCATGCAGACACCTTTCTAGATTTTGTTGTGTTTCTTGGTGTTTTTTTTATTGTTTGCTTTGGCATTTTTCAACACCCTGCATTATCACATTCATGCATGCAAAACACTTTGCATGTAGCCTAGTTGTTTTTTTTGTTTTTTTTGTTTTTTTAAAAACGTTTTCCTCCCCAATTTGTAATTACAGTCTAGTCCCATTGCTGCAACTCCCCTATAGAATCAGGAGAGGCGAAGGTCGAGAGCCATGTGTCCATGAAACACGACCCTGCCAAGCCGCACTGCTCACTTAACCTGGAAGCCAGCCGCACCAATGTGTTGGAGGAAACGCCGTACAACTAGCATTTGAAGTCAGCGTGCATGTGTCCGGCCCGCCACAAGGAAAGGAGTCACTAGAGCATGATGGGACAAGGACATCCCGGCCAGTTAAAACATCCACTAACCAGGGCAACGCTGGGACAATTGTGCGCTGCATCATTGGTCTCCCGATTGCGTCTGGCTGCGACACAGCCTGGGATCGAACCCAGGTCTGTAGTGACGCGGGTCTGTAGTGACGCCTCCAGCACTGTCTGCGCCACTCGGGAGGCGATGTAGCTTAGTTTTAATGTAGTCTTATGAAGCACTGATGGCCGATTGGTAAAATATTATGAGGTCTAGTGAAAATTACATTTGTTTTAGTATATCTTTGACTGAAAGATGTCAGACAGCTTTTCTCTTGTCCCTTTTCTCTTCCCTGGCTTGCACCTGGCAATTGGGGAGTTGGGGGAGGTTGTGGCTGTTTTTACTTGATGATAATACACTTATTGTGGTAACTTTGTCCCAGGGAACATGAGATTCTCCGCTATACAAACAGATAAGCTAAGCAGGCCTAGGGTAGCAGAGGAGAATCATGGATATTGCATTTGTTATCAAATTGCCTGTGAATCTGACCAGTATCCCACCGTGAGCTCACTTTTGTTAGCATAGGCCTAACATCATGAAACAAAATTGCAAATGTCTATTTCCTCAAGCGCATTTGTGGACAAAGTGTATCCGCCATTTTGTGATTAGCAACAGTTTATATTTTGAGTCTCTGCCAGTGCCACACGTTAGTTTGGAAATTTTAATGTATGGATATTGAGATTGGACATTGTCTACTGTAACTGCGTCGAGAGGTCGAGTGTAGCCTGCACACTTAGTAAGCAATTATATTTACAGAAACCATGCAAGTAGCTATCACACTAAAAATACATTTTTCTATATAGTGCCAAATAAGGGTTATTTGGCTTGTAAAGATAGCATATCCTTTTAGGTGCTATATTGAACCCTTTTTGAAGCTTCTATAAAGAACCATGCTCATACAGTTCTAAATGGAACCGTGATGGTGCTATAGAGAACTTGTTCCCAAAAAATAACTATTAAAAAAAGGTTCTATTTATCACCAAAAAGGGTTCCGCTATCGTTACATCCATTTTTACCTCTGTACAGAACCCTTTTCAAATGTTCTTTATCAAATCAAATGTTATTTGTCACATGCGCCGAATACAACAGGTGTAGGTAGACCTTACAGTGAAATGCTTACTTACAAGCCTTTAACCAACAATGCAGTTTTAAGAAAAATAAGTGTGAAGTGCGGTAGCAAAGAGAGCAGTCTATGGCTGCGGTCCAAACACTTACAATATACACCCTATCCCCTCAGCCCTCAAATGACATGGTTAAAGTATGGTTAAAATTCCATAGTTTTTATTGTTGTGTTAATTGACAAGTTGAATCAGGTGTGCTAGCTCTGGAATGGCTGGGGGTCCCTGAGGAGAGGTTTGAGAACCTGATTTAGACATCAGTTCTCAATTGACGCAAGGCCATATATGATTATTTCACGACACACCATCACTGGACATAATCACATTTAACATGTAATGGCATAGCACAACAGATTAGATAAACTGGAATGACACTCATTCACTGTTGCACAAAAAGAGCTGTGAGCAAACCACCACTGTGAACCGCAAAGAACCATTGAAAGGCTCAAAGGGTTCTTTGAGTCATTATAGTTCCACACAGAACCCTCACCCTTTTCAAAGAACCCTTGAGGAACACTCTTTTCTTAGTTTGTAAGGGATGTTTTCTATTGGGGACTTCATTTTGAGTGAATATGGTAAGCTGCTAGCATTGTGATGACTGGACTAATGTATGAATGAAGCCAGCGAGTTGATATGTTGCAAGTGCATAGTTTGTATTTCTGCATCTAGGCTAATATGCCCTTCTCGCTCTCTGCATATTCTCTCACCAGTTGTGATATGTTGGGGGATTCTTGGGGAGGGTAGGCTATGGCCATCTTTTTTTAGTGCTGATCTGATGTAGAATGTAGGCCTACTTGGTGTTTCCAATGGCATGGTAGAAGAACCCCTCACACGTAGCGCTTTGAATTAATGGTGACTTTGCGTAATAGGCCCAGAGTAGGCTACAACACACACACACACACACACACACACACACACACACACACACACACACACACACACACACTGTGTTGATTGATCATGCCATTATTTATCTCGGGAAACGAGAATGGGTTTGGGCGGGAAATCATGGTAACCCAGTTCCCGCAATTAAACCCTAGCACACACACGCACACTTGCACACCGCACATACACATAAATGTTTGTTGGTGACTTACTCATGTGAGAAGGGCAGAAAGATGTGCTTTTCTGTGCACAAAGCATTGGTCATATGCTTTCTCCTGTTGTCAAACTGATAGTTGCAGTCCTGAGTACTACTGATGAGCTTGGACAAAGGACCATGCTGAAGAAAGAGTGATAGCCATATAATGACATTATTACCTTTTTTAAATTTCCTGAAAATCTCACTTTTGAAGTTATAAGAAAAGACACATATCTATCAAAATGGCTGTATGGTTTGTTCAGGACTTCCTTGAAATGTCATATATTTTATAGACTATAATTGCTCTAAAATAACAAGACATCATATAATATATTATATGTCACTTTTAGCAGTCACTTTGAGAGCAAACATTTTTGTACAGGTGTAGGATTTTAATTTGATCACCCTGTTGTTGCAGGAAATTTGTAGTGTATTCAAGGTAAAAAAAAGGCTTCTAAAGTTTGTAATTTTCACTTTTGTATCAACCCCTACAAAATGGTCCATTCATTATAATCCACACAATATTTCACATTTCCTGTTGCTGATTATTTTTCTACTGTGAGAAACTGGTCAAATTAAGATCCTAACTGTATGGGTGGACCCAGAGGGAATCCACAACATTTTCAACACAGTGAAGTTGTACAGGTTTAATGTTTTTGAAGTCAGGTCTCACCAGGCTTGGGAGGAGGGCCAGGGGGCTGCTGGGGAGCTTCATTCTGCGGAACTGATCACACTGAGACAGATCTCTGGTGAGGGTCACATCTGTATCAATGTCCTTCCTGGAGTTGACCGTGTAGTCAGTCTTGCACAGGCCATGCACAGTGTTCTAATGAGGAAAGGGAAAAATATACATCAATATTTCCCACACTTTCCCTCAGTGCAATAGTGCACTTCTAAGAATCACCTGACCTACCATAATGTTGTTGCTCTCCTCCATGACAGGGACGTTGAGTGCGGAGATGATACCCCTCTTGATGTTCAGGATGTTGACAGGCTCATCTGGCTCTGGGTAGAGGCGTATCCCGACGACCGGCTCCCATGTGATTTTCAGAGGGTTCCTGAATACAAACGGCACACCAGACAATAAGTCAACATTGTCAAATTAATTATAGTTGATCTGTTCTTTCACTGGACTAATAATAATAGACTAATAAATAGTGTTATTCATTTTACAAGTGAAAAATGATTGAAATGGTTAAAAAAAAATTATGGAAAGTGATGGAGAACATTTTATGTTCAAATCATTAAATTGACAATACATGTTTTATCTTTATGGTAAATGTTTCCACTGACTTCTCCATAGCAGCCTGGAAGGCATCAGCTCCTGCGGCCTGTCTATACACAGGCTCTCCCTGAGGGTCGATGACCGACACCTCACTGAGAGCACAGTTCACTGTGTGAAGAACAAAGCTGCATTCTTGTGGGACTTCGAGTTCAACCTAAACGAGGAGGATAATAACAAGAGAGGTGAAGCAAACGGAGAGAGGGAGGGGCAGTAAGATAAGAGCTCCCCCGTTTACCAGGAGAAACAATGAAAAGTGGAGCCACAAAAACAAACAGACATAGGCTTACCTGACATGTGACTTTGGGGCCATTACTGAGTTTGGATGTACCAGTCACACCATTTTTGCTCTCTGTTGTGTATTGGTACACATATTTCTTAAAGGTCTTAAATCTTGCTGACACTGGAGATCACAAATAATGGGCAAATCAATTTGAATAATGTCACTGAATGTACAAGTATTATATCAAGTATTATAACATTTATATCAATACTTCTAATATACTAGCTACTAGCCACTGGCTACGTTTTAGATGTACACTACCAGTCAAAATTTTGGACTCACCTACACATTCCAGGGTTTTTCTCTATTTTACTATTTTCTACACTATAAAATAACAGTGAAGACATCAAAACTATAAAATGACACATATGTAATCATGTAGTAACCAAGAAAGTGATAAACAAATCAAAATATATTTTATATTTGAGATTCTTCAAAGTAGCCACCCTTTGCTTTGATGACAGCTTCACACACTCCTGGCATTCTCTCAACCAGCATTATGAGGTAGTCGCCTGGAATGCATTTCAATTAACTGGTGTGCCCTGGTAAAAGGTAATTTGTGGAATTTCTTTCCTTCTTAATCCATTTGAGCCAATCAGTTGTGTTATGATAATGTAGGGAAGGGATAATGCAGAAGATAGCCTTAATTGGTAAAAGACCAAGTCCATACTATGGAAAGAATAGCTCAAATAAGCAAAGCAAAATGACAGTCCATCATTACTTTAAGACATGTAGGTCAGTCAATGTGGAAAGTTTCAAGAACTTTGAAAGTTTCTTCAAGTGCAGTCCCAAAAAACATCAAGCGCATTGGCTCTCATGAGGACCGCCACAGGAAAGGAAGACCCAGAGTTACCTCTGCTGCAGAGGATACATTCATTAGAGTTACCAGCCTCAGATATTGCAGCACAAATAAATGCTTCACAGAGTTCAAGTAACAGACACATCTCAACATCAACTGTTCAGAGGGCACTTCGACAAAGAAACACAAGCAATGGACATTAGATTGGTGTAAATCTGTCCTTTGGTCTGATGAGTCCAAAGTTGAGATCTTTGGATCCAACCGCTGTGTCTTTGTGAAACGTAGAGTAGGTGAACGGATGATCTCTCCATGTGTGGTTCCCACCGTGAAGCATGGAGGAGGTGTGATAATGTGGCGGTGCCTTGCTGGTGACACTGTCTAGGATTTATTTAGAAATCAAAGCACACTTAACCAGCATGGCTAGCACAGCATTCTGCTGTGATACGCCATCCCATCTGGTTTGTGCTTAGTAGGGCTATCATTTGTTTTTCAACAGAATAGTGACCCAAAACACACCTCCAGGCTGTGTAAGGACTATTTGACCAAGGAGAGTGATGAAGTGCTGCATTAGATGACCTGGCCTCCACAATCACCCGACGTCAACCCAATTGAGATGGTATTGGATGAGTTGGACTGCAGCGTGAACGAAAAACAGCTATCAAGTGCTCAGCAAATATGGGAACTCCTTCAAGACTGTTGGAAAAGCATTTCTCGCGATGCTGGTTGAGAGAATGCCAAGGCTGTTTAAAGCTGTCATCAAGGGAAAGGGTGGCTTCTTTTAAGAATCTCAAATCTCAAATATATTTTGATTGGTTTAACACTTTTTTGGTTACTACATAATTCCATATGTGTTATTTCATAGTTGTGATGTCTTCACTATTATTCTACAATGTAGAATATAGTAAAAAAATAAAAATACAAAGTTTGAATGAGTACGTGTGTCCAAACTTTTCACTGGTACTGTACTTCTACATAATGCAAAACAAAACATCATTTTTTTAAATGAAGAAAAAAAAAGAGAAGGGTTTTCCCTTAATTAAGTCAATATTTTTTACACAACATCCTGGGTTCACAGTCGAAGTTCCAAGTCACCACTTGAACTCTGGACCTTTACTGAGTAAATGGAAATTCTCTTAGTGAATAACATCAATTGTACAAATCATGAACATCATGGCGCAAGAGTTCAGATCCAGCCATGTTATCTCTGTTATCTCCAGTTCCACTAAAACTCAAAAACCAGGACAGGCATCGATCTAAAAGCATTTATTTACTGAATGTAAGATTAACAGTTCAAGTAAATTCTTAGAGACTTACATGGGCATGATGACATCTGCTCATCAGCATTTTCACTGCCTTTCTCTAAAAAGCAAATAAAAGAGTCATTTTTTTTGTGAAAAATGTTACATTGGTATAGCATTTATTTATACTGAACAAAATATAAATGCAACATGCAACAATTTCAAAAATGTGACTAAGTTACATTTCATACAAGGATATCAGTCAATGAAAATAAATAAATTAGGCACTAATTTACAGATTTCACATGACTGGGAATATAGATATGCATCTGTGTGACCACCATTTGCCTCATGTTGTGTGACCCATCTCATTCGCATAGAGTTGATCAGGCTGTTGATTGTGGCCTGTGGAATGTTGTCCCACTCCTCTTCGATGGCTATGCGAAGTTGCTGGATATTGGCGGATACTGGAACACGATGTCGAACATGTCGATCCAGAGCATCCCCAACATGCTCAATGGGTGACATGTCTGGTGACTATGCAGGCCATGGAAGAACTGGGACATTTTCAGCTTCCAGGAATTGTGTATAGATCTTGCAACACGGGGCCATGCATTATCATGCTGAAACATGAGGTGATGGTGGTGGATGAATGGCACGACAATGGGCCTCAGGATATCGTTGCGGTATCGCTATACATTCAAATTGCCATTGATAAAATGCAATTGTGTTCGTTGTCCGTAGCTTATGCCAGCCTATACGATAACCCCACCGCCACCATGGGGCACTCTGTTCACAAGGTTGACATCAGCAAACCGCTCACTCGAACAATGCCAAACAAGTGGTCTGCGGTTGTGATGCCGGTTGGACATAATGCCAAATTCTTTAAAATGACGTTGGAGGGGGCTTATGGTAGAGACATTAACATTTAATTCTCTAGCAACAGCTCTGGTGGACATTCCTGCAGTCAGCATGCCAATTGCACGCTCCCTCAAAACTTGAGACATCTGTGTCATTGTGTTGTGTGACAATCCTGCACATTGTAGAGCAGCCTTTTATTGTCCCCATCACAAGGCGCACCTGCGTAATGATCATGCTGTTTAATAAGCTTTTTAATGTGCCACACCTGTCAGGTGGATGGATTATCTTGGCAAAGGAGAAATGCTCACTAACAGAGATGTAAACAAATGTGTGCACAACATTTGAGAGAAATAAGCGTTTTGTGCGTATTTACAATTTCTGGGATCTTTTATTTCAGCTCATGAAACATGGGACCAACACTTGACATGTTGTTTTTATATTTTTGTTCAGTATACTTTGCTACATTGGATCTGTGTAAATGTCAGACATGCAGTTGAGCATACATTTTTAGACATATATTTTTCAAACTATCCAAAATAATTTAATGTCATTAATTAAAGTAGATTGTAGTATAGAATATAATTATTTTCCTAATATATTACTAAAATATGTATCTTCCTATATTGACTAAATAAAATGCAAGTGATGAATAGTTTTCACTATCTTATGAAAATCGGAGAGTAATAAAATATAAAAACTTACGAGCAAAGACATTGGTGCTCAGAAGAAGTAATAGCCAGATCTTGGGGTCCCCCATGATGGGCGCTCAACAACAAAAAAAGCTCTGTCCCTTATGTTGGGTTGAGCTCTCTCTCAACCGTAACTGATTCACTAACCACAGGACCTAGATTGTTTATAATGTCTCCCCATATCTCTCCTAGTCCCTCCCAAAGACAGCCCAACTGAGAGCTATGGTAGATAAATCAATGTTGCAAATGTTGTGGCCAATCCAAAGGTCATCAACTTTGATTAGTTGAACAAAGGAGAAAATTGTCACTATTCTAGAATATGTGAATTGCACATTTGTCAGTACTGATTATCCCGTTTAGCAATTGTTTTGGATCAAAATATCATTGTCTCCTGTTTTGTTTCTTAGGGATCTACTGTCCTGTAGCAACTTGCAACAACTACCAGTTGCACATTATGTAGGTCAGTAAGGAATTATAGCCATGCCCTAATCCATGTATAGCTTTTAGAAAAGTTGGAGGTTTTCGTACATGATTTAAATTACGCAAAAGTCTAATATAGAGATGCACGCTGAACAGTAGGATTTGGTATATACAGTATCAGCTAAAAGTTTGGACACACTTACTCATTCCACGGTTTCTCTTTATTTTACTATTTTCTACATTGTAGAATAATAGTGAAGACATCAACACTGAAATAACACACATGGAATCATGTAGTAACCAAAGAAGTGTTAAACAAATCAAAATAAATTGTATATTTGAGATTTTTCAATGTAGCCACCCTTCAATTAACAGGTGTGCCTTGTTAAAAGTTAATTTGTGGAATTTCTTTCCTTCTTAATGCGTTTGAGCCAATCAGTTGTGTAGTGACAAGGTAGGTGTTACGGAGGACCAAAATGCAGCGTGGTAATTTTCATACATGTTTAATAATGAATAAACACGAACAATACAAAACCAAGAAACGTAACGTGAAAACCGAAACAGCCTATATTGGTGCAAACTAACACAGAGACAGGAACAATCACCCACGAAACACTCAAAGAATATGGCTGCCTAAATATGGTTCCCAATCAGAGACAACGATAAACACCTGCCTCTGATTGAGAACCACTTCAGGCAGCCATAGACTTGCCTAGAAAACCCCACTATACCACAATCCCAATACCTACAACAAAAAAAACAAGACAAAACACACCACATAATAACACATGTCACACCCTGGCCTGACCAAAATAATAAAGAAAACACAAAATACTAAGACCAGGGCGTGACAGAACACCCCCCCCCCCCCCCCCCCCCCCAAGGTGCGGACTCCCGACCGCACACCTAAACCCATAGGGGAGGGTCCGGGTGGGCGTCTATCCACGGTGGCGGCTCCGGCGCAGGACGTGGACCCCACTCCAACAAAGTCTTAGTCCCCTTGTATCGCGTCCTTTGATTGGCGACCCTCGCCGCCGACCTTGGCCTAGTAACCCTCACCAAGGACCCCACTGGACTGAGGGGCAGCTCGGGACTGACGGGATAGCTCGGGACTGAGGGGATAGCTCGGGACTGAGGGGATAGCTCGGGACTGAGGGGATAGCTCGGGACTGAGGGAATAGCTCGGGACTGAGGGGATAGCTCGGGACTGAGGTATAGCTCGGGACTGAGGGGTAGCTCAGCACTGAGGGGTAGCTCAGCACTGAGAGGAAGCTCAGCACTGAGAGGAAGCTCAGGCAGGTAAATGGCACTGGCAGTTCTGGCAGATCCTGGTTGACTGGCGGATCCTGGCTGAATAGCGGATCCTGGCTGAATGGCGGATCTGGAAGATCCTGTCTGACTGGCGGATCCTGGCAGACTGGCGGCTCTGGCTGCTCCGTGCTGACTGGCGGCTCTGGCTGGTCCATGCTGACTGGCGGCTCTGGCTGCTCCATGCTGTCTGGCGGCTCTGGCTGCTCCATGCTGACTGGTGGCTCTGGCTGCTCCATGCTGACTGGCGGCTCTGCCTGCTCCATGCTGACTGGCGGCTCTGGCTGCTCCATGCTGACTGGCGGCTCTGGCAGCGCTGGACAGGCGAAGCGCACTGAAGACCTGGTGCGTGGTGCTGGCACTGGTGTTACTGGGCCGAGGACGCGCACAGGAAGCCTGGTGCGGGGAGCTGCCACCGGAGGGCTGATGCGTGGAGGTGGTACTGGAGAGACCGGACCGTGCAGGCGCACTGGAGCTCTTGAGCACCAAGCTTGCCCAACCTTACCTGGTTGAATACTCCCGGTCGCCCTGCCAGTGCGGCGAGGTGGAATAGCCAGCACTGGGCTATGCAGGCGAACCGGAGACACCGAGCGCAAGGCTGGTGCCATGTAAGCCGGCCCAAGGAGACGCACTGGAGACCAGATGCGTAGAGCCGGCTTCATGACACTTGGCTCGATGCTTACTCTAGCCCGGCCGATACGCAGAGCTGGTATGTACCGCACCAGGCTATGCACCCGCACTGGAGACACTGTGCGCACCACAGCATAACACGGTGCCTGCCCGGTCTCTCTAGCCCCCCGGTAAGCACAGGAAGTTTGCGCAGGCCTCCTACCTGGCGTAGCCATACTCCCTGTGAGCCCCCCCCCTCCTGACTCTCGGGCTTCCATCCGCGTCGCCGTGCTGCCTCCTCATACTAGCGCCTCTCCTCTTTCGCCGCCTCCAGTTCTTCTTTGGGGCGGCGATATTCTCCAGGCTGTGCCCAGGGTCCCTTTCCATCCAATATCTCCTCCCATGTCCAGACATCCGGATTTCGCTGCTCCTGCTTCCGCTGCCTGTCACCACGCCGCTTGGTCCTGTTGTGGTGGGTGATTCTGTTACGGTTTTCTTCCGATGAAGGAGAGGAGGACCAAAATGCAGCGTGGTAATTTTCATACATGTTTAATAATGAATAAACACGAACAATACAAAAACAAGAACCGTAACGTGAAAACCGAAACACCCTATATTGGTGTTATACCACTTACCACCTATACCACTTCAGGCAACCATAGACTTTCCTAGAAAACCCCACTATTCCACAATCCCAATACCTACAAAAAAAACAAGACAAAACACACCACATAATAACTCATGTCACACCCTGGCCTGACCTAAATAATAAAGAAAACACAAAATACTAAGACCAGGGCGTGACAGTAGGAGTGATATATAGAAGATAGCCCTATTTGGTTAAAGACCAAGTCCATATTATGGCAAGAACAGCTCAAATAAGCAAAGAGAAATGACAGTCCATCATTACTTCAAGACATGAAGGTTAGTCAATGCTGTAAATTTCAAGAACTTTGAAAGTTTCTTCAAGTGTTGGCCCAAAAACCACCAAGCACTATGATGGATAAGGATAAGTTCATTAGAGTTACCAGACTCTCAAATAAATGCTTCACAGAATTCAAATAGCAGACACATCTCAACATCAACTGTTCAGAGGAGACTGCTTGAATCAGACCTTCATGGTCGAATTGCTGCAAAGAAACCACTACTAAAGGACATCAATAAGAAGAAGAGACTTGCTTGGGCCAAGAAGCACGAGCAATGGACATTAGACCGGTGTAAATCTGTCCTTTAGGTCTGATGAGTCCAAATTTGAGATTTTTGGTTCCAACCGGCGTATCTTTGTGAGATGCAGAGTAGGTGAACGGATGATCTCTGCATGTGTGGTTCCCACCGTGAAGCACGGAGGAGGAGGTGTGATGGTGTGCGTGTGCTTTGCTGGTGACACTGTCAGTGATTTATTTAGAATTCAAGGCACACTTAACCAGCATGGCTACCACAGCATTCTTCAGCAATACACCATCCCATCTGGTTTGCTCTTAGTCGGACTATCTTTTGTTTTTCAACAGGACAATGACCCAGCACACCTCCAGGCTGTGTAAGGGTTATTTAACCAAGAAGGAGAGTGATGGAATGCTGCATTAGAAGACCTGGCCTCCACAATCACCTGACTTCAACCCAACTGAGACGGCTTGGGATGAGTTGGACCGCAGAGTGAAGGTAAAGCAGCCAACAAGTGCTCAGCATGTGGGAACTCCTTCAAGACTGTTGGAAAATCATTTCAGGTGAAGCTGGTTGAGAGAAGTCCAAGAATGTGCAAAGCTGTCATCAAGACAAAGGGTGGCTACTTTGATGAATCTCAAATATAACATATATTTGGATTTGTTTAACACTTTTTTGGTTACTACATGATTCCGTATGTGTTATTTAATAAATGTGATGTCTTCACTATTATTCTACAATGTAGAAAACTTTTGACTGGTACTCTGTATTTATATTTTTTAGATTTTGGAACTTGCAAAGATCTGATACAGGTCTGATAAACTTTCAGTTTAATATCTGTTTAACATTCCAAGAACCCTATCAGTATGACTTAACGATCTGATAACCTGTGCAACCCTACTGCTATATAGGCTGGCCTGGAACATGACATGCTGCTTTTGCGGCTGGTGTATGTAGTGTGCCTCATTGATTACAGTGGGGGTGTTTCAACTACAGCTGGTGGACATTAAAGAATCAGACATTCAATGCTTGAAGTGTAGTTTTGGCGGGAGCCGTGTGACTCATCAGACTCAACCTATTTTCTCTGCTTTTTTGACGAAGTTTAAAACCTTATGCCAACCTACAACCTGTCAACAAAAATGTAAGGATTCTATTCTTGGCAAAGAACATAGGTTAAATGGCACAAGGTGTAACTTGATATCAAACACAAGGATAACATTGTATTTTTAAAAGCAAACACACCAGTTAGTGCACACCTGAGATGCAAAGTAATGTTTGTTTTTCAGTAAACATTGTTATTTGAATATAACCTCTGAGGTAGCTGACATGGTCTGCCAAAGCACTTTTTAAAATGTTTTATCTTTCAATTAGCCCCATAGTCGGATGTTGAGGCGTGTGTGCTGATTGGTCACCATACATTTGTTTTCCTGGAGGTGCGAGACCTTTTACTGTTTGAATTTAGCTTAAACTTGGTGGTGAGAAATTATATAAGTATGAAAGTACCAGTTTTTTCAACAAGCAAAAATTGCACTTTTTCTGGCATGAACTGTAGGCTATGTCTTTGTTTTTTAGCTGTACCTAGTCTACTCACATCCCCAGTGTAAGCCTGCCTTTAAACAAGTAGCAAATGGGTTTCCCAACAATTACTATGCCTAAATAAAAATCGGGTCACTAAACTCGCTAAAGATAATAAAAAAAGCTTTCTAAGCTTTTTCAAACGGCACAGTATCTTTAAAATGCTGATTGTACAGTGAGAGCACAACAGCCTGACGTTTAGTGACCCCTGATAAACTGTAAATAATGAATGTATAGTTCACCTGGTTGGGCAATAGCCAACTATAGCCATTCAATATATGACACAGGGGAAGCAGGCATGTAGTTGGAGTATCACTATCAAGTCAGATGGTATAGGCTTTGAGATGAGGAATTCCTAAGCAAAACTGTTGCCATAGGGTCAATTCCATGATAACAAGATGCTGAGACTCGGATTTTTCCTTTTAAAATGTATGTCAAACAAAATCCAATAATTGCAATGTTAAACAAACCACACAACTCTGTGCACAGTGACTACTTTAAACAATGTCCTTTGAAAATGTTACAACATTTTGCACTGTTGTTCATGTACATTCGTTTTTGTACAGTTGAAGTCGAAAGTTTACATACACCTTAGGCAAATACATTTAAACTCAGCTTTTCACAATTCCTGACATTTAATCCTAGAAAAAATTCCCTGTCTTAGGTCAGTTAGGATCACCACTTTATTGTAAGAATGTGAAATGTCAGAATAATAGTAGAGAGTGATTTATTTCAGCTTTTATTTATTTCATCACATTCCCAGTGGGTCAGAAGTTTACATACACTCAATTAGTATTTGGTAGCATTGCCTTTAAATTGTATAACTTGGGTCAAACGTTTTGGGGAGCCTTCCACAAGCTTCCCACAATAAGTTGGGTGAATTTTGGCCCCATTCCTCCTGACAGAGCTTGTGTAACTGAGTCAGGTTTGTAGGCTTCCTTGCTCGCACAAGCTTTTTCAGTTCTGCCCACAAATTTTCTATAGGATTGAGGTCAGGGCTTTGTGATGGCCCCTCCAATACGTTAACTTTGTTGTCATTAAGCCATTTTGCCACAACTTTGGAAGTATGCTTGGGATCATTGTCCATTTGGAAGACCCCTTTGCGACCAAGCTTCAAATTCCTGACTGATGTCTTGAAATGTTGCTTCAATATATCCACATAATTTCCTACGTCATGATGCCACCTATTTTGTGATGTGCACCTGACCCTCTTGCAGCAAAGCACCCGCACAACACGATGCTGCCACCCCCGTGCATCACGGTTGGGATGGTGTTCTTCGGCGTGCAAGCCTCCCCCTTTTTCCTCCAAACATAACAATGGTCATTATGGCCAAACAGTTCTATTTTTGTTTCATCAGACCAGAGGACATTTCTCCAAAAAGTACCATCTTTGTCCCCATGTGCAGTTGCAAACCGTAGTCTGGCTTTTTTATGGTGGTTTTGGAGCAGTGGCTTCTTCCTTGCTGAGCGGCCTTTCAGGTTATGTCGATATAGGACTCATTTTACTGTGGATCTAGATACTTTTGTACCTGTTTCCTCCAGCATCTTTACAAGGTCCTTTGCTGTTGATCTGGGATTGATTTGCACTTTTCACACCAAAGTATGTTAATCTCTAGGAGACAGAACGCATCTCCTTCCTGAGTGGTATGACGGCTGTGTGGTCCCATGGTGTTTATACTTGCGTACTATTGTTTGTACAGATGAACGTGGTACCTTCAGACGTTTGGAAATTGCTCCCAAAGATGAACCTGTGGAGGTCTACAATATTCTTTCTGAGGTCTAAAGGCAAAGTCAACTTAGTGTATGTAAACTTCTGACCCACTGGAATTGTGATACAGTGAATTATAAGTGAAATAATCTGTCTGTAAACAATTGTTTGAAAAATTACTTGTGGCATGCACAAAGTAGATGTCCTAACCAACTTGCCAAAACTATAGTTTATTAACAAGAAATCTGTGGAGTGGTTGAAAAATGATTTTTAATGTCTCCAACCTAAAAGTATGTAAACTTCCGACTTCAACTGTAAATGTTCAGTGGACATTGTTAGAAGTTCTTGCGCAACAAAGCCTCGTTCACTCACGCCGCCAAACTTACCCTAGTAAAACTGACTATCCTACCGATACTCGACTTCGGCGATGTCATCTACAAAATAGCTTCCAATACTCTACTCAGCAAACTGGATGCAGTTTATCACAGTGCCATCCGTTTTGTTACTAAAGCACCTTATACCACCCACCACTGCGACCTGTATGCTCTAGTCGGCTGGCCCTCGCTACATATTAGTCGCCAGACCCACTGGCTCCAGGTCATCTACAAGTCCATGCTTATCTCAGTTCACTGGTCACGATGGTAGCACGCGCTCCAGCAGGTATATCTCACTGATCATCCCTAAAGCCAACACCTCATTTGGTCGCCTTTCCTTCCAGTTCTCTGCTGCCTGTGACTGGAACGAATTGCAAAAATCGCTGAAATCTGAGACTTTTATCTCTCTCACCAACTTTAAACATCTGCTATCTGAGCAGCTAACTGATCGCTGTAGCTGTACATAGTCCATCGGTAAATGGCCCACCCAATTTACCTACCTCATCCCCATACTGTTTTTATTTCTTTACTTTTCTGCTCCTTTGCACACCAGTATCTCTACCTGCACATGACCATCTGATAATTTATCACTCCAGTGTTAATCTGCAAAATTGCAATTATTCACCTACCTCCTCATGCCTTTTGCACACAATGAATATAGACTCTTGTTTTTTATTTTTTCTACTGTGTCACTGACTTGTTTATTGTTTACTCCATGTGTAACTCTGTGTTGTTGTCTGTTCACACTGCTATGCTTTATCTTTGCCAAGTTGCAGTTGTAAATGAGAACTTGTTCTCAACTAGCCTACCTGGTTAAATAAAGGTGAAAGAAAATAAATAGATGTAGTAGTTATTGAACTTTTCAATCATTGTTTTTGATTGAAATACACTTTAAATAGTCTCAGTGTCACTCTGTTACTGTGGAATTATAGTCAAGTCAACCTTGTTCGTTCTAAATTGAGGGATGTTATTGATGAGTGAGATCTGGAAATCAGATTTACATCAAATGCAGATACCAAATTTACAGTGCATTCGGAAAATGTTATTTTTCCACATTTTGTTACGTTACAGACGTAACATTTTTTTTAAATTAAATACACATTTTCCCTACACAATACCCATAATGACAATGTGAAAACAGGTTTTAAGAAATGTTTGTAAATGTATACAAAAATTCTAACAGAAATACCTTTCAGACCCTTTGCTTTGAGACGTAAAATTTTGCTCAGGTACATCCTGTTTCCATTGATCATTCTTGAGATGTTTCTACAACTTGATTGGAGTCCATCTGTGGTAAATTCATTTGATTGGAAATTATTTGGAAAGGCAGACACCTGTCTATATAAGGTCCCACAGTTGACATTGTATGTCAGATCAAAAACCAAGCCATGAGGTGGAAGGAATTGGCCATAGAGCTCCGAGACAGGATTGTGTCGAGACACAGATCTGGGGAAGGGTACAGAAACATTTCTGCAGCATTGAAGGTCCCCAAGAACACAGTGGCCTCCATCATTCTTAAATGGAATACTTTTGGAATTTTGGAGGCTACAATATTGACTGAACAAAAACATAAATGCAACATGCATGAATATCAACGATTTTACGTAATTACAGTTCATATAAGGAAATCAGTTACTTGTAAATGAATGAATTAGACCCTAATCTATGGATTTCACATATTTGGGCATAGTCCCACACACTAGGGAGCCAGGCCCAGCCAATCAGAATAAGCTTTCCCCCACAAAAGGGCTTTATTACAGACAGAAATGCTCCTCAGTTTCATCAGCTGTCCTGGTGGCTGGTCTGAGACTATCCCGCAGGTGATGAAGCTGGACGTGGAGGTCCTGGGCTGGCATGGTTACACGTGGTCTGCAGTTGTGAGGCCAGTTGGACGTACTGCCAAATTCTCTAAAACAACATTGTAGGAGGCTTATGGTAGAGAAATTAGCATTCAATTCTCTGGCAACAGCTCTGGTGGACATTCCGGCAGTCAGCATGCCAATTGCACGCTCCCTCAAAACTTGAGACATCTGTGTCATTGTGTTGTGTGACAAAACTGCACATTGTAGTGGCCTTTTATTGTCCCCAGTACAATGTGCACCTGTGTAATGATCATGCTGTTTAATCAGCTTCTTGATGTGCCACACCTGTCAGGTGGATGGATTGTCTTGGCAAAGGAGAAATGCTCACTAACATGGCTGTAAACAAATTTCTGCACAAAATGAAACATGGGACCAATACTTTACATGTTGCCTTTATATTTTTGTTCAGTATAGTTTATTCAACTAGAGATTGAAATAAATTGTTTATTTAAAAAGATGGGCCTGGCTAACATGGACTGTTTTCTCACCTTATTTGTTGGTTATTTACCAGGTAACAAGAAGTGAAAACAAAACTGAAGTAATACTCCTTATTTTACTCAACTTGAGATTGAATTAAATGGTGTTTCTTTGAGAAGATGGGCCTGGCTGACATGAAAAAGACATTAAGTGGAAAGGATCCACACACACCACAGGCTGATTAACAATCTGCACATCTCTTTATTTACAATGCTGGCTGCCATGGTTAACACAAACGCAAGACATTGAATGCTCCCTGAATTGAAAAGTAACACAAATAGGCCTACAGTACCACAGCGAGGTCATACAGGTGTGTGTGTGTGCGTATTAGTCAGATTATCCAGTGTCCACATCAGCACGATTGATCATTCTTTGCCCCCAGTGCATGCTCGCAATCCTCATCTTGTCTCCGTCTCCTCTTCCGGAGGGCCTAAAGCTCTTGGACCGTTACTGAGTACACCCTGGCCTGACACCTGGACATGCCTGGCCCAATCCCACCTGGCCCCCATCTACCTGCCTCCACTGGTTCTTTTTCCCCCTCAAGTCACTGAACCCCACACACCCAGAAACTTGGATTCCATTACATTAGACCATAAGGTTTTGAATGTATGCTTTTATACGGTTTGTAGCTCTATTACAAAAAGTCAAATAAAGATTTGTGCCAACCGGACGTGTGACTTCTTTCCCCAATGATTTCCTATGGCTGAGTTATTTTGTCAGTTAGCAGTTATTCTAGATGAGGCTGAATGGCAACAACACACACACACAACTGCAATACTTGTGAATCTCATTGTTACATGACTGTTCAGTATAATGTCCATCATGAATATCCACCAGTGAAAATATGGATTTCTTGTTTGAATTCATTTAAAAAACAACATGTTTTATTTAACTAGGCAAGTCAGTTAAGAACTAATTCTAATTTACAATGACCGCCTAGCCAGGCCAAACCCGGGCCAATTGTGCGTCACCCTATGGGACTCCAAATCACGGCCAGATGTGATGCAGCCTGGATTCAAACGAGGGACTGCAGTGATGCCTCTTACACTGAGATGCTGTGCCTTAGACCGCTGCGCCACTCGGGAGACAATTAAGGTTTTATTAAAAGGGACATGCATACACAACAAAGGAAGTTTATAAAATAAAGTAATTGATAGGAAAAGCAATTTACTATATAAATTATAGTCAGAGCCTCTCCCCTTTGTTTGCTTAACTGGGGGAATGGGATGGATAACAATAGGCAGGGTGGTGCTCAACAGGCGGAATGTGCACTATGTATACGGAATAGGGTGCCATTTGGAACACACCATCTGTTGATGAAGCCACCTGAAATTAGTGGCTGCATACCAATTGTCCATCTCTCTCCTCATGGATATCCAAGCATTGGCTAGGTGTAAGCATTGGTTTGAGCTACTTTACACCATTGTTAAATCCCTGAGATGAGAAGAAATGTGAAAGTCAATACTGTGGGAGAAGGACAATGTATATTCAGCAATTGTTAATGGTCGCACAGCTTTCAGTCATTAGTAAAAAATAAAATAAAAATGATTTAAAATGGCAAATAACTGACAATTTGTTGCAGTAATAGGTAAGACAATGGATCCAGAGCTGTATAGGTTAAATACGGACTTTAAAGTAACAGGCAGGTAGAGGGGGGATATGGACAGGCACATCCAGGTGTCAGTCCAGGGTGTCCTAAGTTGTGGTCCAAGAGCCTCAGGCCCTCCGGATGGGGAGACAGTGAAAGAGAAAAGATTAGGGTTAGTGAGAGCATGGCTAAGACCATAGTACTGTACACCACATGCACTGGAGGTAGAGAACAATCAATAGTGTTGCTGTGGATACTGGATAATCTGACAAACACACACACACACACACTTGTTTGACCTTGTTGTGATACTTCAGGACTACTTATGTTAGTTTCTGAATTAATTCAGGTAGCCTTCAATGTCCTGCGTTTCTGTTAACCATGGCAGCCAGCATTGTAAATAAAAATACATGCAGAAAGATAATGAGCCTCTGTGTCTCTGGATCCTTCCCCCTTAATTTATTTTTCATGTCAGCTAGGCCCATCTTTTCAAAGAAACACCATTTATTTAAATCTCCAGTTTAGTAAAATAAGGAGCTTATTTTTCCAGTCCTTTTGTTTTTTCACTTCTTGTTACCTTGTAAAATAAGCAACAACCATGGATAACCACAAGAAGAACAAGGTGAGGAAACAGTCCATGTCAGCCAGGCTCATCCTGATTTTTCTCCACAATTTCGATCTAGTCTCACTGCTGCAACTCCCAAACGGGCTTGGGAGGCAAAAGGCAGAGTCATACGTCCTCCGAAACCCGCCCACTTAACCCGGAAGCCAGCCACACCAATGCATCAGATTCCTCTGGTCAGCCTGCAGGCGCCCGGCCTGCAACAAGGAGTTGCTAGAGCGCGATGAGCCAAGTAAGGTCCCCCCCGGCCAAACCCGGATGACGCTGGGATGATTGTGCGCTGCCCTATGGGATTACCGATCACGACCGGTTTTGATACAGCCTGGGATTAAACCCAGGTCTGTAGTGACGCCTCTAGCAATAAGATGCAGTGCCTTAGACCGCTGCGCAACTTGGAAGGCCCTCAGGCCCACCATTTTAAAGAAACACCATTTATTTAAGTAGTTTTGTTCTGGTCACAAAATAATCCAGAAAATTACAATAAACAGCTCCACAATCAGGCAGAAAACGGAATGTTCTATTCTCAGACAGGGCCATCTTCAAAGAAAACATTGAAATGATCTCTATTTCAGCTAAATAAGCAGATTTGTTGAGAATACAAGAAAATCCTAATAATTCAGCTAAAGAGTGCCACATTCATGCAGAAAAATCTGATTGTTCTATTATAGAGTGAGAACAATTTGTTTCCTTGGCTGATATGGCTGCTACTTACAAATAATATAACAGTAAATGAATAGATGACATTCACTGCTATGAGGCCATCTCCAATATAATTGCATAGTTTACACAGACCCACCGTGGACCTTGACAAATGCATCTCTGTCCAATAGTCTGTTTTGCAGTGGTATAAAGTACTGAATTAAAATTACTTGAAAGTACTACTTAAGTAGTTTTTTGGGGGGTATCTGTACTTTACTATTTATATTTTTGACAACTTTTACTTCACTATATTGCTAAAGAAAAGTATGTAATTTTTACTCCATACATTTTCCCTGACACTCAAAAGTACTCGTTGCATTTTGAATGATTAGCAGGACAGAACAATTATGTAATTCACACACTTATCAAGAGAACATCCCTGGTCTTCCCGATTGCCTCTGATCTGGCAGACTCACTAAACACACATGCTTCGTTTGTAAATTATGTCTGAGGGTTGGAGCATGCCCCTGGCTATAGGTACATTTAAAATTCAAAGACAATGGTGCCTTCTGGTTTACTTAATAAGGAATTTGAAAAGATTTACACATTTACTTTTGATACTTAATTATATTTAAAACCAAATACTTTAGACTTTTACTCAAGTACTTTTTTACAGGGTGACTTTCACTTTTACTTGAGTCATTTTCTATAAAAAGGTATCTTTATTTTTACTCAAGTATGACAATTGGGTACTTTTTCCACCACTGCTGTTTTGTCAACGAACTCAATGTATTAGAACACTGGTGGTAACTATATGATCCCAATGTAGCCTAGTAGGTAGCCTAGTAAAACGATGCCCCCCTCTGGTATATTATTTTGCGAACTACCTGGATCCTAGGGGGTTAAGGTTAAATGCGGAAAACACATTTTGGTTGAAAGCATTCAGCTGTGAAACGGACTTGGTATCTCCTTTCACTTCGTTGTTGTTTCCCTGTTTACTACTCAAATATATTGAATTTATTGAGTCAAAGACGAAATTAACTACAATACACTGGTCTGAAATATATTAGCATTACTAGGCTACACAGAACCACGGCGGACACATTGTAAATGTATTTTTTTCTAGGCAACATGCCTAGATCTTCCCACTGGGGCGTGGCTTATGGAGTTCTATGAAATGAGAGCTGGTATGGCCGTATTCTAGCCCAACGAGTTCTCACACGGGTGCCCGATTGCTATTAGTGTAGCAGGGCTGCACGCAAAAGCCATAAAGGCAAAGACGGATGGGCTATCAGCTGATCATAGCCAATGTAGATGATGACCTAGTTACCTAGCTTTGCTGTCGAAACAAGCTAGTTTATACTTGATTTGAGCTTGTTCTGCTACTGACATATGCCTCGACTTACTATCAAGGAGTCGATGTGCCTCCTTCCCAGACCACAAGCAACTAAAATATTCGCAACTCACCGCTCGTGCTGTGCAGAACGAGTGCAGCAGCGCGCTTTTATTTTGAAGGCTAAAACCGGAAGTTCCTGTTTTGTATGCCTGCAGCCGAAACAGTATCTAGTTCCCATCCCATGACTTGTATCATAACAGTAGGGAATGGGGGTGGTCAGCTTGATTACAGCTAAACAGAGACAGGACAGCAATCTTACCACAATGCCAGACGGACTTATTACAAGCAGGTAAAATAAAGAACATTTCGTAGCTATCTTTCTTTGACGTTTCGAGGTTGCCTGATAACATTAACACGTGTGAAACACATCCCCATCGTTGTTTACTTGTTGAAGCCAGTCCTTGTTTTTCCCTGTACCAACCCAGGGGTCCCTTTAACTTAGTTGCAACTATTCACCAAACTATTGTGCACATATTAAGTAATACCATTATGTAGTGAAATAAAAGGTGTCATTGACATGTTTGCCGGATTCCTTTCTTGCTGTTTACCGTTGGGACAGTGTGGAATGATGTTTATTCACGATGTCACTCCACAGTTCTGTTCTTGTATGAATCTTGCACTTTGTGCAATTACTTTTGGTCAATGTCACAATGTTTTCCATCCCAGGCTGTTGCAGAATGAGGTGACAGGCATAGATCTGCAGGTGCCTCTTTACCAGGAGATCCGTGGTACCATGATGACAGGTCATGTGGAGTACCAGATAATTGTGGTGACTCGGCTGGCTGCCTTCAAATCCGCCAAACACAAACCTGAAGACATTGTACAGCTGGTGGTAGGTAGTCACAGGTAGTCGTAGTCCCATGTAAGCTAGGTGGAAACATAAGTATTAGCATCCTGCCCCTGTGCCCCTAATCACCTCAAATTGAAAGTGATGGTGTTGCAGCTACTGCTTGGTCTGAAATTGTGGTAACACTTCACTGTAGCATTCAGTATGTACAGTATGCATTCCTAAACCCTTTATAACAGCTACATAATGCATAATAACATTAAGATTTTGAACAACAACCAAATATACAATTCTAACGGTTAGATTTGAACCCCAAAGCATTGCTATAAAAGCTACAGGCATACCTAGACCCTGCATGTTTTACATGTGTTTTGCAGGTTTCAAAGAAATACAGTGAAATTGATGAGTTTTACTACAGACTCATGGGTCAATATCCGAAGATCACCTTACCAGCCATGCCTCGCAAGGCCCTGTTTGTAGGCGAGGCAGACATCCGGGAGCGTAGGGTGGCCTTTGACGAACTGGTCAAGTTCATCTCCAAGAATTCTACACTTGCTACTTGCCCAGAGGTGTTGGAGCTCTTAGGTAATGTACCACAAAGCACTACAGTAAATAGTATTTTTTCTATAGAGTTTTGGTAAATAACTTGTTTGATTTGCTTGTCTCTGACTGAAACTTGCACTTTCCAACTCATTCACCTACATTAATGCCACCCCTCTATCTTAATGCAAACTACATAGGTCAGAAAATGTTCAACCTTGGGGATTAGTACTAATACTACTGCACCAAACTGTGATATTATTATTTGAACAATGAGGTTACTGTATATCAAGGCAGTCGGGGGTTCAAATTAACATGTATCTGCCTGGCTAGTTATTTAAGAAAAGTATGAATTATTAACCAAACAGAAAAAATAAACAGTACTTCCCTGTAGTGTAGAAGTTGCCTTATTTAATCAAGAATATAATGTCAAAAAGAATATTTGGCTCACAGTTCATATTTCTGTAGGGGCGAAGTCCACAATGGCAGATTCGAAAACTAGGAACGTTGCAGATTGGCAGGACCAGGATAAAGAAGAAGGCTTTAATTTCTTTGAAAGTGAGGAGACCCCTGCTGCTGCGAAAGTAACCAAACATGTTCCACCAGTGAAACCTAGGGAAGAGGAGCAGGAACATGACGATGATGATCAGTACCTTGGACCTCTAGGCAATTTAAAGTAAGAGCCTTGCTGAGGTTGTGTTCATTTTAGATGTTTTTCTCAATGGTTTTGGTATCTTCTCAAATATCTGTATTCTGGATAAAATGGTTGAAAGGGAAAATATAATTTTATGCTGTAAATCAACAACATTTGAAAATTGGGATACTTTCTACAGGCACTGTATGGTATTTAATGCTTTCTGTCACCCTTTCCCCCAGGTGCACGAGGCAGAAGAAGAAAAAGCCTCCACAGGCTAAAGTGGCTACCCAACCTAAGTTATCTCTGTTTGATGAGGCTGAGGATATAGATGACGACTTGTTTCAACCTGCAGCCAAAGACAGTTAGTATAAATATTTAAATACAGATTCTGTGTTCCATTTATTGCTTCCATAGGAACTGCAATAACAATGTCATTAGCTGTCTACAAACAGTGTCAGTGACTGACATCCCGTAAATGAAAATATCAGATCTGTTCCCAAGGAAGCTTGCCTCTTGTCCAATTGAAGTTCAACTCATATCTTCATTGTGCTAACAGGCAACGTTAAGCTGTTTAAGGAGCCAGACTTGATGTGGAATGTGAAGTTGGGGGACCCTTTACTACTTCCAACAGCATACAAGGATGTGGCATCTGCAGATTCAGGACTGGATGAGGATACAGATGAACTTTTCAGGTATACAGTCACAGTTATTTGCGAGACAAAGGGGTTATTACAACATTGTATTAGCCATTCAACATTGTCCTTGTTTCCCTTTTCAGGATAGAAGACAACTTTGACAAGCTCCTCCAGGTGAAGAAAAGTATCAAGGCAAGGCCAGTTCCTGCCCCCAAACCCAAACTGGCCCCAAAGCCAAAACTGCCTGTGAAGCCCTCCTCTCTAGTCTCAGGTGGTAGGGGCCCAGTTGTGGGTGTTCTTCCAGTTGCAGATGAGGTGAAGGATCAAATCGACATTCTCAAGTATATCCAACAAAATGAGTCTACATCTATTGATGATCTGGATCTGTTTTAATTGCCAACTAAATGATAGTAACTGATTAGGACTCATGAAGTTGTTAGCAGGCTACACAGGAAAATAACAGCCTAAAATTCTGCCTATGATTATATTTTGACATTACCCATATTATTCCATCAGGGATGACTTTTGGAAGTCTGATTCTAATAAAAGTCTACTGAACATGTGTAGTTACAATCAGTGCTGGAAATGGGCCTGTGTGGTATCATTTATTTTTAACCATATTGCTTTCCTACTTTTTATACTGAAAATGCTGTATACATTACCATGATTGAGTGGTTCCAAATGCAATGACTTCACAAAGAAATCTAACTCTTTTTGTAATACCTGCACAGTAATTTTGGATTTATCATACTAAATGTCTTGTCAGAACATATTAATGTAAAAAAAATAATTAAACAACAAATTATCTTTTCTCTTTTTTTCACCAAATAAAGTCTACAATTTTACAAAATGGTATGTTTACTTGCATTATTTATTGAAAGCATCCTATATTGAAGTACAATCAGTACAAATTACGTCTGATATTTACCGAATTTGATAACAATTTATTTTCTTTTTTTTTACGTTCCATCCTAAATACTATTGAAAATCAGGTTATGGTGGTGCCCATCTGAGATGTAAATTATTTTGGTCCAGGTATTACTCAGAAGACAGCATTGTCATATATTTTTGTATGCTGGGGCCACCTCTAGGAAGAGCTGCAGGAACACAGTGACTTTCTCCAACAGTCCAGGGCAGAGTTTGTAGTGAATGAATGGCACATAAACCAATACACCACTGAAGATGAATATGGTGACGTAGAGGTACTCTATTGCAGGGTTGTCAATGATAGGTGCCATCACAAGGAAAATCGCTGCCATGATGACCAAGATGGGGATTACAATGGGAACCTGGGTGAATAAACAAAAACAGTGGTACTGTCACAAGACTTGAGAAAGTAGATGGGTCCATTTGGCCAATTGAATTTTAATAAATCAATATTGTGTTGTTCAAAAGGACTCACACCTTTATAAATAAAATAAGAAATTAGATATCCTATGAGACTCACGCTATATGTCCTGGGAAGTTCAGGTTTCTTTATCTTGAGGTAGAGAAGCCCAGACAGAGTGATTGTATAGAAGAACCAGGCTGTAAAACTGGTAATATCAATGCAGAGGGATGGAAGATAAATAAAGCAACAATTTGATAAATGTATTGAGACATTTTGAAGTCAAAGCATAAACTACCTGAAGAAGTTGACAATGCTCTGGAAGTCCCCAGGGATGAGAACCAGAAGTGAGATAGCCGTGGTAAAGATCAGGGCTGGAGAGGGGGTCAGTCGATTCACATGGGCCATGGCAAGAATATCAGGCTGGAGACAAAGACAACACAAATGTTGACATAAAAACTACAAAACTATCTAACTCAACACCTACATCAGACTATGCCAAAGTTTCCTTTTGAAAAATGTCAGTTAAAATTGCCTGTCTCTTGCATGTGTTTCTCACCATGTGTCCCTCTCTTGCAGCCACAAAGCACACCCGGCCACCACTAAAGAATGTTCCATTCAGGGAGCCAAAAGCAGACAAAGCAGCTGCAATGGACATCACCCATCCCCAGCTCCCGAGTACCTTATTCCTGTTAAAGACAACAATGTAATTTGTCATCTCATCACACATTGAACATTTTTTTGAGAGAGGTGTATGGATGGAGTTAAGCTCTCTCACCCCCAGGTGACAGCCACTGCACTCGACAACATCAGTTCTCTGGGCGTCATGGCAGCCAAGTAGCTCACATTGACCAGTAGATAGAGCATGGTTACCATGGGGATGGCAATCATAACTGCCCTGGGCAGATTTACCTGAGAGGGTGCAAGATGGATAAAGATATGTAAAGTCCTTAAGATCATGGAACAAAGGACATTACTTATTAATACAGTGCATTCTTACCTCAGGTCTTTTCAATTCTTCTTTCACATAGTTTAATAAGTTATACAAGCCAGTGACGGGCTAGAGGCCTTAGTAAAAAGCCATCCCTATGGAGCTCACACCCAAGTTCGTACTATCAAAAGCATTTTTTTGTACAGTAACATTCTCCTGTGCAATGTTCACTACTCCTCCAATTACTATAACCATCAGGGCAAATAAGTAGCTTAGCCACCAAGAAGACCACCTGAATTCTCATGGATAAATGTACATTCAAGATTCTGGCCATGGCTACAACCATGATGGCTGCAACAGCAGCACATTTCACTATTAGCTGAAAGGAGAACAGTCTTGGTAGAAAGGTGCCACAGCGTATTCTGAAAAGCTGAGGGGTATTGGTGCGATGCTCGCTGGCTTCACCACTAGTAGGAAGTTAAAGGCCTCAAAGAAGGCAGGGAAAGGTCCATATATTTGAAGGATATAGATGAAGTCCCCACCTGATTCTTTAATAATGGTTCCTAGCTCAGCTTACGAGATTCCTCCCAGCATGGCTACTAGGCCAAACAGGGCCCAAATGATCAGGCTTGCCTTTGGACTTCCAATGTAGGACAGCATAAACTGAGGGGACATGAATATACCCCATCCAATCATGATTCCTGCTACCAGTGAAACAGAACCAACTAAACCCAACTTGCACTTCAGTTGAAGCCCTTCTGTTTCTGTTTTTGCCATGGCCAGCTTACTGATTCAAACAACATGAGAAAATGTTGTCAATGGTCAATCCTTTCTTCTTAAGCAAGACAAATACATACAAAGACCTGGCAAATCTTTGATGCTGGGTGCAAAGTACTTAGTAGTTAATATTAACTTCTCAGGTTGCAAAATGTATATTGTTGTGTCTTTGTTTATAGATGTAAAATGGTACCCATACAGATTACCCCCCCAAAGTGTTTGTTAAAGATTCACCAAATTATTACTGTAACAAAAAAAAGGAGGTCCGATTGACTAGGAGAGTGAGAAAATGGATGCTACTGTATGTCATTGTACACTTGGATAATTCCTTCCCCTGAAGGTCGGAAAGGTTAAGGCCAAGGTTGACCTACAGTATCTCACCATTGTTATATGTGTTGGTCATAAAGCCACATGCAATTGCTGTCAAAAGCCATGTAAATATAAAAATGACAGCCGAGGTCTTTTTAGTGTAGACTTGCCCTCTAGCTAATGACGTAGTTCTGCATACATTTTCAACCATATTTCCATCCTGATTAGTGTATCAGATGCAATTTAAAAAATAGATAAGGGCACACTATATCTCTGTTGGTGGGGTGGTCCAAAGATCAAAACTATTTAGCAGGATGCGATAGAGTAGACTTGTCAGGTATTGTCTCAGGTGATTTGCCTGTATATCCTATACTCTATATTTTTGGTTTATTTCCTGTGAGCTATAACCTCAGTAGTACAAAAAAGAAAACGGCTCATGCTGTTGACGTGAGCCATGACCAGCCTTTCAAAGCACTTCATGGCTACTGATGTGAGTGCTACGGGCCAGTAATCATTTAGGCAGGTTACCTTCACTTCCTTGGGCACAGGGACTATGGTGGTCTGCTTGAAACATGTAGGTATTACAGACTCAGTCAGGGAGATGTTGAAAATGTCAGTGAAGACACTTGCCAGTTGGTCCGTGCATGCTTTGCGTACACATCCTGGCAATCCATCTGGCCCCGTGGTTTTGTGAATGTTGACCTGCTTAAAAACTTCTTAGGGATAGGGGGCAGTATTCGGACGTTCAGGTGACTGTGGTGCCCAAAGTAAACTGCCTGTTACTCAGGCCCAGAAGCTAGGATATGCATATAATTGGAAGTAATTGGAAGTATTGGAAACACTCTAAAGTTTCAAAAACTGTTAAAATAATGGCAGGAGAAAACCCGAGGAGAATCCATCCAAAATAAAAAAAAATAGCTCACCACTCATTGTAATGGCTATCTATGGGAAAATCAATGGAATACCTCCCAGATTGCAGTTCCTATGGCTTCCAGTAGATGTCAACAGTCCTTGGACTGTATTGGCAGTTTTGGATAGAAAACACTTTGAAGTTTCTAAGACTGTTAGAATAATGTCTGTGAATATAACAGAACTGATATGGCAGGAGAAAACCCGAGGAGAATCCATCTGGAATAAACAAATTTGAGATCACCACCCATTGAAAACACTTTTTGTCAGGGTCAGTGACACTCAGAATGTGTAAACCAGTGTTAGTGTTCCTTTGTAATCAACCTGTATGAGATAATAAATATAATGTATTATGTACTCAAAATCAGCACTAATATAAATTCAATGTACAGTTTCTACAATGGAAGTGAATGCATCTCTTTACCTTAGGACGTTTCAGCTCTTCTGTCACATAATTCAAGTTATTCCATCCATCGTAGGACCACAGTCCCTGGTAGAAAGCAATACCTATCGGATTGATGCCCAAGTTGGTCCCATTAAAAGAATCCTCAAAACTTTCTGTTTCCCCTCTGACGAGCAACACCACTCCTCCAATAATTATTACTGAAAGAGCCAGCACCTTGGCCACCGTGAAGAACACTTGCATTGACATGGCGAAACGTACATTCAGACAGTTAACAATGGCTGTCACCACAATCCCTGCTGCAGCCACACACTTCACCAACAGCTGTGGGCATGGACAGTCCTGGTAGAAAGGTGCCAATGCATATTCAGCAAAGCTCAATGAGATCCCAGCCACACTGGCAGGTCTCACAAATATGACTGAGCTGAAAATTAAAATGAAGGCCAATACTGGGCCTGACGTCCGTAGGATATAGATGTACTCTCCCCCCGACTCTCGGATGACTGTCCCCAGTTCAGCATAGCAGAGAGAGCCAAGCACAGCCAGCAGGCCACAAGCAGCCCAGACCACCAGGCTTCCTCCTGGGCTTCCTATGTTGACCAGAACGAATTGAGGGGACATAAAAATCCCAGATCCAATCATAGTGCCAGCCACGAGCGACACAGCGCCAACCAGTCCCACTTCCCGTTTCAGGCTGAGCTTGGGTGATGTGCCATCCAGAACTTCAACTGCTGGGCATCTGTCCTCAACAGGCATGTTTTACCATAGACCAACAAGATATTTGCTGAAGTAAAGCTTTAAAGTCTGTGTCCAAGTCACTTGTACCACCATTGAGTGGGTTAATAATTACAGAAGGAAGAGTGAGTATGACTATTTTACAACCACATTTCAGTGCCAAGGGATTGTTACAGATTAGATAGAGATAGATTTTTGAAAGGGGGGGGGGGGGTTGAGGTCACTGGGGGAGTAAATAAGTACACAAACAAAAATAAATAACTTTATTTTGCACCAATGTCTGACTAGTTTTTCCCCAGGCATTTCTGTAAAATGAATGTGTGTACAGTGCCTTCGGAAAGTATTCAGACACCTTGAATTTTACACATTTGTTACGATATAGCTTTATTCCAAAATTGCTTAAATACAAATCCTCTGCAATCTACACACAATACCCCATAATGACAATGTGAAAACAGGTTGTTAGAAATTTTTGCAAATGTATTAAATATTAAAACAGAAATACCTGATTTACATAAGTATTCAGACCCTTTTCTATGAGACTAAGTTGAACTTTCTACAACTTGATTGTAGTCCATCTGTGGTAAATTCAATTGATTGGACATGATTTGATGACAGTGCATATCCCACAGACGACAGTGCATGTCAGAGCAAAAACCAAGCCATGAGGTCAAAGGAATTGTCCTTAGAGCTCTGAGACAGGATTGTAATCAAGGCACAGTTCTGGAGGAAGGGTAAAAAAACATTTATGCAGTATTAAAGGTCTCCAAGAACACAGTGGCCTCCATCATTCTTAAATGGAAGAAGTTTGGAAACACCAAGACTCTTCCTAGAGCTGGCCGCCCGGCCAAACTAAGCAATCAGGGGAGAAGGGCCTTGGTCAGGGAGGTGACCAAGAACCTGAGGGTCACTCTGACAGAGCTCTAGGGTTCCTCTGTGGAAATCAAATGTATTTATATAGCCCTTCATACATCAGCTGATATCTCAAAGTGCTGTACAGAAATCCAGCCTAAAACCCCAAAAAGCAAGCAATGCAGGTGTATAAGCACGGTGGCTAGGAAAAACTCCCTAGAAAGGCCAAAACCTAGGAAGAAATCTAGAGAGGAACCAGGCTATGAGTGGTGGCCAGTCCTCTTCTGTCTGTGCCGGGTGGAGATTATAACAGAACATGGCCAAGATGTTCAAATGTTCATAAATGACCAGCATGGTCAAAGAATAATAATCACAGTAGTTGTCGAGGGTGCAGCAAGTCAGCACATCAGGAGTAAATGTCAGTTGGCTTTTCATAGCCGATCATTAAGAGTATCTCTACCACTCCTGCTGTCTCTAGAGAGTTGAAAACAACAGGTCAGGGACAGGTAGCACGTCCGGTGAACAGGTCAGGATTCCATAGCCGCAGGCAGAACAGTTGAAACTGGAGCAGCAGCACGATCAGGTGGACTGGGGACAGCAAGGAGTCATCATGCCAGGTAGTCCTGAGGCATGGTCCTAGGGCTCAGGTCCTCCGAGAGAGAGAAAGAAAGAGAGAAAGAGAGAATTAGAGAGAGCATACTTAAATTCACACAGGACACCGGATAAGACAGGAGAAGTACTCCAGATAAAACAAACTGACCCTAGCCCCCCGACCCATAAACTACTGCAGCATAAATATTGGAGGCTGAGACAGGAGGGGTCAGGAGACACTGTGGCCCCATTCGATGATACCCCCAGACAGGGTCAAACAGAAAGGATATAACCCCACCCACTTTGCCAAAGCACAGCCCCCACACCACTAGAGGGATATCTTCAACCACAAACTTACCATCCTGAGACAAGGCCGAGTATAGCCCACAAAGATCTCCGCCACGGCACAACCCAAGGTTGGGCGCCAACCCAGACAGGAAGATCACGTCAGTGACTCAACCCACTCAAGTGACGCACCCCTCCTAGGGACGGCATGAAAGAGCACCAGTAGGCCAGTGACTCAGTCCCCGTAATAGGGTTAGAGGCAGAGAATCCCAGCGGAGAGAGGGGAACCGGCCAGGCAGAGACAGCAAGGGGAAGAAATGGAAGAACCATCTCTGCAGCGCTCCATGAATCCATGAATCAATTATGATAGTGTGGCCAGACGAAAGCCACTCTTCAGTAAAGGCACTTGACAGCCCGCTTGGAGTTTGCCAAAAGGCACCTAAAGACTCTCAGATGATGAGAAACAGTATTCTCTGGTCTGAGGAAACCAAGATTGAACTCTGGCCTGAATGCCAAGCGTCACGTCTGGAGGAAGCCTGGTGGTGGCAGCAGCAGTCCGGCAGGGACTGGGAGACTAGTCAGGATCAAGGGAAAGATGAACGGAGCAAAGTAAAGAGAGATCTTTGATGAAAACCTGCTCCAGAGCGCTCAGGGCCTCATCCTGGGGTGAAGGTTCACCTTCCACCAGGACAACGACCCTAAGCACACAGTCAAGAAAACCCAAGAGTGGCTTCGGGACAAATCTCTGAATGTCCTTGAGTGGCCCAGCCAGAGCCTGGACTTGAACCCGATCGAACATCTCTGGAGAGACCTGAAAATAGCTGTGCAGTGACGCTCCACATTAAACCTGACAGAGCTTGAGAGGATCTGCAGAGAAGAATGGGAGAAACTCCCCAAATACAGGTGTGCCAAGCTTATAGCATCATACCCAAGAAGACTTGAGGCTGTAATCGCTGCCAAAGGTGCTTCAACAAAGTTCTGAGTAAAGGGTCTGAATACTTATGTAAATGTGATATTTCAGTTCAAAACATTTATATACAATTGCAATACATTTTAAAAACCTGTTTTTGCTTTGTCATTATGAGGTATTGTGTGCAGAATGATGAGAAAAAAAGAATTATTTAATCAATTTTAGAATAAGACTGTAACATAAACAAAATGTGGAAAAAGTCTGGGGGTTTGAATACTTTCCAAATGCACTGTAGGTACGGGTAAAGTGACAAGCAGCAGCCTATGTGGTGAGTGTGAAAGTATGTGTGTGTGTGAGTGCGTGGCATCAGTATGCATGTGTGTGCATGTTGTGTGCGTGGGCATATGTATTGTGTGTACAGTATGTGTGTGTTGGGGTGTCGGTGTGAGTGTGTGGGTAGAGTCCAGTGTGTGTGCATAGAGCCATTGCAAGATAGTTAATCTAAAGGTAGTCCGGGTAGACATTTCATGAGCTATTTCGCATTCTTGTTTAGAAGTCTTACGGCTTGGGGTTAAAATCTGTTCAGGGTACTGTTGGTTCCAGACTTGGTGCATTGGTACCACTTGCTGTGCGGTAGCAGAGTGAACAGTCAGTCTGTGGCTTGGGTGGATGGAGTCTTTGACAATTTCTTGGGCCTTACTCTGACAACACCCAGTATAGAGGTCCTGGATGGCAGGGAGCCAGTGTTGTACTGGGCCATACTGTATGCACTACACTCTCTAGCGCCTTGCGGTTGAATGCCAAGCAGTACAATACCAAGCGGTGATGCAGCCAATGCTTTTTGCGGATCTGAGGGCCCATGCCATATCTTTTCAGCTTCCTGAGGGGGAAGTGGCGTTGTCGTGCCCTCTTCACAACTGTGTTTGTGTGTTTGGACCATGATAGATCCTTAATGATGGGGACACCAAGGAGCTTGAAGCTCTCTATCCTCTCCACTACAGCCCTGTCAATGTGAATGGGGGAGTGCTCGGCCCACGATCAGCTCGTTTGTCTTACTGATGTTGAGGGAGAGGTTGTTATCCTGGCACCACACTGCCCGGTCTCTGACCTCATCCACATAGGCTGTCTCATCGTTGTCTGTGGTCAGGCCTACCACCGTTGTGTTGTCATCAAACTTAATGATGGTGTTGGAATCGTGTATGGCCACACAGAGAGTACAGGAGGGGATTAAGCACCCATTCCTGAGGGGCCCCCGTGTTGAGGGTCAGCATGGCAGATGTGTTGTAGCCTACCTTCACCACCTGTGGTTGGACCGTCAGGAAGTCCAGGATCCAGTTGCAGAGGGAAGTGTTCAGTCCCAGGGACCTTAGCTTAGTGATGAGCTTGGATGGCACTATGGTGTTGAACGCTGAGATGTAGTCAATGAACTGCATTCTCACGTAGGTGTTTCTTTTGTCCAAGTGGGAAATGGCAGTGTGGAGTGCAATAGAGATTGTGTCATCTATGGTGGTATACGAATTGGAGTGGGTTCAGCATGTCTGGGATGATGGTGCTGATGTGAGCCATGACCAGCCTTTCAAAGCATTTCATGACTACAGATGTAAGTGCTAAGGGGCGATAGTCATTTAGACAGGTTACCTTGGTGTTCTTAGGCACAGAGACTATGGTGGTCTGCTTGAAACATGTAGGTATTACAGACTTGTTCAGGGAAAGGTTGAAAATATCAGTAAAGACACTTGCCAGCTGGAAAGCACATGCTCTGAGTACGCATCCAGGTAATTCATCTGGCCCTGTGGCCTTGTGAATTTGAACCTATTTAAAAGTTTTACTCACATCGGCTCCGGAGAGTGTGATCATGCAGTCGTCCGTAACAGCTGGTGCTCTCATGCATGGTTCAGTATTGCTTGCCTCAAAGTGAGCAGAGAAGGCATTTAGCTCATCTGGTAGGCTTGCGTCACTGGGCAGCTCGTGGCTAGGTTTCTCTTTGTAATCTGTGATAGTTTGCAAGCCCTGCCACATCCGACGAGCATCATAACCAGTATAGTAGGATTTGAACTAAGTCCTGTATTGACACTTTGCCTCTTTGTTGGTACATCAGAGGTATAGCGGGATTTCTTATAAACATCCAGTTTTGTGTCCTGTTCCTTGAAAGTGGCAGCTTAAGCCTTTAGCTCAGTGCGGATGTTGCTTGTAATCCATGGCCTCTGGTTGGGAGATCTACCTACGGACACTGTGGGGAAGACGTTGTCGATGCACTTATTAATGAAGCCGGTGACTGATGTGGTAAACTCCTCAATGCCATCAGATGAATCCCGAAACATATTCCAGTCTGTGCTAGCAAAACATTCCTGTAGCTTAGCATTCATTTCATTGGTCCACCTCTGAATTGAGCATCACTGGTACTTCCTGTTTGAGTTTTTGCTTGTAAGTAGAAATCAGGACGATAGAGTTATGGTCAAACTTGCGAAATGGAGGGCGAGGGAGAGCTTTGTATGCGTCTCTGTGTGAGGAGTCAAGGTGATGTAGTTGCACAGGTGACATGCTGGTAGAAATGAGGCAAAACAGATTTCAGCTTCCTGCATTAAAGCAACCGGCCACTAGGAGCGCTGTCTCTGGATGAGCATTTTCTTGTTGGCTTATGGCCCTATAAAGCTAGTTGAGTGTGGTCTTAGTGCCAGCATCGGTTTGTGGTGGTAAATAGACAGCTACGAAAAACATAGATGAAAACTCTCCTGGTAAATAGTATGGTCTACAGCTTCTCATGTGGTATTTTAACTCAGGAGAGCAGAACCTGGAGACTTCCTTGATATTAGAAATCGTGCACCAGCTGTTCTTAACAAAGAGACACATACCCCCGCCCTTGAGTTTGTGAGACGCTGCCATTCTGTCTTACCGATGCATAAAAAAGCAGCTAGATTTGTTAACCATGTCCTTGTTCAGCCACGACTCCGTGAAACATAGGATATTATAGTTCACAGTAAGCACACGCATACAACGTATGAAGCAACAGTACACCCATCATCAGTACTTTTATTTTTAAAAAGAATCCATCGTCAATTTTATAACTAAAAATGTACAATTATTTGTGTAAAACTAAGAGTGAAATATGACATAGACTCGTCCTCTGGCTTCAAAACAGAAGTCCTAACTCTCGTTGTGCGGTAGTTAAATGAAAACAGTCTAACCCAGCGATTCTCAACTGGTGGGTCGCAAACCAGATTTGGGTCGCGGGAGGTTTGGAATGGGTCGTGATTGTCTGAGTAAATGTTTTTGTCATTTTTATTTTATTTTATTCAGTCTGAACTGAAATTACTTAAACCAGGAAGAAAGTGTATAGAAGTGATAGTATATATTTTCTTAATTCATGGTATTTTCATTATAGAGCTATTAGCAGTGCTATTATGGTTGATTTGGGGCTCTTAAACCATTGAGTTACTAACATTCTTCATCAAGAATATGGGCAAAATTGTATTATTGACAATGAGAGTTGGGAATGTTGTTCCATTGGCAAATAATTGATACATTTACTATCAATATAGCATTTAAAATAGTTTCCAGATTATATTTTGGCAATCAGGAGACAACCTGGTTCCAATTTAAGTCCTTAGGTAAAACCAGTCAAAGATCATGGATATACTGACAAGATAAATTACTCTTATGGGAGTAGTCCAAAAAGTGTGACGTCTAGCCTAAAATGACATACCCAAATCTAACTGCCTGTAATTTTTTTTTTTTTACAAAAAATAAAATGAAAATAAATCAAATCTAACTGCCTGTAGCTCAGGACCTAAAGCAAGGATATGCATATTCTTGATACCATTTGAAAGGAAACACTTTGAAGTTTGTAGAAATGTGAAATGAAAGGTATTGGTATTCTTTCACTGTAAAAGCTACTGCAAATTGAACAGTGTAGTTAGATTAACAAGAATTTAAGCTTTTTGCCAATATCAGATATGTCTATGTCCTGGGGAAATGTTGTTGTTACTTAAAACCTCATGCAAATTGCATTAACCTACATTAGCTCAACCGTCCCGCAGTGGACACCGATCCTGTAGAGGCCTAGCTCCCGCCTATCCTTTCTTTGGATTGGTGGATGGAGATCATTATTGTAATTTATTTTTGAATATTCTATGAGAGTTGTTGACGTCAACCACCTGTATTCAATGGAGATAGATGCTATGCTACTAGCCTCATGACATGAATATGCATAGCCATCTCGAGACAACTCCGATATAGTGTTTTTTTTTAATCAAAGCTGCTGGGATGTCACGTGTCCTATATCAGTACACTCGAAACAATTTAAGCATTACGAAACTTATATTCCATAATATAAACCTCATGTAGCAAAATAGCCATTTCGGTTGCCCAAATTCGACACTCTCTCATTGACCTCAATACTAAAACGCATTCCTTGGTAAAACAACGCAAAAATGCCACCTGCTGGAGGGAGACATATTTTCCACGGAGTTGGGCCGTATTATTTTTTGATCGAGTTGGGCCTCTTCCTTTCCCTCTCTGAACCAGTTGAGAACTGTTCTAACCTATAGGAGAGCACTTCGACACACACCCTCCTTTACACACGCCTACTACTTTCCTTTGGACACAACCACTTCCTTCCACATGCTTGCTACTTTCCTTTCAACACACCCACTTGCCCATATTCCGGTTTCCATATTGAGCTGTAGCTACCTCCTTCTCAAACGATTTGGTTGAAAAATCTTACTAACTCTACCCACTAGAGAGCAGAATACTGTGTTCATAGCTGGAATGCTATTCGATCTAAGTGCCAGTGCGACGTTCTACGTTACGTCATCGTACCGGATGTTGATACAGAATCCGCAGGAACAGCTGGGAGAGAACAACAAAGCGACAACGAACCCAACAGACTTTGGGGAATAAAATAATTAACGTGGAAAAGGACGGCTTAGCTACAAATAGCTAAAACCCAACTAGTCGAAAAGTCTTTAAACGGTAAGACTGGGTTGTGTTTAGGCAACAACACGCCATATTTTTCCGACCTTCTCTTGATGCCATCGACGTCGTTTGCTAAATATGGCGTTACTGAGTTTGACAAACCGGCCATGAAAGAGAGAGTGCGTGCGCGAGACACAGCGTCGTTAGGGACTGACTGTATTATCGTTAGGGACTGACTGTATTATCGTTAGGGACTGACTATATTATCGTTAGGGACTTTATTATGACAGTTGTCATGGATTTGTGTTCTTCATTGAACAGTTTTTTGAACATAGTGAGTATAGAGTATAGAGATGTAATTTAAATGATCTCTCTGTCTTTCAGAGAGCAGCGTTTAACCTTCCGTTTGGTCCTGCAGGTGAGTGTGTACTGAACCATGGGGCGGATCTTCCTGGACCACATCGGGGGCACACGCCTCTTCTCCTGCGCCAACTGTGACACTATCTTGACCAATCGCTCAGAACTCATCTCCACCCGCTTCACCGGAGCCACCGGCAGAGCCTTCCTCTTCAACAAGGCAAGCGACACCTCCACTGTAACACCATGACACCTGCCTGCTACTGCCAAAGACATGTTTTCACATGAGTACTTTTATCCCTTGATTGAAATAGTCCAATGTGAAAACTCCTTTTATGCATAAACACTCAAACTAATATATGTTATTCCAGGCTCACTATCACTATACTTAGCTATGTATAACACACAAGTGTACTCACATTATTTACACAGCAAGTTACACTACACGTGACACCTAGAAAACCCACTTCCACAAAAGACAGAAGTAACACCTAGCAAACACATACATGTTTATTACCATGTTACGACTGTGTAATAACCTCTGCATTATTATTCATTATCTGTAAGGTGGTGAACCTGCAGTACAGCGAGGTTCAGGACCGCGTGATGCTGACGGGCAGACACATGGTGCGAGATGTCAGCTGTAAGAACTGTAACAGCAAGCTGGGCTGGATCTATGAGTTTGCCACTGAGGACAGCCAGCGTTACAAGGAGGGCCGCGTCATCCTGGAGAGAGCACTCGTCAGGGAGAGCGAGGGCTTCGAAGAACATGTCCCCTCTGACAATTCCTGAGCTGATGCTCAAAATACTCGCTCATCCCTACGCCGCTGCCCTAACCCTCCATAGCCCCAAGCTCATTATTCCAGACACTGGTCAATAGTCTAGGCTCCACCCACAGCTTTGACCTAGCTAGGACTTTTTGACCTCTCCTGATTGGCTGGATCTCTTGATGCGTTGTTGGCCTCTCCTAAACCCCTCTCTCTTTCAAAGACCACCTTCTGTCACCTAGAGACATCGACGGGCCCGCGTTCACATAGCTATGGACTCCATGCACACGTGCAAACACAGGATTTTGAAGGCAACTACACACACTGCAAGGCACACAGACTCATATTTACATACTTGACATGCTCACATGCATGATTAGTAGATGTATTCACTGACTGGATATTTTGTCAACGTTACAGCTGCAGTCACTATAACTCCCTCCCAGTGTTGTGTGTACTGTGTATCCTTATCCTCTATCTGGCTGCTGTGCCTGTGCATGCATTGTGAGGACCTGCTTGTTGCCATGCACATCCCCACAAGTCCATCCTTCTGTGTGTGAGGAGTGCGAGCAGCCTATTGCCTCTTAGTAAGTGAGGAGCTGAGCAGTGTAGTATCATGCCCAAAGACTGGTGGCCTGCTGGGCTGGCCTTCATATGAACTGTTGCTGTTCCTCCCAATTTCTGACAATTCCCAGCCAGTTGGAATGAAGGGATCTGTGTTCTCTGTCATGCTGTTCTTTGTTTCGAATCCCTGCCCAGGTTAATGTACAATAGATAGAAATCTAGAAGAAAAAGAAACGCACACCTATTAAGACGAGGTGCTGGCTAGCGGAGTAGATAGAAATAACACATGATCATCAAAAATTATTATAATTGTATTAATGGTTAGTATCATTATTCTATTTTTATTCTCAGATGAGCCATTGTTTTAATTGGTTTGCTTTTCAAATCAGTTTATTAGTCGAGTACACAGATTTGCAGGTGTTAAAAGCACCTCCAACAGTACAGTAGAATGTCACGTGAATACAATACAAATATATTTTTTTAAATTTACCAAGAAATTACAGAATGAGTATAAAAAAATATTGCTTTTATTATGATTATTGTTTTTCTTTATGTATTTTTAAAAAACAACGTCTGATGTTTTTCTTGATATGTAAGATTGTCTCTTTTTCCAGTTATCCTGCTTGGGTAATTTTTCCTCTGTAGTGATGATTTCTGAAATAAAGTGTGTATTCTTGCTAAAAGTAACGTTTCCAAATGTTGTTTGGTACAGTTTGAGCTTTAGATCACTAGATGGCACCAGAAAACTGATTACATACTAAAAATACAATGCGTGTTGTGATGTGACTATGGTTATCCTATAGACCAGTGGTTTCCAAACTGTAATAGTAGAATGCACAACGTGCAATTTCGAAATTGGGTAGTGCATCATCAGTTCCTATTGTCATGTTAGGCATTGTATACCTTAGAGAGCTATTTATAACCTGTCAGAAATGTCCAGATCAACTAGACTGTCAGCTAAGGTTTTTTAATTTAGGTTACATATTACAGAGCTGAACACGGGGGTTATTTTTAGCCCAGAGATATTGTTGTCATTTTTTTGTCACTCAAATATCACATGTAAACACATTAGACATGGCCAAATGTATAGAATTTAAAGAAAATTTGCTTTAGTTAAACTACAAAATGTTCTTTGCACCCCATGACAATATGTGTAGAATTGCAGGAAATAAGCTTTAAACCTGCACAATTCTCTCTGCAAACAAGAGGGGTGACATTTTGTGTCATGAACAGTGCTTGTGCCCGTAGAAATAGATGTGGCGCAGGGGGTGCACAGGAGTTTCCCCAATGCTGGAAGGGGGGCCCCAAGTAAAAAGGTTTGTGAACCCAGTGGAAGCATTTAGACAGTGGAAGCGTTTGACATTGCAGCTGGGTCGAGACTGAGTGATCTACAAATCGCCTTGCATCATAAATAACCTCAATAGTATTTGGAGATCAGTGAGTCAGTCACAATTTACCCAAGCTACATCAGGGTTTTGATGCTCTAACACGGCCAATGTCTTTTTAATCATTTTTTTAATAGAATGAGGGCTCGATTCAATCACATCCGCCTTAACCGAAAACGGCATAGCAGATTGATTGTTTTTATTAAAGTGATGTTTGGAGGTGTAACTGCATTGGGGTTGTCAAATCAGCAAGTGGCTTTGGCGGTATACATATTGCGGACATTGTCATTGGATGCGCCGAGTCGCATTAGTAATAATCCCATGCAGCCTTGTTACAGGTTCGAACACAGGAATGTGTTGTAATCTATTAGATCCTTTTATTTCGTAGAATGATTTTCAATTTGAATGTCATTACCTCTATATAGCCTATATTTCACATTCTGAATTTTGAGTTCAGCCTAGTATGGTTCTCAATCAGAGGCAGATGTCATTAGTTGTCTCTGATTGAGAATCATACTTAGGTAGCCTGGGTTTCACTTTTGAGTTGTGGGTGTTTGTTTCCGTGTGAGTGTTTGTTGCCACACTGTACTGTTTCGGTTTTGTTAGTTTCACGTTTATTGTTTTGTAGTGTTCAGTTTATGTCTTTAAATAAACGTCATGGACACTTACCACGCTGCGCATTGGTCCTCCGATCCTTCTCGTTACTCCTCCTCAGAAGAGGAGGAAGAATGCCGTTACAATATAAAACTACTAACTCACATCAAACTGATAGTGGAGAACGTCAAGGTGGGTACAAAGAGTAGTGGAAAATGTGAGAATGGGAACCAAGTCCACCCAGATAAGGAGTCAAACAGGCACAGCTGTCTGAACACAGACCAAGCAACCACAATAATTTGTTCTGTGACAACACAGGCCACAAATATCACCACTATTAAGGGGTTTGGTGGTGTGTGAAATTGGCTTATTAACAGGCAGTGACAAAGCATTCCTAATCCACCCATACATATTACAGAGCTGAACACGGGGGTTATTTTTAGAGTTGATCCTGTTGGAAGCCATTGTTGTCTGTGGGTGTTAGTCTGAGTGTGTTTATGTGTTATGGATGGTAGAATCAGCAGGGGTCTGCAATTACTCAAGCAAGAGTGCTACCAATCACTTACCAGGCAGGCTCTAACAAATCCTGATTAACTGCACAAGTTTGGCGGGACAGAATGGGTTACCCTGTGTGATCCATTTTGTTAGAACTAGCTGGGGTTTGTGCACAGTAGTGTACTTGTGAGGCATCTCAGGTGATTGAACTAAAGAGGATGAGGGTCAGGGTGTTAAAGGAAGGTGGATTAAAATAGCAACATGTTGAGTGCCAGACATAACCAGCTCCACCAATACTCAAGGTAGACGAAACAATCAGATGAACAAACAAGTTTCTTGTCCCCAATATGAATTGTATTGGTTATCCTTTTCCCCTCTGACATGCTGACAACATCGCCCGTATTGCGTGTGCAAGCGTTGCAAAATACATTTACACATACATGTTATTCAATAATTTCATCCAAATCACTTGCTCACGACTGTGTAGCCAGGTGCTAAAATAGAACGTGGTTAAATGTTTGACGCATGACGTGCAGCAAGTCCCACCTCTCCCATCTCCTCATTGGTTTTTAGAAGCATATACCACGTGGGTGATTGAAAGATGAACTGAGGTCCACACTCCAGTCCAGTTGGTAGCGGTAATGCACCTTAAAGTTGGTTGCCAACCGCCATATAAAGTCCACAAAAGAAGAAGAAGACTGAAGGAAGAGATTACTAGAAACTAACTAGGTTCCCCCTTTTATCTGTGGATTAAGAAAGCTATGCTAAAAAGAGCTCCTGGTTTCATGTTCCTCCAGGGATGAGAAGGAATAGGAACATGTCTTGTGATGTGTCATTGCAACCAGCCAACAGAATGATGGAAGCTGTATCATCATCCTTCCACCCACTGTAATATCTATCATAGTGGGTGTGGACATCAGTTCGGCCACAGCACAAGGATGATGAAAAAAAACAGTTAAGGTAATAATTAGAGCCATATGCATAATTGCCCTGTGATTCATAGTCCCTGGAGTGGCTATTTCTAAAAGTCCTGTATCAACCTGGCCTGCATTCGCCCTCATTTCTTCCCAAGGATGTCAGCATCACTCCCTCCCTCTCTACCTCCAGCATTAATGAGCTGGGATTTAAAATCAGAGCAGAGACTCATGCTTGCAGACACAGCTCATAGACCCAACACCCAACACCCATGCACTGCACACACACTGACACATACACAAGTGGCATCATACCGTTAGCAGTAGAGGAAAAAATAGCATGCTTCCATTGACATCATTCTGCATCACATTGCTAGGGAACGGATGAGTCAACATTTGTTGCCACGGCAACACTGCTTCACCTTCAAATCTCTTGCCCTCTGTCTGTCAGTGCCACAGCAGACTGGTGTGGTGAGTGTGTTTAAACATGATGCAGAATGATGTCAATGGAAGCATGCTATTTTTTCCTCTACTGCTAACGGTATGATGCCACTTGTGTATATATATGGTCTATGGTGTGAGCTCACTATGGCTGTAACATGAGCGTGCACGGTCTTATTGATTCATTCACTAAAATGTTTACTAGGACTGCTCCAAGAGACCACAACTACAATATTCTAATGGTAGTGAGCTGATACAATGTTGGGTCAGCATCCTGAACGCCAATCAGTGAAGAATGAGTTTTACATTGCACATTTTCAAACAAGACACACAGAGCAGGGTATCTGCATGGGATGAAATGTTATATTTATTGAACAGCGTGATAACTGACAACATTGGCCAGTAAAGATTTATCTGAGGACAGTGATTGTAAAGGAGTCCAGCATCAGCAGTTGATTCTATTATGGACAATAACAAAACACAGAGACAACCCAACAGAGAAATAGAGAATTTTGAGAAACCAAGAAAGATAGAGAAAGGAAAACAAAGAGAACAGATAAGAGAGAGATGGAGAGAGATGGGTGAAATATGTAAATTCCAACTGTTTCAGAGATTCTAGTAATAGAGAGATGAGTAGTAATTTGGTAAGCCATTGACATCCTGATGAAAGAATTGTTAACGCAGTCTAATCACAGTGACTGGAACCAGCCCATACACCTGAACCACAGGGCCTCGTATTTCAAGAAACAAAAACACATCGATAACCATCTATGACTTTGTACATAGGACTCATTCTTTTCTTACAAAAATTATAATTTGACCTGCAGCATTGAGGTGGTCGGGAGATCAAACAGTGTCCTTCATAAAAATGGTTCTGGATTGGCAGAACTCTATATATGGCAAGGTTGGATTCGTTTTTTTGTCATAATCGGTAGAGATTTCTCAGCTGTCATTCGCTAATTGAGTTTAGCGCGCTGAGAGCATCGATGCAAGTTTGCTGGGAAGAGAAAGAGGTGGGCATGAGGCTTTTTTGGATTAGGGCGACTTCAAGGCCAACTTTCCACTCCAAGTCTGGTCCTCTGTGTCCCACTTGGATGTTGTGGGTGTTGTCTAAATTACATTCTTCCACCCTCCACCCTCTCTTTCTAAGCTGCTTTGCAGTTGCTCAGTCTCAGATCTCGATTCCTGAACAGTCGCCCATTCCAATACAGAGTGCATGAAAGTGTTGCTGCATTCCACAAGAACCTTAGCAGCGATGCGTGGTGGAACTGCCCTGCCCAGTTTTGGCAGACGACTACATTCCTTTTGATTCCATTTTACATTACATGGCTGATTTTTGCCTTTGGATTTCCTGGTGCAAAAGCTACTTCCAGCATGTATACAAAAATGATCAGGTTTACAGGTTTATCGAGAGGTAAGCAATGAAAACAACTTACCTCGTCTATAAAGGCTCAATGTAAATGGATTGACAGTAGCCTTAATGTGTTAGACACTGTTCAGATTCCCTGCCAGCAAACACTTTAGTGCACGATTGACTCATCACTTCGACTGAAAGCATTCAGTTCTACCGGTAATCACTTTTTGTTGGCTAATGATTGCTTGCAGAAACAGTGATTAATTTGGCTTGACTAATGGATAATCTACATTGGCTAAACACAGAACAATAATGGCAAAAATACACACATCTAATGTATTGTATGAGTGCTGTATACTATGGCTCTTTTCCATCACTTAAAATAAATAAATACATAACCAAGGGGCAACATACAAAACAATAATACAATCCATTTAAAACACATAACTGAACTAAGAAATAGTATTCTGGCTATTATTATGACACTCTGGTTCAAGAATGATATGAAATAAAATCAGATAAGGCCCAGAGCCAGAGGTCTGTGAAGTTAGGTGATGAAGGAGCTCCAGTAGAACAGAGAGGCTGTTTTGATCAGAGCCATGTGGAGCTCCGTCTTACAGGGGGGCACGCGGCAACCTCCCTGTGGAAAGCCCAGGGGCTCAGCGGCGTAGAGGTCACTCAGGCGGACCTCCCTTTTAGCCCAGTGCTCCTGGGTCATTTTATTTAATATTTTTTATTTCACCTTTATTTAACCAGGTTGGCCAGTTGAGAACAGGTTCTCATTTACAACTGCGACCTGGCCAAGATAAAGCAAAGCAGTTCAACAAAATCAAACAGCACAGAGTTACATATAAACACATGTACAGTCAATAATACAATAGAAAAAAATCTATGTACAGTGTGTACAAATGTAGAAGAGTAGAGAGGTAAGGCAATAAATAGGCCATAGAGGCGAAATCATTACGATTTATCATTAACACTGGAGTGATGGATGTGCAGATGATGATTTGCAAGTAGAGATAATGGGGTACACAAGAACAAGAGGCGGCAGGGTAGCCTAGTGGTTAGAGCGTTAGAGGTTAGAGTGTTGGACTCGTAACCGAAAGGTTGCAAGTTCAAATCCCCGAGCTGACAAGGTCGTTCTGCCCCTGAACAGGCACTGTTTGTGGGGTTTGTGCAGATGCTGACCCTAACCCTAATGTGTCATATATCTGGCCTTGGGTCTGTAAGTCAAACTAATTTTAAGAACATTGTATGCACATACACAGAGATACTCAGGGAGTTACAGTATAAAACCGATGTTAACAGGCTTGGGGATGAGAGCTGGAAACGGTTGATGCAGGGTGCTCATGTCCTATTCAACAGTCATTGCCCTGGTTGGCTGGTTGGCTGATGTCACTAAAAGCTGTTACCGGAAGAGAAGGGAAGAGGAGGAGCTGCAGGGGCTCTCTGATGTTACAGAAGTATTCCAGCATGTTCTCGCACTGACGCACTGCTGCGGTGTGTGTGTGTGCATATGTTGCCTATACCCACCTTGAGGTAGATATTCTCCAGGCACAGGTAGCTCAGCAGGCAGTACCACAGGAGTACCTTCCAGGTGGGTCCGGTGATTCATGATGATCACACTATGCTCCCCTGGGATGAAGCCATCACCCGTGATCACAACCATTACCCCAAACACCAGCTCCTGCACAGAAGGAAGGAAGGAAGGAAGGAAGGAACAGGAAGACTGTCATTTAATTTAGTCCTGCTGTATTCCCCTGTATTTGCATTCTTATTCACAAGAGCACCCCGTATAAATTTCATCATCTCTAGACAAAAACAAAAAGGCCAAGAATAGTACAAAAAACAAGGTCAGTGAGAGGTCAAAAAACATCAGGGCAAGAGATCAAGAAAGGCAACTCCCTGAGTATCTCTGTGTATGTGCATACAATGTTCTTAAAATTAGTTTGACTTACAGACACATCAAAGAAGGTTAGGAGGTCAAAACCAAAAAGGCACAACAGTTAAACCACAGTGGTCAAACAAAGGTGATAAAAAAGACAGACATAAGTAAGAAGATGCAGAGGTAAGGAACACAGACAGAGACAGGAACAGATTGGTGTAAATATATGAACCACATGCAGGGTGAGCCAGGTGGCCAAGATAGAGTCTGTGATCCAGGGTACCAGGCAGGTGACATCAGCATGAGAGGAAGCACAGGGACTAGCATTAACATGCTGTCAAGGAAACTACCCAGAAACAGGGTCACCACAAAGTAAAGCCCCTGCACCGACATCGCCATACCTGGAAGAGAGAGGGAGAGCGAGAGATGATTTCACATTTATATTTGGACTCTCTTCTTAATGCGTCAGTGAACTTGTTAGTTCACTACAGTAAAAGCAGTTAAACTGATCATGAAGCAGATATACTGTACATAGGACATTAACACTTCCAAAGTAAGCTAATCAATTCTCTAGAATTCTCGGCGGATATGGAACTGCAAGCTTAGGAGTAACGAGGAAAGATTTGATGAATCATGGAGTTGCCTAATATAAGACAAATGGAGTTATCAATGTCCTCATAACTAGTAAACCCTCCTGTTCTGTTCATCTTCCTAAACACTAAACAGTGGAAAAACCAAGGCAGACATTCCTATTGTGGAATGTAAATAGGGGTTGGAGCCAGGAGTTTCTTACTGTTAAAATGCTGTGAGCAGGGAGACTGGATTTTATGCAGCTCGCCTGACAACCTTTTTTTAGACCTGAACATTTCACATTTCCACTGAATAGCCTAAATATTTTTGCATATAACTCAGCCTACAGCTGTCTTTTGTTGGATCATGCTTTCGAGAAGGATGCCATCTGGGGCCCACTCAATACTGTCATACGCCTTGGCCTATATTCCATTTTCTTTTCAAAGCTACTGCTGTATTACAGTAGGTGTACAGAGACTTTGACAGCTCATATGATCTCCATATGATCATGTCAGATGATATCTAGTCTTGCCCCACAGGGACCCTTTGTGTCTACTAGTGTTCATAGAAATCAGTTGCTGAGTGGAGGAGTGTATCGTATTTAGGTTTATGGGGCCTTAACCTCAGTATTGCCAAGCATGAACCAATGAGCATATCCTAACAAAAAGTATAAACCAGCAGGTAGGACAAACTTTCCCTGAACTACTGTCAGTGTCACCTATTACCCTAAAAATGGGGATCTTGGCTACGTATGCTATGCATGTGGCTTTGGATAAAAGTATAAGCCTATGAAGAAAAAACAAATCATAACACTAAATCAGTAGAACATATGGCTTTCTTCTTGCTGTTAGTCGTTATTGCTTGGTCTTGCTGACGCAGTGAACCTGAGCTCGGCTACAGGGATTTCTGCTCTACCAAGCAGCTGTTTTGAACTGTGGTTCACACTCCTCCACCTCTATTACCGCTGTAATCGCACAAGTCTCCCGGTTCCATCCCCCTCACGTAATGACCACCACGCTTAGCAACAGCAGTACCATTACACGGCAGGTCTCCCAGTAGCAGCATTCAAAGTGGTTGATGGAATAACAACTCAGGTGTGTGTGTCATACAGAGCTTGGATGGGGGTTTAAGGGTTGTTGTTTTTTAGCAACGGAAAATATGAAGCACGGAAGAGGTGAGGAACACGCTGGCTCAGCACAATTGTCACAATTACGGCTCCCCTGTTACTGCTCTCCCCCATAACACACACACACACACACGCGCACGCACGCACGCACGCACACAGACACACACACACACACACACACACACACACACACACACACGTGTCGGCAGGTACATGCTAGAGCACACACACCTTTATGGTCCCCAGAGGATGAGAGGTGAAAAGTGATAAAGTCATCACATCATGATTTTTTCCAACCCCCAGGACACAAGGGATGTAGGCTATTCACCCGCTCACGGAAAACATTTTCTTTCGATGTTCAATGGTGTAGGACTAATAAAATCAGAGAAAATGTGATTAAATCCATATAACGAGGTTTGATTAAATGTTTATTCAATCACCATAGCAAAATATGATATAGCCCAACTGCAATGACACATACATATCTGCTCATAGTCTGACCCTGCATAATCTGGAAATCATTTTGAGTGGAGACCAAATGTCACCATAGAGGAAATGGAAATGAGAGGTCAACCATGTCTAAACAGCAAGCCGAGTCGTGCCCATTCTTGGTTCTCTGCTCTCAAAACCATTATGCAGAGTAATTCAACTTCTGAGTTAGGCTAGCTGAACAGCCCTCTTTGTTGCAGTGGAAAAACAGAGAGGACTTCAACCCCTGGGTTCCATCTCCACTGTGCTCACAGCTAATTGCTGCCTGCTGTCTGTGATGAGTGGTGCAGTTCGCAGGGAGGGGAGGGTGAGGGTTAGTCAGTGGGGAAAAGAACAACGCTTTAATAACTTTTACCCATTGGATCTCTGAGAGTACAAAAAAAGCCAGAACACAAACACACACGCAGATACACACACACACTCACACCAGTAAAAAGGCTTAGTTGTGCCAATGATCAATATACAGCCTGTGGACGTAGTCAGTACATACTGTAAGGTTAGCCTACTTTCAATATGAACTGTGCCTGTAATAGACAGGGCACACTGATTGCACTTGAATAGGACAATGGGGCCAGTGTAACCCATTCATAGATGCTAACCACCTTTAGCGTCTATGAGTGAAGGTATCTTCTGGCCTGGGAAGTTCTAGTAAACACTTATCTCTTGCGGTACAGTTTTGGAAACATAAGGAACATATTTTTCATATCAGCAAGTAATAATAATAATAAAAAGGTTCAATTACTACACACCTTTATAAGGTTGGGGTTAGTGTTCCCACACAGCAATATCTCCATTTTACAGCGTTTGTTTACGGAAGACAGACAGAGGAAACAGAGGCGACCGACCACCTGTGCTAATTAGCTATCTAGCGCGCTCGAACACCTTTGTGTAAGTGTAACTGGGGAGGAATTGTAGTGAAAGTGTAGTTCGTCGGTTTTAGGGACACAACTGTATGGATCTGTGCAAACCGGCTACAGTAAGTGGATACTTTTTATTTGAAAGATTCTTTCTCGATGATATGAAAGATAAGTGCCCACAGAGGCCCACATAAAGCACTGCCATCCCTCCTCCAGAAAGAAACACCTTGTGCAGAATGTGTGTGCGAGTGTGTGTAAAGCTTTCTAAAAATCTCATCAAGAATGATAAGGCCTAGAAGTGTTTGGAATGTGACCAGGAGGTAGCCTGCTCATTTCGCTAATGGACATCACCACTGTGAGGATTTGTGTTGGTGTCAGAACACATAGAGGGCAAATGGGCTTATTGGAAAATAACTCAATTTGACAGAGAGAATGCAGTTTAATGAGGTTGATGCTGCAGTCTAAACTGGAAGAAAAACATCAAAAGCATAGTAGTTAGTAGACTTAATTTATTCATCATGAGCTGAGCCATTTTCACATTCCAACAGCACACCTTGATTTCAACTCAATGACAGGGATTATATAAATTACCAGCTAAATCCTTTTTAGCTACTGCAAAGACCTGGCAGTGTGGAAAGCATCACTGCTTGGTATGGTGACGCCCTCGATCGCATGCCACTACATAGGGTGGCGAAGGACAGAACCAGTACATCATCCAGGACCTCTAAATTAGGTGGTGTACGTGACATTACATCTTTTCCACCTTCACATGCAATATCTAGGCTAGTTCTCCACCCCTAAACAAATACAAAAGGTCTTAATGTGTGTTCCTGTAAAATAGTAGTGTCAGCTGTTTTTTTTATTTAATTTATTTCACCTTTATTTAACCATTTACATTTGCGACCTGGCCAAGATAAAGCAAAGCAGTTCGACACATACAACGACACAGAGTTACACATGGAGTAAAACAAACATACAGTCAATAATACAGTATAAACAAGTCTATATACGATGTGAGCAAATGAGGTGAGATAAGGGAGGTAAAGGCAAAAAAAGGCCATGGTGGCAAAGTAAATACAATATAGCAAGTAAAACACTGGAATGGTAGATTTGCAATGGAAGAATGTGCAACGTAGAAATAAAAATAATGGGGTGCAAAGGAGCAAAATAAATAAATAAATAAAATACAGTAGGGAAAGAGGTAGTTGTTTGGGCTAAATTATAGGTGGGCTATGTACAGGTGCAGTAATCTGTGAGCTGCTCTGACAGTTGGTGCTTAAAGCTAGTGAGGGAGATAAGTGTTTCCAGTTTCAGAGATTTTTGTAGTTCGTTCAATTGCTAGCTAGCTAGTTTCCCCCCCAAAAACTAAAGCAATGCTTTAACTGAAATGTAATATACTCTTTACTAACTAGTTATATGCTTTTATCTTAGCTGCTTAGTTAGCACGCTAGATTCGCTTGCTACCTCAGCTTTGCCAGTCCTGGTAGACAGTTAGCCTAACGTTAGCAAGCTAGCCTAAATAACAGCTGCTGGCAATGGCTGGCTTGCTAACACAGGCTTATAAACTGGTTCACCAAAAGAAAGTATCACTCAGTATCAGAAGATCATGAGAAATGTAAACATTTGGCAAAAATTGTTACCCACCTGAATGTTCTTCACTTCAAATTCACTACAAATGAGCACCTGTCGGGTGGGGCAAGACGAAATGTCAACAACTTGGTTGCAACATAGCTACTAGCCAGCTAGCATTAGCAAGCTAGCATAAAACCAGTTGCTGAAGCGAAACCTATTTTGCGGACACGCTGGTTGTTGTGAACGCATGCTTGGTAGATGCACAAATATTATTTTTGTATATTAACATTGCATTTCTGAAAGTTAAATGTGAGATGGATGCATGCTTTGCTGCCGTCATAGCTAGCTAGCTAACCTTTTAACTCGAATGACCTCTCAACTCTTTACTCTCACCCAAGCACATGCCATCAGGGGACCCTGTTTATGTGGGCTGGGTGAGGAAAAGTGGACAGCAGGCCTGCTGTGTTGAAGGCTTTAAGGGGACTCAAACAGCTTTATCAGACTTCCTTCTCTAATCAAGTGCACAAGAGAGAAGAAGATAGTGTTGGTGATTATGTGTATTTGTGATGCATATAATTAGCAATCAACTGTATGTCATAATGATTGTGATCTGGAATCTCTGCTCCAAGCCTTTTAAAGGAATGACAAAGATCAAGCTGGTGTCATTTTGTTATTTTACCCAAAGTTGTGACCAGTTCCTCTGTTACTAAATTACCACAGCAGTCAGTGAAGTGTTTATTTCTCTCTCTCTCAAGACTTTCCATGTCCTGCTCCCTGTGCCATGCTCCCTGTGTCATGCACATTATCTGAGTGTCTGAGTGGGCTGTAGGGGTTTATAAGTTAACATATCCAGGGTCAGCACATCACTTCAGAAGGATACTGAAAGCTATGCTGTGAAACAACCTCAATGAGTTCTGTTTCATTGCTAGTTCACTTTTGACAACAGAGAAAGACACAGATGAGATGAGCACACACACCCGGCCATTGCTGCATCCTTCCTGTTGAATGGGGCCTGCAAGCTCAAACTGAAGAAGAAAACACGTGATGACCTTATCCATCATCAGTACCACCGCACAACGCACAACGCATCAATGCATCACCGGGGGAAAACTACCTGCCCTCCAGGACACCTACACCACCCGATGTCACAGGAAGGCCAGAAAGATCATCAAGGACAACAACCACCCGATCCACTGCCTGTTCACCCCGCTATCATCCAGAAGGCGAGGTCAGTACAGGTGCATCAAAGCAGGGACCGAGAGACTGAAAAACAGCTTCTCTCTCAAGGCCATCAGACTGTTGAACAGCCACCACTAACATTGAGTGGCTGCTGCCAACATACTGACTCAACTCCAGCCACTTTAATAATGGAAATTGATAGAAATTGATGTAAAAATGTATCACTAGCCACTTTAAACAATGCTTCTTAATATAATGTTTACATACCCTACATTACTCATCTCATATGTATATGTTTACACTGTACTCATTTAAACTGCTGCATCTTGCTGCATCTACTGCATCTTGCCATCTCTATGTAATACATGTATCACTAGCCACTTTAAACTATCCCACTATGTTTATATATCCTACATTACTCATCTCGTATGTATATACTGTACTCTATACCATCTACTGCATCTTGCTTATGCCGTTCTGTACCATCACTAATTCATATATCTTTATGTACATATTCTTTATTCCTTTACACTTGTGTGTATAAGGTAGTAGTTGTAGAATTGTTAGGTTAGATTACTCGTTGGTTATTACTGCATTGTCGGAACTAGAAGCACAAGCATTTCGCTACACTCACATTAACATTTGATTTGATTTGATACCATAGAATTTTTGACAAGAGTATTTAAGTTAATGGAGCACGTGAAGAGGTGCCACTACAAGTTCCTCTTAAAATAGCCTACTTGGCTTTTAATTAAACATGTCAATGCGACACTCAATGCTTCCATTTCTCAGAAGAGATTCTTAATGAAAGAACCTGGGTGAAAAAATAGGGTGAAAACACTCAACACATAACAGTGTAAGAACATTGTCATTTCACTTTGTCTGCGACGGACTCGGACTGTGAGAGAGACAGAGGATGTCTTTTTTGGGCATTGGACATTGTGTCTTGGGTTTATTTTCAAAGGAGTCTATAGATAGTGCTTTAACAAGACTTTATTGGAGAGAAAACATTTCTTCTGGTTTGTTGTTTTTAAACATTCTTGTCCCTTCTGACCCCTTCTACTTTTCGGGAGATGTGGCAGCCAGTGGCGAGGTGTGATGTCACTGACCAGAGCTAGGCTAGGTTTCTAGTACAGAGGCTCATGAGGCAGGGTAAATTCAAAACAAAATAGATTTTATAAGGTTCCAACCTAAACGATCTCTTCAAGAATCAAGAAATGTTCCGCAAATAAAACTTGCAACTAGAGCTACCTGCTCTCTCAGTCCTCTTCCCCGTGAAGGGAAATCAGCAGCTGATAAGTGTGGCGCCTGACTGAGTAGCCAGCCACACCCTTAACGAGTTTATTGAAGTCAGCCGTGCCTGTTCATCTTCAAGCCAGTGTGCGCATTCCCGGCTGACTGATTGGTTTGTGGTGCTGGTGAGGACATGGACATGGTGGATGACCCTCATGGTGCCATAGTCCTTTCTTCTCATGAGGGAAGCCGTCAGGGGACCAATGATGACCCATCCCAAGGATTCAAGCTGATAGCTGAATTTCAGGCTGACCACCTGACTTGTAGTGCTGGTCGTGGTTGGAGGGCCCCTGACAGCTTCACAGGAGAAAAGAGAGGGGAGGAGAAAGGGGTGCATGGGGTTCAGAAAAGAGACAGAGATGATTTAACTCAAGTCTTCTTCCCTTTCACCCCACCCCTTTTACTGGGTCTTGCATAATTGTCTAATTTCCTTATCTCCTGTCTTTCTCTTGTTACTCTTTCTCTCTCTACCACATCTCTCTCTCTTTCTCTCTCTACCCCATCACTCTCTAACTCTCTCTCCATCTCTCTCTCTACCTCATCGCTCTCCTCCATCTTTCTTTCTTACTACCTTATCTCTCTCTCTCTACCTTCCTCTCTATGTCTAAACTCTCTCGCTCACCTTCTCTCTACCTCATCTCTCTCTCTCTACCGCATGTCAATTCAATTCAAAGGGCTTTATTGGCATGGGAAACATATGTTTACATTGCTAAAGCAAGTGAAATAGATAATAAACCAAAGTGAAATACACAATGAGAAATTAACATTAAACATTACACATCTCTCTCTCTCTCTCTCTTTCTTTCTTTCTTTCTTTCTTTCTTTATTTCTTTCTTTCTTTCTTTCTTTCTTTCTTTCTTTCTTTCTCTTTCTCCCTCTCTCTCTCTGAATGGTGAGGTGAGGCTGTTTATTCTACTCTGGGCTCCAGTCAATAAGGATTATGTTTTGGGGGGGAAATCACACCATCATGTGTCACAATATACAAACATAGAGTGATTGAATTAACAGTGACAAAGCTCATTTGCTGTGCTGTAATCTTTTCAAATCTTCACCTTCCTTATCTTATCCTATCTTGACTTTATGTTATCTTTGTTGGCCTACTTTGTATGTCAGCAAATCATTCACGTGACTGTTGATGAACCCCTTGGCCCAATGTACTTCATTGCTATGCTCACTCCCTTTGGCCAACGTACCTCTCGCTATACTCTCTCTTGGCCTAGCACTACTCTGATCTCATCCACCCCTCCTTTATGTCTCTACCCATTCCCATCATTATCTCTCTTGTTATGCCCCTATGTGCGTATCTCTCCCCCAATTAAAAAAATAATAATTGTTTTAAAGCTAATTTGCAGAAATGTTACATATTGTCACATGGCTTAGGCCCAGAGTGGAATTTAAAAAAAAACACAGGTCAGGTGTATTCAGGATTTTTGAAGTTGAATTCACGCTCAAAACTCGATGACTTGGTTTGAAGATTATTTGGGCATGGAATTTAGAGAATGCTAACTGGGGGACATTTAATTCTATTTGTTTTTGGTTAGAATAAGCTAATATTAATATTATGTGGCAGTGGCTAACCATAGGACAGATTGCAGTTTCTCCTTGTCCATAAGAAACCAACAGGCAAAATAATTATTACATTTGTGTGAACGATCCCCCTAAAATAGGACCATTAAAAATCCTGCCTAGAGGTAACTCTCCAAAAGGGTTGGCTGCCCATCTCTGATCTATGTTTCCCAAATATTACGGGCTTGAATATGTTCATGTGACATTTGACATTATACAAATGATCCCACATTTAAGAAAAATCAATTTAAATTTACCCCTACACTCAACACAAATTATCTTTCAATGTACTGTCCCCAACTAGAATCAGTTCCACATTTGGGTTTAAACTTCCGACTTCAACTGTATGTCCAAAGTTTGGGGCAGAATATTCATAAGGGGAATGTGAAGATGAGTCAAGTAAAGACAAGTAAAGTGCTTTAATTGTGGGGGTGCCCACAGTATTGCATATGGGGATAGTGCAGTGATGAAAAGACAGGTGGAAGTGCAGCAGGTGTGGAGTGAGTGTAAAATCTCATGTCAAATCAAATCAAAATGTATTGGTCACATACACATATTTAGAAGATGTTATTGCGGGTGTAGTGAAATACTTGTGTTCCTAGCTCCAACAGTGCAGTAGTATGCAGAAGCAGTGAAGGCAGTTCACGCAGAAACAATTGGGGCACCTAGAAGAGCAGATAGGGATGCAGGTTGGGCATGATGTAGGGAGAAGATTGGGAGCAAACATTTAAACGTGTTAACCCTCGCAAGGCTGCAGGCTCAGACGGCATCCCCAGCCGCGTCCTCAGAGCATGCGCAGACCAGCTGGCTGGTGTGTTTACGGACATATTCAATCAATCCCTATCCCAGTCTGCTGTTCCCACATGCTTCAAGAGGGCCACCATTGTTCCTGTTCTCAAGAAAGCTAAGGTAACTGAGCTAAATGACTACCGCCCTGTAGCACTCACTTCCATCATCATGAAGTGCTTTGAGAGACTAGTCAAAGACCACATCACCTCCACCCTACCTGACACCCTAGACTCACTACAATTTGCTTACCGCCCCAACAGGTCCACAGACGACACAATCGCAATCACACTGCACACTGCCCTAACCCATCTGGACAAGAGGAATACCTATGTAAGAATGCTGTTCATCGACTACAGCTCAGCATTTAACACCATAGTTCCCTCTAAACTAGTCATTAAGCTCGAGACCCTGGGTCTCGACCCCGCCCTGTGCAACTGGGTACTGGACTTCCTGACGGGCCGCCCCCAGGTGGTGAGGGTAGGTAACAACATCTCCACCCTGCTGATTCACAACACTGGGGCCCCACAAGGGTGCGTTCTCAGCCCTCTCCTGTACTCCCTGTTCACCCACGACATGCACGCCTCCTACTCAATCATCAAATTTGCAGACGACCCTACAGTGGCTTGATTACCAACAATGACGAGACGGCCTACAGGGAGGAGGTGAGGGGCCTCAGAGTGTGGTGTCAGGAAAATAACCTCACACTCAATGTCAACAAAACAAAGGAGATGATCGTGGACTTCAGGAAACAGCAGAGGGAGCAGCCCCCTATCCACATCGACGGGACAGTAGTGGAGAGGGTGGAAAGTTTTAAGTTCCTCGGCGTACACATCACGGACAAACTGAAATGGTCCACCCACACAGACAGCGTGGTGAAGAAGGTGCAGCAGTGTCTCTTCAACCTCAGGAGGCTGAAGAAATTTGGCTTGTCATTAAAAACACTCACAAACTTTTACAGATACACAATCGAGAGCATCCTGTTGGGCTGTATCAACGCCTGGTACGGCAACTGCTCCGCCCACAACCATAAGGCTCTCCAGAGTGTAGTGAGGTCTGCACAACACATCACCGGGGGCAAACTACCTGCCCTCCAGAACAACTACACCACCCGATGTCACAGGAAGGCCATAAAGATCATCAAGGACAACAACGACCCGAGCCACTGCCTGTTCACCCCGCTATCATCCAGAAGGCGAGGTCAGTACAGGTGCATCAAAGCAGGGACCGAGAGACTGAAAAACAGCTTTTATCTCAAGGCCATCAGACTGTTAAACAGCCACCACTAACATTGAGTGGCTGCTGCCAATATACTGACTCAACTGATTTAATAATAGAAAAATGTATGTAATAAATGTATCACTAGCCACTTTAAACAATGCCACTTTATGTAATGTTTACATACCCTACATTACTCATCTCATATGTATATACTGTACTCTATACCATCTACTGCATCTTGCCATCTTGATGTAATAAATGTATCACTAGCCACTTTAAACAATGCCACTTTATGTAATGTTTACATACCCTACATTACTCATCTCATATGTATATACTGTACTCTATACCATCTACTGCATCTTGCCATCTTGATGTAATAAATGTATCACTAGTCACTTTAAACAATGCCACTTTATGTAATGTTTACATACCCTACATTACTCATCTCATATGTATATACTGTACTCTATACCATCTACTGCATCTTGCCATCTTGATGTAATAAATGTATCACTAGCCACTTTAAACAATGCCACTTTATGTAATGTTTACATACCCTACACTACTCGTCTCATATGTACTGTATATACTGTACTCTATACCGTCTAATGCATCTTGCTTATGCCGTTCGGCCATCACTCATTCAATAAGTTTTATGTACATATTATTATTAATTCCTTTGCACTTGTGTGTATAAGGTAGTTGCTGTGAAATTGTTAGGTTAGATTACTTGTTAGATATATACTGCATGGTCGGAGCTAGAAGCACAAGCATTTCGCTACACTCGCATTAACATCTGCTAACCATGTGTATGTGACAAATCAAATTTGATTTGACTTGATTTGAGATTGGGGGAGAACACAAGACTGATAGTAGATATGAGAAAGGTTGTTACATTTGTGATAGCAGCAATCAATTGCAAAGAACAATTTAAATCAAAAAATAAGAAGATACAGATAATAGTGGAACAGGCAGTGAAGTATCTTGGGATCACAGGACTGACATGGGAAAATGCACAGGATGACCTCAATAAGATTTAGAATCAGTCCAGAGACGAATCATGTTCTGGTTAATTTGCATTATGGTGTTAATCCTTAAATGGAATGCAAGAAGTTTGATGGCTAATGGGCAAGAGTTCAAACAGTTTCTTGAGGTGTTACCAGCCTAACCTGATGTGATATGTTTCCAGGAGACATGGCTTAAACCTACTCTAGATTTTGTAATACAAGGTTATGTTGCAGACCTTAGAGATTGGGTGGCAGGGGGAGGGTGTGCTACCTTTATAATGCGGGGGATCCCATATAGGTGTGTATGAGAGGGAGTTGAACAAATGTATGTCAGTGTAGAGGTGTGGTTGGGAGGGAGGAATATGGTAATAGTGATTTTTTCCAACCTGTGTGAGAGACTGGAGTTGATTACCCTTGGGAATGTAGAAGGTCAAGATAGAAGACAGGTAATGTGGTGTGGAGATTTTAATGCTCATAGTACGCTCTGGGGAGGGGTACAGACTAATGTAAATGGACAATCGTTGGAGGACCTACTGTATGAGAAAGGGCTTGACCCAGGAACTGGAAATAAATCTGCACTGGATCTTGCTCTGATCTCAAGTTCAATGGCAGGCAGATGTAGTTGGGAGGTTTTGGAGGAATATACAGGGGGTAGTGATCACTATCCTATCATGTGTACTGTAGGAATGAAGGTGGAAGTTTCAGTAGGAGATGGATATTTGGGAAAGCAGAGAGGGGTCAGTTTCAGGAGTTGAGTGAACAGGAGCTGTTTCAGGTTGATATCAGTTCAGATATAGAAACAGTGAATGATAGAATAAGAGGAGCAATAGTAGGGGCCTCAAGGCAGGTGATTCATATGGGTACAGGGGGGAGAAGGAGCAAGGCAGGTCATTCATATGGGTACAGGGGGGAGAAGGAGCAAGGCAGGTCATTCCTATGGGTACAGGGGGAGAAAGAGTACTGCAGTAACGCTAGTGGACTGAAGAGAGTAGAGAAGCTGTGAAGAGTAGGAACAGGGCTTTCAGAATGTTGAAAAGGTCCCATAATTACCAGCACCTGATTCAGTATAAACAGGCACAAGCAGCAGTAAGGAGGATCATTCAGGCAGCTAAGAGGGGGTGTTGGTGCCGCTTTCGTGGAAACATAGGTAGGACCACTCCTGTGGGAGAGGTATGGGGGATGATTAAGAGGATTAAGAGTGGGGTCAGACAAGATTGGGATCTCCCTGAGCTAAAAAGTTGGGAATTGTTGTAGTGAGAGATGGCAGAGATGTTAGCACAGGAATATGTGAAGGTGCACAGCTCAAATAATCTGACAGAAGAGGAGCAGAGTGGGAGAGAGAGGGTCAGAGGAGAACATTGAATGCCCCTTTTCCATTGGCTGAGATGAAGAGAGCATTAGCTAAAGCTGGGGTTGTGTTACATCATGATGGCTCATCTCAGTGACATTGCAATAGGGAAAGTATTGAGCCTTTACAATAAGGTGGTGAAACTGCCTGGAAGTTGGAAGCAGGTTGTAGTAGTGCCAGCAAGGAAACCAGGGAAAGACCCAACTAGTCATTCAAGCTATAGGCCGATAACATTGACATCTCATGTAAACTTATGGAGAGAATGATAACAAAAAAGGCTGACTTACTTTCTGGAGAGTAGAGGACTGATGTCACCAGATCAAAGTGGGTTCAGGAAAGGCAGGGGAACGATGGATCCTGTACTGTGTCATACAGAAGGCACAGGCAAATAAGGAGGAGGTGGTAGCCATTTTCTTTGATGTAGAGAAGGCCTATGGTACAGTATGATGTGGAAGGAAGGCCTACTTATCAAGCTGGATATCATGGGGTTTGGCGGAAGGGTTTTTAACTGGTTAAAGGATTTTCTTTTTGGGCGACCAATACAAGTGAGGGTGGGGAACTCAATATCAGAAAGTTATGAGGTAGATAATGGTACCCCTCAGGGAAGTTTCATTAGTATTTTGTTGTTCTCCATTATGATTGACAATGTATTCTCTCAGGTGAGACCTTATAGGTCATTGTTTGCAGAGGACAGGGCTCTGTGGAAGAGAGGGAAATATATTACCCATACAGCCAGGAGAGTTCAAGGTGGGGCTTCATGTTTCAGTTGAGAAAACACAGACAGTTTTTTTTCTAGAAGGAAGGTTGGGGTGGAAATAATACTTGAAGTTGTATGAATTAATCTGTAGAGGGAGGGTTTAGATTCCTAGGGGTCTGGGTTGTCACTCGAATGACATGGGCGGAGCATGTTAACAGAGTAGTTGTCAAAGGAAAGAAAATATTGTGATGCATTGCCTGTCAGGAATGGAGTGAGGGGCAGATACAATGGCATTGAAAATGATATAAATAGCACTGTTAAGGTCATCACTGGATTATGGAAGTATAGCATAAGGATCAGCAGCTCAGACATTTTTTGAAACGCTAGATGTAATCCAGGCCCAAGCCCTAAGAATATATTATGGAGCACTCAGGACCTCCTCGGTGGCAGCGATGCAGGTAGAGTTGGGAGAGATGCCGTTAAAGTTAAGAAGACAACAGCTGCCCATGACATATTGGGTAAATCTACAAGGAAATAAGGTTACACATCTTACAAAAAATATACTCCCAGAGGGCTGGGAACATGAACAAAATCTGAACACAAGTTTTGGGTGGATAGTCAATGGCATGGTGAGAGAGATGGGGTTGTTTGGGCGTTGAGCCCCTCTGTGGTTCTTCCTGCTATTTCACCTTGGTTGCTCCCTCAGCCAGTGATATATCTAGGGTTGCTTGAGAGGGTAAGAGCTGATGAGGAAGGAGTAGATTCAGTTGTAAGTGAACATTTAAGAACACAGTACTATGCTTTCTTGAATATATTTACAGATGGATCTAAGGACCCTAAAACAGGCAGGACAGGTGCAGCTTTTAGTGTTAAAGAGTTTAAGGTGGCATTGACAAAAAGAGCATCGGATAATTTGTATTTTTACACAATGGAGTTTATGGCCATACTCTTGGCTGCAGAGTGGGTGGAGGAGGTGAGGCCAGACAGAGTAGTGATCTGCTCCTGTGCAGCACTGATGAGCTTAAATTCCTTTGTGTCTCAGAGCAGATAGGATGCATTGTATGAGGTCTTGCAGTGCTTCCATAGGGTAAAACCGATAAGGGTATTTGTTCCTCTGGGTACCTGCTCATGTGGGAGTAGAGGGGAAAGAGGAGGTGGATGTTAACACCAAGCAGGCTCTTAAACATCCTAATGTTGAGATGGAATTGTCAATCAGTAAAGCAGAAGCCAAGGGGTTGATAAAAACAGTGGTTAAAATCAAATGTCAAGAGTTGTGGAAAAGGGAGGGAAAGGGAAGACACCTGTATAAGATTTGGGAAAAGGTGGGGACAGGGAGGTCATCAGGCTGAGAGAGAAGGGAGGAAAGAGTAATCACAAGGCTGAGACTGGAACACATAAGGCTCAATATTACATTGAAATTGGTTTGGAAACTGGGAGGTGTGATCATTGTCAGGAGGAGATGGAGACAGTGGAACATACAGCCAGGAGAGTTCCAGGAGAGTTCAACTGAAGTTGAGACAGTGGAACATGTTCTATTGCAGTGCCAGAAATATGGGAGGGGAAAGGGAGAAATTGTTGTTAGATTTGAGGAGTTACTTGGTTGAAGAGCCAAGATTAAGTGAACTGCTGGGTAAATCTTCGGGGATGTAGTATTTAATTATCTATTGACTTTCCTTAGGGATATGAGAATTCTGGGTAGGATTTAGACTGTCTCTTTTGCTCTTCCATACTCCAGTCCAGTTGGTGGCGATAATAACAGAAATCCATTAATACAGGTAACGAGAAATGCCATTAATACAGGTAACGAGTGGAGGACAGAGGAGCCTCTTAAATAAGAAGTTACAGGTCTGTGAAAGCCAGAAATCTTGCTTGTTTGTAGGTGACCAAATACTTATTTTCCACCATAATTTGCAAATAAATGTATTAAAAATCCTACAATGTGATTTTCTGGATTTTTCTTCTCATTTTGTCTGTCATAGTTGAAGTGTACCTATGATGAAAATTACAGGCCTCTCTCATCTTTTTAAGTGGGAGAACTTGCACAATTGGTGGCTGACTAAAAACTTTTTTGCCCCACTGTACCACACCCCCTCTGGCTTTATTTCTTAATTATCACATGATGTCGTAAGGAAGCATTTTGCGACAGGGACAGGAGTGACCACAAATTCATTTGTTGACAGTTATGTGTATAAAAGAGCACTACAAGACATTACGTGTATAAAACAGCGCTACTTTTTGGATAATTGAGTACATAAAATTTGATTCGCGGAGAACGAACGTACCTCTCCAGTCTGCCGTGGCTGCACTCCACTCTAGTTGTGAGTGCCGTTTCTTTACAAATGCACATCCAATACCCTTGGTCCATGACCCCATTATTAAACCAATCACAAGCTTCAATCTGCCGTGGTTCACAGTGCAGTGGCAGGAAAATAATTGATCTTCCCGGTGAAGCTGTCGCGGTTACATTGCTTGTGATTTAGAATTACAGGCACATATTATGTGCTCCGATTTCAAAATGATTTGCAGGCACAGTTGAAAAGTTAATGCACTGAATATATAGTGGATTAATTAGAAAATAAAAGCAGCATGATTGAGAAATAAGAGGTGTGCTGTGTGAGCATGTGAAGAGGGTCAAATGTGGGTGGCCCCTGGCCAATGCCTGAGAGTTGGCAGCACTGCCAATCCATGTGTACAATCGTGCAGTAGGTACAGTGTACAACAAGCAGTTTAGCAGTTACACCGGTGGGCCCCCCTGGGTAAATTAATAAAACCGAAAGTTTACCTTGACTTGGAAGAGTTGGATAGCCTTAGCCAGCTAACTAACATAAATAGTTTTCCTCTCTGTTTGAGTCAAGTTGTTGAGTAAGCTAAATTAGCTGCATTAGCTAGCTAAGTAAGTGAAACTGAAAAAATACAACGAAATATAGTCATCTCTCTCTCTGCTGCTTCTCCTTAATTTTTGAAGAATTGAATTAGTTGAAAACTGTTAATCTATTGTCATTCTCTCTTGAGTCAACTATTCACCACATTTTATGCACTGCAGTGCTAGCTAGCTGTAGCTTATGCTTTCAGTACTAGCTCTGATCCTTTGATTGGATGTTCATGCTGCAAGAGCTCTGATAGGTTGGAGGATGTTCTCTGGAAGTCGTCATAATTACTGTGTAAGTCCATTTGTTTTTCTGTGAGTTTCACTTAGTAATGAAAAGATCTGGAACCCAGATCACGCTGCGCTTTGGTCCAGTTATTATAACGATCATGACACACACACACACACACACACACACACACACACACACACACACACACACACACACACACACACACACACACACACTCAGCAAGCATACCATGGTTATGCACAAAACAAATAAAATGTCATGTAACATAATATGAATCATGAGGCAGTGTATGTAACGGCAGTCAATTATGGCAAACTTACTAGAACTACAGAGCAGTATAGTGAATGTGAGTCCAATGTGAGTCCAGGTGTGAGTGTGTGTGCATGTGGGGAATGGTGCTGGGGTTAGAGGGGAGAGTGAGGGAATGAGAGAGCGAAGTGAGTTGTTGACTGCAGGAATCAGAGAAAAGTTGGGGGGTGAAAGGGTCAGACTGTGCTGACACACTGGGATCTGTGGCAGATTGTTTCCATAGGAAAGAATTCCAAGAATTGGCTAGGAGAGCTATCAGTAATATGCTGCGAGCACTCCGACAACAGTTTAATACACAGCCAGGCACCCATACACACACTCACTCATGCACATTCTAGCACCCAGCACGCCAAGCCAACAACGGTGTGCAAGACACAATCCGTCCCCAGTGTCACTGTGGAATTTCGGATGTTATCGCTGGCCAAATGAAAGCTGTCGCCCTTGCTGACCACCATGTACTTAAATGGTTGTTCACACAAGGACATTGCCAAATAAATTACATTTATCGAACAACATGGAGGGCAAAAGAAAGAAATGGATTCAAATCAGATGTCAGTTCACTAAGGGGTTGAGTTATGTACTGTTGGAGCTAGTAACACAAACCATTTGCTGCACCTGCAATAATACCTGCAAAACAGTGTACACGACAAATAAAAACTTTGATTTGATATAACAACTACATGATTAGTTCTCGATTTACTCCAACTTGATTGAGGGATGGAGTGTTGGACCTTTGAAATGAGTGGATTTAATTCTACTGTTACGATGATGCCAGATAACTGATTTGAACAAAAAACCTCTCTAACCTATATACTATAAACAATTAGATCCTGCAATGGCTTTTTTGTTTGTTTACTGTATTGTATCCTATACATTTTTAGCATTCTTATCACCAGTGCCATGACTATATAGCGGTGGCGACAAGACAAAGCAAGTCATGATTACTGATTGGCTGGGCCCAACCTTAAGAGAATCCAAGATGGTGTAGCAGTCATACGTGTGTTTGTTTTGTACCGTCTTGTCCCATGTAAATAGTCAGTTTCGTCATTTTCTTTGTATATATTTTAATCTCACTTTCCACCTAAGATCTAAATATACTTTCCTGCAACCCACTTCACACAATGCGGTACAGATCTGCTATTTTTATATATGTTATAACTGTAACCTCTATCAGAAGCTAGCCAGCTAACTAGCTACTAGCTAGTAGTCACTGTTAGCCAAGGCTAGCAGTCTTCACCTTTAGCTTGCACACTAGCCAGCTTTAGCTCGGTCAATACCTGCCAATCTGCACAGCGCGATATCAACCCAGAGCATATCGGATTGCCTTTCTCCACCACATCACCGGATTCCAGCCGCAAGCTCTGGGCCATTACACCGGATCATCGATCACAGCTAGCTAGCTGCAACCGAGTGGCTACTGCTGGCTAATGCCTCTGTCCCGAAGCAAGCACCAGTTAGCCTTGAGCTAGCCTCGAGCTAGGCCCATCTCCCGGCTAGCCAAAGCGGTATACCCACTAATTTGTGGGCTACAATACCTCTTTTGCCAATTGGCCTGGACCCATTATTGTCGACACGGAGCCCCGCCGATCCATCATGACTGGTCTGCCGATGTAATCGTCCGATGTGGTTTCAACCGGCTTTTCTGTTGCGATGTCGCCAAAGACCCATCTGCTATCCCTGGCCCGCTAGCTTTCTGAACACCGTGCCTCCTGCTTGCCTAGCATAGTAGCGACTATCGAATGGCTCCCTGATTCACCGATTGCTGCTCATTGGACCCTATGATCAATTGGCTACACATGCCTCTCTCTAATGTCAATTTTCCTTGTCTTCTGCTGTCTTGGTTAGTTATTATTGTTTTATTTCACCGTAGAGCCCCTAGTCCAGCTCAACATGCCTTAGATAGTTATTTTGTCACACATCCCACACATGGGGAGACCTCATCTGGCTTAACTGGTGTCTCCAGAGATGCAAGCTCTCTCATTGTCACTCAATGCCTAGGGTTACCCCCACTCTACTCACATCCTACCATACCCTTGTCTGACATTATACCCTGTACATTTATGCCTTGGTTTCATACATGTTAACATCAGAAGCGTCCTCCCTAAATGTGTTTTATTCACTGCTTTAGCACACTCCGCCAACCCTGATGTCTGAATCCTGGCTTAGGAAGGCCACCAAAATGTAGGAAATTTCCATCCCCAACTACAACATTTTCCGTCAAGATAGAACTGCCAAAGGGGGTGGAGTTGCAATCTACTGAAGAGATAGCCTGCAGAGTTCTGTCATACTATCTAGGTCAGTGCCCAAACAGTTTGAGCTTCTACTTTTAAAAATCCACCTTTCCAGAAATAAGTCTCTCACTGTTGGCGCTTGTTATAGACCCCCCTCAGCCCCCAGCTGTGCCCTGGACACCATATGAGAATTGATTGCACCCCATCTATCTTCAGAGTGCGTACTGTTAGGTGACCTAAACTAGGATGTGCTTAGCACCCTGGTAGTCCTACAATCTAAGATAGATGCCCTCAATCTCACACAAATTATCAAGGAACCTACCAGGTACAACCCTAAATTTGTAAACATGGGCACCCTCATAGATATCATCCTGACCGACTTGCCCTCTAAATACAGTTCTGCTGTTTTCAACCAGGATCTCAGCGATCTCTGCCTCATTGCCTGTGTCCATAATGGGCCCTCGGTCAAACGACCACCCCTCATCACTGTCAAGCGCTCCCTAAAACACTTCAGCAAGCAGGCCTTTCTAATCGACCTGGCCCGGGTATCCTGGAAGGATATTGACCTCATCCCATCAGTAGAGGATGCCTGGTTGTTCTTTAAAGTGCTTTCCTCACCATCTTAAATAAGCATACCCCCATTCAAAAAATGTAGAACTAAGATCAGATATAGCCCTTGGTTCATTCCAGACTTAACTGCCATTGACCAACACAAAAACATCCTGTGGCGTACTGCATTACCATCGAATATCCCTTGCGATATGCAACTTTTCAGGGACGTCAGGAACCAATATACACAGTCAGTTAGGAAAGCTAAGGCTAGCTTTTTCAAACAGAAATTGGGCTACCCCTTCCCCGGTCAACCCCTGCAGCAACTTGCTCAAGCCCCCTTCCCTGCTTCTCCTTCATCCAAATCCAGATAGCTGATGTTCTGAAAGAGCTGCAAAATCTGGATCCCTACAAATCAGCTGGGCTAGACAATCTGGACCCTCTCTTTCTAAAATGATCCGCCGAAATTGTTGCAACCCCTATTACCAGCCTGTTCAAACTCTCTTTCGTATCGTCTGAGATCCCTAAAGATTAGAAAGCTGCCGTGGTCATCCCCCTCTTCAAAGGGGGAGACTCTCTAGACCCAAACTCTTATAGACCTATTTCCATCCTGCCCTGCCTCTCTAAAGTCTTCAAAAGCAAAGTTAACAAACAGATCCCCAACCATTTCCAATCCCGCCGTACCTTCTCCACTATGCAATCTGGTTTCCGAGCTGGTCACGGGTGCACCTCAGCCACGCTCAAGGTCCTAAATTATATCATAACCTCCATAGATAAAAGACAGTACTGTGCAGCTGTTTTCATCGACCTGGCCAAGGCTTTCGACTCCGTCAATCACCTCATTCTTATCGGCAGACTCAATAGCCTTGGTTTGTTTAAATGACTGCCTCACCTGGTTCACCAACTACTTCTCAGACAGAGTTCAGTGTGTCAAATCGGAGGGCCTGTTGTCCGGACCTCTGGCAGTCTCTATGGTGGTGCCACAGGGTTCAATTCTTGGGCCGAACTCTTTTCTCTGTATATATCAATGATGTCGCTCTTGCTGCTGGTGATTCTCTGATCCACCTCTACGCAGATGACATATATGTATACATCTGGCCCTTCCTTGGACACTGTGTTAACAAACCTCCAAACGAGCTTCAATGCCATATAACACTCCATCCGTGTCCTCTAACTAACTAACTGCTCTTAAATGCTAGTAAAACTAAATGCATGCTCTTCAACCGATTGCTGGCCGCACCCGCACGCCCACCTAGCATCACTACTATTCTGACTTAGAATATGTGGACAACTACAAATACCTAGGTGTATGGTTAGACAGTCAACTCTCCTTCCAGACTCACATTAAGCATCTCCAATCCCAAATTAAATCTAGAATTGGCTACCTATTTCGCAACAAAGCCTCCTTCACTCATGCTGCCAAACATACCCTCTTAAAACTGACCATCCTACCGATCCTCGACTTCGGTGATGTCATCTACAAAATAGCTTCCAACACTCTACTCAGCAAACTGGATGTAGTTTATCACAGTGCCACCCGTTTTGTCAACAAAGTCCCATATACTACCCAGCACTGCGACCTGTGTGCTCTTCTTGGCTAGTCCTCGCTACATATTCGTCGCCAAACCCACTGGCTTCAGGTCATCTAAGTCTTTGCTAGCAAAGCCCCGCCTCACCTCAGCTCACTGGTCACCATAGCAACACACACCCGTAGCACACGATCCAGCAGTTATATTTCACTGGTGATCCCCAAAGCCAACACCTCCTTTGGCCGCCTTACCTTCCAGTTCTCTGCTGCCAATGACTGGAATGAATTGCAAAAATCACTGAAGCTGGAGGCTTATATCTCCCTCACTAACTTTAAGCATCAGCTGTTAGAGCAGATTACCGATCACTGTACCTGTACACAGCCCATCTGTAAATAGCACACCGGACTACCTCATATTTTGCCCCCCCTTTTGCAACCCAGTATCTTTACCTGCACATCATCATCTGCACATATGTCACTCCAGTGTTAATGCTAAATTGTAATCATTTTGGCACCATGGCCTATTTATTGCCTTACCTCCCTAATCTTACATTTGCACACACTGTTTATAGATTTTTCTATTATGTTATTGACGGAACGTTTGAGTATCCCATGTGTAACTCTGCTTTATCTTGGCCAGGTCGCAGATGTAAGTGAGATCTTGTTCTCAACTGGCCTACCTTGTTAAATAAAGGTGAAATAAAATAAAAAACTTCTCCCTGCGGTCCCACGGCCTCATCATTATCAGCCTCTGTGTATCAATAACTCTTTATGCACAGCTTTTTTTCCAGCAAGGGGAGAATGTCAGCTCATTGTTCTGTTTCCAGGAATTGTCCCAAAGACCTTGGGAGTGCCCCCTGGACAATCTGAGAGGCCCTTGCCTCCAGGTACAAGTCAATCAAACTTGACCAGACCATGTTACAAGCACAAAGCAGTGAATCACCTGTAAAGTGTGTTTTCATAGAGACTTTTAATTTGTTCCTGTGAAGTATAAGCATGTGTGTTTTCAGCATTGTACCATGTCACTGTTGCTAGCAACTCATAGCAATCTACGAATATCTTAACCGACTTCAGAATTAGCAATATGCTTCAGTAGGATGTAGAGATTAAATCATTTTAGTGCCTGAGAAGAGGGGGGAGGTTAGAAAACAGGAAGACGTGTGGTCTGTGCTGCTATATATATATTATGTATACATGCATCAAGAACAAGGCAAGATAAAGACGCAATGATGTGCAGGAAGTAAAACCAAAGGCACTAGATCCTGTAACCATGGCACGTAAGGGGGATAAAATGTTGTTTTACAAAAGAAGTTTGCTTTCAAGAAACACACAATATGATGCACTATAGGGTTACCCCAGAAAAAGTGGATTTTACTCCATAGCAGTGGATCTGCTTTTGCAACCTCTGACATAGCACAAGGAATCAGTCAGACAGTTGAAAGCAAATTCAAATGTTTATTTACAACCTCTGTTCAGAGTAAAGTGGTCTAAATACAAAAAATTACAGCAAAATGGCAGCTAATCTCCCTGAGCTTTACAAAAACTACACAGGACTTGTGGGTGACAGCAGAGAGAGACAAAGAGATATTCTGTACAGAGTTCTAATGCCATGTACAGGGAAATTAAATGTGCGAGAGAGAGAGACATACACAACGCTTCATATACAGTATCATAAATGAAATACATAAGTATTTTTTTTCTCCAGAAAATAACATGCTTTTAACAATATACATCCTTCCAAGAAGACTGGACGTGGAGCTGGTGATGTAGAATATAAATAGAGAGCAAAACACCGTTGGTCTTTCAAATGGCATACAAACCAAGTGGCAATTTATGAGACAGAATCAATGAGTTAGCCAACTAACTAACTTTGACAAACTGACAGACACCGGTAACGGTTTTCAAGATCAGAAAATTAAGCTACTTTTGAGGACTGGTTAGTAACAGTGCAGAGTCCATGAACCAATGCCCAATTTTATGAACTGGAAAATTGGAGTTTCAGAAATGTACAAAAGTTATCTGGCAAAGTTACTGACCACGCATCATGTTATACCTTACTGGTTGAACATTGAGGCTGACATACCCATCATGGATTTCAAGAGAACAGGAAGACTAGATTAGGGAACTCTGAGCTCAGGTGAGAATAACCTAGAACTCATTTTAGTCTCATGAATGTTTTGCGACAATAATAAAATAAACCAAATCAACAGTAACCTCAGGTATTGGTTCTGAGGGCAAACATATATTTACATGTCCTTCAGTGAGTCTTTGTCCATTATAGTGACACTGTTGGTTTTAAATCACTACATAATCTCAAAAATATATTGACTCTTACTGTCCCCCACTTCCAATACCTATCCAATGACATCAAGGGTACACAACAAGAACAAAATAAAAGCACATGAGTGCTTCAGGGCACAACCAGCCTTCATAACATACTGTACATATTATTCATTGTTACAGAATTAGGGAAGCGTTTCCTTTCTTTCCATCTCAGTGTAAAAAACTAGTACTTCACCCAACGGAGACCAAAGGTCTCCTTGTGTTTAGACAGTAACCCCTACTTCCTGTCAACCACCAGAGTCCACCGAAACGAACAAAACAAACCCCACCAACCTATGCACAAGCACTGACTTTTAAAGACTGGCTATGAGATCCATAGACTGCAATGGCAATCACAGTCATGTATATTTCAATCCATATACGGAAGGAAAGTATGAAAAACAGAAGTCCGCTTGGGTACCACAGCAGTAGTCTATATGGGTATGAGGAGTCTCTGGAGTCATGTGGCCAGCAGATTTGACCGAATGGTGTGGGAACTGTAGTATCCTGCAGTACTAGATTTGTCCATAAAGCCCAGAGCTGCTACCATTTAACTGGGCCTCTATTTTGGGGTTGGTTTAAACTGTGTGTGTGTGTGTGTGTGTGTGTGTGTGTGTGTGTGTGTGTGTGTGTGTGTGTGTGTGTGTGTGTGTGTGTGTGTGTGTGTGTGTGTGTGTGTGTGTGTGTGTGTGTGTGTGTACTTTCATGCATATGGAGTGTGAGTGTAAGGTAAAGCAACAGAGGTGAAATCTGGAGAGTAGATAAGGTACTGCATATTGCTTCTCTTGAGAGTAATGCTTTGGTGTCAAGGGAAGGAAAGTGAGCATCACTGACATGTGTGCCCCTGTTCAGTCTGTTTGAGTGGTTTAGGTGCAAGTGGGATCTCCTGCTGGTGTGTGTAGGAGGGTGGGTGGGGTCTGTTTGGCTTCTAGTGCTCGTTGTTCTGCGTCGGCTGTCCAGTTTGGCTTTTGCCATGGTTCTCCTCCTCCTCCTCCTCACAGACAATGAACTCCTCCGGTGGCCAACGCAGCTCACCGCTCTCCACTTCCCCCTCCGTGGGCTCCACTACGATGGACGGCAGGCGGTCTTTCAGCTTACAGCAGCGCTCGAAGTCCGAGGGGTCCGGGAAGATCTGAGGAAAGGACAAAAACACAGTTAAAGTCCTGGGTGCCCGATCAGTCTTTCATGCGGCTAAATTTAATAGCTTCGGAAGGCATAGTGCCAAAGCTGATTTTAAGTGCTTACAAATGGGGAGATTATACGAGAGCTAATCATAGTATAGCAAGTCTACAGTAAGTTTGTTACAGTTAAGACACAGAGCACATTTTAAGGCAGTAGAGCTTTCTCTTAGCTTAACCAAAAGAACACTAGGTGGTAGATATTGACAAGTAAAGTTTGTCATATGCACAGGCTACATGTCATATGCACAGGCTACACAGTCAATGAAATGCTTACTTGCAGGTTCACTCTCATCAGGTTCACTCTGATGGGATTATTGGTTATTTAGTCATCCTATGATACTGAAAGCTAAGCAATGGGTATTATATCTCTGTGGTGTCTGCTCTTTTTTAATGATTTTGTCTGCAATAAAAGCTAGACCTAAATGGGTTGTGGGTGTGCAATGCCAGACTTGCTGAAGAAGAACCCAGGAAGATGTGCAGACTTTTTTGGATCTAAAATGAAGAGCATGAGAGAGAGAGATACTCTGACAAGGGATTACAGCCATTCCTAGTCAAAGAACAGCATTTTTTTGCTGTTTGGATGAAGTGGAAGAATATTTTTAGAGCTGCATATTTCAGTGGGAGACATTGGAAGGGGAAAGCGATGTTGCTGTCTGGGCAAAAAGCCCAGTGCAAATAAAGCATTAGATGAGGCTGAGAGGGAGACACAGTGAGAGAGAGGGAGGAAGAGAAGGAGGGAGAGGCAGGAGAGAGAAAGAGGGTCCAAGTCTCCCTGAATACCATGAGAGGGGGATGAGGAGGAAAAGGACTAAATGTTCTGAAAACTGCCATGTTTCAGTATGTTTGGCTGCGAGTGCCTGGTTAGTGGGACAGATTTAGCATTTGCATCTCCAGACATCAGCTTGAGTGTGTGCATATGTGGGAGTGAGTATGAATGTTAGTCAGTGCCTGTGTGTGTGAGTATGTGTGTTAGTGCATGTGTGCGCAGGGAGGTTTAGTATCTGCATATCCTTGCCTGTGTTGTGAATGTCTGTGCTGTGAAGGTCTGTGCGTCAGCACCAAGGGGGATGGCAGAGAGTGACCTTGCTATAAGACCCCCAGCAACATCATCACAGCTCAGTTCACTTCCAGCTGCAGGAAATGGCAACACATCGCTAGCGAGGCACAATGACAGCTATTTTGGGTTGTGGTAGGGTGGGGGTAGGGGGGGTGAAAGGAGCTTTGGGTGATCAGGAATCACTCAAGTGCAGACTCCAAATGAAGCTGCTGCAGAGAAGCCCTCACCTCCGTAACCAACATCCAGTTACTTTGCTCTATAAATGCCTCCATGCATCATTGTTTTGCTGATTTTTTTCTACAGCAACCCTCAAACATGGGGGTTATTCCAAAATGTAAGGCTGTGTTGCCTAACAGTCAGAGACACAGTTGGCATTCAGGTGATGGACTCACAAATTGTATCAAAGTCAACATGTAATCCAAGATGGCGTAGCAGTCAGAAGTCTTTGCCCTGTCGTGTCCCTTGTATATATCGTTTTACATATTTTTCTTCGCATATCTTTTAAAAATATTTTGCTAAACCTCAACTTCTAAATACTCTCCTGCAACCCGCCTCACCCAATGTGGCATGGATCCGTTTTTTTTTCTTCTCCCCAAAAGTATTTATATTTACTTTGGATCTGGAATCCCTCAACTGAAGCTAGCCAGCTAACTACCAGCTATCAGTCAGCAAACCATTGCTAGCGGTCATCAGCTAACCTTTAGCTCGGAAAGCTCTCGCCAGTTCGAACAACGTGACTCTAACCAGAGCATAACGGACCAATTATTTATTTACACCCCCCACCCCACCCCATATCCCCGGATTCCTACCGCAAACTGAACATTTTCATCTGGATCTTCGCAACTAGCTCACCGCAATCCTGGGTGACTACTCCTGGCTAGCGTTTACATCCCTGAGCAAGCACCAATTAGCCTGAAGCTATCCCGGCCAGGGTTCCTGTACTACCACTGAAGCCTACTCCTGGGGTACAATTATCCGGACCCCTTCTACTGCCGGTACGGGGCACGGAACCCCGCCGATCCTCTACGACTGGAATAACGACAATCTGCCCGAGGACTCCAACAGGCACCTCAGGCGCGACGCCAGCTGAAGGCCTATTCTGTTAACCAGCTAGGCCTGCTAGCTACCTAGAGCTACTTGGATCCCTACTAATTACACGACTGGTCTATCGTCGTCACCGCACGAAGAGACAAAAACAGACTTACCCCCATCGCGACGTCTCCCAAAGGCTAGCTTGCCTGCCCCGGTCTGCTAACTGCTAGCTTGCCTGCCCCGGTCTGCTAACTGCTAGCTTGCCTGCCCCGGTCTGCTAACTGGGGTCTACAGTCAATCACGAATTACAAAAAGAAAACCAGCCCCGTCACGGACCAGGATGTCTTGCTCCCAGGCAGACTAATTAACTTTTTTGCCCGCTTTGAGGACAATACAGTGCCACTGACACGGCACAAAACTAAAACATGCGGACTCTCCTTCACTGCAGCCGACGTGAGGAAAACATTTAAACGTGTCAACCCTCGCAAGGCTGCAGGCCCAGACGGCATCCCCAGCCGCGCCCTCAGAGCATGCGCAGACCAGCTGGCTGGTGTGTTTATGGACATATTCAATCAATCCCTATCTCAGTCTGTTGTTCCCACATGCTTCAAGAGGGCCACCATTGTTCCTGTTCTCAAGAAAGCTAAGGTAACTGAGCTAAACGACTACCGCCCCGTAGCACTCACTTCCGTCATCATGAAGTGCTTTGAGAGACTAGTCAAGGACCATATCACCTCCACCCTACCTGACACCCTAGACCCATTCCAATTTGCTTACCGCCCAAATAGGTCCACAGACGATGCAATCTCAACCACACTGCCCTAACCCATCTGGACAAGAGGAATACCTATGTGAGAATGCTGTTCATTGACTACAGCTCAGCATTTAACACCATAGTGCCCTCTAAGCTCGTCATCAAGCTCGAGACCCTGGGTCTCGACCCCGCCCTGTGCAACTGGGTACTGGACTTCCTGACAGGCCGCCCCCAGGTGGTGAGGGTAGGCAACAACATCTCCACCCCGCTGATCGTCAACACTGGGGCCCCACAAGGGTGCGTTCTGAGCCCTCTCCTGTACTCCCTGTTCACCCACGACTGCGTGGCCACGCACGCCTCCAACTCAATCATCAAGTTGGCGGACGACACAACAGTGGTAGGCTTGATTACCAACAACGACGAGACGGCCTACAGGGAGGAGGTGAGGGCCCTCGGAGTGTGGTATCAGGAAAATAACCTCACACTCAACGTTAACAAAACTAAGGAGATGATTGTGGACTTCAGGAAACAGCAGAGGGAACACCCCCCTATCCACATCGATGGAACAGTAGTGGAGAGGGTAGTAAGTTTTAAGTTCCTCGGCGTACACATCACAGACAAACTGAATTGGTCCACCCACACAGACAGCACCGTGAAGAAGGCGCAGCAGCGCGAGAGCATCCTGTCGGTCTGTATCACCGCCTGGTACGGAAACTGCTCCACCCACAACCGTAAGGCTCTCCAGAGGGTAGTGAGGTCTGCACAACGCATCACCGGGGGCAAACTACCTGCCCTCCAGGACACCTACACCACCCGATGTCACAGGAAGGCCATAAAGATCATCAAGGACAACAACCACACGAGCCACTGCCTGTTCACCCCGCTATCATCCAGAAGGCGAGGTCAGTACAGGTGCATCAAAGCTGGGACCGAGAGACTGAAAAACAGCTTCTATCTCATGGCCATCAGACTGTTAAACAGCCACCACTAACATTGAGTGGCTGCTGCCAACACACTGACTCAACTCCAGCCACTTTAATAATGGGAATTGATGGGAAATGATGTAAAATATATATCACAAGCCACTTTAAACAATGCTACCTAATATAATGTTTACATACCCTACATTATTCATCTCATATGTATACGTATATACTGTACTCTATATCATCTACTGCATCTTTATGTAATACATGTATCACTAGCCACTTTAACTATGCCACTTTGTTTACATACTCATCTCATATGTATATTGCACTCAATACCATCTACTGTATCTTGCCTATGCCGCTCTGTACCATCACTCATTCATATATCTTTATGTACATATTCTTTATCCCCTTACACTTGTGTCTAAGGTAGTAGTTTTGGAATTGTTAGCTAGATTACTTGTTGGTTATTACTGCATTGTCGGAACTAGAAGCACAAGCATTTCGCTACACTCGCATTAACATCTGCTAACCATGTGTATGTGACATAAAATTTGATTTGATTTGCTAGCTTGCCTGCCCCGGTCTGCTAACTGCTAGCTTGCCTGCCCCGGTCTGCTAACTGCTAGCTTGCCTGCCCCGGTCTGCTAACTGCTAGCTTGCCTGCCCCGGTCTGCTAACTGCTAGCTTGCCTGCCCCGGTCTGCTAACTTGTCTGCCCGGTCTGCTAACTGCTAGCCCCTGCTAACTGCTTGCTTGCTAACCCGGTCTACTAACTGCTAGATTGCTTAGCCCCAGCCTACTAACTGTTAGCATCGGCCTGCTAACTGTTTGAATCACCGTGTCTCCAGTCAGCTCAACCACTCACTGGACCCATATGTTCCCTTGGCTACGCATGCCTCCCTCTAATATCAATATGCTTCGTCCATTACTGTCCTGGTTAGTGATTACTGTCCTATTTCACTGTAGAGCCTCTAGCCCTGCTCAATATGCCTTAACAAACCATGTTGTTCCACCTCCTACATATGCGACGACATCACCTGGTTTAAACATCTCTAGAGACTATCTCTCTCTCTCATCATTACTCAATGCCTAGGTTTACCTCCAATGTACTCACATCCTACCTTACCTTTGTCTGTACACTATGCCTTGAATCTATGCTATCATGTCCAGAAACCTGCTCCTTTTACTCTCTGTTCAGAATGTGCTAGATGGCCAGTTCATATAGCCTTTAGCCGTCCCCTTATCCTACTTCTCCTCTGTTCCTCTGGTGAAGTGGTTAATCCAGGTCCTGCAGTGCCTAGCTCCACTCCCAACCCCCAGGTGCTCTCATTTGTTGACTTCTGTAACCGTAAAAGCCTTGGTTTCATGCATATTAACATTAGAAGCCTACTCCCTAAGTATGTTTTACTCATTGCTTTAGCACACTCTGCCAACCCAGATGTCTTAGCCATGTCTGAATCCTGGCTTTAGGAAAACCACCAAAAACCCTGAAATCTCCATCGCTAACTATAACATCTTCCGCCAATATAGAACTACTAAAGGGGACGGTGTTGCAATCTACTGCAAAGATAGCCTGCAGAGTTCTGTATTACTATCCAAGTCTGTACCCAAACAATTCAAGCTTCTACTTCTAAAAATTCACCTTTCCAGAAACAGGTCTCTCACTGTTGCCACTTGCTATAGACCTCCCTCTGCCCCCAGCTGTGCCCTCGATACCATATGTGAATTGATTGCCCCCCCCCCATCTATCTTCTGAGCTCGTGCTACTAGGTGACCTAAACTGGGACATGCTTAACACCTTGGCCATCCTACAATCTAAGCTTGATACCCTCAATATCACACAAATGATCAATGAACCAACCAGATACAACCCCAAATCAGTAAACGCGGGCACCGTCATAGATGTCATCCTAACTCGCCCTCCAAATACACCTCTGCTGTTTTCAATCAAGATCTCAGTGATCACTGCCTCATTGCCTGCATCCGTAACGGGTCTGCGACCAAACAACCACCCCCTCATCACTGTCAAACGCTCCCTTAAACACTTCTTTAAGCAGGTCTTTCTAAATCGACCTGGCCGGGGTATCCTGGAATGACATTGACCTCATCCCGTCAGTAGATGATGCCTGGCTATTCTTTAAAAAAGTACCTTCCTCACCATCTTAAATAAGCATGCCCCACTCAAATTTTGAACTAGGAATATAGTCCTTGGTTCACTCCAGACCTGTCTGCCCTTGACTAGCACAAAACATCCTGTGGCGTTCTGCATTAGCATCGAATAGCCCCCGTGATATGCAACTTTTCAGGGAAGTTATGAACAAATATACACAGGCAGTTAGGAAAGCTAAGGCTAGCTTTTTCAAACAGAAATTTGCATCCTGTAGTACTAACTCAAAAAAATTATGGGACACTAAAGTCCTTGGAGAATAAGAGCACCTCCTCCGAGCTGCCTACTGCTCTGAGGCTAGGAAACACCGTTACCACCGATAAATCCACTAGAATTGAGAATGTCAATAAGCATTTCTCTACGGCTGGCCATGCTTTCCACCTGGCTATCCCTACCCCGATCAACTGCCAGCACCCTCCACAGCAACCCGACAAAGCCCCCACCATTTCTCCTTCACCCAAATCAAGATAGCTGATGTTCTGAAAGAGCTGAATAATCTGGACACATACAAATCAGCTGAGCTAGACAATCTGGACCCTCTCTTTCTAAAATTATCTGCCAAAATTGTTGCAACCCCTATTACGAGCCTTTTCAACCTCTCTTTCGTATCGTCTGAGATTCCCAAAGTTTGGAAAGTTGCCACGGTCATCCCCCTCTTCAAAGGGGGAGACACTCTAGACCCAAACTGCTACAGACCTATATCTAACTTACCCTGTCTTTCTAAGGTCTTCGAAAGCCAAGTTAACAAACAGATTACCGACCATTTCGAATCCCACCGTACCTTCTCCGCTATGCAATCTGGTTTCAGAGCTGGTCATGGATGCACCTCAGCCACGCTCAAGGTCCTAAATGACATCATAACCACCATTGATAAGAGACATTACTGTGCAGCCGTGTTCATCGACCTAGCCAAGGCTTTCGACTGTCAATCGCAACATTCTTATTGGCAGACTCGACAGCCTTGGTTTCTCAAATGATTGCCTCGCCTCGTTTACAAACTACTTCTCTGATAGAGTTCAGTGTGTCAAATCGGAGGGCCTGTTGTCCGGACCTCTGACAGTCTCTATGGGTGTGCCACAGGGTTCAATTCTCAGGCCGACTCTCTTTTCTGTATACATCAATGACGTTGCTCTTGCTGCTGGTGATTCTCTGATCCACCTCTACGCAGACGACACCATTCTGTATACTTCTGGCCACTCTTTGGAAACTGTGTTAACTAACCTCCAGACAAGCTTCAATGCCATACAACTCTCCTTCCGTGGCCTCCAACTGCAAATAAAACTAAATGCATGCTATTCGATCGATCACGGCCCGCACCTGCTCGCCCGTCCATCATCACTACTCTGGCCGGCTCTGACTTAGAATACGTGGACAACTACCTGGGTGTCTGGTTAGACTGTAAACTCTCCTTCCAGACTCACATTAAGCATCTCCAATCCAAAATTAAATCTAGAATCAGCTTCCTATATCGCAACAAAGCATCCTTCACTCATGCTGCCAAACATACCCTCGTAAAACTGACCATCCTACCGATCCTCGACGTCGGTGATGTCATCTATAAAATAGCCTCCAACACTCTACTCAACAAACTGGATGCAGTCTATCACAGTGCCATCCGTTTTGTCACCAAAGCCCCATACACTACCCACCATTGCGACCTGTACGCTCTCGTTGGTTGGCCCTCGCTTCATACTCGTCGCCAAACCCACTGGCTACAGGTTATCTACAAGTCTCTGCTAGGTAAAGCCCCACCTCATCTCAGCTCATTGGTCACCATAACAGCACCAACTTGTAGCACGTGCTCCAGCAGGTATATCTCACTGGTCACTCCCAAAGCCAATTCCTCCTTTGGTCATCTTTCCTTCCAGTTCTCTGCTGCCCATGACTGGAACAAACTGCAAAAATCTCTGAAGCTGGAGACTCACATCTCCCTCATTAGCTTTAAGCACCAGCAGTCAGAGCAGCTCACAGATCACTGCACCTGTACCTAACCCATCTGTAAACAGCCCATCTACCTACCTACCTCATCCCCATACTGTATTTATTTATCGTGCTCCTTTGCACCCCAGTATCTCTACTTGCACATTAATCTTCTGCCGATCTACCATTCGTGTTTAATTACTATATTGTAATTACTTCGCCACAATGGCCTATTTATTTCCTTAATTTACCTCATTTGCACTCACTGTATATAGACTTTTTGTTTTCTTTTGTTCTACTGTATTATTGACTGTATGTTTTGTTTATTCCATGTGTAACTCTGTTGTTGTGTGTCGCATTGATGTGCTTTATCTTGGCCAGGTCGCAGTTGCAAATGAGAACTTGTTCTCAACTAGCCTACCTGGTTAAATAAAGGTGAAATATATATATTTTTTAAAACAGTACATTTTGAGAAGGAGCCCCCTGGGGGGAAGAGGCATTATCGTGCCCTCTTCAAGACTGTGGACCATGATAGATCCTTAGTGATGTGGACTGTGGAATTTTAAGCTCTCGACCCACACCACTACAGCCCTGTCGATGTGAAAGGGGGCGTGTCGGCCCTGTATTCCACGAGCAGCTCCTTTGTCTTTGTGACGTTGAGGGAGAGGTTGTTGTCCTGGCACCACACGGCCAGTTCTCTGACCACCTCCCTATAGTCTCATTGGCATCGATGATCAGGCCTTACACCGGTGGTGTCTGCAAACTTAATGGTGTTGGAAGTCGTGCGCGGCCATGCAGTCATGGGTGAAGAGGGACTACAGCAGGGGACTAAGCACACTCCCATGAAAGGCTTGCGTGTTACGGGTCAGCGTGGCGGATGTGTTGTTTCCTACCCTTACCACCCAGGGGCGTCCCGTTAAGAAGTCCAGGATCCAGTTGCAGAGGGAGGTGTTCAGATCCAGGGTCCATAGCTTAGTGTTGACCTTGGAGGTCACTATGTTTTTGAATGCAGAGATGTAGTTAATGAACAGCATTTTCACGTAGGTGTTCCTTTTGTCCAAGTGGGAAATGGCAGTGTGGAGTGCAATAGAGATTGCGTCATCTGTGGATCTGAGCAATGACCAGTCTTTCAAAGAATTTCATGGCTACAGATGCGAGTGCAATGGGGCGATAGCCATTTAGACATTACCTTGGCGTTCTTGGGCGCAGGGACTATATCGATCTGCTTGAAATACGTAGGCTTTACAGACTGGGTCAGGGAGAGGTTGAAAATGTTAGTAAAGACACTTGTCAACTGGTCAGCGCATGCTCCGAGTACAAGTCCTGGTAATCCGTCTAGCCCTTGGCTACAGAGAGCATGATCACAGTCATCCGTAACAGCTGGTGCTCTCACGCATGGTTGAGTGTTGCTTGCCTCAAAGCGAGTATAGATGGCATTTAGCTCGTCTGGTGCCCCGCTCCTTGAAAGCGGTAGGTCGTCTTTAGCTCAGTGTGGCTGTTGCCTTTAACCCATGGCTTCTGTTTGGGATATGTACGTACGGTCGGTCATGTAGGAGATGACAATGTTAATGCACTTATAATTGAAGCCGGTGACTGATGTGGTAAACTCCTCAATGTCATTGGATGAGTCTTGCAACATATTCCAGTCTGTGCTAGCGAAACAGTCCTGTAGCTTAACAGGTTAACATCCGCTTCATTGGATCACATCACTGGTACTTCCCATTTGAGTTATTTTCTTGTAAGCAGGAATCAGTAGGATATGGTCAGATTTGTCAAATACAGGGCGAGGCAGAGCTTTGGATGCGTCCCTGTGTGTGGAGTACATGTGATCTGTTTTTTTTCGCCTCAAGTTGCACAGGTGACATGCTGGTAGAAATGAGGTTTCCTGCATTAAAAACACCAGCCACTAGGAGTGCTGCCTCCTAGTGGCCTCACAGGACAGACACAGCTTGGGTGTAAATTGTGAGAGGAAGGCAGCCCACCTTCCTAAAGGGTCAGTCTGCATCATCTGGGACTCTGACACATACAGTCACAGACACTCATAAAGGAGTGGTTTTGCCTTAAAATGGCTCAGATTCTGTCCAAACAATAAAACTTGTCAAGACCACCTGATGGCCTGCTAACTCCTATTCATGTCCTTTGCATGTTTTTAAAAGTCTGTGCAATCATCTCGAACTCCCTGCAAAGCTGCACTCCATCTCAAGGCAAATACAATTTTTTTCTTAAATATCCCCCCTTGAAATCCCAATCTAAAGGTTGTTTGCATAACTTGTTATAACAATAATAATGCTAATGATTAGACCTCCTGGTTAGAAAACAAACCTCTCCTTACCCATGGTCCCCTGGGTGAGCTGCTTACATTAAGAACCATGATGGAACATGCAGCCCTGTCCTTAATCCAACCTCAATCTTTTGTTAAAAATCCAAGACCATTTTTGGGTTACTAATAGTGGCGAGGACTTTGAACAGGGACGTGTACCATAAACCAATTAAAACTAGTTCACCCTCTGCCTCCTAGTTTGGCTTCCCCCTTATAAAAGGGATCTACAGTGTGACCATTTTACTCGCATATGCGCCTAAATATTTTCCTGTGCGACCTGGAATTTGTATTAAGCAGTACCAGAGTGCCTAAAAAAAATAAAAGTAGGATTCTAGCTTTATTACATCAAATATTTTTAAGTGTACTCCTATATTTCTCTGTGTGTGCTTAGATTTTCCAATTTAAGCATACAAGTACTTCTTGTAAAAACGGTCAGCGTAGAGCCCTGCCCTTATGGGTTATATACCATGATTTTGCTGCAAACCAAGTTCCCTTTAGGACAAAAACTGGTGTTAGTATGCGTGTTAGTTACCTGGAAAGAAAGCCGGTCCTTACTGGGGCTGAGCCTTATGTCCTCCATGGGGGTGCTACTGATCATCACCTCAGTCATGTCTCCGCTAGGCACAAACACTGGGCTGGACAGAGACATAAGGGAAAGGACTGGGTTATTCCACCATTCAGGATCCAATATCAGTGTCAAACTTTCACACTGAGGAGCAGAATACAATCATTTCAAATTCCTTATATTGAGCAAACCAGGAAGCACCATTTTCATGATTTTAATTTACTGATAGCCAGGACACAATCCAACACTTAAACATAATTTACAAACAAAGCATGTGTATTTAGTGAGTCCGCCAGATCAGAGACAGTAGGGATGACCAGGGATGGTCTATTGATAAATGGGTGAACTGAACCATTTTCCTGGCCTGCTAACCATTCAAAATGTAACAAGTACTTTTGGGTGTCAGGGAAATCGTAAAAATTACATTATTTTCTTTAGGAATGTAGTGAAGTAAAAGTTGTCAAAAATATAAGTAGTAAAAAAATTAAAACGACTTAAATATTTTTACTTGAGTACTTTACATCAATGCAGAGTCGGTACATGTGTCCCAATCATAGTGCTGTACAAGAGGCCGCATAATGGAGAACGGATAGGTTGGTGCAATATCATTTACATGTAGCTATTACTTTGGCAAGTGTTATGCAAATTAATCCTATCAGCGAGAATGACAGAGTACGACTTTCAGTCATGTAGTTGCATGAGATTTGGCCCTTTGGTATTATTTTTGCAATGAAAAAGCTACACATAAGCCTTGTTCAGTATTTTGTTTAGTCTCTATGCATGCATTTGCTTTCATTTTGTCTGACCACTGACAGGCTCTGCAGCAGACATTTGGTGCACTGCAAAGCTACACCACCACTGATATGTGGTTTGCATTGGGTAGCCATATCTAAATACAGGACGAGGTATGCTTCAACTAGGAGAGAGGGGACACAGTCATAGCGAGAATGCATTGTGGGCGTGCAGTGCAATTTGACTGGGACTGAAAACATTCCATTTTAGTTGAAGTAAGGCGCACTGTATATGCACTGTAAGAAATAACTGAACAGGAGGATTGAACTGAGGTACTATGTGGGAGGAAATATATTCTTGGGACGTTTGACAACCAAGACGGCAGCCGAGCAGAGCGAGAATCTCAAGCTTTCTATTTCAAGTCTGGTGGCACAGCGGCCAGTGTCCACAGGACTGCGGTCAGGGTGGCCAACCCACCATAGGGGACAGGAAACAGAACATAGATCACAACCTGCCTCAGATGAGCAGAACAAGAACAGACTTGTTCCAAATATAACAAGTCAGTTTGTTTCTGCAAAAAAAATTATATTGGGTGCCATTAACCTCCTTTTACAGTAGAAACAATTGAAGGTTTAGTGGTTGGTCATGTCAACATACCGCAGCCATGACCAACGAAACATTTTAGGTAAAACCAATGAAGTGCACTTCAAAAAAGGAGCCTACATTATATTCATATATATGTTGCTCCGGATGGATTCTTCATCTCAACTTCATCTTAAAAGCTCTCTTTTCCAAATATTTGTCAAGTTGCCTCTGAGGTATTTTGACAGTACTGCTATGTACAATGTCAGACAAGACCCTGAACTGGACTTCAAGACTCTTTATGGAGAAATCAACAGTGGAACCTCAGTGACACTTTCAGTTTGTAAACTTTCTGTGATCGGAAAATTAAAATGTTTTCACCATAAGAGATTGTGGGCAAAAATAGAGATGTGTCGTATGACTCATAGTTTGCTACTCACTCATGTTCCTTCACTGCTTTGTTGAATTCTTTCTAAGACATCCATGTTTATTATTCAAGAACCTATTAATCCCCACACAGTAAAGATAAGACAGTCTGCAGTGGGAATCAAGACCTTTCATCAAAAGTGTTCCCTCATACTCTGATTGGAGAAAAACAAATGGAGATCAACAACCATTCTTTCATTCTATGGGGATTAAGTTAAAGATTAACTCTTTAAATTTATGTCAATCCAAAAATAGCAAATAAAGCCCTTAGGCCATCCACATTTTCCAACACGTCACTTTCATGTAAAAAGGCTTGGCCTTATGGTACCACAATAAAAAAGTACCGAGGTGGATGTATTTATTCCTTAGAATAAGGGACAAAGCTCCTATACATTATATAGTTCATCTATCCTGAATCTGTCAGAAAGAAAAAGTCAATTGCTTCAAACTGAAAAGGAGAGATGCTGTGTAAATAGATTTTTTTCACACAACACATTGCCACACCCTGAAGCAATGGCTACTGCTGTTTAACCATCAATATTTCCATTTCCAAATGTACATACCATGTGTCACATTCAAATTGGGAGAAGGAAAACTATTTTTGTGCAGGTGGGGGCCACAGGGTGAAAGCACAAGCCAAGACCCAATGGCAGAATAGGTTTCTGGAATCTTCTCATTCGTTTATAAACTAGTCGACCTGGTTCAACAACAACAATAGCAGGAAATCTAAAAATAAAAACTAGTCCAAAGGATATGCAAGGTTGTGTGTGGAAAATATGTCAAAAGACCCATTTCATTCTTGAGACAGGAGAGAGGGTAAGCCAGAGACACATGGAGAGGGATGGACATCGAGTGGTGACAGCACAGACCTGTGCAGAAGTGCGCGGAGAAAGATAAACACTCTGCCTTTGCCAGTCATATTTCTGCTCGGGGATCGTATAAACATCCTGCTCAGCTAAGAATAACAGAACATCGTCCTAATAGAACAAAGGGGCACAATGAGAAGTGGTGGAACACATGTACTGTAACAATTCAACCAGTGAGAGAACATACCATTCAAATCCATTACTGCTAAAAGTTTCTGCCCGATGTTACAAAACGTGTCCTTTTTTTCAAAAAAGAATGTGAAAATGTCTCCCTCAAGGAGCCATGTTAAGTGTTCTGTATAATTAAACAACTCCAAATGTATAAGGATAATGATTAACATGGGCTATGCAGTTAACAAACACTTCACAAGTTCATTGTGCATTAGTTGGCCTTTGTGCAAATGTTGAGGTCAAGAGGTGAAATAGTGTGCATTCCTACTTCTACCCTGGCAGCACCCATCAAAGTACAAATTAATTCTAAAAGGGCACCACAAATTCTATAATGACCACTGCCAAAGTTCAGTTAAGGCACTCCACTTGTCAAGGACACATTTACTCAAAACCACTTTAAAATTATCTTAATCTTAGACCAGGATTGGCCTGAGATGACTCCTTTGACTATTGCCAATTAGAACTTCTGTCTGGACTTGCTGTCCCATCTTCCATGGGCATGCAACATGACCAGGTACTGGCCAGCTTGGCACTTCAGTGACTATCTTTAGCACTGTCAACAGAAACAACTAGGCCTACATACTGTACACAGTCACATGTTCATATGGACTAATGCCATTCCTATGTGGGCTAATGCCAGTCCTAGACACATTCCAGTCACGGGTCTGGCATGGGCATGAGACGGGGCATCTCAGACTGACACGTGTCCTGGCTAAATAAATAAAACTAAGGATCACAGAGGTTGCCAGCTGCTTTGGCTGATCATTAGAGCACGTGTGAAGGTCTGTCTGTCCAACATTACATTTACAGTGTCAAAGATATTTTTAGAAGAATCTGTGGTGAGGACAGTGTGACGACTCCAATTCCTGGATCGATGCCAGTCAGGATTTGTTCTTTAGGGTAGGTATCTCTACAAAGCTGCACAATCCCATCAACTCTAAATGGTAAATGACTCAGTAACTAAAAATAATATTACCCTACCCTCTATGCTGTATCATCCTCCAAGTGTGTATGGTATGGAAATGAATTGAGGACACATTGTTCTACAGTCTTGCCAAGTCATCTGCCAGTCTGTGCTGACAGAGACAAAACGTATATCCCCATAGCAATGCGACCCGGTGCACACGATAGGATATTACGTCTTGCATAATTAACACTGTTTCCCCTCTACTCCTCCCGAGTCTCGCTATGTGCATTATACATCTGAGGAGGCTTGGCGAAAAGGCGAAGCTGCTGCTGAGATTCCATACCAACACTGGGCGGTAACACTATTTGTATAGTCCATCTGTAGATGTTCTACAGACTACCTGTTCTACAGACTACCTTTTCTAGCACAAGAGCTACTTTTAAAAAATTAAACATGTCGCAAGACATCTTTCAAATAGGCAAATTCTTCTCTTCTCCACTCCCCTGCAACTCTTCACTGGGTCATTATTGTACAAGAGAAAGTAGTGCACTGTTTTCTGTCAATATACAGTACCTGGTCAAATAATTGTTAATAAAAAAAACAATGGCAGGGCCCACATAAAATCTGTGATTTGTTTTCCAAATGATGTTCCCAGTAAAAATTGCTGGATTAATTTTGTTTTCTTCACTCAAATGAACAATTGTTCATAGAAAAACAACAAAATTGGATGTTGAGTGTCAATGATTAAATCATGAGAATACAATTTCTTTTTTTGGTCTGGAAGAAAATGAACACATTTAGATTAGAGTGCAATTCCCCTTTAATCTGTCCCTTTAATTGCGCATCTAGGGAGTGAGGAATATGCAGTCTAGCGAAGGTTCTGTACCGCTGCTGCTCATTTAATGGCAAAGTTTGCAAATAACAAATAATACTACTTCGCAGTTAACATTTAATTGAGAAGGTTTTGGGTAAGGTATCTCTGTCAACCCACCAGACGGTTATCACATCACATGGCTCCACTTGGAGTCATAGACAAATGTGCGCACCACACAGGCAGACAGGCAATACTGCTGTAAATTAATTGCCAGATAAGATTTTTAAGCCAATAGTAGCTAACCAGGGCTGGGATCATGTCAACGTTCCATTGATTAGATATTAGTTGGGAGCTTGCAGTGTCTGATACTTGTGAGATTGGTTTATGACAGTTGGCAGTGGAACACGTGAAAATTGTATTTACTTTCAGAATTGTTTGGCGAACTATTCATAGGTGAGCTGCAAGCTACTGGTAGCAAGCGATCGACCTGTTGGAGACCCGTGATCTACTGTAACATTTCAATGAACTATCCTCACCTTGCCCCTAACCCTTATTCTAAACCTAACCGCAGGGTCGGCTCTAGCTTTTTTGGGGCCCTAAGCGAGATTTGGTTGGGGGCCCCTCCCCACCTCACAGGCTCAACATTTTAGTGCCCCCCCCCCTTCGACAGCAGAGAGAAATATTTACATTTTAAAACCTTGTGTGTTCCCACGTGTGTTCCAAATATCTCTAACGGTCGCCCCAACACGAGTTGTTTCATGCACGCGATGTCAGCATGCACTCACTGTTCCAAAATATGATTGTTACGCAACAGGACAGTTAACACGTGCTGCCTATTTCTAACAAGTTGTATTTTATAACAATAGTTTGAATTGAGTTATGTTCCGTATGTAATTGACATGGAATTAGCCCATTTCAATGTTGCCGACAATTTATGTTTGAGGGTTTATTGAACCGGACAAACTTCCCTCTTCAAGGAGATCTGTTCCCCATTTTTTCCTTCTGCGCATCAAGTATGTAGACATTTGCGTAATCTTGCATGATCTGACACATTTTCTGGATGGCACTCACATTGCCCCCATTGTTGTTACATATGAGAAAAACTGCTGATGCACAACCGAATTTCCAACTTGCACTTTGTGTATTCTACTATTCTAAGAAGACCGCTTATGCCTGGAGCTGGATGGCCCTGCCTAACAGTAACCTTAGCAAGCAGTTGCTTATCAATATAGCTTGTTGATAGCATGACCAGCTGTAGAGCATCTACAGATGGAAAATCTGGACTATCCAAATAAAAGTGTGACCGCTGGGCTGCCTGGCAACCGGTCAAATCACACAACCTGGAGGCGTGTGTGTGTGTGTGTGTGTGTGTGTGGAATTAATGGGTCATATCTAGATTTCTGCTCCAGCCCATAGGCTTCCTTGCTGAGCTCAGCCTTCTCAGAATATAGGAAACACTGTTACTGTGTTACTGACTGGACAGAACATGCTAATGTTTAGGTCCAGCTCCAGCACAACTTGAGTCCATAATTCCAAGGTGCCAAAGCAGAGGCATTTGATCCACAATGACCTGATCACTTTATGGGAGAATTACATGTTCTTGTTTCAAGAGTTCAAACGTGTAAAAAGAGCAGGTCTTCCTGTTTACCAGGGGTGAGATAGTGTGAGTCGTCACTCACCTACAAGTGTAATACCCATAAATGCAACAACTGCCCCTGGCAAAACATTGAAAGCTATCAAATGGCTCCCATGGGACTGCACTTATGAATTATAACATGATAAACCTGAAACAACTTTTTTTTTTCCTGCAGTGAGCTTTGAAAAATAAACTGCAAAGTGCTATATTAGGCAGCAATGCATGGGGAAACAATAAGAGATCTTAGCAAAAGGGTCCCCCATGTAGCAGTGGTATCTGAAGAACAGCGATGCACACAAAGGGGAGACGAGAAGCTTTGTGGTTACTGTAAGTCACAGGGTCGGGTCTTCACTTCCTGGTGCACGCAAACAGACTTGCAGAGTAAAAAAAAAATGAATAAAAAAAGAAGCAAAAAAATGTATTGCATGAAGTCTTGGGCGAAGTCTTCTAATCTTTAATGCAATGTTACAAGCCTATATGGAGGTCGGAGTACCCAGAGTAAAATGGAGAGATTGAGTCACAGGCCTCCTCTGGGCGATGATGGACTGTCAATGGGTTAAGAGCCTCATTCCACCTCCCTCTATTGCACCCCACCACAATAGCTCACCAATAAAAGGTCAATTGTCTAACCACTAAAGGTCAAACAATGTGAAACAGTAGTGTGGTTGAACAGTTCCATATCATTGCTTGACGAGAAACCAAGGTAGGCTCATGTTATTACTTCTGCAATTATCAGTAGTTTGACTAAAAGGCATTGCATCGCAAAAACATTAGGTTGCCAATCTAGGATGTGCATGTTGACCTTTATTTTCATGAATCTTGCCCTGGAGGCAGAACTGAGTGATCTCGGCTAGATGTCAAAATGTATTATATTGTAAAAATGATTGAAAACAAAAAATGTGCATTTGGTTTAAGGTTAGGTTTCAAATCCAGTTATGACTTGGTGGCTGTGCCAACTAGTGAACACTCTGCAAAAAACGTTAACCTGCCTATGATGTCCCCTTATGAAAGGAAAAGGGTCAACCTCAGACATGGCACCTGGATAAGGAGTCTTGGAGGACAGCTTGACACCTGTCACCATTTGAAAAACAGACCTCCAAAAATGTGGAGTGCTTTGTTTGTTATCTGACCTTTCTTTCAGGTGGCTTTATAAAGGTTCTAAAACAAAAACAACGCCACTGACAGCACCCTGACACATTCAAGAGCGCAGTTGTAATGGTTTGAAGCAGTAAATACTTTCTTCTGATTTACATACATTCTTCCAAGCATCTTAGTTTTCTATTGATTATACCTGTTATGGCCATTAGCAAATATAAAGGCAATGCTAAAAATCACAGGCTACATGCAATAATGAAACTTTATTCCAAAAGGTTTCATCAACATCGAACTGAAGTCTCGGGTGTAAAAAAAATACATGACAAAAATCATACTTACCAGTATATTTGGTCAGAATATACAGACATGAATTCACACGTGCAGTTGATTATGATTATTAAGGAATTACTTCGATATTGACGCCTTCTTTAAAAAAAAATAACGTTCCGCCTGTCACACGTAAATTAAAAGCGAGCGTTTGTACAGAAAAGCAGTACTCGAAGCTGAGTCGTGACCTTGGTTAAGCAAACAGCTCTCGTGTATTTTGCCTTTTTTATATCTCGACTAGGAGAAATTACATTTTATATAAGAGGCGTGTACTGTCACTGCAGACACACCCCCTTCACACGGGCTCCAAATTCTTCAATGGCAGCAGGATCACTACGGACCAATCAAAGGACAGGTGCCACGTACCAGCGGTGACGATAGCAAGGGATAAACAATTTCGTTAAAAAAAGAAACCATAAATGATACTGCGTATAAATGATACTCTCTTCATCAGAGAGGATGAGTGAAAGCAAGAGGTTTCACTCTCTCCAAAATACGTTAAAAAAAAAGAACCACAATGCATTTCTATGGGTTTATTTTGGACCTGAACTAGTCTCCTTATTTTGGACCTGAACTTGTCGCCTTTGGGACAACTATTACCATTGTTAGGGTGAGCATCTCGTCACTATAGAAAAATATGTATCTTCATTGATAAATCACCAAGGCAATATGAAATTAAGCCGAATGAACAAAAAATAGTCACAACATTGTCTACTTATTTCTCATTTTCATCACGATTTATATATGTAACACAGGTCAGAATATCCAAGTGTTTATGTCCAAATAAATATACATTTGTTTTTCAATTATTGCAAGTATATTTGCATAACTGGAGGGGTTGATGATAAGGCAGGAAATTAAGCTCTTTTTCTGAATACATTGACATACAAATGTCACCGGTTAAGACCAAGAAACCCGGAATGCAGATTTTAGGCTAAACAATACTGAAAATGTTAAGATCACAAGTCATCAGAGGTAGCCTATATACAATATTTACAAGACCATGTAAAGGTTAAAGAAAGCTGGGGCATGTCAAATTACAGTCCTCTCTAGCCCTGCGACATAGCAAGCATTTGGCAGACTATTAAATTCTGTGTGTATGTATTGTATCACCACCTTGTGGCCGTAATTATTTTAACTGACCCATAATTATTCTAGCTGACTGTTCCCCATAACTTCAAAAGAAGATAATTGAAAGTGTGCAAAGCCTTCATGGAATCGAAAAGTAGGACAGCATATGTATTGACAGGGTGACATTTTTATTGCAACACGTTTTAGAGGGGCATCTTTTCTGAAATTCAACATCAAGAAAGAGAGGAACATTTGTGTGCTTGCCAGGAAAGACCTTTACAGTTATCAACAAGGCACGTTAACCTGTAGTCATTCAATTTAATTTAAGTCAGAAATGTAAATTTAGGATAGTACACACATCTTTGTGGTTTGACTTTGAATTCCAAAAATCCTTAAAGGTGCAATATACAGAAATCACTCTGCCATTTCCTGATTGCAAAAATTCTAGTAGTTTGCCTAATTTCAGTTTATGTGACAAAACAAGCAATTTTGTAGAATGTCATTGTACCATATAAACCACTGTGAAATATATTTTTTATAACCAAAAATATTGTATTTTCAGCTGTTTGAAACGGCTGTACCAAACCGAAAGTAAAAGATGCAAAAACGAAACTTAAATAGCGCACATAGAACAGATCTACAGCTTCTTAGACTTGCTTTTAATGAGAATGACAGGTCTATAACTCACATGTCTATGTAAATTTGGTCGGGTTGACCTACAAGTTATATATTGCAGCTTTAAGGATATTTTACAGTGACTGGTGTATTTTTCAGTAACATCTGGATGGGCATTAAGAGAATCATACGAAAGGACATCAGATGGTTGGCAGACAATTTAAATATGTATTCTTATGCAAATTAGACAGATATAAAAACAAACCACATTTCACCACATAGGTCTGTAAAAATGGAGTCTAAACATCTAAAACGATCCATGAGCAGGGCCGCTGTTAAGGGCGGGCATTAGGGGGTTTAGCCAGCCCTACCGTACCTCCTTGCTCGTCCAAATAAAATATTTAAATATTGATCATTTATTTGACCGAGACGCATGCTGACAGAAATACTCATCAAGAGCATTAAAAGAATCATATGAAAGGACATAAGATGGTATATCTGTTGTATAGTAAGACAGGGGGGTGCTGTTTCACTTGCTCTGATTTTTTTATCTGGTGAGATAGTTTCAGCCAAACGAGATTCCATAAAAACACGACACTTCGATACAGCTATGACCGGAAGTGACTTTTTAGAAGCAGATTAGCAGAATTTATGCAGCAGGATAGGAAAATTAGGTTAAGGTTGGGAAAAGAGTTAGATAAAATGCTCTCCTAATCTGTATCGAAGTGGTGTGTTTTTACGTAGTCACTGGGCCAAACCAATGTTTTCGTTCAAACTCTATTTTTTCTCTCTCACAACACAAGCAGTAGGCGGCTTCTGTTGTGAAAAGCAACTGTGGATGCGGGTTTAAGCATATTTTACACTGACTGGTGTATTACTCAGTAACCTCTGGACGGGCATTAAGAGAATCATTTGAAAGGACATAAGATGGTTGCCAGTTTAACTAAATATGTATTCTTATGCAAATTTCAAAAATAAAAATCTAAACATATATTTCACCACATAGGTCTGTATTAGTGGTGTCTAAATGTCTAAAACTATGTCTTTGAGATATACACTTGTAATGCAGTAAGACCACAAATATGATTGTTTTTGCTATCTTTTCCTTTACTCTTTCCAGCGTCAAAGAATGCCATCTAAATTACTATATTATTTCCTGATAGGTTGGTTGGTGTTACTGTCATACACGATTGTAGTACAGATTAGTTTCCAGTTTCTTGGAATCTGCAGACTTGCGAACTGATGTGTTCTTAGGGAGTCACTGGGCCAAACATCCATGTTTTCGTTCAACTCCACTTTTTCTCTCTCACAACACAAGCAGTGGGCGGCTTCTGTTGTGAAAAGCAACTGCGGATACGGGTTTAAGCATATTTTACACTGACTGGTGTATTACTCAGCAACCTCTGGATGGGCATTAAGATAATCATATGAAAGGACAGAAGATGGTTGCCAGTTTATTTAAGTATGTATTCTTATGCATATTTCTAAACAAAAAATCGAATCATATATTTCACCACATACTATAGGTCTGTATTAGTGGTGTCTAAATGTCTAAAACTATGTCTATGAGATATACATTTGGAATGCAGTAAGACCACAAATATTTTTGTTTTCATCATCTGTTCCTTTACTCTTCCAGCCTCAAAGAATGCCATGTAAATTACAAAAACATTTCCTGATAGGTTGGTGGTACTATATTATATGCTTGTAGTATAGCTTGGTTTCCAGTTCCTTAGAATCTGCAAACTTGCAAATGGATTTTTTACCTTGTGAGCTTGGGGATTTGAGCCGCCAACCTTTCGGTTACTGGAGCAACACTCTAACCACTAGGTTACCTTCCGCCTTCATGAAATCTTCCTGGGTCACATGCTCATGGTCAGCACGGATCGCAAATATACCTGGGAAACACGCATAGGAACAGACAGTGAGGGAATGGTTTGTTTTTACGATGTCAAATTACAGTTCTACAGTGTATTGGATAGGTTCCTAACCTGCTTCAGTGCACACATTCCTTAAATCAGCTCCATTAAATCCATCAGACTGCTTCACAATAGCCTCGTAATCTGCAAAGAAATTCAAGTTAAAGCCCGTCATGAAATGAACAACATGCAATTCAATTTCATCATTCAATTCAGTCACATCCACAGCACAGCATGGGCAGCTCAATGAACAGGCTTGGATGGACATTCTGAAGATCCATTTTGGACCAATCACAGAACAGCCGGAATCTTAAATTCTGGGTTTGTATCTACAGACGATGAGCTGCCCATGCTGTGCTGTGGATGTGACTGAATTGATTGATGAAATTCAGTCGCATGTTCAGACACCCCATCCAACCTGACAGAGCTTGAGAGAGAAACTACCCAAATACAGTTGGGCCAAGCCCGTAGCGTTATACCCAAGAAGACTTGAGGCTGTAATCGCTGCCGAAGGTGCTTCAACAAAGTACTGAGTAAAGGGTCTGAATACTTATGTAAATGTGATATTTCAGTTTTTATGATTACATGGAACTCTATTCCATCAAGTAACTCATGCAAGCAGTAAAATTAGATTTAAACAGATAAAAAATACACCTTATGGGACAGCGGGGACTATGAAGCAACACAAACATAAGCACAGACACATGCATACACACACACACACTAACATCCGCACTATACACACACGTACACATGGATTTTGTGTTGTAGATATGTGCTAGTAGAGTAGCGGCCTGAGGGCACAAACTTAATGTGTTGTGAAATCTGTTGTGAATGTATTGTAATGTTTTTAAAATTGCATTACTGCCTTAATTTTGCTGGACCCCAGGAGGAGTAGCTGCTGTGGTGCTGTGGGGATCCATAATAAATACAAACAGAGGAAGTGTATGTTGGGAATTAGGCGAATTGATGACCATACTGTATTGTGGTTTAAGCTCAGGAAAGGACAAACCTGTCGAAGGAGTAATTGCTGGAGCCTCGGAGGAAGTGGTCATCGAGGAGCTGAAAGGTATTCCTGGAGTGGTTGATGCACGGGGATGAATCATTGGGTCAATGGCAAGAAAGAAAATAGCTTGTCTATTCTGTGTTTAATGTGGAGTCCCTCCCGATCCAAGTGAAGCTGGGGTATGTAAGAGCTTTTATTTCCAGGCCGTAGCAGTGTAAATGGTGTACAATGTTTGGATATGTAGAGAAAATCTGCAGGCGGAGGAATCCAAGATGTGGAAGATGTTGAAAAGACGGTCATGATGAATATTATGAAGAAAATATGAAGTGTTGCAACTGTGGTGGAAAGCATGTAGCTACATCTTTGGAGTGCCTGACGAGGGTGAAGGAGAATGAGTGTGCCAAAGTCAGGGCGGTCATGTGCAGAGGCTGTCAAAAGGGTGGAGGGAACAAAAGGTACTCCTGAGGACTCCATAGTGTTGAGTAGGCCTTCAATGCAGGCTGCAGAGTTGGCTTCCCACCAGCAGGATCCAGGGATGTTGAATATAAAGAAGGTAGCTTTGTGGACAGGAAGATGTACATTATTGTGGATGCGGCAGAGCGGTTCCTGGGACCAAAATATTTCTCAGGGAAGGAGTTACATGAGGCGCTGTCACGAGCAGTGATACCACAGACAAAAAGTTGTAACCAAGACACATCAAAGGGGCTATAAAGCTGAAGCATCCGTTTAAAAGGTTCTCACCACCAAATGTGGTAGTGAGAGGAAGTCCAGTCGCGGGTAATGGCAGAAGATGGAACTAGCTGAAACTGGGCCGACATTCTGCAAATGTTCTCATCGATGAAACATCTGATCTCAATTAATGTTTCTTTTAACCAAGCCTAAAATCTATTACGAACACAGTGCACTAAGTTTAATAGACTTGACGCTTTGCCAAAGTTTGAAAAAATTGCATTGATTAGGAGTGCACTTCAACAGAGGTGCACTCCTAACGGAAATACGCAAATAGGATTTCACTAGCTTGTGCTTGGCTTTGCCAACCTCCTTGCTTGTTCTGCCCACTAAGCTTCATTTGCACCCATTGCAAATTACACAGATTAACTATTTGGGTTAGTTATAAATATCATTGGTGAGCTAAGGGAGAGGGTTATTGAAGAAATTAGGGAGTGGGAAGAGAGTTGCATGATGGCAAAACGACATGGACAGTTGTTTTGATTGAGTCAAATAGTGTCTGAAAAGCCTGGCTATTGATGGAAATGATGTGTCATGCAAGAGAAACTGATGTTAATTTTTAATGAGTACATACTGTACATTTCTTCTGTAATCTTTCTTCTGTAATCTCTTGTCTCTGGGATCCGCCATGATGCCTTGAAAAAAACAGTTCTGCTCAATTGTGGGTTTGAAAGTTGTGACATCAGAGAAAGTGTTTTGCTGGTTTTATGATAGAGGAGAGTGGGGTATGTCGAGCAATTTTTTTGCATTCAACATCACTCAGTCAAGGGAAATAAATAAATAAAAAAATATTTATTTATTTCAGAATGTTGTGTATCCCAGGAAATAATCTGAATTCATGTAAACATTACAGTTTTGAAAACATAGCTTGTCCAAAAAAAGTGGTCTCTTGGCACGGGTATGGGGTATGTTGAGTTGCGGGACAGGGTAATTTAAGCCGCCTACACATTTTTGTACTGAATGAAATACTACCACAACCTTTTTAAAAACATGTATATCTTTATTTCCCCAAAACAATTCATCACAATCACTTTTTGCGCTTTAATAATTTTAATCATCTTTTAACACAGGCTTAACACCTAACAAACACTTTTTAAAACAGTTTTAACATAGGATAGACCCTGTTCTTACCTCATATCCCAGCGATAATGCCTTGCATTACACCTGGGAAGAAAACACTTGCCATTGGCTCAAACATTTGCTCAACTTACCACAAGGCAAACATTTGGACTACATTAGCCCACATAGCTACAAGGATGCACTGTCATGCTAGGTTTAAGACCTCATATTGAAGCTTATAGAGACTCAAACTGATGTATAGAACAATTTTTAAACTATATCCTTTGTATTTTACACAAGCACCATGAAACCTCTAACACAATACATTTCTTTGACGAGGTGAAAAACAATCTGCTTACCACTTTTTCCATGTGTTTTTTTCCCCCATGAAATAATGACCTTTAATAAATATTTAGTCAAATTATTAATTTTGTGTATGGTTTCCTAGAAACAAGGGTGGCTCAACTTACCCCACTCTCTCTTATGTATTCCCAGGCACATAATCATTTATTTAAAGTGGATTGAATTGTGCTTTGATTTAACTTTGCCTTGAGAACATGTGAAATTGTTGTGAAGACATTAATTCAAAACAACATATTTTGTGTAGGTGCTTTTACATACACTAGCGTTTCTTTCAATTGTATCTGGTTGCACAAAAGCAGTCCATTGGATGCCAGAAGTGAAATACAATTCCATTTCAACTTACTGTGCCGATGGGCAGGAAGGTTGGTCATTATGATGGGGCAATTTGAGATAAAAAATATCTAAAGGATTGTATTATTAAACAGACTTTCCAAACTTGGATCTATTTTAGACCCACTTCCACTCTGCTTTCCTCATGTCTAAATAGTTCCCCACGTTATTCATTTTTTTGTCCACATATGGCGCACATGCAGGACTTTTCATTTGACATGAGGTAACCAGAGAGTAAGTGAGTCTACAGCAGATCAACATTTGGAATGTCTGTTTAATAGTACAATCCTTTAGATATTTTGTCTCAAATTGCCCCATCATAATTACCTACCGTCCTGCCTACCGGCACAGTTAGTTGACATGTGTAGATGTAGGTGTATTGAACTTCTGGCTCCCCACAGACTGTTTTTGTGCAACCCAATAAAATTGAAAGCATTTGCTAGTGTATGTGAATACACCGCGTTGCTAAAAGCACCTATATTTTGTGGTGCTTTTGAAAATTAATTCAGTTGACTGCTTACCTGCATTTGAACATGAAAAAAACATCAACAAAATGTCCACAAGGTGTCACTATTGTCTTAGAAATATTTTCAGTTCTCTGACAGACTTAATGCTGAAAGCACGAGGACGGGAGGAAGTAAGTATTTGAAGTTACAACAACAATGTGCCATGGCATGGAGGATTCATTTAAGCTCTTAGTTGTCAGAGGCTCAGTGGGTCTGCATCACTCTGGCTTGAGTCACAGGGCAGAGGGCAAGGATGGTCAGTCAGTGGGGTGATGGAGTTGAACAGATGCATGGGGTTACTTAAGGATTGTGGCAGTCAGGGTTTAAATAGCTTGGAGAACTTGGTAAGAACTTGGTAAAACTAACCTTGGTTTGGGAGTGAACTAAAGATTGGAAAGCTGCAGCGGTCATCCCCCTCTTCAAAGGGGGAGACACTCTAGACCAAAACTGCTACAGACCTATATCTATCCTACCCTGCCTTTCTAAGGTCTTCGAAAGCCAAGTTAACAAACAGATTACTGACCATTTCGAATCCCACCATACCTTCTCCGCTATGCAATCTGGTTTCAGAGCTGGTCATGGGTGCACCTCAGCCACGCTCAAGGTTCTAAACGGCATCATAACCGCCATCGATAAGAGACATTACTGTGCAGCCTAAGGCTTTCGACTCTGTCAATCACAACATTCTTATTGGCAGACTCGACAGCCTTGGTTTCTCAAATGATTGCCTCGCCTGGTTTACCAATTACTTCTCTGATAGAGTTCAGTGTGTCAAATCGGAGGGCCTGTTGTCCGGACCTCTGACAGTCTCTATGGGTGTGCCACAGGGTTCAATTCTCAGGCCAACTCTCTTTTCTGTATACATCAATAACATAGCTCTTGCTGCTGGTGATTCTCTGATCCACCTCTACGCAGACGACACCATTCTGTATACTTCTTTGGACACTGTGTTAACTAACCTCCAGACAAGCTTCAATGCCATACAACTCTCCTTCCGTGGCCTCCAACTGCTAATAAACGCAAGCAAAACTAAATGCATGCTATTCAATCGATCACTGCCCGCACCTGCTCGCCCGTCCAGCATCACGACTCTGGACGGCTCTGACTTAGAATACGTGGACAACAATAAATACCTGGGTGTCTGGTTAGACTGTAAACTCTCCTTCCAGACTCACATTAAGCATCTCCAATCCAAAATTATCTGCCCCTTTACTTTCAGTGCAGCAAACTCTCTCCAGAAGTTCAGTGAGGATCTCTGAATGATCCAATGTTGACCTAAATGACTAATGATGATAAATACAATCCACCTGTGTGTAATCAAGTCTCCGTATAAATGCACCTGCACTGTGATAGTCTCAGAGGTCCGTTAAAAGCGCAGAGAGCATCATGAAGAACAAGGAACACACCAGGCAGGTCCGAGATACTGTTGTGAAGAAGTTTAAAGCCGGATTTGGATACAAAAAGATTTCCCAAGCTTTAAACATCCCAATGAGCACTGTGCAAGTGATAATATTGAAATGGAAGGAGTATCAGACCACTGCAAATCTACCAAGACCTGGCCGTCCCTCTAAACTTTCAGCTCATACAAGGAGAAGACTGATCAGAGATGCAGCCAAGAGGCCCATGATCACTCTGGATGAACTGCAGAGATCTACAGCTGAGGTGGGAGACTCTGTCCATAGGACAACAATCAGTCGTATATTGCACAAATCTGGCCTTTATGGAAGAGTGGCAAGAAGAAAGCCATTTCTTAAAGATATCCATAAAAAGTGTTGTTTAAAGTTTGCCACAAGCCACCTGGGAGACACACCAAACATGTGGAAGAAGGTGCTCTGGTCAGATGAAACCAAAATTGAACTTTTTGGCAACAATGCAAAACGTTAAGTTTGGCGTAAAAGCAACACAGCTGAACACACCATCCCCACTGTCAAACATGGTGGTGGCAGCATCATGGTTTGGGCCTGCTTTTCTTCAGCAGGAACAGGGAAGATGGTTAAAATTGATGGGAAGATGGATGTAGCCAAATACAGGACCATTCTGGAAGAAAACCTGATGGAGTCTGCAAAAGACCTGAGACTGGGACGGAGATTCGTCTTCCAACAAGACAATGATCCAAAACATAGAGCAAAATCTACAATGGAATGGTTCAAAAATAAACATATCCAGGTGTTAGAATGGCCAAGTCAAAGTCCAGACCTGAATCCAATCGAGAATCTGTGGAAAGAACTGAAAACTGCTGTTCACAAATGCTCTCCATCCAACCTCACTGAGCTCGAGCTGTTTTGCAAGGAGGAATGGGAAAAAATGTCAGTCTCTCGATGTGCAAAACTGATAGAGACATACCCCAAGCGACTTACAGCTGTAATCGCAGCAAAAGGTGGCGCTACAAAGTATTAACTTAAGGGGGCTGAATAAACGCCAAATTTTTAAGTTTTTGATTTGTTAAAAAAGTTTGAAATATCCAATAAATGTCGTTCCACTTCATGATTGTGTCCCACTTGTTGTTGATTCCTCACAAAAAAATACAGTTTTATATCTTTATGTTTGAAGCCTGAAATGTGGCAAATGGTCAAGGGGGCCGTTCAAGGGGGCCGAATACTTTCGCAAGGCACTGTATTTCCTTAACTTACCTCATTTGCACTCACTGTATATAGACTTTTTGTTTTATTTTGTTCTACTGTATTATTGACTGTATGTTTTGTTTATTCCATGTGTAACTCTGTGTTGTTGTATGTGTCGAATTGCTACGCTTTATCTTGGCCAGGTCGCAGTTGCAAATTAGAACTTGTTCTCAACTAGCCTACCTGGTTAAATAAAGGTGAAAAAAACTAGGCCTATAAACTGTCCATAACAATTGTCACAATGCTGATTGGTTGTTTTGTTCTATTTATAATGGTTCAAGGCAAAATGAATGTGTCACAGAACCCATCCTGAACCTGTAGTGAACTGCAAACGATAGGCTAAAGCCAGAGTGGTTAGTTTTTCCTAGCGGTGGTCACGGCAGCACCCTCTATCGTTTGCTGGGAGCATTCTCAGGCCGGCTCTCAGGACCGCTGCTCCACATAAACAAAGGCACATCTGGACAGGTGGGTGGGGCGGGAGGCCACCCGCGCAATGTGTAAATGGACGAGGCCCCTGAGGGGACGGCTGTCATCAAGCACCCGTCGTCCTCTTGGCCGCGTTTCCAAGGAGGCTAAGTTCCTTCTACGGGGCTCTGAACATTCTGTGTTCCTTTATTTTTCTTCTTCTCTTCATCATTGTTTTCAGCTGCTGGTCGTTTCGTGTACACACCCTTGAGTTTGTGAGAAGGGTCCTTTCACATTGCGTGCTGCAGAGTAAACGGATGTACTGTATAGTGTATACTTGTGCTTCTAAAGCCAGAGTGGTCAGAGATCCTGTAGAGGGCGTGAAGGGTCAGCTCAGCGCATCCCGTGTGCCTGTCCTGTCATCTCTGGGACCTATATGTGACACAGCTGTCTATTACTGAGATTGGTCACACTATCAGCAGTTAGAGAGGGGTAATACAAGGTCATGCATTCAGTAATGGAGGCACCTTTGTGACTTCATGTTGGTATTTTTAGAATGAAAGCAGTGGCAGTGAGTATGTGCATAACTGGTCAGCCCTACAAGCTTTTCAAGTTTAGTGTGTCTATGTAAATGTGCTTGCTTGGGACATTTTTAGACAATGTCCGTGAATGTGTAACTGTGTTTGTGTAACTGTGTATGCGTGTGCTGTGGGACATCCTATCCTCTCGCTTGCCGCACTCCACGCTTGCTTGCAGGTGGTCTGTCATGCTCGGGGGCCGGCAGCAGATTTAATATTTCATAGGAGCACAGCATGCCCCTGGACGCCATCATTGAGTCCACATGGCAGGCCGGAAAGGCGCACTGTGAGCACTTGGCTGAAATATGTGGCTTGCCAGACCCCCTTTCCAACATGCCGCCCGCTCGCTTGCTGGGCCTCACAATTACAAGCCAGCCACAGCTACAGATATTGGCAGCTGTCTTTAACCCCTTGGATGCATTACTGAAGCCCTCTGTTTTAATGACCTCTGTGGCTTCTTTAATCAGTGAATAATTGAAAATGCTATGGGGATGTGAATGAAGGAGTCACACAGAAGGAGAAATCTATCTTCTGATAAGCTTTGCGATAGAGAAACTTTCCACAGTTTCATTACTAACTATTGCTCTTTTTATCTGTGTATGCCTATAAGAGAGTGAGAGCGAGAGATGCCATTGCCCACAGCATTTGAGACTGAGGAGCCCCAGTGGGCGGAGATACAGTAGTTCAGCTCCAGACTGTTTTAATGTCCTCTCCACTTCCACAGACCATATAAACAGGAAGCATAAACCAAACATGTTTATGACACAATTGCAAAATCTGTTGTACGGAGCTGAAGTTTAGCTCAGTATTCCATTCAACAAGTCCAAGGGGCTCAGTAAACATCTACATTTTAAAACGATATGAGCTCTTCTTTTCAGTTTGTTGTAACTTAGAAACTTGCACATTGTGTAAAGTTCAGGTTGGCTCGCAACCAAAGAGAGCAGAAGGAACTTAACTAGCATCATTATTCAACAAGGTCAAACCCAATTTAAATTTGGAACCTAAGCCAGAGCAGGGCTTCTTGAAACTGTTTGGAAACTATTCCTGATCTTAAACAGACCAGGGGGACTATGTACATCTCCCTAAAATGCCAATTTACTGTATGTACAAACGCTTGGTTTAGTCAAGCTCCTTTACAAAACTACCACACACACACACGCATGTATATACACAATCTATGCACCCCTGACATTCCTGCATATGAGAATCCACAGAGCCCCTCGCTGTGTGCAGTCTCAATCCCCTGTCACACACACACACACACACACACACACACACACACACACACACACACACACACACACACACACACACACACACACACACACACACCGCCCCCCCGACCAAACCGGACCAGAGGAGCAAACAACAAGTCTCAGACACTAACCATGTCAGCCTATGGATTCATCTTGTGTGTTGTAGAAGCTTTATGTTATCAGTTCAGTCATGGGAATATACTGTAAATGTGGAACTAGTATTTAATGTACTTCTCTAGATGATCGAGCCAAACGTTTCACAAGTATGTTCTTAACTCTCATAATTCTTAGCACAAACCTCCAAACTGCTAATGCTTGCGATGCTTCCTGTCTTATGTTCATTGTGCAAGAGAATAGCAGGTGAAAGGTTCTGCATGGTTCTCGACCAAACCCTGACCTTATCGTCCTGTGGTCTACCCATTTCGTTGACCATAACCCAACAAGGTCAGAGTTCTGCTACTGTCTCTAGGTCTGAGGCGTGAAGCAGAATACTGCATGTATGACACAACCATTCCCTATTCACAGTAGAGTGGCCAAAGTAAACACATACCTTGTTACTAGGGAGCTGTGTGGCTGTTCCCCATGTCTCTTACACTCTTACATCATGTAACGGAGGAGACAACTGACAGGGTTAACAAGTGTTAACTTTCACTGCTATGCAGATCACACACAGCTGTACATTTCAATGAAACTTGGTGAAGCCCCAAAATTGTCCTCGCTGGAAGCCTGTGTTTCAGACATGAGGAAGTGGATGGCTGCAAATGTTCTACTTTTAAACTCGGACAAAACAGAGATGCTTGTTCTAGGTCCCAAGAAACAAAGAGATCTTCTGTTGAATCTGACAATTCATCTTGATGGTTGTACAGTCGTCTCAAATAAAACTGTGAAGGACCTCGGCGTTACTCTGGACCCCGATCTCTCTTTTGACGAACATATCAAGACTGTTTCAAGGACAGCTTTTTTTCCATCTACATAACATTGCAAAAATCAGAAACTTTCTGTCCAAAAATGAGGCAGAAAAATGTATCCATTCTTTTGTCACTTCTAGGTTAGACTACTGCAATGCTCTACTTTCCGGCTACCTGGATAAAGCACTAAATAAACTTCAGTTAGTGCTAAACACGGCTGCTAGAATCTTGACTAGAACCAAAACATTTGATCATATTACACCAGTGCTAGCCTCTCTACACTGGCTTCCTGTTAAGGCTTGCTCCAATCTATCTTTCTGATTTGGTCCTGCCGTACATATCTACACGTACGCTACGGTCACTAGACGCAGGCCTCCTAACTGTCCCTAGAATTTCGAAGCAAACAGCTGGAGGCAGGGCTTTCTCCTATAGAGCTCAATTTTCATGGAATGGTCTGCCTACCCATGTGAGAGACGCAGACTCGGTCTCAACTTTTAAGTCTTTATTGAAGACTCATCTCTTCAGTAGGTCCTATGATTGAGTGTAGTCTGGCCCAGGAGTGTGAAGGTGAACGGAAAGGCTCTGGAGCAACGAACCGCCCTTGCTGTCTCTGCCTGGCCGGTTCCCCTCTCTCCACTGGGATTCTCTGCCTCTTACCCTATTACAGGGGCTGAGTCACTGGCTTACTGGTGCTCTTCCATGAGGCCCTAGGAGGGGTGCGTCACTTGAGTGGGTTGAGTCACTGACGTGATCTTCCTGTCTGGGTTGGCGCCCCCCCCTTGGGTTGTGCCGTGGCGGAGACCTTTGTGGGCCATACTCGGCCTTGTCTCAGGATGGTAAGTTGGAGATTGAAGATATCCCTCTAGTGGTGTGGGGGCTGTGCTTTGGCAAAGTGGGTGGGGTTATATCCTGCCTGTTTGGCCCTGTCCGGGGGTATCGTCGGACGGGGCCACAGTGTCTTCTGACCGCTCCTGTCTCAGCCTCCAGTATTTATGATGCAGTAGTTTATGTGTCGGGGGGCTAGGGTCAGTCTGTTATATCTGGAGTATTTCTCCTGTCTTATCCGGTGTCCTGTGTGAATTTAAGTATACTCTCTCTAATTCTTTCCTTCTTTCTTTCTCTCTCTCGGAGGACCTGAGCCCTAGGACCATGCCTCAAGACTACCATGCATGATGACTCCTTGTTGTCCCCAGTCCACCTGGCCGTGCTGCTGCTCCAGTTTCAACTGTTCTGCCTGCGGCTATGGAACCCTGACTTGTTCACCGGACGTGCTACCTGTCCCAGACCTGCTGTTTTCAACTCTCTAGAGACAGCAGGAGTGGTAGACATACTTTTAATGATCTGCTATGAAAAGCCAACTCACATTTACTCCTCTGGTGCTGACCTGTTGCACCCTCGACAACCACTGTCATTATTATTATTATTTGACCCTGCTGGTCATCTATGAACATTTGAACATCTTTGCCATGTTCTGTTATAATCTCCACCCGGCACAGCCAGAAGAGGACTGGCCACCCCTCATAGCCTGGTTCCTATCTAGGTTTCTTCCTAGGTTCTGGACTTTCTAGGGAGTTTTTCCTAGCCACTGTGCTTCTACACCTGCATTGCTTGCTGTTTGGGGTTTTAGGCTGTGTTTCTGTACAGCACTTTGAGATATCAGCTGATGTAAGAAGGGCTTTATAAATACATTTTATTTGTATTTTTATTTGAAGTACACACACACACACACACACACACACACACACACACACACACACACACACACACACACACACACACACACACACACACAGACCCATGTACACTCGCATTTACGCACACACAGACACACGCACGCATGCACTCACACACACCTCCTAGCCCATTCTTCTACCCCCACTGCCTGTCTCAGGAACATTCTTTTAAGTAAATTCACAGCTAAAGCAGAACTAGGCAGCAACGTTCTGGGAGCGTTTTATCATTAACAGGGGGCCTGCCTGGTCCCCGGGCTGCATGCTGTGATGTTGTGTAAGTCCTTCGCTCTGCTTACACACTCCAACAGAAGAGCATAAGGGCCAAAACAAGCAGGTGTTTGCTGATCCTGTGGCCCTCTGGTCCCCCACCAGGGATCCCTGGCCATTTTAGATGTGCTTTATTAGTTAGGGAGTGTGTGTGTGTGGGAGTGATCCCAGCTCTGGCAACACGCGCCTCTGCAGTACAGGGCTGGCCTGATGGGGCTTGCAGCTGTGTTTTTAATAGCTCTGTATTGCTGTTGTTCTCTCTATCTCTCTCTACAGCGACAGGAGGAAAGAAAAGACAAACCCTGACCCAGGCAAGCACCTGCGATGTGGAGTACTGCTACACCTGGCTATCAGCAGAGCCTTGTCTGGCAGAGAAACAGTTCATTCAGCCTCATTTCCTGTCTTTTTAGAAAACATAGCTGATATGGCTGACTTGCTTGAACAAATGTGGTTTCTACTGACAATTGAGATGTACAAACTATGGCATAAGCTAACGATGAGCGGATAAGAGACGAATGTAGTCAATATAACTATTTGTTCAGCACTTTTGAAATAAATAGCGACATAAATCAGAACATGGACCGTTCTTACAGCATATTACATCATGTATTCAGCAGTATACAAGACATTTTTGGACTCACCTTGTTGTGCTGTGCTCACTTGAACAGGAAGGTGGTGCGGCAGTCCTTCTTGCCAGCAAATTTTGTCATCAAACTTTGTCATCAAAGTCTGGCATTTTCTGGATTTATGGTGCTTTCGAAACAACTGGGAACTCTGAATCATGATGTCGGTGATATTCAGGTCAGAGCTCTAGAAAGAGGCCAGAGTTCTTGATTTGGAATTCCGAGTTGGATGACCGTTCAAAATGTATTTTCCCAGTTTCTGAGTTCCCAGTTGTCTTGAACGTGGCAGAAGTCATGCTGGATTGACAGCATGGCCAATATATTTAACCTTTTCTGGCCCATGGTGTTGCATGTGAATGTTTATCTTTTTGTGCAAAGTGGTCATAGAAGTTAAGGGTGGCTACCTTGAAGAATTTCAAATCTAAAATATATTTGATTAACACTTTTTTGATTACTACATGATTCCATATGTGTTATTTTATTGTTTTGATGTCTTCACTATTATTCTACAATGTAGAAAATAGTCAAAATAAAGAAAAACCCTTGAATGAGTAGGTGTCTCCAAACCTTCGCCACTGCAGCTCCTATTCTCTGGGAAGTATATCAGTCTGCTTCTCAGTCTGCAGTCTTCTTCTTCCCTCTTATTCACTCCCATCTCCATTAAGATAGTACAGGTGAAAGCAACCTGGTGGAGGCCTTGGTGTCTGGGGATTGATTTAAACTGTCCAGGGGTGAATTACCCAAAAACACAAACATTATCTTTAGCACTAAGATCATCTTAGTGGTAGGCAATGGGTGAATAATGACCTTCATGCTAAAGATGATCTTTATGTTTTTGGTGGGCAAGTTCCTTTAGCCCAGTTCCTTTAGTCCAGTTCCTTTAGCCCAGTTCCTTTAGTCCAGTTCCTTTAGCCCAGTTCCTTTAGCCCAGTTCCTTTAGTCCAGTTCCTTTAGCCCAGTTCCTTTAGCCCAGTTCCTTTAGCCCAGTTCCTTTAGCCCAGTTCCTTTAGTCCAGTTCCTTTAGCCCAGTTCCTTTAGCCCAGTTCCTTTAGCCCAGTTCCTTTAGTCCAGTTCCTTTAGCCCAGTTCCTTTAGCCCAGTTCCTTTAGTCCAGTTCCTTTAGTCCAGTTCCTTTAGCCCAGTTCCTTTAGCCCAGTTCCTTTAGTCCAGTTCCTTTAGTCCAGTTCCTTTAGCCCAGTTCCTTTAGCCCAGTTCCTTTAGTCCAGTTCCTTTAGCCCAGTTCCTTTAGCCCAGTTCCTTTAGTCCAGTTCCTTTAGTACATTTCATTTAGTCCAGTTCCTTTAGTCCAGTTCCTTTAGTCCAGTTCTGGAGGAAAGAAAGGAATGGGGACAATGATGGGGTTGGCAGGTAGCCTAGTGGTTAGAGCGTTGGGCCGGTAACCGAATGGTTGCTAGATTGAATCCCTGACCTGACAAGGTGAAAATCTGTCATTCTGCCCCTGAACAAGGCACTGTTCCTAGGCCATCATTTAGAATTTGTTCTTAACTGACTTGCCTACTTAAACAAAAAAAATTGACTATTGATATGCTTCCAGTCCCAGGGTGTTTGTGGCTTGATCTGTGCACCACTAGAGGGCAGTGTCTTCAAGTGAGATGAGGTGTGTCCTGACTACCCCAAAGCACCAGCCACCTCTTTCCTGAATGGATGCAGCCTTAGAATGTGTAAAACAACAAGAGGAAATGAACAGAGTTGTTGTTGATCTCAGTAACACAGAGAGGTGGCAGTGTTGTATTATGGGAGCGCCTCATAAAGAAACGTAGTCCCGCCATTCTACAGTTCCACAGAGGAACATGTTTGCTCATGCCGCAGGGCGCAATGTTTTCAGAGGAACAGCAGGAGCGATGAGAGGTAGAGATGAGGGAGGCTGAGGGAGTCTGGTGGCCACATGTCCCTTCTATTGCTCAGTGCCCGGTTATTGCAGGGTAGGGTTACAGGCTAAAGATTCACGTAGAGGCTGAGAATAAAACTCTCCAAACACAGGGGCTTGGTGGTGGTGTGGTGAGGACAGACCATAGCCTCCACATCCCTCAGCTTTAGCTCAATTAGACCGCCCTTTAGCAGGGTTCCCCAACTGGTGGCCCTTGTGCCGAATTTGGTCCTTGCGTGATTTTATTTTGTTTAATTGCTGGACATTAAACACTGTAAAAACACCAGCAAAACATCTCCAATGGATTTTATTGTAGAAATTTGTTTGAAAGTATTCCAATGCATAATAGAGAGTTATATGTCATCGTATGCAAACGTGAGCAAGGTTTGAAATTATTATGTTTTAGCCAAATATTACATATATTTGGGCTTCTTGCGGTCAATTTGCAGTTTACTAATTATTTGTAATTGTGTTCCGGACCCCTGACCATCCACTCAAGAAAAGAATTGGCCCATGGCTGAATCTAGTTGAGGGTCCCTGGCCTATAGTATACTCTTCTGAACCCCCTCATCCCCACCGCATATAACCCCTGACACATGCACACACAGTTATACACACAAACACACAAAGTAGCATATATTTCAAATGTTATGTCAAAACATATGAATACAAAGTTTCATGTGAATAAGGAGAAAAAAGTAGAAAAACAACAGTAAAAGCCTAGCGATCTTCAACCAAAGAGATGCACAGATATCTGCCAGACAGTGTCAAAGTAACGCTGCAGGGTTGCAGTCAATTCCATTTCAATTACAGTCAATGTAGGAACTGCACTAAAATTCCAATTAACTTCAATTATTTTCAATTAGAAAAATGTGGAATTTGAATTTGGTTTGCTTTCTGAATTGATTGGAATTGACCCCAACCCTAGAAAGCTGTGCAACATTAGCAGCCTGTAAAACATGGAAAGAAGACTTTAATTGCCATTTGCCATCCTTTGAAATGTTTCCACTCCTCTATAGAACACGTTCCACTGCCAAAGTTGAGCGGAGTGGGGGAACCACATCAAACAGACTTTGTGTATGAATCTGTCAGCATTGAAGGGCTATTACTATAGTAGTAGTACTGTGCCTTAGGGAGGATTCTGTCAATTTCCTCATTAAAGGGTCTTCACCTTCACTGAGAGGTTTTAGATGGTTCACTCAAGGCACTGCAACTGTATCTGTTCTGAAGGCTTTTACAGAACCTCAGAGCACTGTGCTTCAAGCAGGATAATGTGTAAGAGAGAGGGTAGGTGTGTGTGTGTGTGTGTGTGTGTGTGTGTGTGTGTGTGTGTGTGTGTGTGTGTGTGTGTGTGTGTGTGTGTGTGTGTGTGTGTGTGTGTGTGTGTGTGTGTGTGTGTGTGTGTGTGTGTGTGTGTGCGTGCGTGCGTGCATGCATGTGTGTGTGTGAACGACTGTCAGAGGGCCACTTAGGAGCATCTGTGAAATCAGCCCTCAAATACTAACATATCAGACCCCTTGACAAGCCAACTCCTGAGAACAGTTATTAGAAAAGCATCCTCAACAGAACACTGACACAGACACTGACAAACGCTTACACGACTTATCAACCTTTTCCCATCCAAGAAGCACACACAGCAGGGATGCCGCCAAGTCACACTAACATGGAATGGAGCTCCAACTGGTATCATGAACCTGTCTGTCTCCTGTCACATTAGTCTGATGTTACCCACACATCCAACCCCATCCATACCCCCCCACTGCACTGCCTGCACTGAACATACATGTGATTGCTGACAGGCATTTCAGGAGCCAAGTAGAGCTTCTTAAAATGTGGCCCGGGGGCAAAGTTCATCCACTAATGAGTAAAAAGCTTTTCTTTCTTTGTTTCTCCATGGGACTGGTAGGGAGATGAGGAAATGTGCTCACTAGGTGGTGGTTGGGAGTGGGGGGTGAGTTGGCGGGTGGGGGTATGGCAGGGGAGCAGTGGGGTACCAGCACCACCAGTGCATTGTGTGAAGGGATAGGTGGGTGGGTGGGAGGGGGGGCAGGAGTGAGGGGGAAGCGAGAGGTGAGCTCTCAGGTGAGAGGTGGTGTGTAACGGGATTCGTCTTCCTCTGATGAGGAGTAAGAGAGGTCGGACCAATTTGCAGCGTGGTATGTGTCCATTTTAATAATAAAAACTGAACACTATACAAATACAAAATAACAAAGTGAAAGACAGAAACGAAAACCGAAACAGTTCCGTGTAGAACACACAGACACAGAAAACAATCACCCATGAAAAACTGGTGGGAAAAAGCTTCCTAAGTATGATTCTCAATCAGAGACAACTAATGACACTTGCCTCTGATTGAGGACCATACCAGGCCAATTGCAAAATACAACATAGAAAAACAAACATAGACTAGCCACCCCAACTCACGCCCTGACCATACTAAAACAAAGACAAAACAAAGGAACTAAGGTCAGAACGTGACAGTACCCCCCCCCCCCCCCCCCAAAGGTGCGGACTCCGGCCTCAAAACCTGAACCTATAGGGGAGGGTCTGGGTGGGCGTCTGTCCTCTGTGGCGGCTATGGCGCGGGACGTGGACCCCACTTCACCATAGTTTTTCTCCGCCTCTTTATCCATCTCCGTGGCCTCTTAAACACGGCGACCTTCGCCGCAGACCTCGGACTGGGGACCCTAGCCCCGGGTCCTGAATGGACGGGAGATTACGGCAGCACTGGACGGACGGGAGACTCCGGCAGCTCCGGAGTGAAGGGCGATTCTGGCAGCGCCGGCGTGACGGACGGCTCTGGCAGCTCCTGGTTGACTGACGGCTCTGGCAGCTCCTGGCTGACTGGCGGCTCTGGTAGCTCCTGGCTGACTGGCGGCTCTGGCAGCTCAGGACAGACTGGCGGCTCTGGCAGCTCAGGACAGAGGGGGGACTCTGGCAGCTCAGAACAGACGGGAGACTCTGGCAGCTCAGGACAGACGGGAGACTCTGGCAGCTCAGGACAGACGGGAGACTCTGGGAGATCAGGACAGACGGGAGACTCTGGCAGCTCAGGACAGATGGGAGACTCTGGCAGCTCAGGAAAGATGGGAGACTCTGGCAGCTCAGGACAGACAGGAGACTCTGGCAGCGCTGGGCAGGAGGAAGACTCTGGCAGCACTGGACAGGCGGGAGCACCTGTAGGAAGGAGACGGAGAGACAGCCTTGTGTGGGGGGCTGCCACCGGAGGGCTGGTGCGTGGAGGTGGCACCGGACAGACCGGACCGTGAAGGCGCACTGGAGGTCTCGTGCACCGAGTCTGCCCAACCCTACCTGGCTGAATGCTCCCTGTAGCCAGGCCAGTGCGGCGAGGTGGAATAGCCCGCACTGGGCTGTGCTGGCGAACCGGGGACACCATGTGTAGGGCTGGTGCCATGTACCCCGGCCCGAGGAGACGCACTGGAGACCAGATGCACGTGCGCCTCACGGCATAACACGATGCCTGCCTGGTCCCTCTCTCCACGGTAAGCAAGGGGAGTTGGCGCAGGTCTCCTACCTGACTTCGCCACAGTCCCCGTGTGCCTCCCCCAATACATTTTTGGGGCTGCCTCTCGGGCTTCCAGCTGCGTTGCCGTTCTGCCTCCTCATACCGCTGCCTCTCAGCTTTCGCTGCCTCCAGCTCTGCCTTGGGGCGGCGATATTCCCCAGCCTGTGCCCAGGGTCCTTTGCCGTCCAGGATCTCCTCCCATGTCCAGGAGTCCTGAGATTGCTGCTGCTGCTGCCCGTTACCATGCTGCTTGGCCCTTTGGTGGTGGGTGATTCTGTAAACGCAAAATACAACATAGAAAAACAAACATAGACTGCCCACCCCAACTCACGCCCTGACCATACTAAAACAAAGACAAAACAAAGGAACTAAGGTCAGAACGTTACTGGGTGAAACCGCGAACCATCGCATTTAACCATGGAAAGATTACTGGTAATATGGCCAAATACAAACAGTATAGTTATTCCCTCCTCAAGGCAGTCAAACAAGTGAACAAAGTGAAGTCGCAATTCAACGGCTCAGACATGAGACGTGTTTTTATTTATTACCTTTTTGATTTAACCTTAATTTAATTAGGCAAGTCAGTTAAGAACAAATTCTTATTTACAATGACGGCCTACCCCTGACAATGCTGGGCCAATTGTGCGCCACCCTATGGGACTCCCAATCACGACCAGTTGCGATTCAGTCTGGAATCAAACCAGGTTCTGTAGTGACGCCTCTAGAACTGAGATGCAGTGCCTTAGACTACTGCACCACTCAGGAACCCATGTGGCAGGGTCTACAGGCAATTACGGATTACAAAAAGAAAACCAGCCACGTCACGGACACCAACGTCTTGCTTCCAGACAAACTAAACACCTTCTTTGCCCGCTTTGAGGATTATACAGTGCCACCAACGCGGCCCGCTACCAAGGACTGTGGGCTCTCTCTCTACTTCTCCGTGGCCGACGTGAGTAAGACATTAAACGTGTTAAGCCTCGCTTGGCTGCCGGCCCATGCGGCATCCGTAGCTGCATCCTCAGAGCATGCGCAGACCAGCTGGCTGGTGTGTTTACGTACATTCAATCTCTCCCTATTCCAGTCTGCTGTCCCGACATGCTTCAAGATGGCCACCATTGTTCCTGTACCAAAGAAGGCAAAGGTAACTGAACTAAATGACCAACACCCCGTAGCACTCCCTTCTGTCATCATGAAGTACCTTGAGAGACTAGTCAAGGATCATATTACCTCCACCTTACCTGCCACCCTAGACCCACTTCAATTTGCATACCACCCCAACAGGTCGACAGATGATGCAATCGTCATCACACTGCACACTATCCCATCTTGACAAAAGGAATACCTATGTAAGAATGCTGCATATTGACTTCAGCTCAGCATTCAACACCATAGTACCATCCAAGCTCATCATTAAGCTTTAGGTCTCAACCCCGCCCTGTGCAATTGGGTCCTGGACTTCCTGGCGGGCCACCCCCAGGTGGTGAAGGTAGGAAGCAACATCTCCACTTCGCTGATCCTCAACACTGGGTCCCCACAGAGGTGCGTGCTCAGCCCCCTCCTGTACTCCCTGTTCATCCATGACTGCATGGCCATGCACGCCTCCAACTCAATCATCAAGTATGCAGACGACACAACAGTAGTAGGCTTGATCACCAACAACGACGAGTCAGCCTATAGGGAGGAGGTGAGGGAAATCAGAGTGTGGTGTCAGGAAAACAACCTCTCACTCAACGTCAACAAACAAAGGAGATGATTATGGACTTCAGGAAAAAGCAAAGGAAACACTCCCCTATCCACTTAGACGGGACAGCAGTGGAGAAGGTAGTAAGTTTTAATTTCCTCGGCCCATACATCACGGACAAACTGAAATAGTCCACCCACACAGACAGTGTGGTAAAGAAGGCGCAACAGCTGAAGAAATGTGGATGTCACCTAAAACCCTCACAAACTGTATATCTTGCATTGCTCATCCCAAATGTATATACTGTATTTTTATACCATCTATTGCATCTTTGCCTATGCTGCTCGGTCATCGCTCATTCATAAATGTATATGTACACTACCGTTCAAAAGTGTGGGGTCACTTAGAAATGTCTTTGTTTTTGAAAGATAAGCAAAGAAAATTGTCCATTAAAATAACATCAAATTTATCCGAAAAATAGTGTAGACATTGTTAATGTTGTACATGACTATTGTAGCTGGAAACTCTAGATTGTTTATGGAATATCTACATAAGCGTACAGAGGCCATCAGCAACCATCACTCCTGTGTTCCAATGGCACGTTGTAACTTGTCTGCTTCCATCTCACACTCTCAAACACGTAGATCCCCTGAACGCAGCTCACTTTCCAGCCCACTTTCCAGCTCACACTCTCAAACACATAGATCCCCTGAACGCAGCTCACTCTCCAGATCCCAATTACCTGAATTCTGATCACCTGTTCACACACCCGTATATCATTATCACACACTATTTAGTTAAGTTCTTTGCACCCCATCATTGTGAGGTATTGTTTGTTTTGTGACACACTTCTAGTCGGAGCTCTATTTTTCCTGTAATCTAATCCTCCCGTGTATGATAGTTTTGCCCTGCCTCACTAAAGACGCCTTTTGCCTATTCCCTGCCTGTACTTTAGCCTATCGGATTTCCTGTTATCAACCTATCGCCTGATCTCCCGGATGACGTTACTAGCCTTTTCCCTGCCTGTACTGTTGCCTTTTTGGACCCCCTGTGTATGACCTTCTGCCTCCCGCTGGACCCAGCTACCTGCCTCCTCATGTGGTCGTTTACCAATAAACAACTGCTGCGCCCTGTTCTTGAAAACAGCTCTCTGTCTCCAATCATGTTCATTACACAAGTTAATCCAAGTTTATAATTTTAAAAGGCAAATTGATCATTAGAAAACCCTTTTGCCATTATGTTAGCACAGCGGAATATTGTTGGGCTGATTAAAAGAAGCAATACAACTGGCCTTGTTTAGACTAGTCGAGTATCTGGATAATCAGCGTTTGTGCATTCAATTACAGGCTCAAAATGGCCAGAAACAAATACTTTCTTATGAAACTCATCAGTCTATTCTTGTTCTGAGAAATGAAGGCTATTCCATGTGAGAAAATGCCAAGAAACTGAAGATCTCGTACAACGCTGTGTACTACTTCCTTCACAGAACAGCGCAAACTGGCACTAACCAGAATAGAAAGAGGAGTGGGAGGCCCCGGTGCACACCTGAGCAAGTACATTAGAGTGTCTAGTTTGAGAAACAGACGCCTCACAAGTCCTCAACTGGCAGCTTCATTAAATAGTACTCGCAAAACACCAGTCTCAATGCCAACAGTGAAGAGGCGACTCCGGGATGCTAGCCTTCTAGGCAGAGTTGCAAAGAAAAAGCCATATCTCAGACTGACCAATAAAAATAAAAGATTAAGATGGACAAAAGAACACAGACACTAGACAGAGGAAAATTGGAAAAAGTGTTATGGACAGACAAATCTAAGATTGAGGTGTTCGGATCACAAAGAAGAACATTTGTGAGTCGCAGAAAAAATGAAAAGATGCTGGAGGAGTGCTTGACGCCATCTGTCAAGCATGGTGAAGGCAATGCGATGGTCTGGGGGTGCTTTGGTGGTGTTAAAGTGGGAGATTTGTGCAAGATAAAAGTTATCTTGAAAAAGGAAGGCTATCACTCCATTTTGCAAAGCCATGCCATACCCTGTGGACAGCGCTTAATTGAAACCAATTTCCTCCTACAACACAACAGGACAATGACCCAAAGCACAGCTCCAAACTATGCAAGAACTATTTAGAGAAGAAGCAGTCAGCTGGTATTCTGTCTATAATGGAGTGGCCAGCACAGTCACCGGATCTCAAACCTACTGAGCTGTTGTGGGAGCAGCTTGACCGTATGGTACAAAAGAAGTGCCCATCAAGCCAATTCAACTTGTGTTAGGTGCTTCAGGAAGCATAGGGTGAAATCTCTTCTGATTACCTCAACAAATTGACAACTAGAATACCAAAGGTCTGCAAGGCTGTGATTGCTGCAAATGAAGGATTCTTGGACGAAAGCAAAGTTTGAAAAACACAATTATTATTTCCATTAAAAATCATTATTTATAATATTGACTATATTTCCTATTCATGTATGTTTTCATGGAAAACAAGGACATTTCTAAGTGACCCCAAACTTTTGAATGGTAGTGTATATATTATTATTCCATCCCTTTACTTAGATTTGTGTGTGTTAGGTATTTGTTGTGGAATTGTTAGATTCCTTGTTAGATATTACTGCACTGTTGGAACCAGAAGCACAAGCATTTCGCTACACTCGCATTAACATCTGCTAACCATGTGTATGTGACCAATACAATCTAATTTGATTTAAATGATTTGCTTCTCTCTCGTGTGTGTGTGTGTCCTCATGTCATCACACTGTTGCTTTCCTGTGCCTGACCCCGTTCAGGTGTTGTAAGAGGCTACATTCTTTCTTCCCTTCTTCCCTCCTCTTTTATTTCCTTCCTCCTTTAAGTGAAGGACACATATGACCCACTCACTGATGAAATTGGCTTAGTCATAGTTTCCACCATATCCCATAAAAAATGTCTAGTCACAGAGAGCTCAATCAATAATCACATTGAGGAAGTTATGACATAGGAAGGATGCATTCCTGTGAAATTAGATTGAATGCACTGCCCCAAAGCTTGAATATTTGATTTCACACTTAAGTCCCATTCTGTTAGCAGTCATTAGTCAATCCCACCTCATAACATTATCTCCTGTGTTCCTGTCTCTATCTATCTCTTTCACACTTTGTCATATTGGCATGGCTGGTCTGAGAGAGAGAGAGAGAGAGAGAGAGAGAGAGAGAGAGAGAGAGAGAGAGAGAGAGAGAGAGAGAGAGAGAGAGAGAGAGAGAGAGAGAGAGAGAGAGAGAGAGAGAGAGAGAGAGAGAGAGAGAGAGAGAGATACTTAACATTTAGTGCCTCTATGTTGAGGAGCGCTATGGTCCAATTGGCTGTCCTCGGTGATCAGGGTGTGAGTGTGTACGTGCGTTTGAAACGCTTCTTATGCTTCCTACGGTGCACTCCAAGAAACTTTTGTCAGTATATTGGGTGAGTTCCTCCAGATGTTGTCATAATTCTAGTGGACTGTGAGTTTGTGTGTATGCGTACGTACGTGCTTGCATGTGTGTGTGTGGTGGGTGGGTGTGTGGAGGGGCATGTTCCAACTAGCAATGGGTAAACTGTTGATGTAAAAAAAAACTAAAGATAACATTTACAGGCAAAGTTTTTATGATATTTCCCATCGCTCAGTCCTACTCAGGCCTACATAGCAGAATTAGATGGATTCTTTATCCAAGAGGCTGGCTGGCTGTCCAATCAAATTGCCTATTATTTAGAGGCATCATTCATCTTGTGTAGAGTGTGTCCATTTTGGCTCCTGAGTGTGGGATTTGCATCATCCACCTAGTGTAGAGAGTGTCCATTTTGCCTCCTGACTCTGGGGTTGGCTTGTGGGACATCCATCCCCTTCCCTTTCGGCAGGTATGACATGCCTTCTGTCTGGGTGCTGCCTCTGTTTTCTGGTCCGGCTCCAACATTCACATCACCAGCTCTGGTCTTTAAAGGGTAGGAAGCATGATTTTTTTACTCACCAATGTAAAAACACAGTGTGGTCAAAGATTTAGCAACTTATAGGTAACCAGATCGTGACTACAGTATAGTAAAAACATAGTAAATATGTAATAACCCATGGGTCAAGTCCAGGTGATCACATGTAGTAATTAGTAACAGCACCACCCTCATGCACAGGGAAGTACATGTACATACATGACATATCCATTTCTTTAGATGTTTTGCTGTTTTCTCTCAACATTTTACATCGCAAACATTTTTACCTCAACATAACAGACATCACAATTGTCATCACATTGTTGTTGTCTTTTCCAATGTACTGTTTGATTTATATACAGTTGTAACGCTCGTCGATGGAAGAATCGGACCAAGGTGCAGTGTGGTAGGCGTACATTTTAATTTATTATGTGAACACCGAAAAAACGACAAATACAAAACGAAACGTAACATCTAGTAGGGCTAAACAGCACAGTACCAAAAACAAGATCCAACAAACTACAGGTGGAAAAAGGCTGCCTAAGTATGATCCCCAATCAGAGACAATGATAGACAGCTGCCTCTGATTGGGAACCATACCCGGCCAACAAAGAAATAGAAAACATAGATTGCCCACCCTAGTCACACCCTGACCTAACGAAATAGAGAATTAAAGGGATCTCCAAGGTCAAGGCGTGACAACAGTCTGTTTTTTTCAGTCTCTTTTTAATATCAGTCTTTCAATACTGGTAGCGTTTTGGCAATCTGAAAGGTCTTCCATAACGAGGTGATTTCACTGGTGTTTCAGTGGTTATTTTGTTGCTTTCCACTGTTTGTTTTGGTGTTGGAGCTGGAGCTGGAGAACACACAGGTGAGTAGTTTTCTTCCAGGGTGACACTTGTATCAGGTTCTCTTTCCACAGGATAATGTAAGTCCATTATGGTTTCTGAGTGTGTCATTTCATGTGTTTTTAACAGGTGTCTTCGCTTCCTTCTGTAGATTCTCTCTTGTTTGGTGTTTGTACTATGTATAACCTTAGCTGGTCATGTTATCCAAGTACAATTGCTGGTTGCCATTTGTTGTCTTGTCGTTCTCCTTCCTTCATGACCAAAAGTTTACGTGTGCCTTGGTCGAGGTAACGTTTTTGTCTCTGTTGTCTGCTTAAGAGTCTCTTTGATGTCAGAATCTTTGTCTTCAGCATCCTTCCCATTAGTCAAATCAAATCAAATCCAATTTTATTGGTCACGTACACATAATTAGCAGATGTTATAGCGGGTATAGTGAAATGCTTGTGCTTCTAGCCCTGACATAGTAGTTGTGCAGGTGAGAGACCTACTCCTTCCAGGGGTGTGTTTTTGTACTCAAGGAGAGCTATGTCATACTTTTTTCAACAGGTTCTTCACAGTCTGAACTGCTCTCTCAGCTTGGCCATTTGACTGTGGAAATCATAGGCTCGACATGACATGATGGTAGCAAACATTTCTTGACTCACCAGTTGTCTTCCACTGTCAGAGCACTAAACGCTGAGCCCCCCATACCTTGCGAAGATTGATTTTAGTGCTGCAATGATGTGTTTGCTTGTTTTCCCGTTGAGCTTTGAGATTTCTGGGTATTTTGAGCAGTAATTCACAAATAGTAGATATTTTGCGTCATTGTAATGGAAGAGGTCCACTCCAACTTTGGCCCAAGCTCTCTCTTTGATTGGATGAGACATAAGGGGCTCTCTTTGGTTGTTGTGTTTCTGTGTGTTGCAGACTGCACATTTTGTTACAACATCTTCAATATGTTTAGCCATGCCTGCCGAGAACAGAACATCCCTCGGATTTTGCCAAGATGCTACTAGCGATAATATTAAGTTTGAATTTCTGGATCCACTCCTTCCTGTATTTGGCTAGATTGCCCTCTAGGCTCAAAGTAGTTGGCGGTCTCATTTGTTCCATAGTGTCAACCTTTGCTTTTTGTTACTTTTTAACTTCTGACACCATGTAATATACAGCACACTGAGGCCGGGATGCGGGTAGAATAACAATATTTCTATGATGTCATGTAGTAATTAGCGACAGCACCACCATCGGGCACTCCAGGTAACTACATGTGCCAGTTACAATCCACCAATCACGAGGAAGTGTGATGTAAACAAGGAGCAGATGGGGCACATGCGGCCATGCAGTATGCTCTTCACAGATTTTGTGGCTGTGTTATCTTGTCGTGGGCTCAAAAGGAAAAGTAAAATCATACCTGCTTGCTCTAATTTTGCAGTACCTCATCTGTTCTCCTTTTAATTTTGTCAACATTTCGGCATGTTCTCTGTGAAGTTAGCTACTGGAGTTTTGTAACTTTTTCCACCTGAGTACTAGCGTGCTACCTGACGGACATCTGGAATTTATTTTGGATTTCTCTGACTCTCCCTTGGCCTGCTTCCGCCTTGCTTTGGTAACTAACTCAGACTAAACTCTTTTAAAAGTTTTACTTACGGATGGGCCCCAGCCATCAATTTGTAAATATGCTCTCTATTTTGGTTGTGTTGTGTTAGTTGTGTTCTTGCTGGTCTCCAGTAGTTGGGCTCTAGCTTGCCGACCACAACCTTGGTGGATGTCTAGGCTGGCTAGGCTAATAGCTAGTTGGCTAAATAGCTCATGTTAGCAGGCTAGATGACTAGGAACCTTGCAAGTTGATTTGTAACTAAAAATAAATAAAGAATTTGCTTGTTGGCTTAAAATTTAATTGAAACCAGTAGTCATCAGTGCAAACGATTTGGTTTCATTTGAAGTTATACATTTGAAGTTATTTCTGTTGGAGTTTACATTATAGGGAATAGGCTGGCTTGCCGGTCCTCCATATTACATCACACCCTGGAAAGAGCATTTTCCGACATGACTTCGGCATTCTTTGTAATGTATGTATGTTCTGATTTGTAGAAAAATAGAAAAGTGAGGTGTAACTTTGCATTGGGACTTTTTATGCATTAACTAATGCAAATCCATATGTTACATGTGGTTACATTTATTCTACCTACCCTTTAATAGGCCCAGCTTGCTCAATACCGCTCATTCATCCAGCTACCTGCTAATTGGTTACGGAAGTGAAATTAAAAAAATTAAAAATTACAAAAAAACTGAAGTATTTCTCTCCTCAGCCTTCCATATTGCACCTGACCCATTAATGTACATGTCCTCACAAAGAGGCCTCATGGCCTTGCCTTCAAGCCAAGAGCCGGAGGAAAAACTGGAGATTTTACCCAGAAAAATGACCAAATCCCTACTTTAACAAACCCGGTGGGATCTGACATTATTTGTTTTTTTATGTATTTACAGCTTCCTGAGAAATAGAACAGTAAATTAGTTGTGAATGTAAATTCCTGTGGATATTGGGTAAAAAACATCAAGGAGATTTGTGTAAGGCTGTAGACTCAATGGTGTAGAGAGACACAATGAACAAGTCAAAAGCACAGGAAATGTCAGGATGATAATACCTGCATATCACCCTAACAAAGACAGAGGAGAATGGGACTGTGGTTGTACTGTATGTGTGTGTGTGTGTGTGGGGGGGGCCTGAGGAGAGCGGGCTGCATCAGATGTTCATGGCATTCTTCATCGGGCTTCTTATCTTCATGTAATTGTCTGACATGTTCTCTAATAACCACTTCTCATCTGGGCTATAGTTTAGCCAGAGGCCTTGATGCTACAAGCGTGGAGCAGAGTGCATCCTAAATCCTCAACTATCCAACTGACAATGTGATCAAAGACAATACAAATATTTTAAATTTAATTTACATTTTTCTCCTGTTTTCTTCCTCTTTGTTTCATTCTTTCTCATATGTTCCCCCTTTTTAAATGTTCCGCTCTTCCTTCAAATGAAATTGTATTTGTCATATGCTTCATAAACAACAGGTGTAAACTGGAGGTCTGGAGTGACGCAGCGGTCTAAGGCACTGTATCTCAGTGTTAGAGGCATCACTACAGACCATGGTTCAATTCCGGGCTGTGTCACAACCGGCTGTGATTGGGAGTCCCATAGGGCGGCACACATTGGGCAGCACACATTGGTCCAGCGCGTTTGGGTTAGGGTTTAGCCAATTTGTTCTTAACTGACTTGCCTAGTTAAATATATACATATATTATTTACCTTTACTTAACCAGGCAAGTCAGTTAAGAACAAATTCTTATTTTCAATGATGGCCTGGGAACAGTGGGTTAACTGCCTTGTTCAGGGGCAGAACGACAGATTTTTACCTTGTCAGGGATTTGATCTTGCAACCTTTCAGTTGCTAGTCCAACCCTCTAACCACCTGCCAAATGTTAAATAAAAAATAAATAAATACAAATAAACCAACAGTAAAATGCTTACTTATGGGGCCTTTCTAGGTAGGTAGGGGTAAAGTGGCTAGGCAATAGGATATATAAAACAGCAGCACCAGCGTAAGTGATGAGTCAAAAGAGTTAGTGCAAAGAGGGTCAATGCAGATAATTAACCAAATCACTATCCGACTATTTAAATAACTATTTAGCAGTCTTATGGCTTGGGGGTAGAAGCTGTTCAGGGTCCTAGTGGTTCCAGACTTTGTGAATTGGTACCGCTTGCCATGCGGCAGCAGATTTGAGTAGGTGGAGTCTTTGACCATTTTTATAGCCTTCCTCTGACACTGCCTGGTATAGTGTCTTGTGTGTTTACGTGATATATTTAGCTTTGTCTGTCTGTCTATCTGTCTCTTTTTATCTCTCTCACCCCCACCCTTTCTCTTCTATTAAGACAGATGGGATCCCTCAAACCAAAAATGTTATTTTCTGTTCTCTTCATTTCTGTTTTTTGCTGGTGGGCCAAAAGTAGAGGGCAGATCTAAAGCTAAAAGTATTTATTATCGTGTGCACACTGATCAAAAGGATACACCTTGCAAGATGAATCATCCATGTTCTGGAGCTAGGTGCATTTTCTTCTGAACCATAAAGCGCTGTGTGTTTGGCCTCAGGTGACTGATGCCAATGTTGAATTTTGGATAAGAGTCATGACCCCTTAAAGGTAACTCAAGAATGTGTGTGTTAAGTCGCATGATGACTGTGATCTTTTTTCAGCAGCCTTCCTACACTGACAGGCTAAGTGTTTGTGTATCCATGTCTCTCCTCTGGCGTGTGTGTGTGTTTCCCATGTCTTCTCCCAGCACTCCTAGGAATTCTAATCCCCCTCTCCCTCTGAAGAGCCACACTTGAGCTGTGACCTCATTTGCGAGGCCAGCACCTGTAGAGTGCAAACAGTTGCCCCATTAGCGGCAAGAGTACAGCCCCTCCTTATCTACCTATACCCCCCCACCCCTAACCCCCCTTCACCCAACAGGCTTTAGTTTCTCGCAGGTCCCACATCTAAGACTGGGGACTATTTAGGAGGTGTGGTAGCACTCTAAAGGGGAGAGGGGGAGGCAGAGAGATCAACGGTGTGACAGAGCTGGTTGAAAAGCTCAGGCAAAAAATGGCCTTTTGCTCTCAGACAGGCGGGTGCAGCCCATACACACCTGGGCAGAGTAGAGGGGAATCACAGGGAGGGAGGGGACCGCGCTTTAAAACCACACTGCCACCTGGGAGAGGGGGGGAGAGATGGATGACACACACACATTCAAACGTGCACACACACAAATCGAATCAAATCAAATGTTATTTGTCACATGCTTTCACTGTTGTTACATGTAGACTAACAGTGAAATGCTTACTTAGGGGCCCTTCCACAACAATGCAGAGAAAAGTTATAACACAAGGAATAAATCCACAATTAGTAACGATAACTTGGCTATATACACGGTGTACCAGTTCTGAGTCGATGTGCAAGGGTACGAGGTATTTGAGGTATATACACTACTTATCAAAAGTTTGGGGTCACTTAGAAATGTCCTTGCTTTTGAAAGAAAAGCTGATTTTTTTTGTACATTAAAATAACACAAGTCCTCAACTGGCAGCTTCATTACGTTGAGATACCATTCTCAACGTCAACAGTGAAGAGGCGACTTCGGGATGCTGGCCCTCTAGGCAGAGTTGCAAAGAAAAAGCCATATATCAGACTGGCCAATAAAAAGAAAAATAGACACTATTTCTCTGTCCACAGACACTGGACAGAGAAACTCTGCCAAGAAGGCCAGCATCCCAGAGTCTCCTCTTCACTGTTAACATTGAGACGGGTGTTTTGCGGGTACTATTTAGTGAAGCTGCCAGTTGAGGACTTGTGAGGCGTCTGTTTCTCAGACTAGACACCCTAATGTACTTGTCCTCTTGCTCTGTTGTGCAACGGGGCCTCCCACTCCTCTTTCTATTCTGGTTAAAGACTGTTCGCACTGTTTCTTGAAGGTAGTAGTACACAGCGTTGTATTAGATTTTCAGTTTCTTGGAAATTTCTCACATGGAATAGCCTTCATTTCTCAGAACAAGTATAGACTGACGAGTTTCAGAAGAAAGTGCTTTGTTTCTGGCCATTTTGAGCCTGTAATCGAGCCCACAAATGTTGATGCTACAAATACTCAACTAGTCTAAAGAAGGCAATTTTTTTTGCATCTTTAATCTTAGGGATAGGGGGCAGTATTCAGAAGTTTGGATGACTGAGGTTCCCAAAGTAAACTGCCTGTTACTCAGACCCAGAAGCTAGGATATGCATATAATTGGAAGTAATTGGAAGTATTGGAAACACTCCAAAGTTTCAAAAACTGTTAAAATAATGTCTGTGAGTATAACAGAACTGATACGGCAGGAGAGAACCCGAGGAGAATCCATCCAAAATAATGTTTTTTGAGCTCACCACTCATTGTAATGGCTGTCTGTGGGAAAATCAATGGAATACCTCCCAGATAGCAGTTCCTAGGGCTTCCAGTAGATGTCAACAGTCTTTAGAAAGAGTTTCAGGCTTCTTTTTTGAAAAAGGAGCTAGAATTTGTAGTGGCTCTCATTTTGGCTGTAGTATTGTGGCGTGCGTGGATGAGGGCGCGCACTTCGTTATTTATCTACAGTAATGAACATACTATTCGCCGTCTTAAATTTGATCGTTTGTTTACATATTAGGGTACCTGAGGATTGATTATAAACGTTGTTTGACTTTGTTTGGACGAAGTGTATTTTGAATGAGGGAAACCGGTGGATTACTGAATCAACCACGCCAACTAAACTGACATTTTTGGGATATAAAGAAGGACAAAACAACCGTTTTTATGTAGCTGGGACCATTGGGATTGCAAACGGAGGTAGATCTTCAAAGTTAAGTGATTTATTTTATAGCTATGTCTGACTTTGGTGACGCCTCTGCTTGTTTGGAAAATGTTTGTAATTCTTTTGTATGCGGGGCGCTGTCCTCAGATAATCGCATGGTATGCTTTTGCTGTAAAGCCTTTTTGAAATCTGACAAAGCGGCTGGATTAACAAGAAGTTAAGCTTTTAAACGATGTAAGACACTTGTATATTCATGAATGTTTAATATTGCAAATTTTGTATTTTGAATTTTGCGCTTTGCAATTTCACCAGATGTTGTCGAGGTTGGGAGCTAGCGGCACGCCTAGCCCAAAGAGGTATTAATCAGGACAACATTTTTCAGCTGTGCTAACAAAATTGCAAAAGGGTTTTCTAATGATCAATTAGCCTTTTAAAATTATAAACTTGGAATAGCTAACACAACGTGCCATTGGAACACAGGAGTGATGTTTGCTGATAATCGGCCTCGGTAAGCGTATGTAGATATTCCATAAAAAACATCTGCCGTTTCCAGCTACAATAGTAATTTACAACATTAACAATGTCTGCACTGTATTTCGGATCAATTTGATGTTATTTTAATGGACAAAAAAATGGATTTTCTTTCAAAAACAAGGACATTTCTAAGTGACCCTAAACTTTTGAACGGTAGTGTATGTATAGTGTTAATTGAAAAGCATTCCAGGTGAAGCTGGAATGCATTCCTCATGAAGCTCGTTGAGAGAATTGTATGAGTGTGCAAAGCTTTCATCAGGGCAAAGGGTGGCAAATTTGAAGAATATTACATTTGTTTAACACTTTTTTGGTTACACCATGATTCCATATGTGTTATTTCATAGTTTTGATGTCTTCACTATTATTTTATAATGTAGAAAATAGTAAAAAATTAAGAAAAACCCTTGAATGAGTAGGTGTGTCCAAACTTTGGACTGTTACTGTATGTTATGTCTGAAAAAGTCAGTTATAAATTATTCTGTCCTAATTAAAAACAAGTTATCATCCAATAGGCTTTGACTAAATTTCCAATATCCTCTTCCACTTGGAAATTCTGTAAGAGTAATGTACAGTTGAAGTCATACGTTTACGTACTGTACGTACACTTAGGTTGTAGTCATTAAAACTCATTTGTCAACCACTCCACAAACTATAGTTTTAGCACATCTACGTTGTGCATGACACAAGTCATTTTTCCAACAATTGTTTACAGACAGATTATTTCACTTATAATTCACTGTATCTGTCACGCCCTGGCCTTAGTATTCTGTGTTTTCTTTATTATGTTGGTTAGGCCAGGGTGTGACATGGGTGATTTATGTGTCTTGTTTTGTCTAGGGGTTTTGTAGTCTATGGGGTTGTGTTCAGTTGAGTGTTCTAGGTAAGTCTATGGTTGCCTGGAGTGGTTCTCAATCAGAGGCAGGTGTTTATCGTTGTCTCTGATTGGGAACCATATTTAGGCAGCCATATTCTTTAGGCATCTTGTGGGTGATTGTTCCTGTCTCTGTGTTTTGCACCAGTTAGGACTGTTTCGGTTTTTTCCACGCTTTCTTATTTTGTATAGTGTTCACATTTTCATCTTTCATTAAAGATGTTTATAAATAACCACGCTGCATTTTCGTCCTCCTCTCCTTCCCAGGAAGAAAACCGTTACAGTATCACAATTCCAGTGGGTTAGAAGTTTACATACACTAAGTTGACTATGCCTTTAAACAGCTTCATTCCAGAAAATGATGTCATGGCTTTAGAAGCTTCTGATAGGCTAATTGACATAATTTGAGTCAATTGGAGGTGTACCCGTGGATGTATATCAAGGCCTACCTTCAAACTCAGTGCCTCTTTGCTTGACATCATGGGAAAATCAAAAGACATCAGCCAAGACCCCAGAAAAAAAATTGTAGACCTCCACAAGTCTGGTTCATCCTTGGGAGCAATTTCCAAACGCCTGAAGGTACCACGTTAATCTGTACAAACAATAGTACGCAAGTATAAACACCATGGGACTATGCAGCCGTCATACCTCTCAGGATGGAGACGCGTTCTGTCTCCTAGAGATTTACGTACTTTGGTGCAAAAAGTGCAAATCAATCCCAGAACAACAGCAAAGGACCTTGTGAAGATGATACAAAAGTATCTATATCCACAGTAAAATGAGTCCTATATTACATAACCTGAAAGGCCGATCAGCAAGGAAGAAGCCACTGCTCCAAAACCGCCATAAAAGGCCAGACTACGGTTTGCAACTGCACATGAGGACAAAGATTGTACTTTTTGGAGAAATGTCCTCTGGTCTGATGAAAAACTAAAATATAACTGTTTAGCCCTAATGACCATCGTTATGTTTGGAGGAAAAAAGGGGAGGTTTGCAAGCTGAAGAACACCATCCCATCCATGACGCAAGGGGGTGGCAGCATCATGTTGTGGGGGTGCTTTGCTGCAGGAGGGACTGTTGGACTTCACAAAATAGATGGTTTCATGAGGAAGGGAAACCTATGTGGATATATTGAAGCAACATCTCAAGACATCAGTCAGGAAGTTAAACCTTGGTCGCAAATGGGTCTTCGAAATGGACTATGACACCGTGCATACTTCCAAAGTTGTGGCAAAATGTCTTAAGGACAACAAAGTCAAGGTATTGGAGTGGCCATCTCAAAGCCCTGATCTCAATCCTATAGAAAATTTGTAGGCCGATCTGAAAAAGCGTGTGCGAGCAAGGAGGCCTACAAACCTCACTCAGTTACACCAGCTCTTCCAAGCTTGTGGAAGGCTACCCGAAACGTCTGACCCAAGCTAAACAATTAAAAGGCAATGCTACCAAATCATAATCTAGTGTATGTAAACTTCTGACCCACTGGAAATTAAAACTGAATTAAATCATTCTCCCTACTATTATTCTGAGATTTCACATTCTTAAAATAAAGTGGTGATCCTAACTGACTTAAGACAGGCAATTTTTACTAGGATTAAATGTTATTAATTGTGAAACTGATTATTTGATGGTTAGACATCATTCTGTCCCCTATCCATTTTTAAAACCTTTGCTGCCAGCGAGAATTAAATAAGAACGTAGTAAAGACAACTAGATTGATTGAGCCTCTGCAATGTGTATCTCAGTAGGTCAGGATATTTGACTCTCCGTATATCCACTAGTTCCAATACGTGACTGACCGGCTCGATTCGGTCTTGTGTAGCAAAATTTGAAGTGATGTGTTTTTACATTGGATAAAAGCAGACTCAGAGTTAGAAAATTGTATATTATACACTGCAGTTGAGGAACAATTGAAAAGTAATTCTGCTTTGAAAGGTGAAAAACGTGTAACCTCCAATTTGAGAAAATGTCCCTTGATTGTTTAGGTACCTATTGGAAATATCTTCTTTGTCTACACCCATTCAGCATATTCACACCCTATGGATTTAACAACCAAAGATTACAAGACTAAAGGCTGGTTTATACTATGGGTGTGTTCGTAAATGTAATCTGGAGTGCCAGATCCGTTCACCTACTCTGCGTCTCGCAAAGACACGGCAGTTGGAACCAATAATCTCACATTTGGATTCATCAGACCAAGGACAGATTTCCACTGGAAAAATGTCCATTGCTCGTGTTTCTTGGCATGAGCAAGCCTCTTCTTATTGGTGTCATTTAGTAGTGGTTTCTTTGCAGCAATTCGACCATGAAGGCCTGATTCACAGTCTCCTCTGAACAGTTGACGTTGATGTGTCTGTTACTTGAACTCCATAAAGCATTTATTTGGGCTGCAACTACACTTCAATTAACTCTAATGAAACTATCCTCTGCAGCTGAGGTAACTCTGGCTCTTCCTTTCCTGTGGCGGTCCTCATGAGAGACAGTTTCATTATAGCACTTGATGTATTTTGCGACTACACTTCAGAAACTTTCAAAGTTCATGATGTTTTCCAGATTGACTGACCTTCATGTCTTAAAGTAATGATGGTCGTGCATGTCAGAGCAAAAACCAAGCCATGAGGTCGAAGAAATTGTCCGTAGAGCTCAGAGATACGATTGTGTCGAGGCACAGATATTGGTAAGGGTAATAAAACATGTCTAAAACAGCATTGAAGGTCCCCAAGAAGACAGTGGCCTCCATAATTCTTAACTGGGAGAAATTTGGAAGAACCAAGACTCTCCCTAGAGCTGGCCACCCGGACAAACTGAGCAGTCGGGGGAGAACGGCCTTCCTTGGTCAGAGAGGTGAGCAAGAACCTGATTGTTACTCTGACAGAGCTCCAGAATTCCTCTGTGGAGATGGGAGAATCTTCCAGAAGGACAACCATCTCTGCAGCACTCCACCAATCAGGTCTTCATTGTAGAGTGGCCAGACGGAAGCCACTCCTCAGTGAAAGGCACATGACAGCCTTCTTGGAGTTTGCTAAATCAGACCATGAGAAACAAGATTCTCTGATGAAACCAAGATTGAATTCTTTGGCCTGAATGCCAAGTGTCACGTCTGGAGGAACCCGGGCACCATCCCTACCATGAAGCATGGGGGTGGCAGCATCATGCTGTGGAGATGTTTTTCAGTAGCAGGGAATGTGATATTAGTCAGGATCGAGGGAAACCTGAACAGAGCAAACTAGAGAGAGAGAGATCCTTGATGAAAACCTGTTCCATAGCACTCAGGACCTCAGACTGTGGCAAAGGATCAACTTCCAACAGGACAACTTCCCTAAGCACACAGCCAATACAGCACAGAAGTCTCTGAATGTCCTTGAGTGGCCCAGCCAGAGCCCGGACTTCAACCCGGTTGAACATCTCTGGAGAGACCTGAAAATAACTGTGCTGTGATGTCCCCATCCAACCAGACAGAGCTTGAGAGAATCTGCAGAGAATAATGGGAGAAACTCCCCAAATACAGGTGTGGCAAGCTTCTAGAGGCATACCCAAGAAGACTTGAGGCTGTAATCGCTGCCAAAGGTGCTTCAACAAGGTACTGAGTAAAGGGTTTGAATACTTATGTAATTGTAATTTGCGTTTTTTATTTTCAATAAATTAGCAAAAAAAAAATTCTAAAGAACTGTTTTGGTTTGTCAATATGGGATACGGTGCATATATTGATGAGGAAAAAAACGATTTAATCCATTTTAGCATAAGGCTGTAACGTAACAAAATGTGGAAAAAGGGGTCTGAGTACTTTATGAATGCACTGTATGTCTGTAAATTAGATCATTCCAGTGCAATCCCTAAATGCTATTTGTTCAGTATAAAAACACAATTTCTACCATACCAACCTTACATTAACATTGTGGTGGTGTAATGGGGTATCCAGGATACATTCAAGTGCCCTTTCAACCTCTCCAAAGTGTTTGAATGTAGTAATGGGGTAATTGCACTTTTTCAGCACACTGGATGTGCCTAAAAGTTAGTATTCACTATGAAATCTAAATTTCTACAACACCAACCTCTTTCACACATTGTGGTGTTGTCGGGGGACATACAGGGAATATCCAAGTGTTTTTTTCAACCTCTTGTGCATGTTATGAAGCAGTCCCTCTCTGCCAGAAAACAAAAAGCGAACTTGCATTTCGGACGGAAGTTCTTGCAGTTCTTCCATTTTTGACTTGAGGTTATTGTTTGTTAGGTGTTGCAGGTAGGTTGCGACTGCCAGAGACAATACTGAGTCCTGTCCGGTCAGAGAAGTCTACACTAATACAAAAGGAGCATAAGAGTATCAGAAATCTCAATAGTCCTCAACTACAACTGAATACATAAATCAACAGTATAAATCACCCCAAAACAAATGAAATACTCTTTGCAAAAAAGTGGCGGTCTGTCAGACAATAAAATCCACCATCAGATCTCCAGCGGAGAAAGTCCAAGGTGAACAGCGGTGAACAACGTAGATTGTTAGTCCAACAATAGGCATACACTACCGGTGAAAGGTTTTAGAACACCTACTCATTCAAGGGTTTTTCTTTATTTTTACTATTTTCTACATTGTAGAATAATAGTGAAGACATCAAAACTATGAAATAACACACATGGAACCATGTAGTGACGAAGAAAGTGTTAAACAGCATCAAAATATATTTTATATTTGAGATTCTTCAAATAGCCACCCTGTAACGATCTGGGTGTAGTGGGTGCGAAGTCAGGCGCAGGAAGCAGAGAGTTCAGGGTAGTGCTATTTAATGCACAAACGGCAAACATGAGCCATTTCACGAAACACAGGGCGCACACAAAACAAATGCCCCAAACACGGAGATTTAAACAGTCCAGCAAAAACCCACGAAGGGGGAAACACGTTAACCTCAAACGTGCACACTAGTCACACAAACAATCCCGCACAAAGAGCAGGCGGGCCTACTGGTAAACATAGCCCAACTAATCAGCCTAAACACAAAACAGGTGAAACCAATAATCAGAAAGGGGGAAAAGGATCAGTGGCAGCTAATAGGCCGGTGACGACGACCGCCGAGCCCCACCCGAATAGGAAGGGGAGCCACCTTCGGTAGGAGTCGTGAACCACCCTTTGCCTAGATGACAGCTTTGCACACTCTTGGCATTCTCTCAACCAGCGTCACCTGGAATGCTTTTCCAACAGTCTTGAAGGAGTTCCCACATATGCTGAGCACTTGTTGGCTGTTTTTCCTTCACTCTGCGGTCCGACTCATCACAAACCATCTCAATTGGGTTGTAGAAAATAGTAAAAATAAAGAAAAACCCTTGAATGAGTAGGTGTTCTAAAGCTTTTGACCGGTAGTGTAAGTAGATCCAATACTGGTTGCTCCTGCGACACAGATTTAGTACACACATTTTAAATACAACAATTCAAACTGGGTGTGAACGAGCTTCCAAGCTGAGGGTTGAACACTTCCTCTCTTGCGCCACGGTCACAACCCACACAGCTGATGCTGCCTATTTAATAAGGAATTAATAGGGAAGCGTCCCATCGGCAGGAGAAGCACTGAGACGGTTCAGACAAATTCAGGGCAATCACACACCCCCGCCTGTCAAGTTCTGTCTTCAAACTCCCTGTCATAGATGAGCCAAGGCGCAGCGTGCATGTAATTCCACATCTTTTAATAAAGTGAAACTTTCACAAAAAAACAGATAAACAGAAACCGAACGTGACGCAACCATGGCACACACAAACACACACAGACAATAAATAATTACCCTCAACATTAGGTGGTTAAAAAGGCTGCCTAAGTATGATTGCCAATCAGAGACTACTATAGACAGCTGCCTCTGATTGGGAACCACACTCGCCCACCCAAATCACACCCTGACCTAACCAAATAGTGAAACAAAACGTCTCTCTAAGGTCAGGGTGTGACAGTCCCCCCCCCCCCCCCCCCCCGCAAAAACCTGACTCTATGGGGGAGGGTCCGGGTGGACATCTATCCTCGGTGGCGTACGTAGCCCCCGCTCCGGTACGCTGATCCCTCCGCCTCCGTGGAACCGGACCGTGGATCGTCGCCGGAGACTCCTGACTGTGGATCGTTGCCAGAGGAACCGGACCATGGAGGAACCGGACCATGGATCATCGCCGGAGGCTCTGGATTGGAAACCGCCGTCGGAGGCTCCGGACTGCGGACCGCCGCCGGAGACTCCGGACTGCGGACCGCCGCCGGAGGCTCCGGACTGCGGACTGTCGCTGGAGGCTCCGTGCCCTGGATTTTCACTGCAGGCTCCGGGCCATGGATCATCACTAGAGGCTTCATACGTGGAGCTGGAACAGGTCTCACCGGACTTAGGAGACGTACTGGAAGCCTGGTGCGTGGAGCTGCCACAGGGCTTACCAGGCTGGGGAGACATACTGGAGGCCTGGTATGTGGAACCAGAACAGGTCTCACCGGACTGAGAAGATTAACTGGAAGAGGGTGTGTGGAGCAGGCACCGGATACACTGGGCCGTGGAGGCGCACTGGAGGTCTCGAGCGTAGAGCTGGTACAACCAGTCCTGGCTGGATGCCCACTTATGCCCGGCAAATGCTGGGCGCTGGCACAGAGCGCACCGGCCTGTGAATGCTCACTGGATACACAGTGTGCATCACCGCATAACACGGTGCCTGACTGGTCACATGCTCCCCATGGTAAGCATGGGGAGTTGGCTCAGGTCTTAACCCTGACTCTGCCAATCTCCCCGTGTGCCACCCCCCAATTTGTTTAGGAGCTGCCTCTCGGGCTTCCGTGACCGGGTCTTGTCCCCTGCCATAATCTCCTCCCCGGTCCAGCTCATCCTCCAAGTTGGAGCAGGCTGCTTGGTCTTTTTGTGGTGGGTAATTCTGTCACGTTCACTGTCTTCAAACTCAATGTGCATGTACTTCCAGATCTTTTAATAAAGTGAAACTTTCACAAAAAAACAGATAAACAGAAACCGAACGTGACGCAACTGTGGCACACACACACACACAGACAATAAATAATTACCCTCAACATTAGGTGGGAAAAGGCTGCCTATATATGATTCCCAATCAGAGACAACGATAGACAGCTACCTCTGATTGGGAACCACACTCAGCCAAAAACAAAGAAATAGAAAACATAGAATGCCCACCCAAATCACACCCTGACCTAACCAAATAGAGAAATAAAGGTCAAGGCGTGACACCGCCCCTGGAAAAAGACGACCATTGTTCTGGAAGGCACATCTTGGTCTGGGAAACCAAGAAAAGTCTCATCACTTTCCTCTACAAAAATATTAATTACTTTGAGACACTCATGCTCCTCAGGCCTTAAGGCGTGAGACATGGACAAAGCGCATATCTTCACCTGTGTCCTCTTTCACAGCTCGGTAGTTCAGAGGGAGCATCTGCTCCACAATCCTATATAGACATGAGCATAGCATAGAACATTTCTTCAGCTTTTGAGTATGGATGAGAGCGTAGCCACACCCGATCACTAACCTGGAACTGCATGTCTCGCCTCTTCTTATCATAATTGTGTTTCTGCTTGAGACGGGCCTTGATCATGTTCATTGAGACAAGAGCTCTCAAGTCGTGATAATGGACTACCTGGTCATAGCATGCAGAGTCAGGAGTAACCCGCTGGGCCTGTAGCACCATATCCAAGGGTCCTTGGAGGGGACAACTCAGGTTCATCTCTGCAGGGGGGACTCTAGTGGACTCTTGCACAGCAAAATTCAGGGCAAACCAAAACTTGTGAAGGTGCTTTTCCCAGTGTTTGTGCTGGGTCCCTAAATAGGAAGCAACCATTATCTTCAAGGTTCAATTAACCCTCTCTGTGAGGTTGATCTGTGGGTAATAGGCCGTGGTCAACTTCTGTCTCAGGATCCATCTTTGGCAGGTCTCCTCAGAGATCAGAGACAAACTGGGCACCTTGGTCAGACAGAATGTGATCCGGCACTCCCCAGCGAGTCAGGATCTCTTTTATGAGGATGTTAGAGGCCGTCCTCGCTGTAGCCTGACAGATGGCAAACAGCTCCCCCCACTTGGAATAGTAATCACAAAACAAGAGTATACACATTCTAGGGGTGAAACGGTTTACAAACTCACGGTCCAGTACTATACGGTACAGTGGTGTCACGGTTCGGTACAGTTTCATTTGTATTTCGATTTTCCATTATTATAATAGTAAACATCTGTAGGTTGAATTCCCAGGAGCATATGGAAACAAAGGGAAAAAAACCAGCAGTGCCTGCTTATAACAGGAAAGAAAATAGTCATTTAAAACAGAACTTCAGCAAGAGTGCATAGTCCAGCAGCATATATCAAAATTAAGTCACATAGCAGTCAGTGCCTTAAACAAAATAGGACCACTTGAGACTGGTTACTTGAATTTTTTATAAAAAAAAAAATCAGATTTAAGTTTTTCTTTAAGAAGATTATCTGCAGTGAGCACAGATCTGCTTGCTGTGACAATGTCAGCCGCTGTGGAGAATACCCTCTCACTAGGGACAGAGGTCCCAGGCACAGCCAGGTAGCTGTGGAGAATACCCTCTCGCTAGGGACAGAGGTCCCAGGCACAGCCAGGTAGCTGTAGAGAATACCCTCTCACTAGGGACAGAGGTCCCAGGCACAGCCAGGTAGCTGTGGAGAATACCCTCTCACTAGGGACAGAGGTCCCAGGCACAGCCAGGTAGCTGTGGAGAATACCCTCTCGCTAGGGACAGAGGTCCCAGGCACAGCCAGGTAGCTGTAGAGAATACCCTCTCACTAGGGACAGAGGTCCCAGGCACAGCCAGGTAGCTGTGGAGAATACCCTCTCGCTAGGGACAGAGGTCCCAGGCACAGCCAGGTAGCTGTAGAGAATACCCTCTCACTAGGGACAGAGGTCCCAGGCACAGCCAGGTAGCTGTGGAGAATACCCTCTCACTAGGGACAGAGGTCCCAGGCACAGCCAGGTAGCTGTGGAGAATACCCTCTCGCTAGGGACAGAGGTCCCAGGCACAGCCAGGTAGCTGTAGAGAATACCCTCTCGCTAGGGACAGAGGTCCCAGGCACAGCCAGGTAGCTGTGGAGAATACCCTCTCGCTAGGGACAGAGGTCCCAGGCACAGCCAGGTAGCTGTAGAGAATACCCTCTCACTAGGGACAGAGGTCCCAGGCACAGCCAGGTAGCTGTGGAGAATACCCTCTCGCTAGGGACAGAGGTCCCAGGCACAGCCAGGTAGCTGTAGAGAATACCCTCTCACTAGGGACAGAGGTCCCAGGCACAGCCAGGTAGCTGTGGAGAATACCCTCTCACTAGGGACAGAGGTCCCAGGCACAGCCAGGTAGCTGTGGAGAATACCCTCTCACTAGGGACAGAGGTCCCAGGCACAGCCAGGTAGCTGTGGAGAATACCCTCTCACTAGGGACAGAGGTCCCAGGCACAGCCAGGTAGCTGTGGAGAATACCCTCTCACTAGGGACAGAGGTCCCAGGCACAGCCAGGTAGCGCCTTGCTAACGTGACAACATGAGGGTTTATTAACTCTTTGGTCTTCCACCATGTAAGTGTATCAGCATCCAGGGGAATACAGTTCACATCCCTGTATGAGGTCACCTCCTCCTCTAAGACCTTGACCTTTTACTTGGTTCCCTGCTCCTGGGTCGTGAACAACTCCCCAAAAAGCTCAGCCATGCCAGACTTATTTTCTGGAGGAGAACCCCTGTCGTCTGACATCTCTGGAGAGGGGTTGGCTGCTGTGGTATCTGTGGCTTGACCCTGCAGAATTTAATTAGATACAATTACTGTCTCTAAAAAGGCTTTAAAAATAGGATTTGTTGTTAGAAATATATATCAGACACTATTATGACAATTATAATTATTACTTTATAATTCATTGTCAAATCACTAATTAATAAAATAATAAATGTCACATTAACAAAATAAATACAATACCTGCTGTCTATCAGTCACAATCTCTGCTGTGAGTTCAGTGTAGACTCTCAGACGAGCAGCAGCATCCAGGTGCAGCAGGGACTTGAACCGGGGGTACAAAGCGGTGCTCTTGTGACCCTGGACTCCAGGGTCACCATATCTAGGCTCCAGGTTAACTCTGATAGCAGTCTTGACATCCCTTAATGCGGGTTCATCTTCATTATATGTCACCATTGATTTCAGGATCATTGTTTTCATAGGCAGGACCACGGAAACTGATGGAATGCTCTCAGTGCATATCAGTGGAGAGTTTTGCACACTTTGATAACTTCCTCTGCCAGTCTTATTTTATTTTCAGACAAAGTCACAATATCTTTGACATTCTTCCTCACAGCTTGATCAGTCAGTGTAGATTACACCGCAACTTTCTGCTCAAGGTATCGCTCAACCATGTCATGGCTTGAATTCGACCTAGTAGGGACATCTTGGATTCGTTTGTGGTTTGGCAGCTTCAGCATCTCCTGTTTTGTCTTGAAAACATGTGCAGCAGTTGTGCTTTTATGAAAGAAGGATACCACCTTCCTGATCTTTGCTAGGAGGCGAGAGATTGGATTCACTGACATTGCTTTTTGAGATGCTAGATTAATAATGTTAGGAAAGCATCCTATCTGTGGCCCCAATCCAGCTAGTGCAACTGCATTTACAATATTTCTAGTGTTGTCAGTGGTCACAGGAATCGTTACATTATCCCTCTCCAACTTCCACACTGCAACTACTGCCCTTAGCTCTTCCCCCAACTTTACACTGGTGTGACTACTCTCAAGGGGACGTGTTTGAAACACATGGCTTTTTATCTCCCACTCTGCCGTAATGAAATAAGCCTTTACAGTAAGGTATCTGTAGCTCTAGACATCCAACTGTCTGTTGTTAGAGCGACACACCGCATTTCTGACTACTCGCTCTCCAGTTGTTATTTTGTTTTTTTGTATAAGCAGGTATTAAAGTCTGGGCAAAATGTGTACAGGATGGAATAGTGAAGCGCGGCTCGACCACTTTAAACATGTTTCTGAACCCCGCATTCTCTACCACAGAGTAGGGTCTCATATCTGCCACAATGAATTTTGCTTTCGATGAATCGTTGAATTCTTTAGCCCTACCGGAGCCAGCCGCATATTGTTGCCTGAAGGCTGTGGGGAGAAGTGGTTGCCGATTGGTTGTAGTTTCATTTCTTTTGCCTAGTCCCACCGATTGGCACTTTGGGGTGATGTCGGCGCAAATTAGTAGTCATGTTACAAGTATTGCCACTCGAATAGGCTATTGGCATTGAACAGAGCCTACATGTTGTAGAAGGTTTATTCACCACTAACGGGCAATACCCGTTAGTAGTTTACAGGGAAACTGAAATGTTTCAGACCTGAATGATACTGGGATATCTTCTAGTTCTGGCTAGAACCACAGTTTGATGCAACTTTCCAGCAGTCTTCCTGCCTTCTGGTTTGTACATTTGACAAACCTGACAGTTCTAGATGTGTGACTTCACATCCAGGCTCAGATGTGGCCAGTACAATAATGCTTGCAATCGCTTGTAGGTTTTGAACCTGCCCAAATGTTGGAAATGTTGCAGCAGTTGAAGGCGTACATTTGGTAGAGTGTTCTGTGGGGTAGTTGTACAACTCAGTAGACTTGGTCTTAAATGATGGTCAGCTTTGTGGTAGGATTTACCATATTTTCTCCATCTTCCAGGATAGTCTGGTACAAAGCCTGTACTTCTGGATCATCCTGTTGTGCCTTCCATATGGCCTCAGCAGAGAAGGAAAAATCAGTTTTGAGTGAGTCTCGACTGCTAGACAGGACAGTAGCACATGTAAGATGAGTGCCACTGTTACCGTCAGCAGGAGCTCTGGATAAGGCATCTGGAACAGTGTTATACTTTCCTTTCCTGTATTCTACAGAAGAGGGGAACTCTTGCAACCTTAGAGCCCATCTGATGAATCTGGTGCTTGGTTTGTTGGTCTTGAACACCCACACAAGGGGGGAATGGTCAGTGACCACAGTGAAGTATCTTCCTTCCAGGTTGTATCTCCACTTTTCCAAATCGCAGACAACTGCAAGGCACTCTTGCTCAGTTGTGGAATAGTTCCGTTCTGCTTCTTTCAATGTCTGACTGGCGATCGCTAGCACTTCTTCAGTGCCAAGTCCAGTCTGTTGGACTAGATTTGTTTCAGGGTTGGTCTGAGTGCCAGAGTGGTCTGGCACCACTGCCGTTCATCGGATTTTCGCTCCTTTTCGCTCCAATGCGCTGAGTGGTTTTGCCATCAAGGAGAAGTTCGATGTAAACCGATGGTACCATCCAGCCATCCCTAGGATCCGTTGAAGGACCTTGAAGGTGGTTGGCACAGGGAAGTCTTGTACAGCCGTGGTCTTTCAGGATCCACATAGATGCAGTCAGAAGTGTGGTGGATATTTTAATCAATAATGATGAGAGACATAGTCAATTACCAATCAGGAAAATAACTTTATTAAAAACCAAGGGGCTGGTTACAATGCACATACAAAAGTGAATCAAAAGTGAATAGAGTGACAGCCCATTGAGTAGAGTGTGCCTCTGGGTTATATACTATCTCAGGATAGGTGCAACATCAGAGATTATGTACAATGATTCCAGACACTAACCCCACACATCCTGTGCCAGGCCTTGGCTCCAAATACAAATAACTTGTTGTTTTGTTCAGTACTGAGAACTTAAAAGGACATTGGTTATTACTTAGTCTCCAATCTGCTAAAAAGGGAACGAGGGGAGAGAACAATCTCCCCCAAGGCCCAAGGAGGGGGTGACTGACGCACAGACATTCTGAATACAAGTGATTAGTTCCCCATTACTCACGCCATCCCTTCACATTGTTTTCAATAGGTAAAGACACATTCACACATGGAAACAATGTTCCCTTCTGACCTCCTTTGCCCTTTTCTCTTTTTGATATTATGCACAGCAACAGGAACATGTGATAGACAAGCCTGACTTCTCCCCTCTCTGGGCCCCTTTGAGAAAATGTCCCTTGATTGTTTAGGTACCTATTGGAAATATCTTCTTTGTCTACACCCATTCAGCATATTCACACCCTATGGATTTAACAACCAAAGATTACAAGACTAAAGGCTGGTTTATACTATGGGTGTGTTCGTAAATGTAATCTGGTGTGCCAGATCTGTTCACCTACTCTGCGTCTCGCAAAGACACGGCAGTTGGAACCAATAATCTCACATTTGGATTCATCAGACCAAGGACAGATTTCCACTGGAAAAATGTCCATTGCTCGTGTTTCTTGGCACGAGCAAGCCTCTTCTTATTGGTGTCATTTAGTAGTGGTTTCTTTGCAGCAATTCGACCATGAAGGCCTGATTCACAGTCTCCTCTGAACAGTTGATGTGTCTGTTACTTGAACTCCATAAAGCATTTATTTTGGCTGCAACTACACTTCAATTAACTCTAATGAAACTATCCTCTGCAGCTGAGGTAACTCTGGCTCTTCCTTTCCTGTGGCGGTCCTCATGAGAGACAGTTTCATTATAGCACTTGATGTATTTTGCGACTACACTTCAAGAAACTTTCAAAGTTCATGATGTTTTCCAGATTGACTGACCTTCATGTCTTAAAGTAATGATGGACTGTTGTTTCTATTTGCTTATTTGAGCTGTTCTTGCCATAATATGGACTTGGTCTTTTACCAAATAGGGCTATCTTCTGTATACCACCCCTAACTTGTCACATCACAACTGATTGGCTCAAACGCATTAATCCAGCCGCTGTGTCAGATTTCAAAAAGGCTTTACGGCGAAAGCACACCATGTGATTATCTGAGGACAGCTCCCCGCATACAAAAGCATGAAAAACATTTTTCAACCAGGCAGGTGCCTGGAAAGTCAGAAATAGCGATAAAATAAATGCCTAACCTTTGAAGATCTTCTTCTGTTGGCACTCCAAAAGGTCCAAGCTACATCACAAATGGTCCTTTTGTTCGATAATGTCCTTCTTTATATCCCCAAAAACTCAGTTTAGCTGGCGCGCTTCATTCAATAATCCACCGGTTTCCCTCCTTCAAAATGCATACAAGATGAATCCCAAACGTTACCAATAAACTTCTCCAAACAAGTCAAACAACGTTTATAATCAAACCTCAGGTACCCCAATACGTAAATAAATGATCAAATTTAAGACGGAGAATCGTTATTGTCTTTACCGGAGATAACTTCTTATGGCTGCAGGGGCAGTATTGAGTAGCTTGGATGAAAAGGAGCCCAGAGTAAACGGCCAGCTCCTCAGTCTCAGTTGCTAATATATGCATATTATTATTAGTATTGGATAGAAAACACTCTAAAGTTTCCAAAACTGTCAAAATATTGTCTGTGAGTATAACAGAACTGATATTCAAGGCGAAACCCTGAGGAAAATCAAACTAGGAAGTGGCTTCTATTTTGAAAACTCCATGTTCCATAGCCTCCCTTTGCTCCATTTAAACCAGATTCCTTTTGCTATCGCTTCCTCAAGGTGTCAACAGTCTTCAGACATAGTTTCAGGCTTTTATTTTGAAAAATTACCCAGAAAGATAACATCGCATCAGGTGTTTGTATGAGTTTTGCTTGCGCAACTGAGTTTGGGCTGCCATTGCCTTTTCCTCTCCTACTGATAAAGACATTTGCGGTTGATATATTATTGATTATATATTTTAAAAACAACCTGAGGATTGATTATAAAAAAAGTTTGACATGTTTCTGTGGACATTACGGAAACTATTTGGAATTTGTCTGCGTTGTCGTGACCGCACTTTCCTGTGGACTTCTGAACATAACGCGCCAAAAAAATGGAGGTAAACAAGATAAACAACAAAGAAAGCGTTCTCATCCATGTGCATGAAAACACTACAGCCAAAATGGGAGCCACCTAGAAAAACTACAAATTCTAGCTCATTGTTCCAAAAACAAGCCTGAAACTCAATCTAAAGACTGTTGACATCTAGTGGAAGCCCTAGGAACTGCAATCTGGTAGGTTTTCGCCTCATAATTAACATGACGGCCATTGGAAACAGTGGTAGGCTGAAAACCTTTTTTTTTGGGACGGTTTGTCCTCGGGGTTTCACCTGCCATATCATATCAGTTACACTCACATACATTATATTAACAGCTTTAGAAAATTTAGTGTTTTCTATCCAGATCTACCAATTATATGCATATCCTAGCTTCTGGTCCTGAGTAACAGACAGTTTACTTTGGGCATGCTTGTCATCCGGACGTCAAAATACTGCCCCCTAGCCCAAAGAGGTTATTAACTTCTCCAGGATCGGTGGGTCCCTTGCGGGATGGTTGAGCTAACGTACGATAATTCAATTAGCATGAAGTTGTAAGTAACAAGAATATTTCCCAGGACATAGACATATCTGATATTGTCAGGAAGCTTAAATTCTTGTTAATCTAACTGCACTGTCCAATTACAGTAGCTATTACAGTGAAATAATACATGCTATTGTTTGAGGAGAATGCACAGTTTTGAACATGAAAAGTTATTAGTAAACAAATTAGGCACATTTGAGAAGTCTTGATACAACATTTTGAACAGAAATGCAATGGTTGATTGGATCAGTCTAAAACGTTCCACATACACTACTGCCATCAAGTGGCCATCTAGTGGCCTGCCATCTAGTGGCCTGGGCTGGAATAATACATTATGGCCTTTCTCTTACATAAAATAAAATGATGATTTAAAAAAAATACAAAAACCGTTTTTTTTCTTCTTTGTATTATCTTTTACGAGATCTAATGTGTTATATTCTCCGACATTCCTTTAACATTTTAACAAACTTCAAAGTGTTTCCTTTCAAATGGTACCAAGAATATGCATATCCTTGCATTAGGGCCTGAGCTACAGGCAGTTAGATTTGGGTATTGTTATGGCTGCAATCCCAATACCGGGGTCGATATGACACATACCAGTGAAAATAGAGGGCGCCAAATTCAAACCACAGAAATCTCATAATTACAATTCCTAAAACATACGTGTCTTATATCATTTTAAAGGTAATATTTTTGTTAATCCCACCAAAGTGTCCGATTTCAAATAGGTTTTTTCAGCGAAAGCACTACAAACGATTATGTTAGGTCTCCACCAAACCACAATAAGCACAGCCATTTTCCAGCAAAATATAGCATTCACAAAAAGCAGAAATAAAGATAAAATTAATCACTAACCTTGAATTATCTTCATCAGATGACACTCATAGGACTTCATGTTGCACAATGCATGCATGTTTTGTTTGATAAAGTTCATATTTATATCAAAAATCTTAGTTTACATTGGCTTATTAGATTCACTAGTTCCAAAAACATCAAGTGATTTTGCATAGCCACATAGTTTCAACAGAAATACTCATCATAAATGTAGATGATAATACAAGATATACACATGGAATTATGGATATACCTCTCCTTAATGCAACCGCTGTGTCAGATTTCAAAAAAGGTTTACGGAAAAAGCAACACATGCAATAATCTGAGACGGCGCTCAGAACAGAAGCCAAATTAGCCGCCGTGTTGGAGTCAACAGAAACCAGAAAATACATGTTAAATGTTTCCTTAACTTTGATGAACTTCATCAGAATGCAGTCCTAGGAATCCCAGGTCAACAATAAATGCTTGATTTGTTCGAAAATGTCCGTTATTTATGTCCATTAGCTACATTGGTTAGCGCATTTGGTAAACAATTCCAAAGTCACAAAGCGCGTCCACTATAACGTGACGAAATGTCCAAAAGTTATGTAACAGTCAGTAGAAACATGTCAAACGATGTACTGCATCAATCTTTAGAATGTTGTTTACATATATCTTGAATAACGTTCCAACCGGAGAATTAGAATGACTTCAGATGACCGGTGGAACGCAGGTGCTTCCCCTGTGAACGCGCATAGTGAATGCATAGTCAACTCGTGGCAGTGGTGACTATTTCCTGTGTCATTAGAGTCATCAGACAAAGTTCTATTGACTGTTGACATCTAGTGGAAGGCATAGGAAGTGAAAACTCATCCATATCTCCATATCAATGAGAGCTTGAAAATCTGCCAACCCCAGAAAAAAAACAGGAAGTGGAATTTCTCAGGTTTTTGCCTGCTATATGAGTTCTGTTATACTCACAGACATAATTCAAACAGTTTTAGAAACTTCAGAGTGTTTTCTATCCAATACTAATAATAATATGCATATATTAGCAACTGAGACTGAGGAGCTGGCCGTTTACAATGGACACCTTTTCATCCAAGCTACTCAATACTGCCCCTGCAGCCATAAAAATTAAGGCGAAAATTGAAAAAAGGGGTCCGATCTTCAGAAGCTGTTTTCGGTAATATGTACTAAAAAAGTTATGATTAGCGTAAAAAAAAACACACACAATAGCTGAATTGGTCAGGCACCAGTAAAATGTCTGCTATCCATCAGATGGCGCAAGCAAGCACACACACAAGCAAGAAGGCACACACACACACACACACACACACACACACGCACACGCGCACACACACACACACACACGCACACACGGTATGCTTATTAAACACACCACCCAAGATAAACAATGTTTTGAACCACCAACACCATCTGGACTCCACCCCTGTGTCAGTCAAGATAAATACATACAGACACTCAAACCCCACAAACACACATACATATGCCGATATACAGACACATACAAACACCATCCTTCCACCACTCCCACAGAAACACGGATGCCTTTCAAACACTTGGACACACATGACGATACACAAAACGTAAACTCAACCTCCCCCACACATTGGCCCATCGGTGTGGGGCTGCTGCACGCATGGGAACCAGGGTTTGGGGTGCTGCTGTGCTGCAGGAGCTGTTTGAAGCCAGCTGTCACAACCTGACAGGCTGTTGTTTTAGAGGCCTTTGGTATGGCCAAGGGGGCCGAGGGGAGAAAAACAACACTAGGAATGTGTACAAGTCAGGACCCAACAGTAAATCCTTCGTCCATTTCCTCTATCCCTCACCGCAGACTGAGGAGGGGAGCAGGGTCGACCTGGGGGGGGAGCAGGGACATGGGAGCAGGTAAACGCCTCAAGTCAACGCTCAGGTTATGGGACTAAATGGCCATTCTTCTCTCAATCGCCCTCTCTGATGTTTTTTTCTCTCTTCCGCTCTTCCTCTCTCTCTCTTTCTCTCTCTCTCTCTCTCTCTCTCTCTCTCTCTCTCTCTCTCTCTCTCTCTCTCTCTCTCTCTCTCTCTCTCTCCGATGGTCTCTCTCTCTCTGATGGTCTTTCTCTCTCTCTCTATGATGGTCTTTCTCTCTCTCTCTCTGATGGTCTTTCTCTCTCTCTCCGATGGTCTTTCTCTCTAATCGTCTTTCTCTCTGATGGTTTTTCTCCCTCTCTCTTTCTCTCCCTCTGATGGTTTTTCTCCCTCTCTCTCTCTCTCTCTCTCTGATGGTTCTCTCTCTCTTACACAGTCTGTTTATCACTCCTAAAGCAGTACTCAGTCATAGCAAGCGCACATAAACAACTGCTCAGAGAGGGGGGGAAGACAGACACACACACACACACTTCTTGCTTTTGTAGATACTGACACATGAGAACATGCAGAGACAGACAAATGTACCCAGACTGATAACAAAAACAGCAGGCCTATTGCATCCTGGGAAATCCTGGTTATTTCCCCAAGCTTCCCCAAAAGGCTGTTCTTCAATACCCACTACCCACCACACACACCCTTACCGCCCACACCCCGGGGTTCCTCTCAGAAGAGAAACAAAACCATTTGTAATGACCTAAGAACTAACAGCACACTGGAGGTATGTCTGTTTTTATGCTTTTTGGAGGGGGGCTCAGTGTATGTGTGTGTGTTTTTACAGTACTTGTGTGAGATCGCATGTGTGTGTGTGTGTGTGTGTGTGTGTGTGTGTGTGTGTGTGTGAGTGTGTGTGTGTTAGTACTATTTGTGAGCCAATGAGAGAGTACCCCCCTCACTCCATCCCTGACTCACACACACAAACACGCAAATCCACACACAAACACACACTAGGTTTGAATGGCGGGAACCGGGATTTACTGCCCAATAACACGCTATTTTCCCGGGTTAAATAACTGCGAGAAACAGGTCAATTATAATACATTATTTATATGTACAGCATGGCGTGAAATGGCGTTAAATTATATGCAATGTCTAAAGACGGCTTCTTTTCGGCCTCTGCATGATGAATTAACGCTCAGAGTGGGGACACACAGCCCATCTCAGTATGGAGCGCAATGCATATAGACCTATGTGTCATCTCATAACGTTCACTTTTTTTCTTGTGACAGGCAGGCCTACATTTGCTGCAGCATAGTCTATGCTACAGTAATATAAAGAGAGAATGTGCATCTAATTTATCCATCTCCATCTGGCTTTTGGAGGTCACCTGTTTTTTTAGTTGTAAAGATGATAAATAATTTTATTGCAGCTGCAGAGTTTTAAAACAGCCTATCACTCGAATATCATTGCTTTAAATCAGTGCAGGTGCGAGGAGTCTCTCGCAGTCTTGCTATCTCTCCATTTACTCCATTCTAAAATAGATAATCCTGTTCTGGGTTGATATATAGCCCTGTATATAGATGTCTTAGCCTGCCTCTTTCAGGTAATACATTCAATGCAGTATTAGCCTTATATTTAGATAATTAATTATGGGTTATGCATAATAAGCTTCTAACCTATAGCCCCTGTCTCTTGCGCAAAACGCAAGCACCTATGTTCCGCTAGCCTCTCCTTAAAAGACGTTCCTTAGCTCTTGGAGTCCTATGCAGAAAACGCTAGACTAGAATAGCTAGCTAAACATTGTTTTTTTGCATTTCTTATACGGATAGACTATTCGAAGAGGGACGCAAGCTTTTTTTTGCTGAATGTTAAATACAGTATCCAACAGAACTCACGGGTAGTTTGAAAGAAGAGCGAACGAGCGATGACAGTAGGCTAAAGTTATTTATTCAGAACCATAACCATTCAATATTTGTGAAGAGAAGTGAAAGCCTTCTGCATCTAATTCTAGTCCTATATTATTCAAGGATGATGATAAGGACAACAAAACTTATTTCAAATGTTGAAAGCGAGGAAGGAAAGAAGGAACAATAGAGAGAAAAAGGGAGGCAGGCTAATAACACTAAGGGCAATATTATGATAGATATACAGTGCATTCAGAAGGTTTTCAGATCCCTTGACCTCTTACACATTTTGATACTTTACAAATCAAATGAAATTATATTAGTCACATCCGCCGAATACAGTGAAATGCAGTTTAAAAACAAAATACGGATAAGAATAAGAAATTAAAGTAACACTAAGTTTTTCTCATCAATCTACACACAATACTCCAAAATGATATAGCAAAAACTGTTTTTTAGAATTTAAAAAAATGTATTAAAAATAAAAAACAGAAATACCTTATTTACTTTTTTACATCCTGTTTCCATTGATCATCCTTGAGATGTTTCTACAACTTGATTGGAGTCCACCTGTGACTAATGTTATTGATTGGACATGATTTGGAAAGGCCCACCCCTGTCTGTATAAGGTCCCACAGATGACAACGCATGTCAGAGCAAAAAAAAAAAGCCATGCGGTTGGAGGAATTCCGTAGAGCTCCGAGACAGGATTGTGTCAAGGTACAGATCTGGGGAAAAGTACCAAAACATGTATGCAGCATTGAAGGTCCCAAAGATCACAGTGGCCTCAATCATTCTTAAATGGAAGAAGTTTGGAACCACCAAGACTCTTCCCAGTGCTGGCCGCCCAGCCACACTGAGCAATTGGGGGAGAAAGGCATTGGTCAGGGAGGCGACAAAGAACCCGATGGTCACTCTGACAGAGCTCCAGAGTTTCTCTGTGGAGATGGGAGAACCTTCCAGAAGAAAAATAATCTCTTCAGCAGCACCAATTAGGCCTTCATGGTAGAGTGGCCAGACAGAAGCCACTCCTCAGTAAAAGGCACATGACAGCCCATTTGGAGTTTGCCAAAAGGCACTTAAAGGACTCTCAGACCATAAGAAACGAATGTGTACCAAACTCACTAAAAGTGGCAGTAATAAAGCCTCTTGAAAAAGCCAAACCTTGATCCAGAAAATATAAAAACTATCAGCCAATATCGAATCTTCCATTCCTCTCGGAAATTTTAGAAAAAGCTGTTGCGCAGCAACTCACTGCCTTCCTGAAGACAAACAATGTATATGAAATGCTCCAGTCTGGTTTTAGACCCCATCATAGCACTGAGACTGCACTTGTGAAGGTGGTAAATTACCTTTTAATGGCACCAGACCAAGGCTCTGCATCTGTCCTCGTGCTCCTAGACCTTAGTGCTGCTTTTGATACCATCGATCACCACATTCTTTTGGAGAGATTGGAAACCCAAATTGGTCTACACGGACAAGTTCTGGCCTGGTTTAGATCTTATCTATCAGAAAGATATCAGTTTGTCTCTGTGAATGGTTTGTCCTCTGACAAATTAACTGTACATTTCAGTGTTCCTCAAGGTTCCGTTTTAGGACCACTATTGTTTTCACTATATATTTTACCTCTTGTCATTCGAAAACATAATGTTAACTTTCACTGCTATGCGGATGACACACATTTCAATGAAACAAGGTGAAGCCCCAAAATTGCCCTCGCTAGAAGCCTGTGTTTCAGACATAAGGAAGTGGATGGCTGCAAACGTTCTACTTTTAAACTCGGACAAAACAGAGATGCTTGTTCTAGGTCCCAAGAAACAAAGAGATCTTCTGTTGAATCTGACAATTAATGTTAATGGTTGTGCAGTCGTCTCAAATAAAACTGTGAAGGACCTCGGCGTTACTCTGGACCCTGATCTCTCTTTTGACGAACATATCAAGACTGTTTCAAGGACAGCTTTTTTCCATCTACGTAACATTGCAAAAATCAAAAACTTTCTGTCCAAAAATTATGCAGAAAAATATATCCATGCTTTTGTTACTTCTAGGTTAGACTACTGCAATGCTCTACTTTCCGGCTACCCGGATAAAGCACTAAATAAACTTCAGTTAGTGGTAAATACGGCTGCTAGAATCCTGACTAGAACCAAAAAATGGATCATATTACTCCAGTGCTAGCCTCCCTACACTGGCTTTCTGTTAAGGCAAAGGCTGATTTCAAGGTTTTACTGCTAACCTACAAAGCATTACATGGGCTTCATCCTACCTATCTCTCTGATTTGGTCCCGCCGTACATACCTATACGTACGCTATGGTCACAAGATGCAGGCCTCCTAATTGTCCCTAGAATTTCTAAGCAAACAGCTGGAGGCATGGCTTTCTCCTATAGAGCACAATATTTATGGAATGGTCTGACTACCCATGTGAGAGACGCAGACTCTGTCTCAACCTTTAAGTCTTTACTGAAGACTCATCTCTTCAGTGGGTCATATGATTGAGTGTAGTTCTTGCTGTCTCTGCCTCGCCGGTTCCCCTCTTTCCACTGGGATTCTCTGCCTCTAACCCTATTACAGGGGTGAGTCACTGGCTTACTGGTGCTCTTTAGGAGCTCCCTAGGAGAGGTGCGTCACTTGAGTGGGTTGAGTCACTGATGTGATCTTCCTGTCTGGGTTGGTGCCCCCCCTTGGGTTGTGCAGTGGCGGAGATCTTTGTGGGCTATACTCGGCCTTGTCTCAGGATGGTAAGTTGGTGGTTGAAGATATCCCTCTAGTGGTGTAGGGGCTGTGCTGTGGCAAAGTGGGTGGGGTTATATCCTTCCTGTTTGGCCCTGCCCAGGGGTATCATCAGATGGGGCCACAGTGTCTCCTGACCCCTCATGTCTCAGCCTCCAGTATTTATGCTGCAGTAGTTTATGTGTCGGGGGCTAGGGTCAGTTTGTTATATCTGGAGTATTTCTCCTGTCTTATCCGGTGTCCTGTGTGAATTTAAGTATGCTCTCTCTAATTCTCTCTTTCTCTCTCTCTCTCGGAGGACCTGAGCCCTAGGACCATGCCTCAGGACTACGTGGCATGATGACTCCTTGCTGTCCCCAGTCCACCTGGCCGTGCTGCTGCTCCAGTTTCAACTGTTCTGCCTGCGGCTATGGAATCCTGACCTGTTCACGGGACGTGCTCCCTGTCCCAGACCTGCTGTTTTCAACTCTCTAGAGACAGCAGGAGTGGTAGACATACTCTTAATGATCGGCTATGAAAAGCCAACTGACATTTATTCCTGAGGTGCTGACTTGCTGCACACTCGACAACTACTGTGATTATTATTATTTGACCATGCTGGTCATTTATGAACATTTGAACATCTTGGCCATGTTCTGTTATAATCTCCACCCGGCACAGCCAGAAGAGGACTGACCACCCCTCATAGCCTGGTTCCTCTCTAGGTTTCTTCCTAGGTTTTGGCCTTTCTAGGAAGCAATGCTTCTACACCTGCATTGCTTGCTGTTTGGGGTTTTAGGCTGGGTTTCTGTACAGCACTTTGAGATATCAGCTGATGTACGAAGGGCTATATAAATAAATTTGATTTGATTTTGATTTAATAAGAAACAAGATTCACTGGTCTGATGAAACCAAGATTGAACTCTTTGCCCTGAATGCCAAGCGTCACGTCTGGAGGAAACCTGGCACCATCCCTACCGTGAAGCATGGTGGTACCATACACACGCACACACCAAAGCCATGTTCCGTGACACCGGTGGTCTGCTAAGAGCGCCAGGCCCATACATCATCCTCCTCAACACTCTTCACACTCCTCTACCTGCTTTGAACTGAGCACAGTTCACTGAGATAACTACTGATGCTCTATAGGGATACATACAGATACCTCCACACCCCAAACTATGTAGTTGTGAAACTTAATGGGGCTCTCAATGGAAAACTCAACAGATGTTCATTGCAGGGTCCATCTTTCTTAATGCCTACCATTGTTTGGTGAGGCTGTCCTCGCCTTTTTAGTTCTACTGTATATTTCAGTCATTGGTTTTACATCTGAATATCAAATTACTTAAACAGCTTCACCCTGCCAGTGGTCTAGATTGCATAACATGACTGTGGCTGGGATGAGGATTTGAAAACCGTGCTGTAAATCTCATTGGCCAGTGAGAGCGCTACAACATTCTCAATGAGTACAGTAAGTACAGTAATTAAGTGTCTTAGTAATTCCATCAGCATGCCACAGTGTTTACGCAATTACTCCGCTACGTTTCCTCCGGAATGGCTGATGATTGTGTGTGTGTGTGTGTGTGTGTGTGTGCTCAGAGTGTTTTGATGCATGCTTAGCTCTGAGGTCAAACAGTGTTACCCTCAGTCAACCACTGGAGCTCACATCCTCCCTGTTCATATGGGTCCTAATAGTTACAGTGGGCTCGCTAAAATTTGCGAATGAGCTATGACCCATTTCTGTGGTTCTGGAATGTTGTTAAACCAATGACATGTGCTGCTCTGTGTAAGAGGGAACAGAGGTTAAGGGTATAGGTAAAGTATTGGGCCCCCAAAAAGTTTTTTTTTTAAAAATATCTTGGCCCTTTTTGCTGTATGTGTGAGGCCTGTACAGAAATGTTAACAGGGGTTTTCTGAGCTTAGGGCCACATGTCAGTGCCTGAACCTCCTGTCAACTACCCCCTCACTCTCCTCATAGGTTTGCCCCCTTGTGCAGACTGGGGGTCCCCCACACACCCCCACCCCTGCCATAGGGGTCACCCCCCACACTTCCCTGTCCAGTCAGGGCCTATGGGGACCAATGTTAGGACCCCCCTCCTTTGGCTCTCTCCCTTCCAGGAAACAAGGCCCTTCTCCTCCACCACTCTGACCGCTGCAGTTCTTGACGGCTAAACAAATTCTGCCCAAATCCTTGTCTGTAATCCTTACTTCCACGCAGGGATCCCATTACGGCCTGTCTTGAGTAGGCCAGCTGTTCAAACACTGTGATTAATTAAAGGAATTATGTTTGTAAAACAATCCCCCAACCTCTCTCTCTCGGCCCCCTCCACCCCACCTCAGACCCCCAGTTCGGCTCAGCCTCAGCCAGGGGAGCGGTTAGCCATTATTAAGACCCCCAAGCGGCAGAGCAAACGGTCTCCTTGCATTAAGCATGATTCTCCCAGAGGTCCCCCACATTAGCAAGACAAACATCTCGGTTGGAAGAGAGGAGAGGGGGTGGAGGTGACGGAAGGGAGGATAGGACCTCTCAGTCTAGCAGGAAAGGGTTGGAGGCCAGTAGAGTCAGGGCAGTGGTGTGGTGGGGGATGTATGTTTTATTGCTCCATTCCTTAGCAGGTGAGGTCTCTTGTTGCCAATTTAAAACTGGACGTTCTCTCTTGCCGACCCTCCTCTGTCTCTCTCTCTTTTTGTCTCTCCCTGGTTCCTGTGAGCAGTGCAGGTGCTTGCTATTCATCATGAGCGAGACAGATGCCTCAACTCCCATCAGGCCATAGTGATCGGAGAGCTTGCTCATTCACACCGTCCCGCAGCGCCAGGGCCAGGGGTCACATGGGCCCCAGCGGCACCACGGCGTCTGTCCGCACACACACACACACACACACACACACACACACACTTGCAAGCAAATACGCACACACATTCGAATACACACACAGCTGCCTCATCACAGAGACCCCAGAGCACATAAAAGTCAGACTAAACTGCCTAGCTTTGGAGAAACCAGAGAAGTTGGAGTGCTCACAGGTCATATAGCGTCCTGCTGAAAATATAGCACAGACACCAAGGAGGACGTAAACAACCTGGGCCACACCTAGCACAAACAAGGCATGCTATGGACACTGTGCTCTGAACAACGCTATGGGTCTGTCTGCAAATGTGCACAGATGTTTCATCACAGAAACCTAAAGAGCTCATAAAAGTAATCTGACCAAAGCTCAGCAAACACAACCTAAGGAATTTGTACTTTCTAAACAGCCAGTAGGGAGTTCCATATGTTATTTTTATGACGAGTATGGATTGTGTCTGCCTAATAACATCTGCACTGCAAAGTTCTTGGTGAAAGAATTAGGGCACGGGCCTACAACATGGCCCCTTGCTACCTGGGTTACCGACCTATTTCTACTATGAATGTCGACTCCGGTCACCTCAGGTCTCAGACATCAAACAGACTGCTGTCACTGGCTCTCACTGGGTCTAAGCGCTTAAATCCTGTTGCTCGACCTGCTTCACACTACAGTCCCAGTCTCAGGACCTCAAGAGGGGGAAATGTCCTCCTTAAAACACAGCCTTATCTCCAGCCCCTGGCCCCGGACTTAGTTAAACTTACTGGGACAGACAGCCGATTCTCCACTTAAAACAATGGAGGCAATTGTGGAGGAAAACATTTAAATTGACAAAAAAGTTTAAAAGGCAAATGGGGGATTTGACCGATTTAGTTATTTACAGTAATTGACTTGATCTTTCCAGTCCTGTCTGTTGAAATCTACTCTTATTTCCTTCATGTGAGGTAACCAAAGAGACAAAGAGTGGGGTAGCTGGAGGCCCGGCGCTAAGCTGACAGACTGCAATGCGGAAAGGTGAAACTTGAAACAGTGAAACAGTGGTATTACAGCGCTCCTGAGCGGCTTATGTCAGCCCGGGCTCTTCCACTCCTGATTCAGGAAAATCTGGGATTCTTGGGAGGTATTAGATGACTCCAACCGGAAATCCCCTCTCTGTGACCGCCAGCGTTTGTTTTTCTTAGCTGGGCCTCGAGATGGGTGGCATTCCGGGCTTGGCCTTCGCTCTCTCACTTCCAGATGCCCAGGAGGGAATCGTTAGCACTGGTTTTCATGCCCGGCTGGCATCGTGTGGACAGGATCCAGCCTCTAACAAGCTGAGAAAACCAGCTACGGCTATATTACACTCCCCTACCACCACCTCGTCTTCACTCTTCCTCCTCTACCTCCACCTTGCCCCGTAGCAAAGGCTGTACCTTCTGACTGAGTAGAGGGCCACACAGGATGGTGGCTCAGAGGCCTTGCTGTTGTCATGGACACACATGTAAAGAGACGTTAGGCAAATTGAAAATCTCACACCCTCCTCTGTTCTGTTCTGCCGGCTGCCCTACACCGTTTCTAGGCTTGAGCCAAGAGGCAGCCAGGCAGGCAAGGAGGCAGGCAGGAGAAGAGGCATGAAGATAGAGGCAGGCAGGAGGATAGGCAGAGAGGCAGGCAGGCATGCTTTAGGAGCTAGATATTAAAATCCCCCCCCCTGGTCGACCGACGGGGTGGTTTGTGGTGACAGAATCCTGTTTTAATGAAGCCAGAGGACTTGGCTTCACTGTGCTGTGAGGGGCTGATCTGGACCTGCTGTTCCCCTTCTGCACTGTCTGCCTGCCTGCCTGTCTATCTGCCTGCCTGTCTGCCTGCCTGTCTACCTGCATGTCTGCCTGCCTGCCTGCCTGGAAACAACTCAGAGAAAGTGGGAGGAAGGAAAAAAGAAAAAGAGAAGAGAAGGAAAAAACATCTTGAGCTGGAAGCGTTCCTTTATCGTGGCGAATCTCTGTTGCACCTGTGATGACAACCCCTTGTGTGCAGTGTAGTGATTGCGTAATGTTGGGGCTGGGACGGTGGAGCTAGGGGTTTGGGGCTGGGGGGCTGGGGTAGCGCTGCATGGCTACAGAAAGGGAGAGAATGACATAAAATGTTCCAACAACCTGTAAATCCATGACAAGACACATACAGTCACCCTGAAACCCAGCTCCCCCCATGGAGTACACGGGGAGTGAGAGGGGAGGGGTACAGCTGGGACAGGAATCCTCCCCGTCCCCGCACCAAACCCTTTTGCCCTTTCCTGCTCCTCTCACAAACACGTACACACGTACACACGTACACACACACACACACACAGACACAGACACAGACACACACACACACACGTACACACACGTACACACACACACACGTACGTACACACACACACACACGTACACACGTACACACACACACACACTACAGGCCAGTGCATCTCTCCCACTCTTCCACACAAGCTGTTGTTTTAAAGCATAATAGTAACCAGACTGTAATCACATTATTGCACACATGGTGATTTTGACAAGTGGAGGGAAGTCATGTGCTGGGGCTTTGGCTACGTTCACATACACCACTCTACCAGCTGTGAGCTCAGTCCTTCCTCCCCACCACCCTCCCCTGCCCCCCTTTCAGACCCCAGACTATGTGCTGCTCCAGTCCACATCGCTCTGCTCTGGGTTCTGGATGTGTGTCAGAACTTTGCTACAGAGTGTAGGCTACATGGATGAGGGAAGGCATTCATTTGTCCACCTAAATGTTGAGGGTGTCTTTCTAACCCTCATCAAAGCTTTGATGTTTGGTACCTTTTTGTGGACAGGTATATTTTGGATGTGATTTACATCTGTCCTCCTATGAGCCAAACACTTCCTTTGATCTTCCTAGCTGGTTGGGTCCAGAAATGATCTGTACTGTGTGTATGTATGGTTATAATTTGATGTGTACTCGGTGTGTGTGTGTGTGTGTATACTGTACATGTGTGCAGGCGAATGTGTATTACATCTGTGCGTGCAAATGTGTGTGCAGCACTGACCAGATGGGGATGGGGCCTGGAGATGGCCATGCTGTCAGCCCTCAAGCTGCAGGCCACTTAACCAGTCTCATGCCTCAGTATAACATGAGAGAGGGAAAAGGTGGACGACGGAGCGCTTGGGGGGGGGGGTTTGAACTCATTTCTAGACCTATTTCTACAATGTTACCTGCACTTTACTTGTACATGGGCCAACTGCAATTCTTCTTTTTGTACAAAATCAATATAATCACACATTCCCATTCACAGCTGGACGACAAACTGAAATCATGCTTGAAAATGGTGCACACACAGTAATATCTCATCTATAAATGCTCACAGGTTCACCTCTGCCTCTTCTTAGCGCTCTGTAGGACCTTGGTCAAAACACAAAATAATGTTCACAGTTTAGTGTTCACAGTTTAGGAATCTCAGTGTCACGTTGACAGGAGCAGGAATGCGTAATAGGGTTTTTATTATACCCCAAATTACGGCGTGCCATGTAAAGGCACAGGGACGAAGACCAAACAAACACTAAACAAAACATACGGTTGAAACCCAAACAAAAGAGTGAGGAGTACCTTGAATAAATAACACACGTGCACAATGATTAACACACGGGACGAGACCCGTAATCATATGTGCAATCCACAAGGGCACGAAAGTCCTAAACACACATCACAGGTACTCACATGTACCAACAGACATTGTAACAATAATGGACAGCACCATGGTGAACAAAGGGCACATATATACAAATACAATCAGTGGGAATAGGTGTGCGCAAGGAAAGTGCAAGAGGGATCCGTGACACTCAGGAATGGCTTTGTTTGACATTCCCTTCAGAGAGAAATATATCGTGACGATGCCTGGAAAAATGATGCCCATATTTGCTTAGTATTTAAGTTTTGGAGGCCCAAAGAGCCGAAACCGCTCCGCCGCCTCGCTATCGGGCTCAGATAGAGATAAGGGTTGTTTGTGGCAAAGCATGGTGGTGGGGGAGACTGAGAAACAGGCAGGCTGAAGTACACCTCCTCAGACTGTTATCTTGTCTCCGCCACGTGGGATTGCTGCACAGTGTAACGCTAATCTGAGATAACATGTGGGGGGAAGCGTGTGAGGTATCACAATAAGTGCTGAAGTACATCTCCTTATCGGCACAAGTGGGCGTCTTAGCTTAAATCCTAACACGGTATTAATGTGTGTGTGTCTGTGTGTTTATGAGTGTCTGTGTGTGTGTTTGTGTGTTTGTGTGTCTGTGTGTGCGTGCGTGCGTAACCTCAGGAGGCTGAAAAGATTTGGCATGGGCCCTCAGATCCTCCAAAAGTTCTACAGCTGCACCGTTGAGAGCATCTTTGTAAGGGCGTTCGTCTGTAGGAGGAAGAGAAGCGGACCAAAGCGCAGCGTGGTGGTTATTCATGTTTTAATAAATCACTACACATGAACAAACTAACAAAAACAAGAAATGTGAAAACGCAAAACAGTCCTATCCTGTGACAACAAACACAGTGACAGGAACAATCACCCACAAACACACAGTGAAACCCAGGCTACCTAAGTATGATTCTCAATCAGAGACAACTAATGACACCTGCCTCTGATTGAGAACCATACTAGGCCGAAAACATAGAAATGCCCCAAACATAGAAAAACAAACATAGACTGCCCACCCAACTCACGCCCTGACCATACTAAATAAATACAAAACAACGGAAATAGAGGTCAGAACGTGACAGTACCCCCCCCCAAAGGTGCGGACTCCGGCCGCAAAACCTTGACCTATAGGGGAGGGTCTGGGTGGGCGTCTGTCCGCGGTGGCGGCTCTGGCGCGGGACGCGGACCCCACTTCACCATTGTCTTAGTCCGCCTTATTGTCCGCCTCCGTGGCTTTCTCACCATGACCACCCCTCTCAATGACCCCACTGGACCGAGGGGCTGCTTGGGACAGAGGGGCAGCTCGAGACAGAGGTGAAGCAGCAGCTCGGGACAGAGGGACAACTGCTCGGGACAGAGGGACGATAACAGCTCGGGGCAGAGGGACAGCTGCTCGGGACAGAGGGGCGGCAGCTGCTCGGGACAGCGGTGAAACAGCTGCTCGGGACAGAGGGGCAGCTGCTCGGGACAGAGGGGCAGCTGCTCGGGACAGAGGGGCGGCAGCAGCTTGGGACAGAGGGGCGACAGCTGCTCTGGACAGAGGGGCAGCTGCTCGGGCGGCCCCTGGCTGACTGGCGGCACTGGCGGCCCCTGGCTTACTGGCGGCCCCTGGCTTACTGGCGGCCCCTGGCTTACTGGCGGCACTGGCGGCCCCTGGCTGACTGGCGGCACTGGCGGCCCCTGGCTGACTGGCGGCACTGGCGGCCCCTGGCTGACTGGCGGCACTGGCGGCCCCTGGCTGACTGGCGGCACTGGCGGCCCCTGGCAGACGGGCGGCATTGGCGGCTCCTGGCAGACGGGCGGCACTGGCGGCGCTGGGCAGACGGGCGGCGCTGGCGGCGCTGGGCAGACGGGAGGCGCTGGCGGCGCTGGGCAGACGGGCGGCGCTGGCGGCGCTGGGCAGACGGGCGGCGCTGGCGGCGCTGGGCAGACGGGCGGCGCTGGCGGCACTGGGCAGACGGGAGGCTCAGCTGGCGCTGGGCAGACGGGAAGCTCAGCTGGCGCTGGGCAGACGGGAAGCTCCGGCAGCGCTGGACTGAGTAGCTCTCGTAGCGCCGAACAGGCGGGAGACTCCGGCAGCGCCGGAGAAGAGGAAGGCCCTGGTAGCGCCGGAGAGGCGGGAGACTCCGACAGCGGCGCCGGACAGGCGGGAGGCTCCGGCAGAGGCGCCGGACAGGCGGGAGGCTCCGGCAGAGGCGCCGGACAGGCGGGAGGCTCCGGCAGAGGCGCCGGACAGGCGGGAGGCTCCGGCAGCGGCGCCGGACAGGCGGGAGGCTCCGGCAGCGGCGCCGGACAGGCGGGAGGCTCCGGCAGCGGCGCCGGACAGGCGGGAGGCTCCGGCAGAGGCGCCGGACAGGCGGGAGGCTCCGGCAGAGGCGCCGGACAGGCGGGAGGCTCCGGCAGAGGCGCCGGACAGGCGGGAGGCTCCGGCAGAGGCGCCGGACAGGCGGGAGGCTCCGGCAGAGGCGCCGGACAGGCGGGAGACTCCGGCAGAGGCGCCGGACAGGCGGGAGACTCCGGCAGAGGCGCCGGACAGGCGGGAGACTCCGGCAGAGGCGCCGGACAGGCGGGAGACTCCGGCAGCGGCGCCGGACAGGCGGGAGGCTCCGACAGCGCTGGAGAGGAGGAAGCCCCTGTAAGGATGGGCCGGAGAGACAGCCTGGTACGGGGGGCTGCCACCGGAGGGCTGGTGCGTGGAGGTGGTGACGGATAGACCGGGCCGTGAAGGCGTACTGGAGATCTTGAGAGCAGGGCTGGCACCAACCGCCCTGGCTGGATCTTCACCCTAGCCCGGCAGATGTGGGGAGCTGGGATGTAGCGCACCGGGCTAAGCACGCGTACTGGGGACACCGTGCGAACAACTGCATAACACGGTGCCTGACCAGCACCACGCCCGCCACAGTTAGCACTGCTAGGAGCACTGTAGTGCTGAGATGGCACAGGACGTGCAAGGCTAGGGAGATGCACAGGAGGCCTGGTGCGTGAGGCTGGCACAGTCTTCACCAGACCCCTCGCTCGTACCTCAGGATGCGTATGGAGAGCTGACCCCGGTGCCATTAAATCCCTGACACGCTCCGTCGGGCGAATGTCGTGCCTCATGCACCAAACCAGCAAGTCCCTCATATCACTCTCCTCCAATTTCCCCATTAACTCCTTCACAGTCTCTGCTTCGCTCACCTCCAACACCAGCTCTGGTTCTGAGCTCCTCCTTGGCTCCTCACGATAAACGGGGGGAGTTGGCTCAGGTCTGACTCCTGACTCTGCCACACTCCCCCTGTGCCCCCCCCCAAGAAATTTTTGGGGGTGACTCTCGGGCTTCCGTCCGCGTCGCCGAGCTAGTTCCTCAGAATGCCGCCTCTCTGCTTTTGCTGCCTCCAGCTCGGCCTTGGGGCGGCAATATTCTCCTGGCTTAGCCCAGGGTCCTCTCCCGTCGAGGATTTCCTCCCATGTCCAGAATTCCTTACTACGTATCTCCTGCTGCCGCTGTTGCTTCTCCTGCTGCTCCTGCCTGTTGACACGCTGCTTGGTCCTGTTGTGGTGGGTGATTCTGTAAGGGCGTTCGTCTGTAGGAGGAAGAGAAGCGGACCAAAGCGCAGCGTGGTGGTTATTCATGTTTTAATAAATCACTACACATGAACAAACTAACAAAAACAAGAAATGTGAAAACGCAAAACAGTCCTATCCTGTGACAACAAACACAGTGACAGGAACAATCACCCACAAACACACAGTGAAACCCAGGCTACCTAAGTATGATTCTCAATCAGAGACAACTAATGACACCTGCCTCTGATTGAGAACCATACTAGGCCGAAAACATAGAAATGCCCCAAACATAGAAAAACAAACATAGACTGCCCACCCAACTCACGCCCTGACCATACTAAATAAATACAAAACAACGGAAATAGAGGTCAGAACGTGACAATCTTGACTAGTCGATTTATTCAAAGTTATATGCACACTACTGGTACCGTTTGGGGTCACTTAGAAATGTCCTTTTTTGTCAGTTAAAATAACATCAAATTGATCAGAAATACACTGTAGACATTGTTAATGTTGTAAATGACTATTGTAGCTAGAAACAGCTGATTTTAACGGAAATCTACATAGGCGTACAGAGGCCCATTATCAGCAACCATCACTCCTGTGTTCAAATGGCACGTTGTGTTAGCTAATCCAAGTTTATCATTTTAAAAGGCTAATTGATCATTAGAAAACCCTTTTGCAATTATGTTAGCACAGCTGAAAACTGTTGTGCTAAGTAAAGAAGCAATAAAACTGGCCTTCTTTTGACGAGTTGAGTATCTAGAGAATCAGCATTTGTGGGTTCGATTACAGGCTCAAAATGGCCAGAATCAAAGCACTTTCTTCTGAAACTTGTCAGTCTATTCTTGTTGTTAGAAATGAAGGCTATTCCATGCGAGAAATTGCCAAGAAACTGAAGATCTCGTGCAATGCTGTGTAATACTCCTTTCACAGAACAGCGCAAACTGTCTCTTGTCACGCCCTGACCTTAGAGATCCTTTTTATGTCTCTATTTTGGTTTGGTCAGGGCGTGAGTTGGGGTGGGCATTCTATGTTTTGTGTTCTATGTTTTCTATTTCTTTGTTTGGCCGGGTATGGTTCTCAATCAGGGACAGCTGTCTATCGTTGTCTCTGATTGGGAACCATACTTAGGTGCCCTTTTTTCACATCTGTTTTTGTGGGAGGTTGACTTTGTTTAGAGCACTTTGCTTGTGAGCTTCACGGTTTGTTTTTGTAGTGCTTATGGTTTTGTTTGGCGTCATTTGGATAAATAAAGGAAATGTACGCTCACAATGCTGCACCTTGGTCCGCTCCTTCCAACAACCGTGACAGAACCTCCCACCACCAAAGGACCAAGCAGCGTGGTGAAAGGGACTCCTGGACAGGTGAGCAGCACTATCTGGAGTATGAGACAACCTGGGAGGAGATAGAGAGGTGGACCCAGGGAGAGTGCTGGAGCCCGTCTGGGATTCTCTAGAACAGTGTGAGGAGGGATACCGGAGAATGGAGTTGGCGACACGAAAACGGCTGGCAAGGAAGCCCGAGAGACAGCCCCAATTTGTTTCGGGGGGGGGGCACATGGGGAGTGTGGCAGAGTCAAGTAGTAGACCTGAGCCAACTCCCCGTGCTTACCGTGGCGAGCATGGGACTGGTCAGGTCCCGTGCTATGGGGTGATGTCGAGGCGGAGCATTCACAGGCCGGTGTGATCTGTGCCAGCGTCCCGCATTTACCGGGTGGAAGCTGGCATCCAGCCAGAACATGTGGGGCCAGCTCTGCACTCGAGACTGCCAGTGCGCCTCCACGGCCCAGTGTATCCGGTGCCTCGACCAAGGAAGAGGCCTCCTGAATTTCTCCCAAGCCTGGTGAGTGCTGTGCCTGCTCCCAGAGCCAGGTCTCCTGTGTGTCTCCCCAGCCCGGTGAGTCCTGTGACTGCCTCCAGCCCGGAGCTTCCAGAGTCGCTCTCCAGCCCGGAGCTGCCAGAGTCGCTCTCCAGCCCGGAGCTGCCAGAGTCGCTCTCCAGCCCGGAGCTGCCAGAGTCGCTCTCCAGCCCGGAGCTGCCAAGAGTCGCTCTCCAGCCCGGAGCTGCCAAGAGTCGCTCTCCAGCCCGGAGCTGCCAAGAGTCGCTCTCCAGCCCGGAGCTGCCAAGAGTCGCTCTCCAGCCCGGAGCTGCCAAGAGTCGCTCTCCAGCCCGGAGCTGCCAAGAGTCGCTCTCCAGCCCGGAGCTGCCAAGAGTCGCTCTCCAGCCCGGAGCTGCCAAGAGTCGCTCTCCAGCCCGGAGCTGCCAAGAGTCGCTCTCCAGCCCGGAGCTGCCAAGAGTCGCTCTCCAGCCCGGAGCTGCCAAGAGTCGCTCTCCAGCCCGGAGCTGCCAAGAGTCGCTCTCCAGCCCGGAGCTGCCAAGAGTCGCTCTCCAGCCCGGAGCTGCCAAGAGTCGCTCTCCAGCCCGGAGCTGCCAAGAGTCTCCCTCCTGTCTGGAGCTGCCAGAGTTTGTTTTTGTAGTGCTTATTGTTTTGTTTGGTGTCATTTGGATTAATAAAGGAATTGTACGCTCACCACGCTGCACCTTGGTCCGCTCCTTCCAACAACCGTGACATCTCTAAACAGAATAGAGAAAAGAGTGGGAGGCCCCGGTGCACAACTGAGCAAGATGACAAGTACATTAGAGTGTCTAGTTTGAGAAACAAATGCCTCACAAGTCCTCAACTGGCAGCTTCATTAAAAATAGTACCCGCAAAACACCAGTCTCAACATCAACAGTGAAGAGGCGACTCTGGGATGCTGGCCTTCTAGGCAGAGTTCCTCTGTCCAGTGTCTGTGTTCTTTTGCCCGTCTTAATCTTTTCTTTTTATTGGCCAGTCTGAGATATGGCTTTTTCTTTGTAATTCTGCCTAAAAGGCCAGCATCCCAGAGTCGCCTCTTCACTGTTGACATTGAGACTGGTGTTTGGCGGGTACTATTTTTAATGAAGCTGCCAGTTGGGGACTTGTGAGGGTGTAGGCTATAGTGTACATATATGTGTAGTCTATCGTGTACATATCTAAGTCAAATACCTCATACCCCTACACATACACTCGGTACTAGTACCCTGTGTATATAGCCAAGTTGTCATTACTCATTGTATATTTATTGTTGTTATATTATTACTTGTTATTACTTTTCTATTATTTCTAAAAAAAAGATTCTCTCTGCATTGTTGGGAAGGCCCCTCATTAAGCATTTCACTGTTAGTCTACACCTGTTGTTTACCAAGTATGTGACAAATGCAATTTGATTTGATTTGATACATGTCTGTGCCGACCATTTTGTAAAAGAAATATGTATGTCAGTGGAAATATACAGAATTGAATCCGAGACCAAGAGAATAAGTTACAGATTTGAACCTTGACAGCGAATGTGTTTATATGTATTTGCCTGCCTGTTTTATATTTCAGTTCAGCATGTATTTGTGAAGAAAGAGGGCCAGCGAGAGCACACATATGCCAGGCCGCAGTTAGTGAAGAGGCTATAATTTCTACTTCCTTTGAAGTCTGAAGTGTGTGTGTGTGTGTGTGTGTGTGTGTGTGTGTGTGCTTCTGTGCATGTGTGTGTGTGTGTCTGGGAAATATAGGCTACACTAAAATAAAGATGACTGCACCAGCCTACACTGAAGTAATCTGGGCCGCTGACCTTAGATGGCACCAAGTACCATGGACCATCCATGCTGAATTTGAGATTTACTGTCATGGATTCTTTGGAGCCAAAATGGTGGACAGTTGGCCAAACTGTACTGTATTTATGTGACTAAGGCTCTAGACCATAGTCTCATCTGCACAACTCATTTAGCAGATGTCCCTGCTCTTCCTGTCTATAGGCACTAAGGCCGCGATGAAGGGGGACAAATCCCCCCACTCATCACTGGAGAGATACAGTAGAGATGAATGGGTGGTTGCCAGGGAGTCATTTGTGGGGACAACTGTGCTGTGGGTGGTTGGACCCAGTGCTCCACTTCTCTTGTGGTTCATCCACTGCTCCTAATGGTTGGATTACATGGCTGGACCTGGAGGGTCACTCTTGTAAGGAGGTACTGAGTGTATGGGAACAGATTGGGAAATATTCTGTCACAGCTAACATAAATGATGTTTCCTTACCCCATTTTATGTGTGTGTGCGTGTGTGTGTGATGTGTAGATGGAGAAATGTAGTGAAGCTGTGATCATGAGACAGTTTTGATCAGGACCTCTGCTTAGTAACACTCCACAGATAACCCTCTTAGTTGGGAACATCAAAGAAGCCTCAAATTAGGGAACCATTTTGTTCAAAACAACGGGTACCTGGAGAAATGAGGAAGTCCCTTTGTGTTGCAGGAAATACAATGCCATGAGTCATAGATGGACTCACAAACAATATTGGCTCACAAAGTGACTGACTGTATCTGAGGAACTCCAAATGACCTTGGGTAAAAAGGTTCTGTGGCATACGATCATGTTGTCTCCTCTCACAGTAAGTGGCTCAAGATATAGAGTTTTTTTTCTAAAATAACACAGATCTAAGATCAGTATTGTGTATTATACCTAATGTTAATCCTTGAGAGAGAAAAGGCTAATCTGACAACCCAGTGCTATAGGGCCGAGTTTCTTAAACTCGGCCCGCGGGACCCCAAGGGGTGCACGTTTTTTGTTTTTACCCTAACACTACACTGCTGATTCAATTGATCAAAGCTAGTTGATCATTTGAATCAGCTGTGTAGTACTAGGGAAAAACCAGAAAGTGCACCCCTTGGCGTCCACAGGACCGAGTTTGGGGAACCCTGCTATAGGACCTTAAGCTTGGCCTTACAACCCTCTTCAACTCCTCTCAAACTTCAGATGAATCATAACAAACCAAAATAATGTTCAGCTCTAATGGAAGCAAATCTCTCATTTGGAAAAACTTACTTGAAACAAAACCTGGCTGTCAGGCTATCATGAATCTCCAGGGTGAGTTTTGCAACATCACCCGAGAGTTGGCATGGTTTGGCGTTGTCTGCTCTTGCTTCGGGGACAATGTCCGCCCCTGGGGCCCCCATGGCCAGATAAAATTCTGTCGAGGCCCAGATAGAGGCCCCTGAGCTGTGAATCCCCATGCTTGGCAGGGTGGAGGGCTGTGATAAGGCAAGATAACTTACCTGTGTACAGATGGAAGCAGAGACAATGTCCAACCTAGATTAGAGAGGAGGGGAAGATGTCCAAATGAGATGCATAGTTTCCTCCAGAAGGAAAACATGAGATTAACACAAGCAAGATTAAAGGATTTTTGATCTTGTTGTGTTTGATTCACTGCTGGATCTTTGTGTGGGTCTGCCTACGTTTGAATGTTTTTATTACCCTACCATTATTATAATTCCTGTGCATCAAACACCTCCATTTCCCTCAAAAGAGCAATATTTGGTTGCGCACGCACCTTGATAAATGAGGCCCCTGGCCTGTGGCCACTCTAATATCAAACCACTTCCTGACACGTAGGAACCTCTTCTTCATGGAAAAACTGATTGAAGATGAGAGGAGAGTTCCTGAGAGCCTTAATCACAATCTCATCTCCTCTCCTGTCCATCCCTCTTCTCCTGTTGCGTTTGGAGAGATTTTCTGTTGTCACGTAATGGTCTTCACAGTCTGCTGGCAAAAATGTCATTTTAAGGTGTCTATCTGTTCCACTGTCAGGGCGGGTGGGAGATTGGGCCATATAATCTCTAACCACAGACGGAATAGGATCTGTTTTGTATGTTTGTGAGGACTGATGTGTGAATGTTTGTGTGCATCTCCTCTGAAGATAAACTCTTGGTGGTGTGATGAAGTGTGATTGGGACTCTCTGCCATACCGTTATCACGATGACGCACAGCCAGTTACAGTTCTGTTCTGACCATCAACAATGACAGGAATGGAAGAATCTAAAATAGATTGTTTTGAGCAAACTGACTATTAATCACACTCTTAACTTCCACTGAACCAATCAGTGTTTTCATTTGGTTCGATTGGCATAAGATCATTCCATTGGAGAGAGTATATCAGCCCAACACATGCAGTGTATTGACATGAATTCTATTTACCATAATGTAAAACATAATTACACAATATAGAATGACATCATCTTTAACATGGGTGGAGCTCCAAAAATGCCTGTTGGGGGACCAATCTTGTTGAGGCCCTTCTGAGCTTAAAATCACAAAGGACACAGCTTAACATATCGCACAAAATGACAAGAGCACCAAAACATCCACTTCCAGCAGTTTTAAACCCAAAGAAGTGGACATAAACGGGAACACAAAGTCAGGACAACTCCTATGCAGGTTAACAATACTTTATGTCAGGACAACTCCTATTCAGAGTAACAAGACTTTATGAAATTGTACAAAATAAGTCAGCCAATGAACTAACAAAAACAAATAAACAGAAAGACACTAAAAAGTAAGACACTCCCAAAGTGCAGTCTCTCTCTCTCCACCTTTCACTGTAGTGCATCTGTGTAGTATGGCATCTGAAAGTGTTTATGGACTGGCACTAAGTGGAAATCATTACGGGTCGTTTTTAGTATACTGTCTGCTGATAGAGCTGGTTCTGGGTCCACCCAAGGCCCCTGACGTTGGTGGTCCCAGCTGGAGAGAGGGAGATGCAGGGAGAGAGAAGGAGAGATGGAGAAAGAAAGAGAGAGAGAGAGAGAGAGAGGGAAAGAAAGAAAGAAAGAAAGAAAGAAAGAAAGAAAGAAAGAAAGAAAGAGAGAGAGAGAGAGAGAGAGAAAGAGAGAGAGAGAGAGAGAGAGAGAGAGAGAGAGAGAAAAAGAGGCTCCGCCGTTCCCCTCTATTTGCCTCTGCTGCAGACGTGGTTGCACCGAGGGAGGAAAACTATCTCCATAAAGTTATAATTATCCACATGAACGCAAACCAAATTTTGAAAGCTACACTCATGCATGGACAGACAAACACACACACGCGTGCAAGCGAGCACGCAAGACCCTGTATAACCTTGAATACAGAAGAAAGAGAATATGTGGAGCCATTCAACATTCTCCAAAGGGTTACCATCTGTAAAGTGATTTTCATGATAAATAAAGGAATGCTCTGACATAAGTTACGATTAGAATGGTCAAACTATAACAGTCCGTTATTTTCTTCAAAACATTACACGGTCAGTATAGCAACATGAATCTCTTAAATGTCAATGGACATCAGCAAAAAAGGA